>NC_140238.1:2833564-2946064 GCF_949987555.1 Borostomias antarcticus | reverse complement strand
AGCTTTATATGAGTGCAGTCCATGTACCATTCCCCCATGTGCATCAGGTTTGATGCTGCCCTGCAACGCAGGCTAAAAAGACTAAGATGTGCTATTTATAGTGCTGATACGAAGTGTATTTATTTTGGCTGGACTGTCTGGCCCATCTGTTTAAGAGGTGAGCTAATGCTGGTCAGCACTCAGCTGACGGCTACTGTAGTTCAGGATAGACCCTCTGATGGCTCCTTAGTCTGGCAAACTTACAGGAACGGTTTATACTGTAGATAGCTCTTCCTGATCAATCGGTTAATGGTGGAGTGAATGGCATCTTTATGTGTGTGTGTGTGTGTGTGTGTGTGTGTGTGTGTGTGTGTGTGTGTGTGTGTGTGTGTGTGTGTGTGTGTGTGTGTGACTCACCCAGGTGTCCGTGGTGCGTACGAGTCATCATTTATTCACACACTTCCGAGCGTCCGACACGCACACTTAAGAGTTTGATCTATATCTCAAGACCCCCTGGAGAGCATTTACATCACAATCAAATCAGCAAGGAGCTGTGCTTCCGCTTGAGTTAGAGGTTCAGTGGGATAGATCAGAGGGTCTGAATTATTAAAAAAAAGAAAAGAGAGAAGTATGAATAGACAGAGCACAGAAAAGGGCAATAGAGTGAGATGGAGAGAGAGAGAGGTGTAGATAGATAGATAGATAGATAGATAGATAGATAGATAGATAGATAGATAGATAGATAGATAGATAGATAGATACTGTAGATAGATAGATAGATAGATAGATAGATAGATAGATAGATAGATAGATAGATAGATAGATAGATACTGTAGATAGATAGATAGATAGATAGATAGATAGTTAGATAGATAGATAGATAGATAGATAGATAGATACTGTAGATAGATAGATAGATAGATAGATAGATAGATAGATAGATAGATAGATAGATAGATAGATAGATACTGTAGATAGATAGATAGATACTGTAGATAGATAGATAGATAGATAGATAGATAGATAGATAGATAGATAGATAGATAGATAGATACTTTATTGATTGAAATTTGCCGTTTCAGCAGTTGAAAAATCCAGAAAGGTTGGAAAGAAAAAAACATACTGAGTAACAAAAAAGACACTTGCTAAGGGGGGGGGGGGGGGGCAGCAGCAGGTGCTATACAGTACACAGCCATACAGATGTAAGAACATAGGAATGGTCACCTGACCCGCGGGATTCCAACACTTCCAATTCCGCACCAGCGCTCGCATGTCCATAGAGGGAGAAGTAATACTACTCATTGACCCATCGCTGTAGCTCATCTGGCCCATTAGATGAGCTTACCCTGTTCTCAAACTCCTTGTTCTCTGTCTGGTTGAAATTTAATTATTACGAACAAAGCCTATCTATCTATAGTATCTATCTCTGTAACTGTCGTCGGGTCTGTATCTGTTAACTCATATGGAACAAGGTATCGGGACAAGTAGAGGTTTAATACAGTAGGCTAGCTATACCTGTGCAGTATAGAATACAATAGGATAAGTATAGAATACAATAGGATTAGATATATACTTTACAGTACGTACCTATAGACTTTCAGTCAGTATACATAACATAACTCTACAGGTAGACAAGTCAAGGAGTATACTTGACAGTGCAGATGAAAACACAGATGGCAGCCTGGGTCCACCACGCAGTGCTCTGACGTTGATTACGTGAGTGATATGATATGAAGTGCCACAGTAATAAGCCTGGGGCGAGTCGAGGGACAGCCGTGGCCCCTCCACCCCCGCGGTGAGCGTCGAGGGACAGCCGTGGCCCCTCCACCCCCGCGGTGAGAGGAATGTTATTTGTGCCGGCCTCATCCTGGCACCCACTGGCACTCCTGCCAACCCAGGCATGCCGACGGAATACCAATGAGCACAGAAGTTATTTAGGAGGACGGTTCAAGACGGGGTCAGAAATAGAACCGGCGGGCGAGAAAGTGAACGAGAGAGGGAGGGAGAGAGAGGGAGGGAGAGAGAGAGAGATAGGGAGAGAGAGATAGGGAGAGATATGGAGAAAGAGAGAGAGAGAGAGAGAGATAGGGAGAGATATGGAGAAAGAGAGAGAGATAGGGAGAGAGAGATAGGGAGAAAGAGAGAGATAGAGGGAGAGAGAGGGAGAGTGAGAGGGAAAGAGATATAGGGAGAGAGAGGGAGAGAGGGAGAGAGAGAGGGAGAGAGAGATATATATAGGGAGAGAGGGAGGGAGAGATAGGGAGAGAGAGAGAGAGAGAGAGGAAGAGAGAGAGAGACAGGGAGAGAGAGATAGGGAGAAAGAGAGATAGAAGGAGAGAGAGATATAGGGAGAGAGAGGGAGAGAGAAAGAGAGAGAGAGAGGGAGAAAGAGAGACAGAGAGAGAGAGAGAGAGAGAGAGAGAGAGCAGATGCAACCCTCTGAAGCAGAGGTGATGACGGATGAGTTCTTGCGGTCGACCGGACACACAAGGCCAGCGGAGTAGAATTGGGATAATTTAGTTTCAGCAGCCTTCTAACAGACAGACTATGAAATAGCTCACACCGCTCATCTACCCTGCAGGACAATTCCCACACACGCTTTCAAGAGATGTCAACGCCGTGTTGATTGCAGGGGGTTTCAGACTAGACAAATGATAGTGGTCCTCAAAACTTTCCAGCATTTGAGGACCAGCTGGTATATGAAAAGGCATTCATTCACTGGGCCGGTAACTGGTCTCACTGGACGCATTATCAACCCATCGTCCAGATGTTTGCAGGAGGTAGAGGACTGAGCAGGTGGTTATGAGTGGTTACTGTCCTCTGCCGTTCCATAACTGAGTGATCCCATTGAGCCCGAGCATCGTTGACTGGGAGAAGTACAGACCTGGCAGCGAGAGTGGATATCAAGTATGTACTGTAACTGTTTGATCTAGTCCCTCCCCCCATACACACACACTTACTTTCTTTCCCAGTGCAACAAAGTGGACATTGGAAAATACTTAACCCATGACGGATAAATTAGTGAAAATGAAATTAATTCAGACACAGATTGGCACTCACTGCTACAGATGTTATCATAAATCATCATCCTTTTTTCTTTCTTTCTTTCTTTCTTTCTTTCTTTCTTTCTTTCTTTCTTTCTTTCTTTCTTTCTTTCTTTCTTTCTTTCTTTATTTTTTACTGTTTGCATCTTTCATTTGATGTCGTTCTTCTTCCTTGTACAGACAGCTACATTGTCAGCTACTGTATATATCAGTATAGCTACTTTCCATCATTTAACCATCGTTCCGTAAAGTTTCTTTTGCTGTCAAGCCCGAATGTACAAAGAGAAGGATGGGGCATTTGCTGTCACTGGGGGTCAGCGAACAGACAGACGACAGCGATCGCTTCTATCACTATTTCATTCTCTGGATCTCTAAGGGCGCTATTACTCTGACATGCCTCAGGCTGGGATCATTAAACTACACATCCTGACAAGGGGGGATAGTTGGACTGAGATTCTAATCTAGACGGGGGGGATAGTTGGACTGAGATTCTAATCTAGACGGGGGGGATAGTTGGACTGAGATTCTAATCTAGACGGGGGGGATAGTTGGATTGAGATTCTAATCTAGACGGGGGGGATAGTTGGATTGAGATTCTAATCTAGACGGGGGGGGGTATTTGAGATTCTAATCTAGACGGGGGGGGGTATTTGATATTCTAATCTAGATGGGGGGGGATAGTTGGACTGAGATTATAATCTAGACAGGGGGGATAGTTGGATTTAGATTCTAATCTAGACGGGGGGGATAGTTGGACTGATATTCTAATCTAGACGGGGGGGGGGATAGTTGGACTGAGATTCTAATCTAGACGGGGGGGGGGGATAGTTGGACTGAGATTCTAATCTAGACGGGGGGGGATAGTTGGACTGATATTTTAATCCAGACGGGGGGGATAGTTGGACTGAGATTATAATCTAGACGGAGGGGGGGGGGATAGTTGGACTGAGATTCTAATCTAGACGGGGGGGGGATAGTTGGACTGAGATTCTAATCTAGACGGGGGGGGATAGTTGGACTGATATTCTAATCTAGACGGGGGGGGGATAGTTGGACTGAGATTCTAATCTAGACGGGGGGGGTAGTTGGACTAAGATTCTAATCTAGACGGGGGGGATAGTTGGACTGATATTCTAATCTAGACGGGGGGGATAGTTGGACTGAGATTCTAATCTAGACGGGGGGGGGGGTAGTTGGACTGAGATTCTAATCTAGACGGGGGGGATAGTTGGACTGAGATTATAATCTAGACGGGGGGGGGGATAGTTGGACTGAGATTCTAATCTAGACAGTCCTGTCCTCAGTGCAGAGCAGAGCTGTGGCCTGATTGGTTGGAAGCGGAGGGCAAAGATTAGTTCGATTCTCTTGAGGTCATCGCAATGTGGGCCTGTCTATGTGAGTACGTCCCATACTGCGATAAAGAAATAATTTCAATATACAAATACTGTAAATGTACCATCATCTCGTTATACACATGTGTACCCGGTACTATACGGAGTATACGACACTACTATACTATACTACTATATACTGTACCCACACAGACACACAGTATACTGTAGGCTAGAGTATACTACTATACTATACTACTATATACTGTACCCACACAGACACACAGTGTACTGTAGGCTAGAGTATGTACGCACTTCTTATCCACCACTGATGTAAAAACCAAACCATTTCAGAATATTTGCTGTTATAGTGCTTGTCAGATAGCAAGCGGATCTGGGCCATATACAGGCCAGATCTGGCCCTTGTGGCTTAGTTCCGGCCCATATATGGCCCAGATCCGCTTGCTATCTGGGTTGTATACCCACTAGTCCAGTCACCACTACACTACTGCCTGCCTGTACTCAATTGTGTGTGGACTAAATCATCATCAGAGAGATGGCCTGTTTCTACTTCACACGCTTGTACAAATCAAATCAGGACAGAAGAAGAGAGAGCCAACAGGAAGTGTTGACCTGAGACAGGAGCTACTGTATAGCCGACAGTACAGTAGGACTCACTCAGAAACATACTGAGTGTGTTTAGTCCAGACAGTATCTTTTTTTTATTTAAGATTTTTTTAGGGCTTTTCAGCTTTAATGGGACAGGACAGTTTGAGAGAGACAGGAAACATGGGAGAGAGAAAGGGGAGGACATGCGGCACAGGACCCGAGCCGGGAATCGAACCCGGGTCCACCGCGTGAAAGTCTAGCCTTCACACGGGACGCGCCTTACCCGGTGAACTACCAGGGCGCCCCTCCAGACCGTATCTTTGCAGTGATGTCAGATGGATTAAATCCACACGTGACGTGGAAAGAGAGAAAACGGTAAACGCTGCCGTTTTTTTTTTTTCATTGCCTTTTTATCCATCACAGCCTGTACACACTGACTGAGCTTAAAGTGACATGACCCCAGATCGTCGACGCTACAGAGAGCAAAGAGGAAAGCTCTTCCGCGGGGCCTGGGTAAACTCACCCTCGGACCAGAGCAAACACCTGGCACACGCTCGGTAGAGCGGCCCGGACAATTCAAACAAGCCCTGGGGACACAGATGACACGGCCGTCCAGATGACACTGTCATCTCTTTTTGTCTGTTTGCTGATTGTTCCCTCGGTCAAAAGGCGTAAGCGCTTTTCTCTCTATCGCAAGCAATAGTCTTCTTCTTCACCTGGAAACCACTTCGCTGTTTCCCTGGTAACGGGGTAGCCGACACAGATGTGATTTACATCCCATTTGAACTCACGTGACTTTAAAGCACAAAAACAAGCCTTTACAGATATATTACAGTACATCACATCACATCACATCACATTACATTACAGTCATTTAGCTGACGCTTTTATCCAAAGCGACTTACAATAAGTCGGAGTGACGCGGAACCAGTCGCCCCGAGGTAGCAGAGCGTAGCGGTCGGGCGGGGGTGTAGGGTTTGACCATGGCCTGGAGGTAGGAGGGAGCTGTTCCTGTCATTGCCCTGTCAAGATATTAAGGGATTGTAGACATGGATTTTTCAGGAGGTGCCACAGCTGTTTTTGGAGAGTGCTTGAGAGGTTCAACCTATGTGTAGTCTCATGAGACCATCCTGCTTTTCTGGATGGTCTCTCACCGGTGTAAACACCCCTGTTTCACTCAACAAACCATCTGGCACAAGAGGTTAAAGGAGTATTTTGGTATTGGTATCATAAGCCCTGTCATAAGGTTATTTACAATCATAAAGGTCCATATAAAGATTTCGACAAATTTTGCACTTGAGATATTAGCACTCAGTGTTAGAGATATTCCAGGCGTGTCCGGCTGGGAGGAGGCCGCGGGGTGGCCAGGACCAGGTGGCGGGACTACATCTCCGCACTGGCCTGTGAGCGGCTAAAGATTCCCCAGGCAGAGCTGGTTGATGCTGCTAGGGAAAGGGATATCTGGGGCCCACTGCTGGAACTGCTGCCTCCGCGACCCGACCCCGGATAAGTGGATGACGATGGATGGATGGATGGATGGTTAGAGATATTAGTGCTAGAGATATTAACGCTAGAAACCCATCAGCACTAGATTATGCTCTTAGTCACTTTTAGAGAGAAGATGCACTTGTGAGTTCTGGCAAGTAGTAGTACATCGGCTCTTCCTCCGTTAAATGCAATTATTGTTAGTCGCTTTGGATAAAAGCGTCTGCTAAATGACTGTAATGTAATGTAATGGCTAACTATATGATGGATCTCAATGGGGGCGGCTGTAGCTCAGGAGGTAGAGCGGGTCATCCAATGATCGTAGGGTCGGCGGTTCAAATCCCGGCTCCTCCTGTCCTCCTCCTGTCGAAGTGTCCTTGGCCAAGACACCGAACCCCAAATTGCTCCCAATGAGCAGGCTAGCACCTTGCATGGCAGCTGTTGCCACTGGTGTGTGTATGTGTGTGAATAGGTGAATGAGCGGCCTTCATTGTAAAGGGCTTTGGATAAAAGCGTTATATAAGTGCTGTCCATTTACCATTGCATATATATTGTGTACATGCTGTGACATGAGCAATGAGCACTAATCTCAAGAGTGCAAAGTCTGTAAATGTTTTACTATGGACTATTGTCTATGGACTATTGTCTATGGACTATTGTGTATTATTGTAAATAATTTAATAACAGGGCTTATGATGCTCAATACCAAACCACTGCTTTAATCTATGTGTGCATCTCTGTGTAAATTCTCAGAACTGGAGAAAGCTGTCTTACTTACTGTAGCAAACTATTAAAGACCTTCAATCAAAACCAGGCTGTCACATTCCAGATGTTCCCACATAAACTTAAGTAACGCATCTGTCTGCATCCCTAAACAACAAATTAACAATCTTCATGAATGATTCAGTGCAACCTGAGCCTGTTCTGTACAAGCTAAGCGGAGCTGGGTAGACGTTTATAGAACACAGCCAGGACATGCAACTAGGCTACAGTATAGCTGCTCAATGTTATTGCCTTTTTACATAGAGATTGTATGGGTTGTTTCTGCTTTTCACAGTGAAAGCCCTGTTGGCGTCTTGGTGCTGTTTTGACATGCTGCCCTGTTGGTTATTATTACTACGAAGATGACATCTAGTGGCTGATGGTGGAACTTCTCTTTTTCTCATGTACACCAAGCTGTTGTACCGGTACCATAAAGGACCTTGCAAAGAACCCACTATTCATGTATTTTATCTCTCTTTTCAGAACCTCTCCTTCAAAATGACTCGCCCAATGGACCATTCTTTCTCACCCAAACCGCAATAAGGACCGTTTGAAGATGGAGGCCGGGAGCATCCCGAACTCGTCTATGAATAACAACACCGCCGCCGACGTCCACCTGGTCACCCACAGCCTGTGGGAGGTCATAACCATCGCCAGTGTGTCCGCCATCGTCAGCCTCATCACCGTCGTGGGGAACGTCCTGGTCATGCTGTCCTTCAAGGTGAACAGCCAGCTGAAGACCGTCAACAACTACTACCTGCTGAGCCTGGCCGTGGCAGACCTCATCATCGGCGTCTTCTCTATGAACCTGTACACCTCCTACATACTGATGGGCTACTGGGCCCTGGGGAGCCTGGCCTGTGACCTGTGGCTGGCTCTGGACTACGTGGCCAGCAACGCGTCGGTGATGAACCTGCTGGTGATCAGCTTCGACAGGTACTTCTCCATCACCAGGCCCCTGACCTACCGGGCCAAGCGGACGCCCAAGCGGGCCGGGGTCATGATCGGACTGGCCTGGCTGGTGTCGCTCGTCCTGTGGGCCCCGCCCATCCTGTGCTGGCAGTATTTCGTAGGCAAGCGGACGGTGCCGGAGAGGCAGTGTCAGATCCAGTTCTTCTCCGAGCCTGTGATCACCTTCGGGACGGCCATCGCCGCTTTCTACATCCCGGTGTCGGTCATGACCATCCTGTACTGCCGGATATACAAGGAGACGGAGCGCCGGACCAAAGACCTGGCTGAGCTCCAGGGGGTCAACTACTCCTCCTCGGAGACCGCCGGGGTCCCCCCGGCCCAGAAGACCGTCATCAGGTCCTGCTTCAGCTGCAAGCAGCTAGGCTCCGCCTCCCGCGACGGCGCCCAGGCCTCCTGGTCCTCCTCCAGCAAGAGCCACGCCCCCAAGTCGGCCTCCGGCGCCACCAACGACGAGTGGTCCAAGGCCGACCAGCTGACCACCTTCAACAGCTACGCCTCCTCGGAGGACGAGGAGCGCCCGGCGTCGCCGGAGGCGTTTCAGCCGCCCTATCAGAGCCAAGCCTGCGGGCCCGGTAAGGCCGCGGCGGGCGGCGCCAGCGGGCAGCTCGGCGGCTACGAGGAGGACACCTTCTTCCACGCACCTCCCAAGAGCAGCCTGCAGAGGAGCAGGAAGTGCGTGTCGTACAAGTTCAAACCCGTGCCGCCCAAGGACGCCGGCGCCGGGCGGAGCAAGAACGGAGACGCCAAAACGGCGACGTCGTCCTTCTCCTCGGCCGAGTCGATGAGCGCCCCTTCGTCCGCGCCGTCCTCCAAGCCCACGGACGCCACGCTGAAGATCCAGATGACCAAGAGGAAGAGGATGGTGCTGATCAAGGAGAGGAAGGCGGCGCAGACGCTCAGCGCCATCCTGCTGGCCTTCATCCTGACGTGGACGCCCTACAACATCATGGTGCTGATCTCCACCTTCTGCTCCGACTGCATCCCCGTGTCCCTCTGGCACCTGGGCTACTGGCTGTGCTACGTCAACAGCACCGTCAACCCCATGTGCTACGCGCTCTGCAACAAGACCTTCCAGAAGACCTTCCGCATGCTGCTGCTCTGCCAGTGGAGGAAGAAGAGAGTGGAGGAGAAGCTGTACTGGTACGGACAGAACCCCGTGGTCAACACCAAACTCACGTGAACCGCTCGCTCGCGATGAACACATGCTGTACCCGCTACTGAAAAACTCACACTGTGGATAAGACACGTGTGATTGAGATACAGTACAATATCTCTGACTTGAGATACAGTACAATATCTCTGACTTGAAGAACTTTAAGAAGAGGCTTCGTCAAAAGTACAAATCTGTTGACAAGACAGTAGGTTATGGTGTAGTTTATTTAATTGGTATGTTGATCACAGCTTGAGAGATGCAGAATACAAAAGTATGAGATCATCTTGCCCCAATATACACATTGACCCTGTACAATTCATTGCAATTGAATATCAAAATATCAAAGTTACCCTTCAATAAATTTGCATCCTTACACATTAAAATGTCACAGAATAACATGTACTGGTTGTTTTAAAGGTATTAATTGTGTTTGTATTGAGGATGCACATAATTGTATTATTATTGTTTTATTTTGTAAGGGCTATAACTGTTACTGTCTTGATTTCAGAGTTGGCTTGGTAAGAAATGATTGTATGCTCTGATGATCAAAGCCTTGCTCACGTGTGCCATTTATTCACAGTCAGTCAGATCAAC
Organism: Borostomias antarcticus; assembly: GCF_949987555.1. Lineage (NCBI taxonomy): Eukaryota > Metazoa > Chordata > Actinopteri > Stomiiformes > Stomiidae > Borostomias > Borostomias antarcticus. The sequence goes on along the minus strand of NC_140238.1, from coordinate 2,936,135 downwards.
CGTCGAAGATTCAACATTATGCTTCTTAACATTTATTATTACTACATTGGTTCAGAACAAATATAAAACCGTGTTCCTCATAAAGTTCCCATGAGGCCGGGCAATACAGGAAACAGAATTTGACAGGAAAGAATCGGATCAAGATGCATGATGGGAGTTCAACTACTGCCATTATTCCTGACTCGGAGGGAGGTTTTTGTCAATGCACTGCATCATAACACTTCTTACGATCTGTCCTCAGGATATTGTATTGTTTTGTTATTCTGCGTTAAAATGTTTTCCTGTGGCTGACAACAGCGACCGCCAGTTTTTAACAGCCCAGGACCCATGAACTGACCACCATAACCCAGGCTACAGTATGTGTTGAGAGGCTTATACAGTCTGCTTAAAATGGGATAACTTTATGTAAACTGCTGCATCAAATCCTTTTTCTCTCCAAATACCTTTCCATAAAACATTTGATAAGCATTGTATTGTATGGGTGAGTAAACGTGTATTTACAAGTTGTTTTACATGTGTAATAAGCTGCAGTATGACGCCATGAGAAAAGTGTTTATTATTTCCATTTGTGTTTTTTTTTTTTTACTCTGATGAAATAGAAATACAGAAATCTACACTTGCTTATATGGGAGAGGGTAGAGGAGACTCACTGTAGACATGGTATATATGACTTATATCCAAAATGGCTTTTTAAAAATATTTTCAAAAATGTGCTATGAATCAGTTGATACAGTATGTTTCCTTTGTCGTATTTTGTGATCATAAGTCTGTGCATTTCTGAATTAAATGTGCTGAAGCCACTTACTGTACATATACAGTACCTTCATTCATACCAGTCTGTTATCAAACCTAGTCCTGACGAGTTACAGTATGCCCCCTCTAGTTGTCCCTGCCCAGATCTAGCAAACTCGATTTAATGTACCATAACAAATTCTAGATGAGCTTAATCAGGTTAGTGCTGGTCTGGGTCAAAGAGAGGCGCCACTGCGGCTCTCCGAGACCAGGATGTAAACAAAGGAAGACCACATCGATATGAACATACAGATTGCATTTACCCCCCTGAGGTCCACCCTCTCCGGACCCCATCAGCCCTCACAGCTCATCCTTGGGGCAGTCCCCGTTGTGAACCACCTTCACCGTCTCCGAGGGCTTCACCATCATCCAGGCGTACTTACACAGGTGCTCCTTGTTGCAGTCCTTCTGCCAGTAGATGACGTTCTTGCGGTTGAGGTTGGCGCCGGCGCAGGAGTCGTACCACCACCCTCCGCCCGCCACGCCCTGGAACTCCAGCCGGGCGCAGTTCTGGAAGTAGTTGTCGTTGTCGCGGTCCTTGGTGGTGAACCTCTGGTTGTCGTGGAGGTAGTTCTCCGTGTCCTGGGTGAGGGCGTCGACGGCGGTGCCCTGGAACAGGCCCAACCTCAGCCTGTAGCCCTCCGCCTCTCTCTCCACCAGGAAGGGGTCGTACACCCCCGCCTTGGTGACCGCGTTCCCGTCCACAAGCTTGACCCCCAGCTTGTAGAGGCCGGGCCCGCCGGTGAGCCGGTGGAGGTGTTCGTTCCCCAGCCAGTGGTCGCCGGTCAGCACCCCGAAGCCGTGCTTGTACTCGTTCCAGGTGCGGTCGAAGTCCACGCTGCTGTTGACGGTGATGTGTTGGACCACGGTCCAGCCGCCCTCCTGCATGGCGCAGTAGGCCAGGACGGGGGCGTCTCCGGGCTGGATCAGGTACACGCCGTCCCTGGCCTGTCCCCCGGACCTCAGCAGCATGTCATGGCAGTCCCTGGGCAAGGCTGAGGGGCAACAACAACAACAACAACAAACCCCATCATCACTCTGGATCAATTAAAGAGTCGTCACATGACGTCATGCTGATCAAATAGGCTACTTTGCCTGATTATTTGCTCAGTTTAAACACCAACTGTTGATGAACAAAGATGATTCACCTACAGCGCAGCGCCACTCCTCGACTTATCAGCTTTGAGCTAATCTGCTGGCTAAGGCACTTCCAACACATACAAACTTTAAATGTGATAACATGGTAAAACATTGATGCTCTGTCACGTTATCACAGCTGTCGGTCTGAGAAGACAGTGCCACGCCGTACAAAATGGTCTCTTATCAACGAACGAGAAGTCACCCTGTGAAGCAATGGAGGTTTTTCACTATTTGGAATTTGGAATTTGAACTACACTAACTTAAAGGAGTATTCAAAAGAGTTGGTATGTCTATCAGTGATAAGACTAGAGATACCGTAGAAGACTTGTATGTTGTAAGTAGAAGAACAATGTTGTAAGTAGAAGTCTCGCTGAAAAACAGGGATTCCATTTATTACAGTATCCATGAATTACGAGAAAATTCTGTTGAGCAATTAAAACGGGTCTGTAACCTGCGGCAACGGAGGTCTTTAACCCCTCTCCAGTGGCTCCCTGGCTTTGACCCAAAATTATATGGTTATTTTCATTTATAATTTTGTAATTATGGTTATTTTCATTTATCTTTGTCCGGGCTAGCTCTCATTTTCTGACTGGGACTGAGAGATGATGAATTATTTTCGATTCATTATGAGACTCTAGCGAGACATAATATTACATAACATTGTAACTACATAAGAACAGTAGGGCCTAATGTAACCGCAGTCTTCAGTCTGTCTTCTGATGTTAGTAACTATGTAGGCTAGATATGTTGTAGACAGAGTTCTAAAATAAATGACTGATGTGATAAAATGCTAGCATGGCGCCTAATGACACTAATTGAGAGGTGTAAATGTACCCAGCACAAAATTCACCAGAATGCAGGAAAGGAAATGTTTGATGCTCATTATTTCCTGGGAGAGGACCCCCAGACCCCCACCACCCCCCTTAATATGCCCCCCCTAGTGCATTACACCAGGCCTGAAAATAATATCTAGGAGAAACAATACCTTGATTATAACGCTCTAATGTTTTGTGGCTCCAAGGTTTTTGATCTATTTTTTGTTCAAAATGGCTCGTTTGGCAACGGATGCATACAAAACATATATAATCTTTGAGTTACATGGTAGAACTCATAAAAAGGATCTTAGATAGTGTATATCCCTATGCAGTACGTTTGAGTCCCTGGTTGAGGACCATCTCGTGCTCCTCCAGGGGCAGCAGGTGGAGGTTCTCAGCCTGGATGGGTTCAGGGTGTCCTTCAGCCAGACTGAGCAGCAGCAGGACGACCGCAGCCGGCCACGACCTCTGACCCCGCATCCTTCACCTGGACCGTCTGTCAGGGTCAACATACAAACACAGACACACACACACACACACAGACACAGACATACACACACAGACACACAGAGACAGACACACACACAGAGAGACAGACATACACACACAGATACATACACAGACAGACACACACACATGCACAAACGCACGCACACACACACACACCTTTACCTTTTGTTCAATGGTATAAACTGAGTTGAGAACCAGAAGCAAAAACACTGCAATTATAGTACATCACATCTGATCATTTGACAACTAAAACTTAATTGATCAGTACATACAGCCTACTGTAACTATCGACCTACTCAACGCACAACTACTTCCAGTAGGACACAGGAACACGAATGAAAGAATCACTGCCAGGGTGACATTTAAATGGAACCAAGAAAACAATACACTCACCTTCAGTGGGACAACCAGTGAGTTTAAAGCTCTTACAGGGTATGCTGTAGTCTGTGAATCCTCACACACACACACCCACACACAGAGACTGTACGTTGAGTACACTGAATAGACAGGGAGAGACACAGCGAGCTATAGACAAGGCAATCCTGGCCGCCAACTGTAGTTTCAGAGTCCACCGAGGTGTAGTCTGTTCAGCTCAGTCCTCTACGGCCCAATCTTGGCTGGACTTCAGCCCCCAGGCTCATATCACCATGGGAGACACCAAGGGGTTAATGACGGGTCTTTACTCATCTGTGTCAAGTGTGACGGTTACGTCATATCTCTCCCTCATTGGTAGATCTTCCTCCAGATCAGGGGAGATGATGTGACAACCTTTGTGTCGGTGTTGCAATTATCAGTTTGGTGTATTTGATTAAGTGGAGCAGCAAACGGCTGCTCTTTAAAACAAACGACTGTGCCAGTTGAAAGGTTGTCTGTTTTCACTGCTGTGCAACATCTGGGTTAATCAGATGTTGCGCAATGATATTCAACATCAGAATGACTTGATAATGCAATCAATAATTTATTTGAAATATGTGGTGGGGATGATGATGTATTAATCGGCCTTTTGGAAATTCTTCAGTCTGTACATACAGGCCCACAGAAGTCACCTCTCTCACTTCTTAATGATCCCTCCCTCCCTCCCTCCCTCCCTCCATCTTTCACACTTCCCATGTCTTCCAACCCACCATCCCACATCTCATCTCCGCTGCCGGGCCGGGCCGGGCCCACCCAGGCCTCAGAGTTGTCACGACAGGCTCAATAACAGGATCAATATCTGCTGCGCGTGGCGCTTTACGAACCAAGAGAAGAAGAGGAGGCGTCGGTGATGTACAGTAGCGTTTATGGACTCTCGTTTTCAATGAACTACAAAACATTCATTTTCTGTCATACAATTCTTCAACCAAGATCGCGAGTACATTTGACGTTCAATTGATCCACCAAGTCCTCTAAGTGCATTATCGATTCATTCACGTGGCATCATTGTACAGTAGCACTTCTGATTAAATTGATTCACAATAAACAAGACAAGGCACAATAGTAGAGTAGGCACTGTGGACTCTGAAGTGTTTCTGACTGAGGTAAACAGTCTTCATCTGACTGAGGTAAACAGTCTTCATCTGACTGAGGTAAACAGTCTTCATCTGACTGAGGTAAACAGTCTTCATCTGATGGCCTTTGTTAGCTGAAGAAACCGTTTCTCTTCCGTCCAAGAACAGTGGAAGCAGCTCTTAAAAGTGCATTGATTCTTTGAAGCGCATTGTGTTGCCTCTGGGTATGAAATGCGCTATACAAATAAAGCTTTGATTGATTGATTGATTGATCGACTCTTTGAAACGGTCTCAGGCCGGATTGTAGCTTCCCACTGTCATCAGGGAAGCTGGGCCAGGTAAGTGTCTACCACCTAGGGAATGAGAGAGAAGAGGATGGATTTAATAAAACAGCAGACTGAGTACTCAAGTGGGTTGATTGTTGATCTCTGATATTTGGCTGATGATTGGCTCCGCCCATACAGAATGCCCCACTCAGGTCTGTGTCTTTGTTTAAGACTGAGCAGCTGAAGATGCTTGTTTGATCTGCCCTGACGAAGGCCTCTTGGCCGAAACATGTAGGCATTTTTAGATGTTCATCATGAACTAGCCCAATAACAAAGGCTTTTTTAATTTTGTACCAGAAGAGCTGCCTTAGTTTTTTCTTTTCCATGGTATGAATTTAATGTTCTGTGTCTCTACTCATATCTTCATGTTCCAACAAAGACACTGATAACACTTCAACCAAAGCCCCTCACCGTTGCTATGTGGTCTTCAGTCCCAGAAATCAAGCTCAAATATGGCTCCTGCTTCCACAGCTCCAGAAGCTGTTGTTTGAACACTTGGACATTTCTGCGAAACCATGATTAAAGACAAGATGTTAGTTACTCAAGGAAGTGTGTGGGCTCCAAAGAGAATACCAGCATCTCTCCAGTTCACACTAAACAAACCTATCTGATGGATGATTGACAGTTCCATTGCCATCATCGGTCGTAAGCTCCTCCCACCAGTTTTTCAGCACTGACTCCACCCAGCGTAAACCAGCGATCACATACCTGCAGTAGGCAACAATGTAGGATCAGTTGAAATGGATTTGGGGAGTGTTGTTGGTTAGAGATGATTCATAACAGGTGGTGGTACTCACTCTTCATAAGGGCTTGTCAAGACTTTTCTCACTAATGGGAAAAAGTCAACACACCAGCCAATGGAAATGTTTGCCGATTCCTCCTTGATGCTACAGGGAAAAACAATATTAATGTCTAAAAATGTATTTTCTAGATCTTCAGTTCTAGTTACTGCTTCCCCGCCCTTCAAAGACGGTACCTTTTTGTGATCACTGGAAGAAAGTCAACAAAAGCGCCCAAGTCTTGGTTTCTGCGGGAAAGAACACACTGTTACGACACAAAGTCATTGTAAAAATTCAAAGAAATTCTCTTGACATTGTGACTTTGTTACCTGAGGAAATACGTAAGCAGTTCTCCAGCGTTCCTCCTCCACAGGGTAATGGCCACGCTGAGTCTCAGGTTTCTGCCGAAGAGCACCTCCGCCATGGCGCTGTGATCCTTTGACATCTGAGCAACGGCATTGTGTCGAGGTGGCGCACATCAGATCGCATTTCTGGAAATGTGCACATCCAGACAAATCTATACGATACTATTACAGACGTACCAACGACCGCCTCACCTCTGTGATGTAGTCAAGGTTCCTCGAGCTCCCCGCCTCAGGCCTGCAGGGATTATTGGCAGTTGGTGGGAAGTCTAACGGATCCATGTAGAAGATCTCCTGCTCCATGTCCTGCGTGGACACCAGCTCGTTCTCCTTGTTGGCCATGTCCACGTTGCGGCCGGCGGCGGGCTGCTTCCTCCAGCTCACGGCCAGGCGGTGGGTCTTCCTCTTACACGACACCACCCTCTTCAGCCTTGCTGCGTTGTTCCCCGAGCGGCTCACTGGACATCTGGGACACAGAAACTGTCACACAAAAATGCATACATGTATGGCTACAAGACTGCAGTATGCAGTATGTTATTTTGATGCTGTCGAAGGCAATACCTTTACATGTAATGTGATTTTTTTTTTAAAGAGCACAGTGCTGTCTCACCTCTTTTTGATGATGTCGTGCTTTTTATTGAAGTCCACCTTCAAGGTTAATAAAAAAAAAATGTGTGACAGATTGAGGAAGAGCTTGACATAAATGGCAGAGGAGTTGCACACTACATAAAGGTATTATTTGTTCATCACGATATCACACTTGTTGTTACGGAACATTCCAGACTAACGGTGTAAAGCTGCTCACCTCCTCCTCCGTGTTCCTGGCCTGGGAATAGCGCACCCTGTACTGGACCATGTCCTGGGGTAGAGCGTCCTCAACACCCTGATACTCTCCGTCCTCACTGTCCCGGTCCTCAGACGCCATCATTCAAAGCACATCGTCCTGGAGAGACATGAACGTTTGTAATGCAGGAATGGCAGCCTAGCTTCCAGTTCCACACTCGGGAGGGTTCAGGGCGCCTCAAGGGAGAACAGAGCCTTAGTTCTGAGGCAAACATACACTGGTTCAGTCCAGCTTTTACATCCCTTGAAGAATCCCCCTTTACATAACTAGCTGGTGCAGCACACATGTATACACAACCCCCTTCCCAAGAAAGAAACATAATAGGCTTATTTTCTGTTCTTTTTCAAAGCTACTTTTTTTTTTGCAGCACATGTTGTGAAACTACATCACCATGACTCAATCCAAGTTATAGGATTCAACAAGAGAGCAGGAGGGGCCCGAAGGTAGTTGTGGTCTCAGGTGAAAACAGGTCAACTCAATTACCCACAATGCACACATCACGTGAGCATTGTTTTGAACAATGACGGCTGACGTCAAAGAAAATGGTGAGAGCAACATCCGACTCCTTTTGTAAGTAAGATGTTTTCCCCTCCCGTTTAGTTATATCTCAACCGTGCTCAGCTACAATACTCATAACAAAGACGTAACTAACGTTAGTTATGTAGTTAAAGTTAAAGCAGGCTCTCGCTTGTTTCTAAACCTTCTTTTAGATGTCTTTTTTGTCTTTTTCGACGTCCAAAGACATCCAATTAGGAGCCAGAATGAATGTTTTTTTTTTACGTTCAGATATTGAACCCGTTCTGCACGTCCACAGACGTCTTAGAGGGGTCCAAGCCAGACGTGTGAATATTGAGGGGTCCAGCAGACGAACACACGGGGTTCAGGACCCACGGACGTTATTAAGACGTGATCTGAACGTCTCCCTGACGTGTTTGCTGGGTAACATGGGCAAATTATGTCACTTGGAGGATTAACAGACCTGTCAATCACGAGATGAGATTGCTAAACTAATGTGTCGATTAAATGGAAAACGTTAAGGAAGTAATTTGTAGCTATTGCCCAACAACGCCCCATCCCCATAGCACATACCTCTGCATGTACGGATGACCTTTCAACCTTCTTAACTTCCCATATTGTATTTCCGACTGATTAGTGGTGTTTGTCTACTGTACTGTCTACTGTAACTGTGTTTCTGTCTACTGTAACTGTGTTTCTGTCTACTGTAACTGTAGCTGCTTCCCTGTGCACAACGACCGCCCTACAGTAGAGTACAGTCTGCATGGAGCTGTCAGTACAATGCATGCACTGTGCCTTGTTAATGTGTAAAGATGCCCTCTAGTGGCAAGATGAGATATAGTGGCTGTCATCAAGATTCAAATCTAAACAGCCTTCTTCACTGTCAGGGTCACTGTCTACTGCTGTTTTTATTTACCCCAAAGTAGCCTACCGTCTTTTGAAGATACGGACATATTGTGCATGTATCTATAATAACCTTACAGAGGATATTATGCATTTATCTGAAGTCACTTTTAGAGCCATAATAACAAAAGAAAGCAAAAGCACAAAGTAAAGGGTGGGGGGGGGCGGGGGTTACTCGATTACTAGTGGTCCAAACCATGGACATTGGACAATGCAAGAAAGGGGGATGGGCTGCACTTGAAACAAGCTAGACAAACAAACAGATTTGGATAGGATTTGAATTGCTATATTTATTCTCAGTTTTTAGCATTTTGGCACTGGCTAAAATCTCTTTGGGGGGGGGGGCCCAAAAATTCCTCTATGCAGGAAAAACCCTGCCGATGCACCTCCAGCCACCAGTCTGTCAAGCTCCTGAAGTTTTCGGACGACACCACCCTCATCGGTCTCATCCTCAGAGTCTGCCTACAGGTGGGAGATCGACCAGCTGCTGTCCAGGTGCGGCCAAAACAACCTCGAGCTCAACGCTCTCAAGACACTGGGAGGATTGTAGACTATAGAAAGAAACCCCCGCCCCCCCCCCCCTCATCACACTGAATGACACCCCAGTGACCACTGTTGACTCCTTCTGCTTCCTGGACATCACCACCCAGGACCTCACGTGTGAGCTGAACATCAACTTCCTCAAAAAAGCAGAGAGGTAAACTTACTCTCTCTCTGCAGAGAATATATACTGTTCTGTATATTTTATGTAAATTGCATTCGTGCCGCCCTTTTCAACAGTGTATCTATCGTATGTTGTATATTGCACAGTATTTGTATTTGCAATGTTTTTTGTATTGCATTTGTACTGTCATGCCTTTGCACTGTCCTGTCCTGTCTTGCACCCTGTCCTATGTCGTCTGCAATAGCGTATGCCATTACTGCAAAATGGTGTGTGTGTGTGTGTGTGTGTGTGTGTGTACGTGCTTAGGTCTGCTATTGTTCCTAGTCCAGTACATTCTTCCACATTTTATGATAGCATGTGACATTTTGATGAGAAGGGCTACAAAAGTCATGTGACTGCAGAATGATGTTTTCCTGTTTCTCACAGGACGACCGCGCTGGAGCAGAGAAGAAGTCGAATGGCGTCTCTCCGTGCTGCTTTGACCGTGCTGAGCCTGGCGCCGCTGCTGGTTCTGGGCGTGAACCCTGTTGAGACCCAACCAGAACAGGTGCACATCTCCTACCCAGGTACGGTATGTCTCTCTGGGTCATTTGGACACATTTGCTTACAGGCCTTTTATCATTGCTGGGACATCTGGTGGATTTGCAATAGGGATGCACTATATATGGTTTATGCATCGCCATCTCAATGTGCACATGTGCAATAGGCTCTGTGCACCAGCTTCACTACTTCCTGAAAGTCACTTGGCTGCTTTATTTCCTGTCCAATATGATTGGATTAAGTGATTAATCAGGTGTGCGCTGGGTCTGCCGCACACCTGATTAATCACTTAATCCAATCATATAGGACAGGAAATAAAGATGCCAAGTGACTTTCAGGAAGTAGTGGAGCTGGTGCACAGAGCCTATTGTCACATAGCAAGGGCCTGCAATGTTGTTCTCTTTTTCCCCTGCTATGTTAACTCAAAATATGTCATGATACAAACTTTTTGCTCAACTTTTTAATTTTGATGACTAAGAGACACATTATTAGTAGGCGTTTTGGAACGCAGTCAAGACACTTGGCTACCGGTGTAAGCAGACGCGAGGATCACTGTTTAGTTCTAACCTCATATAGGACATAGGCCTGTATGTTTACAAGTTTGCTTATTTCTGTTTTAAACAAACAAAATATATTGCAATATATATCGCCAAAAAATGGCATCGCTGCAATGTATGTTTTGGTCAATATCGCCCAGCCCTAATTTGCAAAGCTCTACAGGTGTGTTACCCATCTACTTGCGTTGGTGTGAGGAATTTCCTCCTGCAGGGGTCATTAAAGTGACCATCTGTCTAGTTAACAGATAGACCTGTCTGATCTGACATCTGCTTACGGTCACCCTGACCATTCTATCACTTGTAATTGCACACACGGTTCCAGAATGTACCTTTAAAATGAAAGACATGTGGGAGTTATTTTATCATTCTTGGCCTCTTGATATGAAATAGGGGTACTTTTCCAATTCTGGGCTCAGCTCTTCCAAGGCCACGTCTCGCCAACGGAAAAGATAAAAAAAGCGCCAGAACTGTTGAGCAATTATCAGCCATTTTCGTATCCTTCGTATCTCTCGGCTAACGTAAACGGATCCAGGGTGCGTAAACGGAGCACCGCGCTCGGCCTGCCAGGCGCTCACTCTCTCTGGGTAACTGATCCCGCCTCCCCAGGGGTCCCGGGCTCCATGGAGATCACCTGGACCACCTCAAACCGCACGCAGAGCCAGGTGGAGTACGGCCTGTGGGGGGGCCGCCTCTTTGAGCTGACCGCCGAGGGCGGGGCCACCCTGTTTGTGGATGGGGGAGAGGAGAAGAGGGCGATGTTCGTCCACAGGGTCACCCTCACGGGCCTCAAGCCCGCCTCCGCCTACGGTGGGTTTAGGCCACGACCGAACGTTTACTTTCTCTACGACTTTTCTCATTGCGCCCCCTGCTGGACCGTAGGGCCCAACTCATCCGTTGCGTGTGTGTGCGTGTGTGTGTCCCTCTCCCCCGGCTCGACCCTAGTGTACCACTGTGGCAGCGACGCCGGGTGGAGCGAGCTGTTCTTCTTCACGGCCCTGAACGACAGCGCCGTCTTCAGCCCCAGGTTCGCCCTGTTCGGGGACATGGGCAACGAGAACCCCCAGTCCCTGGCCCGCCTGCAGAAGGAGACCCAGCAGGGCATGTACGACGTCATCCTGCACATCGGTAAGAGGCCATTACAACACCGGCCGGTACCTCCACTGTGAGCGCGTGGCACACCGCAAGATAGCCTCATCCTTGGGGATATATATATATATATAGATAGACAGACAGACAGACAGACAGACAGACAGACAGACAGACAGACAGATATGGTACCTCCACTGTGAGCGCGTGGCACACCGCAAGATAGCCTCATCATTGGTGATATAGATAGATAGATAGATAGATAGATAGATAGATAGATAGATAGATATGGTACCTCCACTGTGAGCGCGTGGCACACCGCAAGATAGCCTCATCATTGGTGATATAGATAGATGGATAGATAGATAGATAGATAGATAGATAGATAGATAGATAGATAGATAGATAGATAGATAGATAGATAGATAGATAGATAGATAGATACGGTACCTCCACTGTGAGCGCGTGGCACACCGCAAGATAGCCTCATCATTGGTGCTAGAGTGAAACAGGTAGCAGGGCTTGACATAAGCGCTGGCTCGGTTCTGTCTGGATCACCTCCGGGCCAGTAGGGCTGTCAAAAGTGCCATGAAATTGAGTTTGAATATATTCAAATTAATTTAGTGGAGTTCGAACAATATTAGAATTTAAGATTTTTCATGAATATAATAGCCTGATAAAATAACCCTTGACTGTAATATTGTACTGTGAACACTGTTACCCCTCGCTGAGGTGTTTTTGACAACGAGGGAAATGAACGTTTCGTGCATGAACACGATTCGCTGGATAATTTTTTATAAATAATATATTATTTATTAATATTACAATATTCAAACTCTCAAATTTAGGTTTGAACTTCTTTTAAAAAAAGATATTCAAATTTTCAAACTTAATTTTTTTTTGGACAGCCCTACGGGCCAGTAAATAACGCTTTTCAATGGCCCACACACACACACATATATATATATATATATAGAGAGAGAGAGAGAGAGAGAGAGAGAGATATGCTTACAATTGTCTTCCCATAATAAAACACATTTTTGAGAGATTTGGTTTTGGGAGAAAAGGCAGACACCGCAGCTGCAGTCACATTCCACAAACAAGGCAGAGAGCACGGGGACACAACGATCACGGGTGAGTTCAGCCCCCACAAAGCGTTTATGTTTTGCTATGCTTCCCAGATTGAACAACACATTTTCTCCGCGTTACCCAATCAGCAGAGTGTTCCAACACACCACGTTTGCTACATTTTGTCGGGGGTGAAGATCAACTCGGCCCAGCTGTAAGCTTCGTGTGACAAGAAAAACAAACATCCGAGCCTTTACTCCGATTGGCCGTGGTAACGCGCCAGCGTGAGAACTTGAATGTGAAGACAAGCCAGCCGAATACCTTGTACATAGCCGCTAATCAATAGCCGCTAATAAAAATTCTGACCTGCTGCTGGCAAAAAAAACTACTGAAAAAAGAACAACATTGGGGCCAGTAACTTTGAAAAATTCAACTCTATGTCAAGCCCTGAGTAGTATTCCCCTCTTTGACTAATTGGAGGCGGCTGTATAGCTCAGGAGGTAGAGCGGGTTGTCCAATGATCGTAGGGTTGGCGGTTCGAATCCCGGATCCTCCTGACGACATGTCAAAGTGTCCTTGGGCAAGACACTGATCCCCAAATTGCCCCTAATGAGCAGGTTCGCACCTTGCATGGCAGCTGCCGCCATTGGTGTGTGAGTGTGTGTGTGAATGAGAGGCCTTCAGTGCAAAGCGCTTTGGATAAAAGCGCTATATAAGTGCCGTCCATTTACTAATTGAGCACAATCTTTTGTTTTCCAGGGGACTTTGCGTATGACATGCATGAGGTACAGTAAAAGTTATTTCCTGTATATGTTTGGTACTGCACATCTTGATTAGTAATTAATTTAACAAAATAACAATGCACATGATGTAGAACATTAGTGACTCGTCATATAATCACCACACTTTAGGCCGAATCACGGTCAGAAGATGACCCACAGAAAACGAGCAGCACTCAGGGTTAATCATGAAAGTGGGCTCCTCTGTCATCGTGGGCTTAGGCTCTCTAAACCATTTAACCATCTCCCTAAATCCACACTGACGGACGAGACGGACCCCCCCCCCCTCAGGCCGCGCTCCACCTATCAACAGTCATCCTAAAGACCCCTCTTCTGTGGTGGAGAGGGACTCTAAACGAGGAGCTCCGCCCGTGAAGTGCCTCAGTCCTGTTCTGAAAGAGGGGGATTAGGGCCCTGTCACCTGACTGGTCCGGGGGGCAAACTTTCTAAAAACTAGTGCAGCTGTGACGATATTACGTGGATGAATAGCTGTCGATCGCCCTCAGTCAACGCCGGCCAATTAATCCTTTTTCGAAATGAGCTTCGAAATTGCTGCGTTGCACCATTCATCCCCCCCCCCCTCCCCCTCAGAAACAGACGACCACAGAAATGTATCGCCGCAATTCACACGTCGCTTCCTGTTGGAATGTCTAGCTCTGTTCTTCGGGCCTGATTGATATTATGAATAGAAAAACAGAAATCAAAATTGTGATCTAAGCTCATTAAGGCCTATGGCAGCTAAAACTGATAGGATGACCATCGACCGCAGAGCGTTTTTAAACTCAGTCGCCGCCGTTAGAATGTTTGAGAAATAAATGGTTCTGGTTTCATTGAGGTCAGTTTAGATATGTGCGATGCAGATGGCACATTCTTAGAGCTGTCTGGGAAATTGATTTAGCGGATTCTTACACACACTTTGGCTTGAAATCAATACGTCAGAACAATTGCTTTCACCCTGTCAGCATTATCAAATTCTTGCTTGGTGATAGATATGCTCTAGTCATGTGCTGCTATAGTGACTGTCTGACCCTGTTTCAGGACAATGGGCGGATCGGTGATGAGTTCATGAGGCAGATCCAGTCCATAGCTGCCTATGTGCCCTATATGACCTGCCCAGGAAACCATGAGGCCACATAGTAGGTGGAACCTTCTAACCTTCCTTCCTGTCTGTCCGGCTGTCTGTCTGTCTGTCCGGCTGTCTGTCTGGCTCTGTCTGTCTGTCTGTCCGGCTGTCTGTCTGGCTCTGTCTGTCTGTCTGTCCGGCTGTCTGTCTGTCTGTCCGGCTGTCTGTCTGGCTCTGTCTGTCTGTCTGTCTGTCCGGCTGTCTGTCTGTCTGTCCGGCTGTCTGTCTGGCTCTGTCTGTATGTCTGTCTGTCCGGCTGTCTGTCTGTCTGTTTGTGTATCTGCCTGTGTGTCTGTGTGTGTGTGTGTGTACAGTATCTGTATCAGCATCAACATCAGTATCTGTATTAGTGTACTGTATCTGTCTGTTTGTCTATTCCTTCTTTTCTGTGTTCAAATACGCACACACACACACACACACACACACACACGTTCAATTAGTTGGAAAGTCAATGATTAATGATGGCAGTTATGAAAGATGTATATTTCCCCTGAACAGTGAGTAAACATAACTCCCTTAGCTAATGTTTTCCTTCTTTACACACATTTTTCGCAGAATTCTGTACAGGTCACGTGCGATCAATGATGTTATTAAAGGGTTTGGGGCAGAAACAAAGCACATTCTGTATTTCATATTGTTGAGAGAGAGAGAGAGGGAGAGAGAGAGGGAGAGAGAGAGCGAGAGCGAGAGAGAGCGAGAGCGAGAGAGAGAGAAAGGGAGAGAGAGAGAGAGAGAGAGAGGGAGAGAGAAAGAGAGAGGGAAAGAGAGAGATAGAGAGAGGGAGGGAGAGAGAAAGAGAGAGAGGGAGAGAGAAAGAGAGGGAGAGAGAGAGCCTGCCAGACCCCCCTGACATAATATATATATAATCTCCTACTGTACTGTGGGGGGGGGGGGCAGAAGCTGAGGAAAACAAACCGTGAGGCCACAGCGGAGAGACCACAGCTTTTCCACAGTAGAGAACACTTTGGTCTGCGAGGGAGAAAAGCCGTTAGTCTGCGGAGAGCTCCGCCGGGCCCCCGCAGCAGATGGGAGCTGTTTTCAGTTTGGTTAAAAAAAAAGTTCTGGAGAAAGCTTCGGGAGCCGACCGGCCACCGACCGTCTAAACAAGTGAGCGCACAACACAAACAAACAGGAAGGGAGTTTTGACAGCTCGCTATCTCAAGAGCCCTAGACGGGGAACTAAAGAATTTTGGCTGAAATGCTAGTTTGGTTTGTTGTGTTTACCTCATATGGAGTCCCGAAGTAAACACGACTGCGATGCCGTTTTTGAGCATTTCATGAGGGTGTTGTAATGCTACCAAGTTAAGTCATTAACTCTATATAACCCCACTGTCCTTACATTCAACCCAATTTTAGGTTGAAATTCACCATGTCCTCCATGTTGTCACAGAGATAAACTATAATCACAGAGTTATATAACTAGTCCCTGGGAAAGATGGACAGACTCAGGGGTCAGGCCTGTAATATCCAGTAGTTCATTTGCTAACACGTGTGTGTGAGACAGTGTGTGTGTGTGCCTATATATCAGCTGCGATCACAAATGTGTACTCACACGTGTGTGTGAGACAGTGTGTGTGCCTGTATATCAGCTGCTATCACAAATGTGTGTGTGAGACAGTGTGTGTGTGTGTGTGTGTATATCAGCTGCTATCACAAATGTGTGCGCACACGTGTGTGAGACGGTGTGTGTGTGTGCCTATATATATCAGCTGCTATCACAAATGTGTGTACTCACACGTGTGTGAGACAGTGTGTGTGTGCCTATATATATCGGCTGCTCTCGCAAATGTGCAAGTGAGCGCACAACACAAACAAACAGGAAGGGAGTTTTGACAGCTCGCTATCCCAGAGCCCTAGACGGGGAACTAAAGAATTTTGGCTGAAATGCTAGTTTGGTTTGTTGTGTTTACCTCATATGGAGTCCCGAAGTAAACACGACTGTGATGCTTGTTTGTGAGCATTTCATGAGGATGTTGTAATGCTACCAAGTTAAGTCATTAACCTTTTTGATACGACCACGTCACCGGCAACATTTAAAAAATATCTAACAAATATTTAATAATATAAAAAAAATATCCAGCAAATCTAAAAAATTCCTCACTCCAACACTTGCTGAAAGCTGAGAAACTGCACTTTCTAGTATTATAGGGAAAATCCAATTAATATTCAAAATGTTGTCACTGTACTTTCAGGGTTAAAAGGGTTAACTCTATATAACCCCACTGTCCTTACATTCAACCCAATTTTAGGCTGAAATCCACCATGTCCTCCATGTTGTCACAAAGATCAACTATAATCACAGAGTTATATAACTCTAGTCCCTGGGAAAGATGGACAGACTCAGGGGTCAGGCGTGTAATATCCAGTAGTCCATTTGCTAACACGTGTGTGTGAGACAGTGTGTGTGTGTGCCTATATATCAGCTGCGATCACAAATGTGTACTCACGTGTGTGTGAGACAGTGTGTGTGCCTGTGTATCAGCTGCTATCACAAATGTGTGTGTGAGACTGTGTGTGTGTATATCAGCTGCTATCACAAACGTGTGTGCGCACACGTGTGTGAGACAGTGTGTGTGTATCAGCTGCTATCACAAATGTGTGTGTGAGACAGTGTGTGTGTGTGTGTATATCAGCTGCTATCACAAATGTGTGTGCGCACACGTGTGTGAGACAGTGTGTGTGCCTGAATATCAGCTGCTATCACAAATGTGTGTGTGAGACAGTGTGTGTGTGTGTGTGTATATCAGCTGCTATCACAAATGTGTGCGCACACGTGTGTGAGACAGTGTGTGTGTGTATCAGCTGCTATCACAAATGTGTGCGCACACGTGTGAGACTGTGTGTGTGTGCCTATATATATATCAGCTGCTATCACAAATGTGTGTGCTCACACGTGTGTGTGAGACAGTGTGTGTGTGCGTGCCTATATACATCAGCTGCTCTCACAAATGTGCTCGCACACGTGTGTGCGTGTTCATATTCGTGTGTTTGCGTGTGTCTGAAATGTTTTGAAAGGTAAAACCGTTTGATCCGACGCCCACGATACAATCGCCCCCTCTATCCGCGCGCATCGGCCCTCCTGTGAGTAACGCGCCGCCGGCTGGTCTCACTTACGGAGCTGCTAACAGTAGTGTGTTTTTCTTGGCCCTGCCACCACCTGACATAAGAACCCGATATCCAAAACCAGCTCTTTACATTACATAACCCCTAATAGTCCACCAATCCAGCTCCCGCTCCCCGTACCCATGTGTTCGGCGGCGCTGTTTAGGTCCAAACCTCTCCGCGGCAGCTGGCTCCTGCCCCTTCTGCTCCTTTCCAACCTCAAAACCAGCGGGCTAAACGGCAGATGAATGGAGCCCGACCGCAAGACGAGTCCACATTCCAGCAGCATGAGACCAGCGCGTCCGTATGAGGACACCGAGAGCCCGTTTCAAGGCCGCCTTTGTTCCCCACCGACACGCCGTATAGATCAGCGCGTCCCGGGGGACGAGGACGCGGCCGTCGCCATTCAGAGGGAAAGGGATATGACGCGGGGTTTGGGATGTTTACATTCGCACGCAAACGGTCGCGTACCTTGTTTACTCCCGTTTCCAGCCCTGGATTATGTGGGCATCTTTGGAGCTCCAACTCATCAGTCCCATGAAAGGGTAGATATGATGGGAGGAACGGTCCCTTTTTTTGGGCTATGAGTCGCCCCATCCCCATCCACAAGTCCTGGGAATGTCTCCCCTACGATTTTCTATATGGTGTTTTCTCGGAAAAGAGAAACACACATGGAAAAGAGCCTGTATATGATTACCGACGAGAATGACGTGCGGTTGCGTTACGCGAACCTAATGTAGATTAATGACACAAATATTAGCGTAGCGTAGCATTAGCGTATTATGGAGTTGATCAGATTTTCCACTGTTGAGTCTGGCTTCGGTTGTTTGTTATCCTTGCGCTCGATCGTTTCCTCTAAAACGTGCCGGCTTATATATCATTCCTTATACCCAGAAAGAATGTATTATTGCAGTAAATAAATGCCCCCGGACGACCCCTCTTCTATTTCCACTGTCCAGGGCCTCCTAAATGTCTCCTGCTTCATGAATAAGCGGTGTCCTTTTTTAGGGACAGGGGACCCTTGGGGCTCATGTGCCTTATGCACCTTATGTCTGCTGGTTCCCTGCTTGGCCACAAGATGGGGCTGTTCATCTAGGTCTAGACCACGCTGTAGGCCAGAGATGTGTCCCGGTCTCTCAAATAAGCAGATATGGTGTCTACTGCTGCTCTCTTAGGAGAGATCAGCTCCTGAGTACAACTGTCTCCCTCTCTCACTTTCAGTACTGTACATGGTACATGGACTGCACCTATATTATAACGCTTTACAATGAAGGCCTCTCATTCACCCATTCACACACACATTCACACACCAATGACGGCAGCTGCCTTGCAAGGTGCTAGCCTGCTCATTGGGGGCAATTTGGGGTTCAGCGTCTTGCCCAAGGACACTTCGTCGTGTCGTCAGGAGGAGCCGGGATTCGAACCGCCGACCCTACGATCATTGGACGACCCGCTCTACCTCCTGAGCTACAGCCGTTATTCTAATTAATGATAGAATAGAATAAAAAAATATCATGAACAAATTATTTTATCTGAAAATCTGAAAAAAATATGATTATCAATCCAACCCTAACCCAGGCTAAGCAAGCAAACATGGCTAAGAAATTAGTTCCATGCCTGGAATGACCACCACATAAGAAATTGCCCAGTAGCCATGATGTCACAGCCTTGAGCACGCACTCCTGACCACAAGGTCTTCCCAGACCAGAGAAGCTCTCATTAAACCACAAGGTCTACCCAGACCAGAGAAGCTCTCATTAAACCACAAGGTCTACCCAGACCAGAGAAGCTCTCATTAAACCACAAGGTCTACCCAGACCAGAGAAGCTCTCATTAAACCACAAGGTCTTCCCAGACCAGAGAAGCTCTCATTAAACCACAAGGTCTACCCAGACCAGAGAAGCTCTCATTAAACCACAAGGTCTACCCAGACCAGAGAAGCTCTCATTAAACACATTCACCGTCAGACACAGAACCCACCTTTATATGGCTCTGAGTGCTCTGGCCCTGCTCCGTTCTTTTAACATCTGACCCTGACCCTAACCCAGGACTGACCCTGACCTAACCCAGGACTGACCCTGACCTAACCCAGGACTGACCCTGACCCTAACTCAGGACAGAACCTGACCCTAACCCAGGACTGACCCTGACCCTAACCCAGGACTGACCCTGACCCTAACCCAGGACAGACCCTGACCCTGACCCAGTACTGACCCTGACCCAGTACTGACCCTGACCCTAACCCAGGACTGACCCAGCCCCAGGACTGACCCTGACCCACGACTGACCCTAATCCAGGACTGACCCTAACCCAGGACTGACCCTGACCCTAACCCAGGACTGACCCTAACCCAGGACAGACCCTGACCCTAACCCAGACCTGACCCTAACCCAGGACTGACCCTGACCCTAACCCAGACCTGACCCTAACCCAGGACTGACCCTAACCCAGGACTGACCCTGACCTAACCCAGGACTGACCCTGACCCTAACCCAGGACTGACCCTGACCCTAACCCAGACCTGACCCTAACCCAGGACTGACCCTGACCCTAACCCAGACCTGACCCTAACCCAGGACTGACCCTAACCCAGGACTGACCCTGACCCTAACCCAGGACTGACCCTGACCTAACCCAGGACTGACCCTGACCCTAACCCAGGACTGACCCTGACCTAACCCAGGACTGACCCTGACCCTAACCCAGGACAGAACCTGACCTAACCCAGGACTGACCCTAACCCAGGACTGACCCTGACCCTAACCCAGGACAGACCCTGACTCTAACCCAGGACTGACCCTGACCTAACCCAGGACTGACCCTGACCCTAACCCAGGACTGACCCTGACCCTAACCCAGGACTGACCCTGACCCTAACCCAGGACTGACCCTGACCCAGGACTGACCCTGACCCTAACCCAGGACTGACCCTGACCCTAACCCAGGACTGACCCTGACCCTAACCCAGGACTGACCCTGACCCTAACCCAGGACTGACCCTAACCCTAACCCAGGACTGACCCTGACCCTAACCCAGGACTGACCCTGCCACATGTCCTCCCGATCACAACATTCGGTCAGAGCTCCTGGGGCGAACTGTCCCTCCCCTCGGCTGTTACATGAGAGACAGCAGAGCTATCAGACTACTGCCCCCCCCCTCCCCTTCCCTTAGTAGAGGAAAGATTGGCTCACACTTTTTATGACCGAAATTAAAATCCCAATCCATAAAGAGAAAGCACTGAGTGTTCAGGCGTTCCGTACGGGATGGCTTTCTTAGAAAGTCTTTTCCCTCCTTTTTGCATACAGCGTGTCAACACCGGTTTTGGCCAATGGTAATATTTAGGGACTGGCACGTGTTTCTGGTCGGTCTGGAGAGCAGGCCCGGGCCCTGGCGCTTCCCGAGGCACAGCAGGTCCGGGGTTCTGGTCGGGATCCTTCTGCCTTACGGGAACCCACTGTCTGTCTGTCTGTGTTTGTGTGTGTGTGTGTGTGTGTGTTTGTCCTGGTTTGGTGGTTTTGGCGTGGCGTGTTTTCTTTTCGGTAAATTACCGGTGGTAGAGCCGGTTGGTGACAGCCTTGGACCGATGGGCAGGAAATTCTGCCCGTGCCCTGTCCTGTCTGGGAAGCCCGCTTCCAACAGACCCTGATCCTGGCTGCAAAAGTACAAAAATATACCGTGTTATACCATAACAAAATGTCAGATACAGTAGCTAGCTGTATATCATCTAGTTTAAAGCCGGTGCTTAGCTCCTGTCATCAGAGTGATCTATTGGGCTCTTACTGTAGCTACTGTGACGGGAGAAGTGGAGAGGGAGAAGTTAGGGTGAGAACGGCCCCACCATTGGCCACCATTATATTCCTGAATGACTCAAGTGGTCGTGGACTGCATCGTGACTAGTGTGTAGTCTAAGATTAGGGTTTGTTGACAAGCGCTGGCGAGGGGACCACGAGATGATGGAGAGCCAGGGTCTGTAGCTGGAAGTTACAGCACCTCCATATTCCAGGCACATAGATCGCACGGGTCATTCGTTTCAGTAGCTTTCTCCTTGTCTGTTTTTCTCAGCAACTTCTCCAACTACAGGAGTCGGTTCAGCATGCCTGGACAGACGGAGAGCCTCTGGTACAGGTAAGAGAGACCAAAACACGGGCCCGCCATAAATCACATTACAGTTAAGCCATTTATGAGGCGTAGCCTACTCTAAGTAGGTGACATAACCCCATATCGCATTGCAAGGAAAAACTTCCCAAACTATAGGTGTGGGTAGCGACTACAGTGATAGGGAAAAAAACTTTTTTTTTTTGTTGTCGGTGGAGCGACCGCATCCGTAGCATCACGTGCAGGCTTGCAGTACCTCCAACCGTATTTTAAGTAGCCGTTAACGACCCGAGAGCCTCTCCGGGGGAATTGACGGAGAAGCGAAGCGTTTTCCCCCCGCGGTCATTCCATCTGAGGGAAGAGAGCCGCACAAATGAGCTAGCCTATACATCCGACCTGCGGCTGAGACATAACACGCGGGCCGCTCTCCGAGGCCGTAACAGAATACCTCCAGGGTCCAGGGCAGGCCCGGCGCTGTCGGCCCGGAGCGCGGCATGCGCCTCGCCGGAGGAAATCTATCTCTGGGAAGAGGCACGTGCGAAAGGCCACGCACGTGCACACACCCGCAGGACACCGTGGCGCACGTGCGCGCACCGGTCTCGGCGGCCGGCGCTGGTCCAAGGAGCTCGGAGCACGACTCGTGTCGAACCCGGCCGAGCTGTCACCGGCCAAGCCAGCAAACAAGCAATCAAGATTCAAGATGATTTTATTAGTCACATGTAGGCCTAGCCTACGGTGTACAGTCACAGTGAAATGTTGCTGCCGGCTCCAAGATTATACTACAGATAAACTCTAATACTGTACTTAATTCCAAATAACACATTTACAAGTTACAATTTACAAAATTACATTTTACAAATTAACACAAATTACACAATAGGTACCGATTCTATAAGTATAAAATTAGCTGATGGGATAGATAAGGGTCTGGATGGATTATGTACATGCTATATGGATTAACAGTCAATCAAATACTGTAATCTATGATTGTGAGATCGCCTGGTAGGGAAGAGGGAACTGCATCATTGGGTCTTCCACAGCTAAGTCAAAGTCAACTTTATTTATATAGCACTGTTCATACAAGCAAATATAGCACACAATGCTTTACAGAATAAATAAAAACATCGTTAAAATAGTAGACTGGTCAGCACCAAAGAACAACTCAACAACCAAAAACCTCACCAATGCCAGCTGACATTTCTGCGTAGAGGGCAGTTGGTCAGAGCCATTTTTAAACGATGTCACAGCAGGGTGTCCTTTGGGGACGAGTCAGTGAGAGAGACCAGATGAGGCCTGGACCTGCCACTTGGAGTTAATGCATGTTTGCTTTCCCTGGTCAAGGCTGTTGATCATTTGAATGTTGTGCGTCCACAGCTGGAACATAGGCCCCGCCCACATAATCTCCCTGTCTACCGAGGTCTACTTCTACCTGGAGTACGGCCAGGATCTCATCTTCAAGCAGTACGAGTGGCTGAAAAAGGATCTGGAGGTGCTCTCTCTGACTGGCACGCACACACACACACACACATACACACATACACCCACACACATGCACACACACACACGTACGCACATGCAATAATTACACTATGTCTCTGTCACACACACACACGTAATAATTACACTATTTATCTCTCTCTCACAAACACACACACACACACACTTGTGTGTCTTACACTCTTGTTTCTCCCGTTCCTTCAGGAGGCTAACGAGCCAGAGAACAGGGCAGCGCGCCCCTGGATCATCACTATGGGGCACCGACCCATGTACTGCTCTGACGACGACCAGGACGACTGCACCACGTTCCACAGCATCGTGAGTCACGTTTCCAGCTTGACTTTAATAATTAACACCAGCAAAGCACTAGGGAGGTGGAAATAGCTCACAAACAGACGCGTCATTTCCGAACGATTAGTTCTAATAGCGTACATATGAGAGAGTGTCTGATTATCGGATGTTGATTGTGTTCTAGTCGAATAGCTTTTGGCGCAGACTAGAATAACCCGACTAGCAACAGGCCTGTTGTGAGCGGTGGTTCGTATTGGAAGTGGAATTATTAGAAAGTGTGTCTGAGCATGAATTTGTGGATTATGGAGATCAGGTCCAGACGCAACTCATTAGCAACATGTGCGCTGAAGGTTCTGGTCAGCCAAGCAAACGCGGTGCGTGGACCCCTCCGGGGCATAAAACACTCCATGACCCCCCCAGGGCCTGACTAAGGGGAGATGGGGAGAGACATGTAAATGGTCCAGGAAGTAGACTGGCCCCAACGTCTGCTGCCGAGTCCAGCGACTGTGGCGCCACAAACGCCCGCCCCCCTCGGTCCGAGAGTGTGTAAATTCTGACCGCATTCCACCCCGCCCAAATATCCCCTTGTGATAATATAAGACACGTTTAACGACCAGAAATAACTCAACAAGCAATAAGCATTTATTTGTTACCCGTTATTTGATGTTTTCTGACCCTATATCATTCTTTCAACATAAAATTTCAGCATAAATATCCTGGAAATGTATCTGTCGGGGTTTTATCGTTGTTGTTCATGTGAAGAAGACTGAGTCAGTATCTCGAATGCTTCACTGCGAAAGCGCAAGCAGACTTTTGTTTTCCCGCCACGCGTCGCGACGCATGAACCACCAGCAGCGTGCGACACGACGAGCCAGAGACATCAGCACATCTATCTGTGTCTGCGCTGAGACGCCGTAATCAGAGTCAACGTGGACAGAGCGCTTTCCGTTTCGGACCTGTCGTCCGGCGCTCGGCGTACGGTCGCGCGCGTGGACTGACATGCCGGCATCGGCGCACGAGGCCGCTACCGGTTAGGGTTCCAGATGGTTACATGCCAACACTCCCTTTCTCTCTCTCTCTCTCTCTCTCTCTCTCTCTCTCTCTCTCTCCCCCTCTTCGTCCTCCTCTCTCGTCCTCTTCTCCCCCAGGTCCGACTGGGACGGAACGACACCGAGCCGCCCGCCCCCGGTCTGGAGGATCTGCTCTACCTCCACGGTAACGGCCTCCGTTTGATGACCTCACGCCGCCGGCGCCCGCGCGCTAATAGGTGTTACTCTCGCAAATCTGCCCGGCTCAGACAGACTCGCGTCCCCGGGGCCGCGGCGGTTAGGAATCCAAACACACATCCTTTATTACAGCAGCAGACCGGCCGTCTGGCCATCTTCCCGACAGGCCTCGTCCAGATGTTTTTCCGATATCGCCTTTCCCCCGGCGTGTTTGTTGCTCTTCGAGAGTTGCCTGAGCGCTGACGAGTGTTTGGAAGATCTTATCTCTGGGCGCGCTCGTCGACGGCTGGAAAATAAATATGAGATAAGTCGGCCGAAGACGTGGAGAAACCCCCCAGATAGCGATCGCGCGGGAGGGCCCGTCTGAACCGCGCCTCGACCCACCCCCCCCCCCCCCGTCCCGAACTTAACCTGCGCCGAGGAATTCGGTTTACGTTCGCCGACGGCGTCGGAAGTATCGCGGCGAGGTGTTAACTGTGTTGTTTTGTTTCCCAGGTGTTGACCTGGAGCTGTGGGCGCACGAGCACTCGTACGAGCGGCTGTGGCCCGTCTACGGCGACAAGGTCAGCCCCCCCCCCGCCCGCGTCCGCCGTCGCCTCCCCCCTCCCGGGTGTCGACGCCACGACTCATCCCCCTCTCTCTCTCTCTCTCTCGCCTTCTCTCCCTCCCCCTCACTGTCCATCTCCTCTCCAGGTATTCAACGGAAGCGCGGAGCAGCCTTACGTGAACCCCAAAGCCCCCGTTCACATCATCACGGGCTCCGCCGTAAGTTCACCCCCCAGGATCGAATCAGTTTAGTCTACGATCTGACATCCAGCTCTGAGTCGTCATTATCCTCCTGGCCTCTGATGTGTGAGACCAGCGGGCGTGCATTGACCTCTCGCGCGCGGCGGTGGCGGCTAGCGCGCCTGGTGAGACTCCCGGGCCAGCTGTCTCTGCTGCGCTGGCGGCATGGGGTTGACGTAGCGGTCCACAGGAAGGTCACCCGGGCCCGCCACATGGATCAGTCCCTCCGCGTTTCAAAGAGCAGTCAGGGGCCCCGGACGGCAGCCAGAGTCCTGGGTTCCTAATGAACACGGGGGCCCGGGAACGAGAGGCGCCCTCGGGGGAGACATGTGACCCTCCGCAGAACCGGGGGGGGGGGTGCACAGTAGACGAGTGATGTCAGAGGACAGGACCGGGGGGGGGGGGGGGGGGACGTGGCGGTGACTGACGGTGCTTTTGGATCCCACCGGCGTCTCTTCCAGGGCTGCAGGGAGAAGACCGACCCCTTCGTCCCCGAGCCCAGAGAGTGGAGCGCCGTCCGCAACAACGACTACGGCTACACGCGCATGCAGGTGGTCAACTCCACACATCTGTACCTGGAGCAGGTCTCCGATGACCAGGTGAGCGCACGCACACACACACACACACACTATCGTTAACTCTATTACTGTACAGTATACACATACACACGCACACACACTATCGTTAACTCTATTACTGTAAAGTATACACATACACACACACACACACACACACACTATCGTTAACTCTTATCACTGTACAGTATACACACACACACACACACACACACACTATTGTTAACTCTATTACTGTACAGTATACACATACACACACACTATCGTTAACTCTATCACTGTACAGTATACACACACACACACTATCATTAGCTCGATTACTGTATAGTATACACACACACACACACACACACACTGGGCTCATTGCATCGTCTGGTCTTTCAGTACGGAAAGGTGATTGACAGCATCTGGGTGGTGAAGGAGCAACACGGCCTCTCAGCCTGGTTCTGAAGACCCGACCCAGGAGGCTCCAGGGCCCCGACCGCCTGTCCAAAAACAACATCATCTCCTCTCAGGGAAATGTGCTTTGAAAAGCCAATCATGCTGATGAACGCTGCACTTTAACTGCTATCAGCCCAATCAACATACGTTGTGATTAGCCCAATAACACAAATGGTTATTACATAACCATGATCCTGCACAGCCCGTAGTGGTCAGGCCCATGTGGTTTAGATCGGGCAGATATTCCGATTTCAAACTGTCGGCTCAGATTTAGAGTGTTTACACCCCTCTAGGAAATGGGTGATTCCAAGAATCACGATGGAATGGATGAATCAGCAGAGTACATTTGGAAATTCATAGGGAAGATTTAAATATTCTCCTATAGGCCACGATCGTCGTTTCATAAATCTAGAGGCTTCGTTCCAACGAACACAACATGGAACAAGTTTCCACTAGACAAATGATGACGAGGGGCCTATGTTTTATAACTGTCTGCTCGAATTTATTTTTGCTTACATCTTTTTTTTATGTTGCGTGAGATGCCGTCACGCTTGCTACGCTTATCCTGTACATAACGACAAATCCCGAACAATGCACTAGACATGTTAACACATGGCATCACTGTCTTTCTACGAGCCTCAATAAATCCCGCTGGTCCGAGTATCCGTCTTGTGAAGTGTGTTCCAGCAGAAGCGGCCTAGACGCGGCAGGAGGGCGCAGGCGAGCGATGGGGTCCTGAAACCCGAAACCTGGGTCTCTCACACAGACAGGCACGCTAACGACTACCAGCACCCGGACATAGCATTAGCCCGTCTTGCCTGAGCGCATTTTCCAAAAGTTGAAAATCCTGGAAACTCTTAAAAAAAAAAATCGACTCTGTGATATCATGCTGTCAAGATGGCTGATCCTGTCGTAATGCTGCAACCTCGTTTGACTTGTCCGACGCTAGCGCTAGCTCTTAACAGTCGCGGTAGCTGAGAGACCGAAGGCCAGACGAGCCTACCAAGAGCCGTTATGTAACTAAGGGATGTTTGCGGCTTGTGCTGATGCAGATTGCTGGTATAATGCTCTCTCCCTGAAGAGGCATAGCAATGCACTGTATTAAATCCCCTAATAGCTGAATGATGGGACAGATGCTGGCAGCCGAGCGGTCCAACTCAGTCAAGTCCCTGCATCAGCAGAAGTGAATGGATTGAAAACTCATAGAATCGTATGGGATATTTTCAGCTGTCAAAAGTTTAATAAACCTCAGGCTCACAATCACATCATCCAGCTGTTTCAGGCAGCAGACAGAGTCACATTCCCCGACACTGCCAAGTAGGCCTAAAGAGATTGTAAATTTCAACTGTTACTCGTGTCACATAGATCAGCATCTTTCCGAGGTGAAAAGGTAAACGGTTCACACAACAGCACGGCACTGCAGACTAGAGGAAGCATGTCAAGAATGGCGCCCTCGTTAGTCCATGAGCTTGATTATGGCGCCCCGTCCCCAGAGTCGCCGCCTACTACAGACCTGCAAACGTGTCACCTTTTGGCTACAGTCACCTTTTTTACGTTAACTATGGTAGTTTCAGTGAATCTAGAGGGTTTTAGTTTTGTATGTCGTCACCTTTTTCACTACTCCAGAGTTTGCAGGTCTGCTACTAGTGTGGCTTTGAGTCTGGCCGTGACTGCCGTGCCCCATAATGCACCTCTCTTAGAGATGGCCCTCCATGGAGTAGTGAGGTATGTCACGAACAGGGGCCATGAGGCTCTTGGTCCACAGCCATCCCTCAGCTCACACACGTGCCTGGTGCCATGCCGTGTCTTCCTACTGTTAACCGCCAGCCCAAAACCACATTTATTATTGTAAGGCTATACTGGGTTCTTGACCTGGGACCCCCAGCCTCTCCACCCACCCGTACTTCTGAGACCCCAGCGGTTACTGAGAGAGGCACGTGGAACCGGTGGTTCTGTGTGGGGACCGTAGGGACCGGCCTAGGGCCTTAACCGCACGGCTGACTGTGAATTTATATGCAGAGTTAGACATCGGACTTGTTTGCTATGATTAGTGACCATAATAGTCCTATAAGGAGGGACTGTTTTTCCACTCAGTAGCTCAGACGTAATGTATAGTGCATGAGAGGACCCGTATATATCTCTTAAAAGAGAGGGGGGTGATTTAGCGTGCGCAAAGTTCCCGCTGTTAATAATCAGAGCGTCACATGTTGAGCACGTTTCTTTGTCGTCGACTTTATGTGATTTTTGTGAAAAGAGGAAAAAAAAAAAAAAATGAAAAGATTGATCTCAATCCAGGAAAAAAAGGGCCAGGATGAAAATAACGTGTTGCTGGAGATCGCATGCCTGTTTCTGAAACACGATGTGCTTATTAGTGTGGACACGGCAGGTTTGCGGTCTTGTGGCTTAAGGTCTTTGTTGACAGATATGAGTCTCGCTGTGTCTTTAATAGGGTCCTTTTTCTCAAAATACCTTGTCTGTTTTGTGTTATTGTTCACTCTGCGTTTGTTAAAACCTAATAGAATTTATTTTGGAGTGGGGGCGAGTGCTGTTCACTGCCTCGATAGTTTTATGTTCTGCTCCTCAAAGCACACTGAGCTAGGAGAGCCCTGTCACAATTTTTCTTTTAAGAATTCTCAATGAGGTCTTCTTCCTCTCTTTTGAAACTAAGCGGATAGGCCTACTGTGTAGGCCTACAGAAACATAGAGAGCTTTTGACACCCGCTGCTCTTCAGTGCCACACTCTGTCTGTGTGCTAGGCCATACCCTCTACTGTAGGGGAGGTCGAGGGGATGTGGAGCCTTCTTGGAAAGCTCGGTCTGCCTGGTCCAGGAAGTGGAGAGGTTACCCTGCTGTTTGACTAGGATCAAATGATCTGACTGGAATCCACCTTGTTAGTCTTCATCAGCTCTGGCATCCATTAGCAGGCCTGCTGCTGGCCTATAGTGATATACTGTAATACACGGTGTTCTGTTGTCGTGCCTGTCTATACCTTCCGGAGGCCTCTGCGGGAGTGAATCCTACCCTCAATCCTACCCCTAAGTCATTGTATATTTACTATTTCCCTCATGTCCTTCTTCGGTGTTGAAGAAGTTAACAAACCCATGAGTAGGCTAGGGCAGCCAGAAACGCAAGATGTTGACTATTCAAAACAGCCTTTGAAAATCCCCAGTGAGAACAAGGCGACCCGTCCTCAGATCGGCCCCGGCCTGCGGTCTTGCCACTGTCACATATCTCCTTCCAGACGTTTTCTTGAGCAGTTCCTCCAAAAACAAAGAGACGCAAGACGACTTCTGTGTGGCTTTTCTCCCCATGTGAGATGAAGAGGGAACGCTTTATCCAGGGGGGGAAAGAGTCTGGAACGTGACGCGCACGACTTCAAGCTCTCTGATGTTGTTCCTCGGTGAGATTTCCTCAATCTAGAACCCCGGCATGCATCGGTTCCCCGACCACATCGCCACTGTACCGAAAAGTTATCTTTTTTCCAGCCCCACTACAAAGCGCCAGACTGGGAATGCACTCCGCACATCTCCAACATTCTTAGCTGTCTATCTCCTCTTAATAACAATCCCACCGACTTAGCCTACAGGACCAAGGAATGTGGTGTGAAACGACGGAGCTCAGCACACACACGCTTTGAAAAACTGACCGCCGTAGTAAATCTCAAGCCAGCGCGGCAGCGGGCGTGCCGGGGCAGAGCGCCGGCGGCCGCGGAGTGTGTTTTCCCCGAGTCGCACGACGTGTGATGGAAAAAAAAACAAAAAACACATTGACTTCCCCCTTTACTGAAAGATGTCAAGAGAAAGTGGATTAGGAACGGCTTTAATGAAAACAATATATTATTCCTGGAGTTGTGTGGGGGGTTGAACAGGTCAAAATAACAAAAACATGAAAGCGAAGTCTCACGGCCGTCACGAGGAGGCTCTCTAATGGGGATTGAAGGAGCACGTGGCCTCTCCCTCTCATCCCCACACACCGGGGCCCCTGTGGGCTGCCTGTAACTCACTGCAGCCCTACAGGGAGAGAGAAGCACATGTCCATTTGCAAAAGGTGACTAGAGTTGATTGATTGCTTCTTTCAGACACAAACATGTTGTTAACCAGACCCGAATTCACTGTAGGAGACACTTGGAATGAAAGGTACAGTACCTTGTGTGTGTGTGTGTGTGTGCGTGTGCGTGTGCGTGTGTGTGTGTGTGTGTGTGTGTGTGTGTGAACAGAGTGAATATCATTGCTCTGGCATCCCCATGTTAGCTGCTAAATAAGGACACACAGTACATGGAGGTCCATGCCTTGTGTCTTTCCCAGCAATCAGACCATGCATTTCTGAAAACTGACCTTTTACTCCACTGCGCGTTGTCAGGAAGACAAGA
This sequence comes from Borostomias antarcticus, assembly GCF_949987555.1. NCBI lineage: Eukaryota > Metazoa > Chordata > Actinopteri > Stomiiformes > Stomiidae > Borostomias > Borostomias antarcticus. The sequence continues at coordinate 2,905,460 of NC_140238.1, read as the reverse complement.
CCTTTTTTTTCCCCCCTTTCTCTGCAATTATAATGCACGTGTGCGATCATTCACAGATGGTAATGTTTCCACACGCGGTGCGGTCCACAAGGACAGATCCAGGCAGCATCCAACACAACGCTGTGCTCTTTGACAACATGCGAGGCTCACACAATCATCTGCCCTGCTGGTCATTGGTGGATCATGGGAAACATTAGTTTAATCGTTGCACAATCAGTTTCAACCCATGCAACAAGAACCATTAGAAGAACCCCATTATCATTCGCTACAGGCAATTTAACTGGCTGTAAGGGGATTCTTCCCCTATTCTGCATCTGTGACCCCCTCCGATGCCCACCAATCACACGCAGTAGGCCTGGAGTGGGCAGAAAGGTGCAGAGAATAGCTATGGTGCAGTCTGGTGAATGAACATCTGAGAGGACTGGGAGAAGGTCTTGTGTCACAGATTCAACTCATTAACCTTGATCTGAATCTGACCTGAATCATGATTCAACTCATTAACCTTGATCTGAATCTGAATCTGACCTGAATCATGATTCAACCCATTAACCTTGATCTGAATCTGACCTGAATCATGATTCAACTCATTAACCTTCGTCTGAATCTGACCTGAATCATGATTCAACTCATTAACCTTGATCTGAATCTGACCTGAATCATGATTCAACTCATTAACCTTGATCTGAATCTGACCTGAATCATGATTCAACTCATTAACCTTGATCTGAATCTAACCTGAATCATGATTCAACTCATTAACCTTGATCTGAATCTGACCTGAATAATGATTCAACTCATTAACCTTGATCTGAATCTGAATCTAACCTGAATCATGATTCAACTCATTAACCTTGATCTGAATCTGACCTGAATCATGATTCAACTCATTAACCTTGATCTGAATCTGACCTGAATCATGATTCAACTCATTAACCTTGATCTGAATCTGACCTGAATAATGATTCAACTCATTAACCTTGATCTGAATCTGAATCTAACCTGAATCATGATTCAACTCATTAACCTTGATCTGAATCTGACCTGAATCATGATTCAACTCATTAACCTTGATCTGAATGTGACCTGAATCATGATTCAACTCATTAACCTTGATCTGAATGTGACCTGAATCATGATTCAACTCATTAACCTTGATCTGAATCTGACCTGAATAATGATTCAACTCATTAACCTTGATCTGAATCTGACCTGAATAATGATTCAACTCATTAACCTTGATCGGGGCGGCTGTAGCTCAGTTGGTAGAGTGGGTCGTTCAGTGATCGAAGGGTCAGTGGTTCGAATCCCAGCTCCAACTGTCCACATGTCGAAGTGTCCTTGAGCAAGACACCTAACCCCAAATTGCTCCCAATGAGCAGGTTAGCGCCTTGCATGGCAGCTACCGCCATTGGTGTATGAATGTGTGAATGAGAGGCCATTGTAAAGCGCTTTGAGTGCCGCTAAGGTGGAAAAGCGCTATATAAGTGCAGTCCATTTACCATTTACCATATCTGAATCGGTATCTGATCTGAATCACGATTCAACTCAGGGAGCCTTGCCACTCATAGGGGCAAAAGGGGGCTTGACGACAGTGAGGCAGGCGAGCAAAATGGTACAACATTGGCGGACAGCACTGGGGGAATAACTTCTTGTAGAAGAGGTCTCTGTTTGGATCCGTTGAGGAAAAACAGTCGTCCGTTAGCAGCCAGCCAGTCCCTGGAAGCTGGGCAGTCTGTGGCTGCTCTCCTGGCTTCTGACGCATACAGGCGGCACTGTCGATGCTGAGGAATCTGCTCTACCGTGCCATTATTTACAGATATCATCAGCTCAATTATTATGAGTGGACCAGTACTTAGACCTATGTGATTATGAATAATAATCAGAGTAATTAACAAGTACTAATCAGTTTAGGCTGATAGCCATTTTAAACATCTAATTTGGGTGTAAACAATTGGTAATTACAAACTGTAAAGTATTACCGAAATTATTAAAAGCTGTAATAGCAACCCAGCCAGTAATCCAGATGTACATCTGACTCCTCTGGCTCTTTCTGGCCAGGGCATAACTGATCTATTCATTCTACAGGGCCCTAAGGGCCCCTGTCATGCCTGCAGAGCAAGCCACATGGTGGGCTAAGATAAACAGCATGGCATGGCTGGCACCTCTCTCAGATTGGGCACTGCCTGCCAGTGCTTTCACTGGATCCAGGATGCTGCCGCGGAGAACAATGGCCAGCTTGTTATGTTGTCCTGGTTCTCGTCGGTGCCAGGCAGTCTCCGTGTCTCCCCGTGCTCCGGCGGTCCCCGCCTTCTCACACGGGACGTCGAGGCATCAGGGTGAGTGTTTCAGGGGGTGGAAGAAAAAAAGATCCGGGATAATGAGGTGGTTGATCCATGTCGCGGTCAGATCGTACGTTACTGTGGCGTAGAGGTCCGTGTGGAGGTGAATGGTCCACTGTTGAGGTCCCGGGTATGAAACCTGTCTTTATCTCCACAGGTGATCTGAGCGTTAGCCACGGAAAGGCCAGTGGGTGGGTTACACGGTCAGAGTGATACGGAGTGGGTAACACGAGCACTCCTGAAAGTCTCATATTTTAATGTCATTTAGATAGGAATGACCCGAAGAAGAATTTTTTATTGGCTAGCGTAGTACTGTAAAAGAGTTACGACCACCACGCCGACCACAGAGTGAGCCTTCAGGGCTCCAGCCGAGGAGCACGCGGAGAGAGCACTTGTAAAGTATCCTTGCTCACAGCTCCTCGAAAACGGAAACAAAATGGAGTGGTCAAAACTACAGGTCCTTCGGTGTTTAAAGTTCAGCGTTGAGGCCCTGCTTTCTGCCTGTATTCGGTGTTTAAAGTTCAGCGTTGAGTCCCTGCTTTCTGCCTGTATTCGGAGTTTAAAGTTCAGCGTTGAGGCCCTGCTTTCCGCCTGTATTCGGTTTTTAAAGCTCAGTGTTGAGGCCCTGCTTTCTGCCTGTATTCAGTGTTTGAAGTTCAGCGTTGAGGCCCTGCTTTCCGCCTGTATTCTGTGTTTAAAGTTCAGCGTTGAGGCCCTGCTTTCCGCCTGTATTCGCTGTTTAAAGCTCAGCGTTGAGTCCCTGCTTTCCGCCTGTATTCGGTGTTTAAAGTTCAGTGTTGAGGCCCTGCTTTCCGCCTGTATTCAGTGTTTAAAGCTCAGTGTTGAGGCCCTGCTTTCCGCCTGTATTCTGTGTTTAAAGCTCAGCGTTGAGGCACTGATTCGGTGTTTAATGTTCAGCGTTGAGACTGATTTCCTCCTGTAATCGGTGTTTAATGTTCAGCGTTGAGACACTGCTTTCCGCCCGTATTTGACAGAATACTGTACTCCCTCACCTTTTCCTAAATTAACCCAGCCGTGTCTCAGAGAGACAGTTTAGAAATATGAGAGTGTTATGCCAAGGCCTAACATGACACCAAGCATTAGGTGGGTTTTCAACACCTTATTCCTCATGGGGGGAATTGCTGGCGTCTCCCTCTGGCAAGTTTAGGATCCTCATACTGACAAGGCAATAGCTCTCAACCCTCAGCGGTTACACTGTCAAACAGGAAAGCAATTACCCCCACTAAACCCCTCACCCGTGTCCTGAGGTCACCAGTGGGCTGTTCCTGCTGCTGGCTCACATCGATTGACAACTGCATGTGTCAACAAGGCAGCCAGCCTTTAGACAGGCGGGGCGGGCATGACAGCGAGCATGTCAGAATGACACTTGAACACAGGGGGGTAATTTGTAGGCCCCCACCCCTGGACGACACACAAGTCAAAGGCCAAGAGAGGCAGGGGATTGTGGGAGTTGTATTGAAAGCTGTCTCCGTCCTCCGCACCACTGGAGAGGCTGTGAAGGTAATTACATCTTAAGTATTTTATTAAATGTTGGACTGTATCATACTGTCTAGCCCGAAGTGGTTTAGATGTTTGTGGAGCTTTTTAGATCCAGAGGAATGAGCAACGTGGATCTCCAATGTACCTTGAAGCCCGTTCTCCTACCAGCCTGACGGCAAAAACACACACGTCCCATCGGCTGAAGAAAAGTATTTGAAAAATCTGCCTGACGACAGCAGGTGGTTTTGTCATTAGAGCACCTTGTGTCCTTGGCCTTGTGACACAGTTAAGGCATGCCTGTCCAGACAGATATGTGAGGTCTGGTGGAATGTCCCCCTGTCTATTAGCTCTGTCTGACTGTCTGTTTAAACCTAGCTGCCTACATTAGCTCTGTCTGACCGTCTGTTTAGACCTAGCTGCCTACATTAGCTCTGACCGTCTGTTTAGACCTAGCTGCCTACATTAGCTCTGAGCGTCTGTTTAGACCTAGCTGCCTACATTAGCTCTGAGCGTCTGTTTAGACCTAGCTGCCTACATTAGCTCTGTCTGACTGTCTGTTTAGACCTAGCTGCCTACATTAGCTCTGTCTGACTGTCTGTTTAGACCTAGCTGCCTACATTAGCTCTGACCGTCTGACTGTCTGTCTAGACCTAGCTGCCTACATTAGCTCTGACCATCTGACTGTCTGTTTAGACCAGCTGCCTACATTAGCTCGGACTGTCTGACTGTCTGTTTAGACCTAGCTGGCTACATTAGCTCAGACCGTCTGTCTGTTTAGGCCTAGCTGCCTACCTTAGCTCTGACTGACTGTCTGTCTGACTGTCTGTTTGTTTAGGCCTAGCTGCCTACTATCGCTCTGTTTGTCTAGACCAAATCTGATTTGTTTTTCCAAGCTGATCAGGTTTCCTCTAACCCTCAAAAACAATGCACAGTTGTTGTGTCACTTAATGAGGAGGATTATCCCTGGCGATAAGGTGTCATAGGGACTATCATTTTACACATACTTGCACTTGGACCAAGTGTTGTGAAAACAGTGTGTCTTACCAAATGAAATGTGATATACAATAATTGTAAATACATAAATACATGAGAGATCTTTCGAATAGGCCTACACTTATTGTAACTCTATTCTAGTCTTACAGAGCAAACTCAAATTGCACACCGATTACAGTATGCCCATGCGCATGATAAGGGAAACAGATGTTTGTACTTTCTGGCCCGTTTCCCCACAAGAGGGAAATAAACCTACAGTACATAAACACCGCAGCCAGTGTTTTTCTACTTTCACAATAAGCACATTTGTCTGTCTAACGATTAGACCGGAGTAGGGGGCCAGGCCGGGCGAGGCAGATCGGAGAAAATCATCCAGTGGCTGAGAGTGGTGCTGTGTGGTCACCGGCTGTCGTAGGAGTGTGTTTAAACAGCCCCAGGCTGAACGATTTAACGGCCACGCCGACGCTGACAACAGTCACATAAGTGTCTTGCGGTGGGTGTATATTGTGGCGGGCAGCGCTCGGGTGATCGAGGGCTGAGTGTTGTGGCTAGCCCTCCGATTATGTAACCTCAGGGGAACGTGTCTCTCCTGTCTGGGGGATCCGACTTCTGTGTTTGTTCTGCCAGTCAACCAAAACCAACAGGGCTATAGACGGACGTGCCTACTGAGGCACACAGCGTTGTTTGTCTTGCCACCTCAACCTGTTCTTTAGTTTTCCCAGCGTGTCATCTCAATTCAGCTCGGCGGTGTGGACAGAGTGCAGCGCAGAGCTGGGCTAAAAGAGAGAGGGTTCGTGTTTTTGGTAAAGCGGTGAGTTTGAAAATTACCTTACTGCTGGCATGGAATAATATTTGCGAGTTTGATTGATTTGGCCTCCCGAGGAGCGGTATAAGCACAGCGCATGTGCTGACCACCTCACTTCTAAGACACTTTTTGAGTGTGCAAACTAGCACTTAGAATCCCAAGAGCGTTTATAAATACATGGATAATAGTAGTCTGCTGTTTATGATTATGCTTTTTTTTCTGTGCGGAAAATAATGGCACCGTCAAACTAATGTTTGAGCAGAAACACTCAGTGAGAAAGTAACTATCACTCTGAAGTGATCATGGAATAACTGTTCTTATTGGATAATACCGTATAATCAATACCTTTGTCTGAGGGCAAGTCAGAGGTTATTGATGGCATTGTGGTGGTATTCGTGAGAGCAGCAGATAGTCCCAGGTTTGGACAGATGTTGTCTGATCTTCAGAGGTTTGGTTTGTAGGCCCAGATCTTTCCGGTAAGTCTTATCATCAGTCCCAGAATGCCCCAGGGCTCTGAGCATGGCTCCGGGAGCAGAAGCCACATGTGCATCAGAGGATCAGCAGCGTCTCTGGAATGTTCTCTAGCCTAGCCGGTCCAGGACGGTTTATCTGATGGAGTCTGGGTCTGGTGCTGGGTTCTGATCCCCTCCAGAACTGGGCTGGGCCCGGGCCAGGGCGAAGGTCATGATGACTGCTCATTTTACCCACAGATTAAATTTGTTTGAATGATCTCCTCTCTTTGTTAAATACACAGATTCTTGTGTAATACATTTTCTTATTTCTATGGAGCATTAAATGGTTCTACCACTCTGACCTGGACAATTGCCACAGAAAAAAATAAAACAGGTTGTGAATGTCATTAAATCAAAAAGCAGAGTGTGAAATATGTCCATGGTCATGGACAGGTCAGACACATTAAACCTTCTGTAGCAATACCCTCGAGTGTGATTGAAGTTGTCCTCATAAAATAATTGTAGTCCCAGTACAAACGTAAAATGTCTATATTTAAGCAATTGAATTCTTTCAAATATTAGTGTAATAAATACATTTAATTTGTTTATGTCTGTCAGTTGTATGCCGTTGTATGTCATTCTTTTGGAAAACAGAACATTAAACTAGTCCTTCCAGGCCTTAAAGTCGCATTGAAACGGACATTTGAGATCATCTAACTTCCGTAGTTTGACGTATTTCCGACGCAAACAAGCTATGAGGGTGGGACATATGTTTAGAGGAATTGGAACATTGACAAGTGGACGGGTTTTAAGAACTTTAGACAGATTCGATAGAAGGATAGCGTTGATTGACGGGTGGATCATTCAAAAAACATGTTTTTTGAATGATTTTTCAAGGTGCCCACCCACATCCATTGTATGACCAAAACAGTGGTAGAGCAATTATCAGACTTTATCAAAAATGCTAGTTTTGTCAACGTTTTGATCTGAACCATTGTATATGATCATAAGTAACCTTAAAACAGGGCATTTTCCCTTTACTACTCCTTTAACAGTTAACTAATGTTTTTTGTGACCCTTATTGTAAAGTGTGACCTGATATTTTAAGATGAAATCAACAACATAGTGGGGCTTTAATCACCGATCTGGTTTACATGAACAAATTTATTTTTCCTGTTAGTGCATCTAGTTATTGATAGTAAATCTCTTTTTCATCGGCATGTTGTGATATTCTGGGGACCAGGGTGCTTCTGACGGGAAGAAGGACTGTGGAGAGCTTAGATGGGAGGTTTTGCAATTGGCAGAAGTTAAAAGGGTAGTTCCAGTGTCATCTCATTGACGGGGCCAAGTTTAAAGCTAAGATTAGCTACTTTACCGTCATTCACAACTATAAATCAACTAGCATCCTCCACCCTATTCTTTAAAGTCTAGGCCTACTGTAACATGCAAGGTTACATGGTTGTTCCCACTTCACTGTTCTGACCTTGCGTTTGACCCTTGACCTTTAGCTCTGTCCCCACAGCACAGCCCATCAGACCCACAAACTCTTTTTTTATTCCAGACATTTGGACTTTGCACTGAGAGAATTTCTCACGGTTACAAGGTCTAGCTCGAGACAGCTGTGAACGCAATAGCCTGTAGGCCTACTAATTGTATAATCTCACTTCAGAAATGCTAGTGAGCTATAGTGAGTAAATAAAAGTGAAAATACAGTCTGTCTGCTACACAGCTTGAGATATGTATGGAGAGAGAGAGAAAGAGAGATGGTAGAATAAAAGAAAAACATGACATTGCAAAATGAAATCTGGTGCTGATTTACTGATTCCCCGTGTGCATAAAGCAATGAACCCCTTTCCCACAAATGCGAGATCAGATTCAAAAATTTGAGAGTGTGACGTTGGCTCTCCGTTGTTCTGTGGTGACACAAGAAGAGTCACGAAAGCTATAGTGTTGAAACTGTTTCCGTCTTTATCTGAAAATCTGTTTTACTTCATGCCAGAGGTCATCGGACATTCAGCTCACAGTCGGCTATCTGTCTCAACAACAATGAATCCACCCCAGCGAAGATCTTCAGATGAAAAATGTAACTAACGTTTGTCTTTAGTTTCCGTTTTGCAGAACGGCGACCGTGATAGAGAGACGAGCGATTTGATCCCTCGGCCGTCACTCAGCAGTGTGAATAATTGATCGTGTGGAACACAGATCCTTCTGTGACTGACTGGGCAGCGTGCAAGCTGTGACATCGCAGACACACCGAGGAGAGGCTATGGAAACCTACAGACCATTACACCACCATCCGTATAGAGGGGTTTCACGGCCCGTCATCAGTCGGCCATGTTGGAGGTTGAAGCTACTGAATGTAGATAGCTAGCTAGCTAGCTAGATCAATAGACAGGTAGATAGACCTATCTATCAACCTATCTATCTAGTCGTTAGCCTAAACCTGAACTTACACCTGCAAAACCTAAGCTTAAACCTCCAATATGGCCGGCCTTGAAAACCCTCTATACCGAAACTCACCGAACCCCCCGCTGGCCAGTCTCACTATGAGAGCCAAAGTGAGCCGCCTCCTCAGTAAGGGCTGCGAGAGAAATAAACGGTCCCTTTCTTTCTGTCAGACAATGTCGGCGTCAGTCTTTGCATCTTTCACCACATTCTCGAATCCCTCCGTGGCCTAATCTCAGCTCCTGGTTCGCCCCAGAGGGCAGACGCCGGGTCAGGCGTCGGCTTTACGCTGAGGTGACATGTTTTCTCTCGTGTTCAGTTTCGTGCTTCCTGTCTGTGCTGGTGATGCTCCGGTGTCACTGTGGAGGAGGTAAGACCACTGTGTTGTTCTCACTAGTTTTCTGTGTCTCTCTCACTGCTTGTACACCCAATACATTATGTTCCCTTACATCATTATTCTATATATTAGGATTAAGATGTGATCACTGACAGTGGCTACCTTTTAGTCACAAAAGGTTGCTAAAACGGCAAAAGCTGTCAGGATAAATGCTTTATTAGGTAAAACAAACCATGTGCAGCGTGCCTTTGCAAGTACAGCGTATTTTGTGAAGAATTCTGTCAGTCAACCAACAGCAAAATAGTGATGAAATACAGCCTTGACCTCTGGCTGTCGGAGGTCGCGGCTGTGTGGGAGTGGGAGCAACACACACTCTCATGTGTCAAACGCACACATGTGCCGTGGCTCTCCACCCCAGGCCGGAGGATTCCAGCCATCCCCACTGCTGTGAATCCGCTCCAAACACCAGTCAGCCAGCCAGGCACAGATCCATGATTCACTCCTTTGTGCTCGGAGACTTAAATCCCCTCTTTCCTCCTTCTCCTTCCTTCTTCCCAAGCAGTTATGACTGCCATCTGAAGCTCGGCCAGTTTGGACCCAGTTCCCAATGGTCAGCTGGGGAATCATAGACTGTATGTCTATGAAATCATAGACACAGTTTACTGTAGTGGTTGAATACTTAGATGATATCACTGTCATTCTACTGGCAAAATTACAGTACATTTTCAGTATCCATTGTCAACTTATTGATTCCACGTTCCCGGTTGCCAGACATCCGCTCTATGTGAGTGAAGTGGGCACACTGGTCGTAAATTTGAATGTTTGTTATTTTTATTTGTAATGCGCCCCATCATCCAATGTTTAAATCAGCCGTGGCGCAGCTCGGGGAAAACAAAATAAGTGAAACAGCAATAACAACAGGCCGACACTCAATCAAACAAACACACACAAGAGGGAACTGAGACATGTAAACCACTCATACACACAACAACAACAAACCAGCTCAAGAATTACTTGCAGCAAACAAATGGGTTTCAAGTTTGGCCCTAAAAGTCTCTAGAATAGTGGCAGACTTGATCTTAAGAGGGAGCTTATTCCGCAGTTTCGGCCCCATCACTGCAAATGCACGGTCACCCCTTGTCACCATCTTTGACCTCGGGACCTTTAGATGCATCTGGTCATCTGATCTGAGGATCCTAGAGCTGGAGGGACGGTCCAGGAGATCGATGATGTAGGCTAGGGCGAGACCGTTGAGAGCCTTGTAGACAAACGTGAGGATCTTAAACTCCCCTCTACGCCTTCCTGGGAGCCAGTGGAGAGAGGTGAGGACTGGAGAGACTCAACTTGGTGCGGGTGAGCCTGGCAGCAGCATTTTGGACCAACCGCAGGCGGTGGATGCTTTTATCTGCGATCCCGGCATAGGGCCTTACAGTAGTCCAACCGGGGAAAAGATGAGCATGAGGACAACCCTCCGTAGGTCACTGGGGGAGAGGGAGGACTTGATCTTTGCGATGGTACGCAGTTGAAAGAAGCAGGACTCCACCAGCGATCCACTGAGAGGTTCAGATTCTTTAGTGATGTCCTTTCCAGTGTGTTCTGTTTAAATAAACCGAATCCTTGTGTAACCTCCTGTGAGTTCCCTGAAAATTGTCCCACACCAGGGAAAAAAACAGCCTCCACATATATACCAAGCCAAGCTGAGACAACAAATCAATCAGTGTCCACTGTCCAGGCGGGCGGGGCCGCTGGCGGGTGTTTGACGAGACTCGCGGGTTTCCGATCGCCATCATTTCTCCGAAGCGCGGAGAGAAGCGCAGATGTTCAGGCGTGTTCTGTTGCCCTGAGGTCTCGTATCCCCGCGACCCGACCCAGATCGCTTATTACACCGCTATTGATTCACATGACGCAACAGCTACAGCAGCGCTTTTGTCTGTCCGCGTCTGCCGAGAGTTTACAGTTTTGACCAGGATAAGAGGGTGTAGGATGTGTGTTGTTTTAGTGAACGAGACGTCGCCAGGATTGTAGAAGGAAGGGTGAAATGGTGTGTGAATCCTCATACCTCCGGGTGGAGCTCCGTGGTTGGATTTTAGATGCTTTCTCTTCAAAGCATCCTTATAGATTCCCCATGAGCTGTGAAGTTCGTTTCCACAGTCTCACACCCTCATCAGTTCTGCACAGTAAACCACCAGCATCTACAATGGAAGCAGTCACAGATTTAAATGAGGGGAAAGTGAGTATGGCCCAAGACATGGTTTCATACAGGCCTTGGAGCCAAAGGCATTATGGGAAGGCTCATACTGACTGTGCAGCATTGTGATGTATAACATTATTATGGCAATAGAAAATGTAATACATTTTTGTCTGAGCTGAACTTGAAACAGGGGATCTCAGATAATCCACTCCTTTTTCCAAAAATTGAAATTGTAGATTGTCTGGTAAATGCTTGCCTGGTATCCAAAATTGAAAAAGACAAGCCCCTAAAAATGTTAACACTGAACAAATTGAATCTTGGCACGACTCAATAAACTTGTAATCAAAAGATAGTGTGTGCCCATAGTGAATTGTGTTTCTCTGTGTAATGTGGGTCTCATAATCAGAGATAATCAAGACCATTTAGTATTCTATTATTTATTCAGGACAATCACTGGAAAAGACTGGCCGTTTTGAGGAGGAAGAGGGAGGAGACAAATGACCAATACATGAGGGTCTCTGCCGGGACCCTAATTATTTAAAACCTCTTTAAAAATATATCTTTAAAATCATGTGTCTGAAATCCAAAAAGTACAATGCCTGAGTCGGCATTCGCATGTTTTCCCTGAGGAAATGTGCATGAAGGCCATTAGCTAAGCTAAATGAAACCATGAGGAGGTCTGCAGGAAGTAGAAGGAAGAAGAGAAGACAAATGACAAATACATGAGTCATGTCAGCAGGGATTGCCAACAACAACGTTGCTGTCGATAGCATTCTGAGGAACGGATCAATGCTCCAAGTGGTTAGGGTGTGTCTGTGTCAGCTTATCATGTGCGTCGGCAAGTCAGAGGACTCGAGATGGAAAACCCTGCACTGTGGGCTGGATGGAAGTGATGCTAACCAGGAAGTGAAAGTAAACCAGTAAAGAAGTGAAAGCAGTGGTGTCACGAAGGTGCGTGAGACTGACTCAGGCCCGTGCATGAGACGTCACACTTCCTAGGAAGATTCATATTCAGGATATTGGGAAATACAAGAGGACCGGCAGCTGAGGCTGCCCAGGCTTAAGGCTGTTTTTTTTGGTGTTGTTGAATTCATCGCGAGACAGTTTTTCGTCTCTGTGATGTATCTTCGCACTTTTATATTGCGATATCACTTTAATATTGCGATATCACTTTTATATTGCGATATCACTTTTATATTGCGATATCACTTTTATATTGCAATGTATGTGGGAAATACAAGACCGGCAGATGAAGCCGCCTGGAAGCCACCTGGCCCCTAATTAGTCTCTTTTTAATGTTGTTCATACTGTACAGAAAAAAGTGACCAGAGACATGTGTGGATGTGAATTCATCAGGTGTGTGTGTGTGGGGGGGGGTATTTAACCCAAAAGTAAAAAAGCACCAAAATATAGCCTGCCTGAATGGTAGCTGAGACATTACTGTATGGAGATTAATAACTTGTTAAACACTTGGCAGGCTAGCAGTCTGTAAGTTGCTTAATGTAATAGAAACAACTTAGATGTGAATATCTTGTTGAATATAGCAAATATACACATGCCTAAAATAAGCGGAAATGTAAAAAATGAATATCTATGCTGAATGTTCTCATTTGCTTTGTAGTAACTCTGCCATGCGTTTTCATATAAACACAACCAAGGGCTTGTTGGAAAGGTGTTTTTCTAGGCCTGCTGAATCTATCATGTTGTGATCTTTTTTCAGACACACTCATCCAGGTCTTTGAATGTCTGAGTCTGAGTCTGAGTCATTGGGTCTGTGTAGAAGAGCCATGCCACCAATGATATATGCTGATGGTTCTTCAACATTGGGCAGTTGTTGGCTTCACATGACGAAAGGAAGATCTCACAAGATGGTCGATGACAAGACCTGTGACCACTGCATATGTGGATGCCATGAAAGACCGTTGTGACACTGATGGAAAGAGACCAAAAGCCCCCCAGGAGCATGGAGCCTCCAGAATGGACAGAGGTGAGAGAGACGTAGCCTAGAGGAGATACTGTAACGGAAGTTGTCGAGCAGAAGCAGAACCCCTTTGACCTCGATAGCATACCGAGGAACTGATCAAAGTTCCAAGTAGTTAGGTTGTGTCTATGTAAGGTTGTCGTCATCGAGATGGAAAACCAGTGTGGGCAAGAGAGGGTGGAAGTGATACTAGCCAGTCAGAAGTGAAACCTGAGGGGTCACAAAGGTGAAGAGGTCAAGTTCAGGCTCAGAAACAGAGGTGAACCCTCCTCCTCCAGAACGGTTCACGGTTAACAGCGGAAACAGAATCATCTTTAATTGTTCCAGAACAGAAACATTAATTTGAAATCTCTATTACCGAGTCAGTTTAGCCAGTTGTAGTCCTTGGGTCCACTATTGGGGCGGAGTTTCCAACAACAACGTGTCTGATTGGTGGAGAAAATGCTGTTCCACTATAGGATTGTGGGTAGTGTATTATTTCCTGTATGAACAGCAGTAGTTTGAGGAGATAAAATGAGGACAGACTTCAAAATACTGTCAAAAATTCAGTTGAGATTAAACGATGCAATCGGGGTGGTGTACGATGTAGCAATTGGGGTGTCAATTGACCCAAAAAAATGTAGGAGGAGTAGGGTTTGATAGATTTTACAGATTTTGAGAAAAACCGAGTGATGGACTTCATAATTCCTGCCAGCTCGAAGCATATGAAAGTTTCTACTCACTTGGGCCTACGTTTTGGTGGTGATTGCAAAGTGACGGCTGATTTGTGATGAGTTTTTTCTTCAACGTTAGACTGTTGCTGTAGCGCCACCATCAGGACTATTGGCCCACAATGCCAGTTGAGGACTTATGGCGTAGGACTGGACCTATGAGTAAAGTTTGGTGATTTTTCATGCATGAAGTCAGACTTCCTACATGTAGCAAGAAGAAGAAGAAGAAGAAGATTGGGAAATACAAGAGGGACCTGCAGCCGAGGCTGCCCAGGCCCTAATAATGTTAACACTAAACAAATTGAATCTTGGCACGACTCAATAAACTTGTAATCAAAAGATAGTGTGTACCCATAGTGAATTGTGTTTCTCTGTGTAATGTGGCTCTCATAATCAGAGATAATCAAGACCATTTAGTATTCTATTATTTATTCAGGACAATCAATGGCTTAAACATTCACAAAACTGGGTTGGGTTACAAAGAAAACAAATTACTACCTCTTTGGCGTTGTACTTGGATAAATTCATGTATTCACATGCTAACAGTTTTGTGAGACTTGCACAGAGGTGCTCAAAGCACATACTGTAATACATATACTCTGCAACTTGAGATCTGTGGCAGAAACACTTAACACTGCTGTGCCAGTAAAGACTGTCCTTTGTGCATTATTTAGCAAAACAATGGCTAATGCCTAACTCTAAACCTTTTGTAACAGGACTGACTTGATAAAGTGAGATTCCGATGGAGTTAGAAGCAGCATGCTTGGACCACACTCCCATAAGACTCTTCTCAGTGAGTGACAATGTCCAGAATACACAGAATGATCCAGAATCTCCCAATAGAAAGGAATATGTTGCTGTCACGTACTGTAGGTACGGAAATTTGCTTCAGACGGTTGTTGTGAGAAACTCGGAACACAAAAGATGTAACTGTAAAAAAAAAAAATCAAGGTCAGGACTAGATCATCTTGAGCAGTAAAATAAAAGATATCATCAGTAAATGAGGTCAATAAAAGAGGTCATCATTAGCGGGGAAGATAGACAATGTGGAGTACGACACACCGCATCAAACATGAGGAGAAGGACGGGGAGGAGGAGAAGAGTTCCTCTAACATCTCCTCTGGTCTCCGAGCGCAGGCCTTGTTTCCTGGCAGGGCCCAGCGGATGAGCAATAACAAGACGCACCTGTGTGGACGGTCAACACACTCTGACAGACGGGCGTCTCTGAGCCCGCCTGGTCAAAATAGAAGTGACCAGGATTCCATTCCGGCTCTCAAAATAAGCAGCCGGACCGGGCCGGACCCTTCCCGCCTCTCGGAGGAAGGGAGGAATCAAGGTAGGAAGATGGAAAGAAAGAGAAAGAGAGTCCTGGAATGGGAAATCTAAACATCTCGGTTTAAACATCCAATAAAGGAATCCACTCCACTGTCAACAAGAAGTGTGCGAGATGGGCGAAGCTCATGGTTTATGATTCGTCGAGGGTTTTCGGTAAAAACGTAGAAATAACAAGTATTTTTACCCAGCGCACCGTTTCCAGTGAAACGTGCCAAGATTGCGCTGAGCAAACCCTGATCCTCCTCCACCTTTTTTAGACACTGCCCAGATGGTGTTTGTTAGGTGACCAGTCCAGCAAAAAAACAGTCTGTTTAGTCTAGCAAATGGTGTTAATTTCTAATGTCTACATCACTATTAATCACCACTGTAGCTGTCCCACTGTCCCTGATGAAGGACATGCTAGTGGACTACAGGAGGAAGCAGGAGAGGACCTAACAGCCCAGTAAACATCAACGGGATCCCGGGGGAGAGGGTGGACAATTTCACGTATCTTGTGTGTCCAGATCACCATGAACCTGACACACAGTGAGGAAGTCATGACAGAGACTGTATCGTCTCACACTTCTGAAGAACTTCCTAGTTCCCCCCCAGATACTTCAGATGTACAATTGACAGCATCCTGTCTGGGGACATCAGAATCAGAAACCGGTTATTGTCATGCATGTCATTCTGAGTCTTATGCACAAAACAAACAGATGTGACACATACATGAGAGAACTACTGAGGAGAAATACATAATAAAGATGATAATATCTGGAAGACATATGTAGGTGTATGATTCTTTGGTGTGTGTGTGTGTGTGTGTGTGTGTGTGTGTGTGTGTGTGTGTGTGTGTGTGTGTGTGTGTGTGTGGGTGTGTGTGTGTGTGTGTGGAGTGAGGTGGCCACGTGTGTGTTCTTAAACACCTGCCCTGCTGCTAAGGCTCATTTCCTGGTGCTGCTGAGAGCTTCCAAAACAAAAAGAAACATTTGTGATCTACATGATGTACAACTCCAATGGCAACCAAAGGTAAACACAGTGACATGCCCGGTTTCTGAAGAAATAGTAAATCTCGGGCCAAATGAATGTGCCGTATTGTTAGCCTGTCCAACATCATGGACTAAAGTGTTTGTTTGAACAAAACACCTTTGAAACCGTCCTGGTGACACAAAGAAATACAAAAAAAAATCCAAGTTGATTTGCTGTCCCATTCCCAGATAGCAAGCGGATCTGGGCCATATATGGGCCAGAACTAAGCCATAAGTGCCAGATCCGGCCTGTATATGGCCCTGATCGGATTGCTGTCTGGGTTCCCTTGGTCTGAGAGCTGGTATGAGGAGGGTACGATACGAAAGAGATTTGCCTTTAGGACCTCCTGTAAACGATCGACCCCTCTCCCACGACAGATCTGCCTGCGATGTGCCCATAAAAGGACGGAGAGGAAGTGACAGTGTCGTCAGAGTTTACTAGTCTGCGTTCTCTGACTGAGTCCCCTGTGGAATCCTGGGAGATATGGGGATGGATGACACAGTCCAGCTGCCGAGTCACTGACTCACTCTTGCCTCAGCAGCAGGGGAACAGAGGAGTGGGAGAGAGAGAGAGACGGAGGAGAAGAAACGGAGGGAAACCGGCTCTCCCCCCCCAGACAAAGAACAGACCCAGCCGGCCCAGCATGAACACGGGCCCAGTCAACACACATTTTCGTGTTCTGGATCACTTTGTGACGCTCTTCTGGCACTTTATAACACAGGCCATGTTGAAATAGAACTGCTTGAATTTGGTGTGGTGCTAAAAAAGATGCTACAGTCCGTGTATAAGGGACACAGCTGAGCGTTTTCATGTTAGAGTAGTTCTTCTGTACCACAATGGTGTAGGTGTGACCAAAGAGATTCACTAGACTGCAAACCTAGCGTAAGATGGAGGAGAAGTGTGTTGTGTGTGTCTGCAGTGTAGCCCAGAAGATAAACACCACCGCGACTCAACAGCAGTCTGTTTCTCAGCACAGATACAGACAGGGGGGATGCTGGGGGAATCAGACGTTCTAAACGGGAGAAAGACGGCGGTCTACGTCATCTCAGGGTGTGAGATCGGGGGCACCGACCAGGGACCTGAACCTGAACCCTGCTGAACCAAAACACACCACATGAGCGGGTCAGGACAGCAGGGCTTTGGCACCACCCCCCACCCCCCCCCCCCCCCTCTAAAACAAAAAAGGAAATCTTCAGAGTTTATCTGTTTTTTTTTTAACCCAATTTGGTATCCAAGTCACACTGACCTAGTATCCAATTACCCTCCTCTACTCCTCTACTACGTGTTGAGGATTAGATGCGCAACCCAGTCGGTTGGCGATGCGAAGGAGACAAGTCCTTGACTCTCTCAGCCTGCGACAAACTCTTGAACCGCGAATAAACCAACCACCCTCAGGGAGCAGCGGCCCGATATGCCACTCGTTCCGGGATCCGGCCGTACTCGGAACTGGCGAGACCAGGGCGCGAAACCCGGTTCCCCGGTGGGCAGCTACGCCGAAACACGATGCAGTAGAACGCTACGCCACCCACCGGGAACCCCCAGTCTATTTTTTTAATAAGAGAGTCTAAGCTTCTGGTTCAGGGAGGCATTCATGGCTCTCCTTTCAGATTATGAATTCCTCTGAGGCGTGATTCCTTCCAGATTGTTTGATTTCATATTGCTAATGTACGCGGCACCGGTAGATCCTCCCCCAGAAAGTGTCTAGAGGGGTGTTTTTGAAGACCTCACCGGGAGATAATACTGCCTCACATCTCCCATGAGCTCTCCGGGCTGTTGGCCAGCCATACTGTAAATAAATCCAAAGTGAGCATGAGATTAGCAGCTCACAGTGAGGAAATCGTCCTGTGGGGTCATTCTTTTTCACTGGCTTCACAAAGTCACTCTCAAACCATCCTACAACTGCTTCGTTAGTTTTACAATTGCGCCAGTGACTGACTGCTGTTGGGCATGGTTGAGATTCAGCGTGGCATATCAACAGCATAGCATTCATTTCATGACAGTAACCGTGGTAACTCAGCAACGGCCTTCAAAATATAACAAACCAGACGGCCATGGTTCTCAGCACAATGAGAATACTGTATACAAAGTATCTCTCTCACATACGCACAAATGTGCGCGCACACACACACTCACACACACACTCACTCACTCAAAGAGAGGAAGAGAGTGAGTCATTCCCTCAGGTACGTACCGTCTCGGGCTTGGGACTGTGTTATTGGAGGGTCAGAGGAAGCGCATGTGATGATATACAGTAGCCTTTCCCTTATATGGCAGCCTCCACTCTGCTGGTCCTCCTCTGAGAGAAATATCCAGAGCCCTCGGTAGTATTAAGTGAGTCCAGAGGAAGACTTTAATTACATAACAGGCTTGGCCGAGGGAGAATTCTGCATGCTAAACGCTCTGGTCTGAAGGTCGGACGTGGGATTTGTCAATGGAGTAGGCCGGAATGTTTGGCGCGTCGGAAGTCATGTTCTCCAGCCCGCCTATAAGAACAGCCTGCTGTTTGATAACCCAACGGAGCGCAAACAAGCCACTATTGTTCTCCCAAGTGAGCCATTAAGTTCTGCTTCACCAGAACATACGTTATAAGACGAGGTGGACATCACCGAGCGGGATAATGTGTTACAGCGGATTCTTAACTGACAACAGTGACGCTGATAATGATATGGCTGTGTGGACTTAAGGTCTGATCAGTCATGCAAGTTCTGATCAGTCAAGTTTCACAGGCGAGCACGTTTTCCAAGGCAGTATTAATCTAATAAGATCAAAGTTGCCAATCGAGGACTGTTTTGTTCCATGCAACTTGCTACCCCGTAGCAGGCTTTCCATGCCTTTGATTGCCTGCTGTTACAGTTACAGAAATAGATATGAGTCAGGGATTTTCAAAAACCAAGAGGTTTTGATTAGGCCTGGACATGTGTCTTTGATTACTCCTCAATGCTTGCGACAGCGTTATCACAAAAAGAAATACGGGAAATAGTTGTCGTCTTGTTAGCTGATAAGTGAAATAACAGCAGTGTTTTATGTCATCACTCCTGTTTATTTAGTTTTTAGTATCGATGAGATGAATGTACTGTATGTTACACACTGGAAACGTTTGCCATAGAATTTCCTCACGTCATAGTTCATCAGTGTTGAGTAGAAAGAGAAAAGAAAGTGTCGGGGTTGGTTAGTTATCAGTGTTAATCAGCATGGCCTTGGTTGCTATGCATTCTCGAAACAATAAAAACAAAGAATGTCGAGTGCAAAAGTAAATAAAAAATGATCAAGCAATTCTGCTTTTAATGACCTAACACTGCTCGTTTTACGGGAAACTTCCCAGTTGGGGGATTGTTAAATGATGCTTCTGGCCCTCAGTCAACTCCGTTTGAATGATCACCAGGAGCAGATAGACGCTACGGCATGTCAGACTCACTGCAGAGATGATGTCTTTTACGGAGGCCAAAGGCTTTGGCCCCTGGTGGACCTCATACCATTTCATTGTCAGCTCATGTACCTCAAACTCTTTTTCCCAGGGGCTGTGTGCTTGGCTGCTGCTGTGTGTCTTTACTGGATCTGGTTGGGTTTGTTTGCGTGTCGTTTCCCCACCATGGAAACTCAGGTTGAGAAAGGACAATAGGACTGTGACCTCTCTTACCACTGAGCTCAACTCCAAATCTGTATCCAATTTGAGCTGTCAACTTGAAACATCCTGTACAGTAACTACAGAACTCTGTACCAGTCTAATTGTGGAGTATAATTGATGACTTATACATTTACAGGAACAACCAATGCCTAATTCGTTTTTATTGTCATTTTATAGATGTTATGATTGCTTTTTGAATAACCCATATTGAATCAGATTTAAGTATAACAAATTAACCATCAAGGGATAGTGAATGTAGGTCATACTAACAGTAGTCTCAGAAGCATCGTCCCATAACCTCTGGGCCAGTGAAAGAGTCTTACATCTTTATGTACGATAAGTAATTCTGTTGGAATCCCAAGAGAAGTACAGGCTTCATGTCTGGCAAGAGGAAGAGTGACGAAGGCCTTTTTTTCAAACCTTTATTGATTACTGGAACCGCTTATCCTGTAGTTATGTCATTTACGCACTGTATCAGAGGTCACCAAGAGGTCACCGTGTTCTTCTGATACCGCACTCTTCAGATTAATTTTCCCAGTTCTGGCTACTCGAATGGAACTTTACATAATTACATAAATTACTGAAAACTGAATAAATGTAATAAAACGTTGACACCCAGTCAGTGCTGCAGAATTTGCAAAGAAGAAAGAACTACATTATTCTCTTCTGTCCAGCTGTGTGCTTGGGCTTGTTGGCAAAACTGTCCTTGGGATCCTCCTAGAAAGCCTCTTCTACAGCAGTTAAACCCTTAGCCTAATACAATGAACAGAATGACCATAAGTCACTCACACTAGAGATTTAGGAGATAAATCATCATTAGGAAATATGTCAAATAACTCTTTTTTTATGTATTGAACACCATGGAATACTGTTGGAAATCATATCCATAAAGTATGTTGAAATGTCATAGAGGGACAGATGGATACTGGATAGGAAATGATTGTACCGTCATCAACCATTGACAGAGACAACAGATCACTCTCAGTGAATCAACAGGGTATGTTACTAAGGCGTCATATCCCAGCCCTCGAAACATCACAGAGACAATAAATCACATCTGTGGCTCCACACTCTGCAATGGGACTGTGATAAAATAAAATAAAAACATATAAAAAAAAGAATTGATATATCCTAAAGCTGTCTACATTAGGGCGAAAATGTTGAGCGCTTGGTCGAAACTGGAGGAATTGTTTATCTTCGTTGTTCTCATAGCTGTGGGTAGCCACCAGAGCATTCCTGATGGACCGTGACATGTCCAGTCATACTTGCTGGTAAGCAACAGCCACTGTGCCAGACAGCAAGAACACTCAGGTCATTATTTAACTCATCCAGATGGATTCATCATTCAATAACCCAAGAGACAGAAGACAGCGTGAAAAATGTTCATGAGGGGGAAAGACGTGGCGATACTGGCATTTTATACACAGATGACATCATCTTTTAAGGGAAGAAAGAGGATGACATCATGTCCTACATGTCTTATAGCCTGATCAGAGTCTTGACTGATAAACCTGAAAGGCTTCGTCAACAAACACAGACGATTATAACGGTACTTTTAATGTTTGCACTTCATCGCTGTGCATTTCCCCCATGCATGTTCTTCATTTATGGCCATAGAAGATTTTATATTATTATGATTATTATGATTATTATTATTATTAGTAGTAGTACTAATAGTAGAAGTAGAAGTAGTAGTAGTAGTAGCAGCAGTAGTAGTACTGTAGTAGAAGTAGTATTATAGATCCGTGGAGATAATATTAGGAGAACATATAAATCCCTGGGTTAGATATGCCTTAACTTTAACGACGGTGTGGTTTTGAAAGCCTGGTGTGTGGTGTGCTTATAAATGTCAAAGGGGATATGCAATCTGAGGGCCAACACACACCATCACAGAGCAAATAAAAAGACTTTCCAAACGTCTTCTTCTTTCAGCATGTAGTCCTCTCTCCCTTCATAGTGATGCACATCAGCTCTGCATGCCATACCTTTGGGTGGCAGTATGCCCCTTCACACTCTCTTCGAAGCTACCGTAGTATTTACATCTTTCACTTCCACATCTGCCTCATCGACTTATTCATTTTTCTACCAACATTTGATAAAATAAGCTCTATGAAAGTGGATTTAGTTTTCAGATCTTTGCATGACAACATAA
Source organism: Borostomias antarcticus (assembly GCF_949987555.1). Lineage (NCBI taxonomy): Eukaryota > Metazoa > Chordata > Actinopteri > Stomiiformes > Stomiidae > Borostomias > Borostomias antarcticus. The sequence continues at coordinate 2,883,587 of NC_140238.1, read as the reverse complement.
ATCTACACTGAGTACGCAATAACATTGGAGAGGGTTTCTGGATCTTCCTGCTAGTATCTTCCCAGAAAGGTGCACCTGGATAACTTGTGTGCCCGCTGTTGGTAAATCAATAGCGATGATACTGAAAGGACTGTTTTGTAAGTTAGTATGAAAATAATTTGCCACAAAAATATTTGAGATGTTCATTGGCCTCGGAAAGGTGAATATTTCACAGAGTATTGAGTAACATGTGTCTTTGAGGTATTTTTATGCCTGTAATACAACACATTTATTTTATATTTCCATAATATTTTCTTTGGCAATCATGATGGCAGGTTGCAAATTCTGAATTTAATAAACCTGAAGTATATTCCTCTTCTCAGCGTTGTGCTTAGGCAGATACCAACAGCGGGCCATGATTTAAATTTCAGTTGGAGCAAGGTGACACATTCTCAGTTTTGTCATCACTACTAGGTATTATTTAAAAAGAAAAATAGCTTTATTTTTCACTTACAGGAAGGGTGTTGTGCTTGTCGCTAGGTAGCATATAGACATGCTGTATATTATTGAGTATATGCCCTCTCCCAACCCTATCTGCTCTACATCATTTTTGACATGTGGTTTAATGACATTTTGCCAAGTTCCAACCACATAAATTAATATATCCACTGCGAAGTGGGATATTATGAGCTTGAGATGTTGACAGAGGCATTTTTCCAATGAATAAAATGTATTTGTTGATATCACATGTCACATCAGCGACTACCTCACAAATCCAATTCAATGTCAAATTGCATGATGTAATTTCTAGAACTTTGCCTGGTTGATAAACTGGCCAACATCATATTAATTAGCCAAAGGATGGGCATGATGTTACTCATATTGTCCATTATAGAGTAAGAATACCTTAATATTTAACTTTTGTTTGCAACACCCTCTATGTAGTGATCCATTGAGATATTTACTAGATTTACTGCCTTGCCTCCAAGATCATAATTGAGGAGATATGGTTCCAGTACAATGGACAGCTGGTATGGCTGAATGACCTGGTTTGACTGCCTGCAAATTAAATGGCAGCAGCATCTAATGGGCTACAGGCACAGGCAACCATCGGAGAGAGCAGCTTTTGGTAAGTTTGCTGCAACTAAGAATTGCTTTCGGTTTTGTATCATGAGGACAAACTCACAATAATTAGACATGGACTGACCAAAGCTTTTCTGAGTGGAGAGTGATGACTTTTTGGGAAATGAGAGTGATTACTGGAACTGCTTATCGTTCAGTTATGTAATTTACTGAACACACAGTTCTGTATCAGAGATCACCGAGAGGTCCCTGTGTTCTTCTGATATTTGATTGATCTGTCCAGTGCTGGCTAATGAAACGGGACTCTTTTTTTTGTCTGAAGCCAGTGAGATTTGCTGAGTGAAATTGAGAGGTAGACCTTCACGTGTCCCTTCCTATAGTTGGAGGGAAATGGCCGTGCGCATCACTAACTGACTGTTGCACTGTGGGTGTTTTCTGAGAAGGACGACCAGCTGACAACAAACTCAACAGTCATGCCATAGACTCGCCCAGACTTCTCAATGGAATTCCTCAGTGGCCAAACATTATGAGTCTCCCCTCCTAAGAATTAAGAAGCCTGCCAAGGACATTTGCACAATAAAACGGGGTGCCATTTTAAGGTAAAAGGCCTCTCAATCTGTGGAAAATCTCCCCGTAAGTGGAGTTAAAGGGCTTCTGTGGTCTTCAAGCTCCCATTCACTTCCATTCTTGTTTGCTTACTCACAGAGGCTTCTTGACAGAGAAATAATCATAATCATCTGTGAGTTAATAGCTGGAAGAGCGTCTGCGTGTGTCAACAGGGCTGAGCTCTGTACCCTGTCGATGGCTCTTTACCCTGTTGAAGAGAACACCATGTACTCACAGTATGACATGTTGCATGATTGATGGAGTGATGACTCATACTACTAAAATCTTGACTCCTTCAAGTGTCATCGTTCATGTGTACACGACCACACTCAAGATCACACTCATAGTACACCCTTCTTCGATATCTGACATATTTCAACAGAACACTTGCAATAGTGATTTAACAAACTTTTTTTAACACAATTGAAAACATATTCACAAGATGTCATTGACACAACAAATTTGTTTCAGTTCCCTAATTTCAAACAACCCACATTAATTAGACATTAACCATCTGCTTCACATTATACGTTGACGGACTGTTTAGCCATGAGTTGAACCTGAATTAATATTATCCAGTTACGAAATATATTTTTCAATCCCATCCTCCTAATATTGATAATATAGCCACATGTTGTAAAGATGATAACATTACCACCTTTGATAATCCACCTCCTTTGCCAATTTGAAGACGTCTCCACCGAACAATGAAGCAATCCGAATGTGATGTCTTTCATCCACACTCTGTTTACACAGGAACCACAAGATGGAAAATGGGAAGGCCAGGACTGGCTTGTACGAAGGTTCGAGAGCTGATTCACAGAGCTCTGAAATAGTCTCGGAGCCTCAGGCCCGACGTGTTGAAGAGAACCTGCACATAAAGCTGCTATCACTAATTTAATTTACATGGCCAAAACTAATTAAAACCATCTGATCACTGAACCACTAAGTGTCCTACTTCAATGACTCATCCCAACCCGGTGGCCTGTCTGTTATTCCATCATTTCTGCCTGTGTTGTCAATAGCTGGACCATGCCTTTGCTTTGCCTCCTTTATGCCAGATGGCATTCGAAAAAAAACACAGAATTCATTGGCATCTTCATACAAACATGGCAGGTGGTTCTTCAGTTGCCGTGCGAAAGGGAGTTTCAGTACAAACTTTATTTCATAAATACAATGGTTCCCATGCAAACCTCTGTCTCTGAGCACAGAGAACATCAGTGCTCTTCTCTTGCTCCAGGAGTACAATTACTCACTAATCATGTAACACATTCATGATTGCACACTTTTTGACCTATTCACTAATATTACCAAACGCAACTGTTCTATAGTGTAATACTTTCATAGATTATTGTACACTTTTTTTGTAAGTACCTCTTCACCTGACATGCTGGCGAAATACCGCAATGTAAATCTTTCAAAGGTATGCTACTTGGCGCAAAGCTTGTCAGACCACGTTTGCCATGACAGACAGGGATAGGAGGAGGCTGGGAGGTAGGAGTGGGAGTGGCTGGCTTTGTTTATTTACATGTTTACGCCAGTCTCTTTACTGCCATCTGGTGGCGGTTATTGGTAAAATAAAGTTAGTGATAGCTGCTTTACAGGGAATTTGTTGGAGTATCATATATATCATCAGTAGGTTACAGTACCTACTGTAGAAGTGACGTCATCAGAAGACAGACTAGAGGTTGCTCATCATGTCGAACGGTGGGGCAGTTGTCGCTGTCGAGTTTTTTGACGGTAAGATATCACAGAGGAACTCGCGATCGAAGTATCTTCCGAAAACCAGACATATCCACTGAGGTAAAATGCACAGGAGGTTGCGGTTTGTCTCTCCGTCTACCATGCCTCTCAAGGGCTGGCTCAACACGAATGCTCTGAGGCTATCGGTGTACTAAGTGATTTAGCAGAAGGAAGTTGGTTGTCTGCAGAGCGAGTCTCTGCCACAAAGGTTTTACATGATCTTAAGTTGAAAGCATGCATACAGCATAGCTCGGCCACCAAGGAACGCTTACAGTCAAATGTTCTGTTCATCTCCATGTGCGATAGCCATTTAAAGGCTATTGAGAAGGGCTTACCAAATACCCTACAGTCTCGCAGTCATGGACAAATCCAGACACCTTCTGTCTCCGTCAGATGAGATATGTGAAATGATTTGATGTGCTCACCACCGTTCAAGTGTCCAACCTCAGAACACCAGCAATGTTCTATGTGCTTCTCTAAAGCCTAGTACACACCAATGAGTCGAGCTGCGACAAAACAGTTTTAGAACGTTGCGGAGAGAAGTTGCAGCGATGTGTATTACCCCGTTGCAGGTTGAATCAAGACGTCTCAGTGGGTTGCAAGAGATTGAACTTGTCAAATCGCAGCAACCAGTTTTAGAACGCAGGATAGTGTCGAGGCCATTGTTGCGATTTTCTAACCAATCAGAGACTGAATAATTTTGTGCTGGACATCTGGCACGAGAAGTAGCGGTTGGTTTGTCGCTGATGGTACGATGACGTGACAATAGCTATTACTAGGTAAACGGTGCACGATGGCAGCTTGGTTTTTTGGTGTGAACTGTCCAGTTTTAGAATGTTGCTAGGGTATCTGTCGCAAGCAGTTGCAAGTCGCAGCTCGACTCGTTGGTGTGTACTAGGCTTAAGACATGTGCTCTCCACATGTGACCCCTTGTCCACTCAGACAGGTTAAGGTATGTAGACCTGGCTCACCGAGTCCAGAAAGGATCCTGGACAATACCAGAAAATAGACAAGTACACCTGAGTTTACATCTGTAGATTTATAGCCACCGCTGTGTTGTGTCTTGCTGTTCAGAGAAAGGGATGCCATTCCTCCAGAGAGAGAGTGGAGAGATGGCATTTTAATGTTTAACTCCGACAGCAACACCTGAAGAGCATTTTCTTATAAACATTTTGCACGAGAAACGAAGATAAGATCAAAGACTGGGATTAGGAGTCCAGATGACAATCCAAAGACATGATGAGCCGATGAGGCTGTGTGTTTGTAGTCCAGAATGTGATTTAGCACACCAAGATAACTTTGTTAAGAGGTGTTACATTAAAAAAAAAAAAAAGATGCATGGTATGTTTTGTTTTGTGGAGATGTGTGGTCAGGGTGAGGTTGGCTCTGGGTAAAGGCAGAGAAACCGTCAGTTTTCCATGTGGAGGACATTCCAGGACACATCTGCTTTTGATATCTCCACACATCCAGCTGTTTCCAGCCTTTGCCGACCTTTCCCCAATCAGTCTAAAGAGGTTGTAAATATGAATGGAGGACAGTTCAAGCACTGGTGGACATGCAGAAGCACCACTGTCATCCATGAGAGATCTGTCATCCATGTCTGTTAAAGGTACCCAATGTAGTTTTTGACCACTAGTATGCGCTCTAGAGCAAATTTGAGAAGGTGGTCCCCGAAAATCGCGTACTACGTCATTGCGTCAATACGCGGAGCACATAATAGTGATGTTTCACACATCTTTGTTGTTTTCAAAACATTAGCTAAATATCATTTTGCGAAGAAATTAAAAGGTAGGAAAGACATTCAAGTGATTCAACATGTTTATTAGACTACAAGGAACCATATAATCGAGGAATTTCCAAAATAAACAAAGACCGGATTGTTTTGATTCACGTTTCGTTGGGTACCTTTAACAAATATAACAGGAAAATGGCACTGTGACCAAAATCTGAATCTGAATCAGAATGATTTGGCCAGGTAGGTTTGCACACATATGAGTTATTAGCTTTGGACTGGTGCATACCATTAAATAAACAATAAATAAACAAGGTGCCTGGAAAACTGTGCTGTCCCAACTTGGTATTGCATGCTAAACTCATAACCTTCACCTTATTTACAGTACAATACTGAATAACATACACACTCCAGATAATGTTGAACGTTGTCACCAGCAGTATGTACGGAACTATGTAAATAACTTGTGCAGAGATGAAATTGAATTATTTATAACTGTCATACTGATGAGCATAACCATCTTAGAGAGTTTAGAGAATTCCGGAGTACCTTCTAATGGATTAATTTACTAATCTGTTACATCTGGTGACTCTAATCCACTATACACAAGTCTCAAGTGCTTGATGGAATACAGTTACCTCACATGCTACCAAACATGACATTAGTCAGCATAGAGCCAGAGAGAAAACATACATTTAATTGCCATTGTTTATGTTTTGCATGGGAGCGTAACCCTCTTTACGATTAGAATAGCGTCCAAAGTTGATAATTACTTGCATAGGAGCTTGAGTTCACTGTGTTTGTAAATGTGATATTACACCTCGACATACAGTCCAGGCCAATCAGTGAGATTGCCTCAGAAGGACGTCTCAAATCGAGAAACGCACATATTTGAAATCAACACGACAAAATCAATAATTTTTTGTAAAAATAATGTTTTTACTTTGCTGGCCCGGCTCCTACTGTATGATATATGCATCACATTTCCTTGATATCTTATTTTCTTAATTGTGTAGCTCCAAAGTATGTGTACTAGAACAAAGTGTGTGTACTAGAACAAAGTATTTGTACTAGAACAAAGTGTGTGTACTAGAACAAAGTATGTGTACTAGAACCGTGGGGGCCCTCACCTCTGTGAGGAACTTTTTTTCATTGTGGTCAGAATGCCCTGCATAATTATGACCTCACCGCTGGTTTCCACATGCAATCTGCATCAGACATCGCTAGCTACCGTACTTCCTGGACGCCTGCCATGGGAAACTCAATGGTGGCAAGGGAACAAGGCCACGGAGTATTGATGTGATACAGGCTGATTGTTTTTCAAGGTACATTAAGCATGTGGGATGGGGGGTCTGGAGGGAGACGAGTCTTCATTCCTTCCCTGTTCTCACCGTTCACCAGGACCCCCCCCCCCCCCCGACACACAAACACACACACACACACACACACAGACAGAATGTGTTTGTGTTTATTGACAGGCTTGAATAGAAACGGAAAACGTCTATTATTTCCTCATAACAGGAGGATAATGATAATATAACAGCTACGTCTTGGTGAGAGATGTCTATTTAAGCACGCATGTCCCTCTCGGTTTCTCAGTCTCTTTCCCAGAAGGCCGCTGTGTCGACGGCTTGCGCGCCGTGTCAACATGCTGCTACCGTACACAAACACCTGGGACCTGTAAATGTCCTTCTCAGACGCTGCTACGAGGAAATGGCCGTGACCCCCGAAACCCCAATGAATTGCGAGATCAACACACGCTCAGCTAATGATCCTGACCTCTCGTGGGGACCGGGGTCTTAGGACCGGCGTAGTCTCGGTGGGGTGTGAACTGTGAAGTGACATGGTTAGAAAATCGAGTACAGTAGCACTGCATTTGTTCAGCTAATATTTGTTTCGTAACATTTTCTGTTTATTTTCAGAGTGTATTACATTTATATTATCTCCTTCTGACCATGCTCTCTTCTTGGCTTGGCTAATGATGAACTTTGTATTATGAGTTTTACATTGTGGAGAAAATACCTTTATCTTTCCAAAGCCTACAACATAGCCTTTTTCCTAAGCAGCCCAAATCGCCATTTGTAATCACTTGTTGAGCTCACTTGGTAACAGGATCTGGACTTGGCTGACCGTGCACTCGTGCGGACTATGTCAGGCCCTAGAGGGTCTGTCAGGTCTCGAACCTCAGGGCACTGCAGAGACATTACCATCATTCCTCTAAGTTCTGTTTGCTTGTGTTTCCACTCAAAGGTTGACCTTCTCTCATATCTCTATCACACAACATGTTTGGTCCAGAACGTATCCTACTGTGCAAATGATTGTATTCCACAGTGTCTTTTTTTTTTTCTGGGCGTAAACAGTGTTGATAATAAAATGCTGACAGAGGATATCGGCTGATCTGACGTGGAAATATGTCATCCAGAGGGCTGGATCCTGATTTACACTATCAGTCTAACTGCCGTTGTAAGTCAATACTGCCGTGGCTCGGTTCCAACACACCGTTAGCTTCCAATGCTAAACTGTTTCCCAGACGAGGAGAACAACACTATTCTCTCAGTAGATATATTTTCCCCCTGGAGAAGTGTCAGCATATTTCTGCTGACAGCACATGCATGGGTCAAGTTCTCTTGTGTATTTAGGCCTTTCCCCCCAAGTCAAATGGTTCAACCCCCCCCCCCCCCCCCCTCCATCTCACCAGTGGAATGATCCAGCCTCAGATGGGCAGTTCCATGGTTGCCATATTCATAAAATGTATGGCAAGCGTAAGGTTAAAACCACACAGTTCGATAATAAATGTAGATAAAGCAACAATGCCTGAGTCAGAAGGATATAATTTACGGCCGAGGGTACACTGCACAAACCAGATAATCTTCTGTAGAACTGGCTAAATATTTTCTGCACAATTCATTAATTCTAACCTTGTAACTGAGCTGCCAGTCATGCTCTTGAACAAAACCATTTCACATTCAACGTTTCTTACCTTAACAAACAATATTCATTAATTAGCATAGTTCAGTGTCCTCATATCTAATTATGTTTGACAGTGAGCAGACCCATTCCTATCTGACCTTGACTAACTTCAGATAGATATCGAGATATTGAAATTGTGTTTAGTTTGAAACAACTGAATCTTTTCTGCCATGATATTGAACTGTAGATACAGTAATTCTCTCATGACATTCATGTCCCAAACCCATCCAGGTAACCCTGTGCATTATCCCATGCAGCTAAAGTGCTTTTCCTGGGGTTGCAAAAACAAAAGCCAAGTCACTTAGCGAATAAGGAAGTTCAGAGAAAAAGGAGAAAGCTATTTATCTAGTGGGAATGGCAATTTCCCTCAATGTTTAGACCGTTCGTGCCACAGTGTATTGTTTGGCACGATCCATATGCGATGATGGAGTATGGTTCAGTTTTTATATGTGCCATGACCAAAATGAACACTAAATCATAGACATTCCACCAATGACCAAAATGAACACTACATCCTACAGTACACATTCAAAATATCACACATTCCTCAAAATCCAGTCCAGTATAAACTTGCCATTAGGCCAGATTAGACTCCCTAGCAACAGGTACTGTAGCTAAGCTTGATTCAAAGAGACTATAACAGATTGGTATAAAAAAAATGTCAGTTGCAATTATCTGCTATAAAATAAATGTTTATGTATGTTGTACGGTCTGTCGTTTTGGGTTATGCTCGATGTTTAGATGTCCTTCCTGTATTCCTGAGATGGATTTGTCAATATCATGGATTTACATGATTCTGCCAACCTACAGTATTAGCCCTTCCTCACTTCTGCCATTAAAAAGTTACACTTGGCAGGTCATAGGTCACAGCACAGAAGACGGCATTGTTCCAGGTGACAGATCATTCTTTTCACTTTGTATCATCTGTCCAAGTGATTGACATTCTGGCAGAAGCAGTTTGAAGCGTATGACATCCCAAAGTCTGGAGTGTCCAGCACACAGGAAATTCCAGCTTTGAAAACCCAAGACCTCATTCGGTTGAAGGATCAAAACCACTAGGACAAGTCGAGGAAAATGACTTAACCGCAAAATATATCAAAATATCATCATATTACACATTATTGAAAAGTCAACCAAAATAAATGGATCTCGCTGATCACGTGTGGTGCTGTCATTCTGAGTGGAACACACACATTTTAAAAACAATATTATGACATGTTGGGCAGTACAGAGTTTGGTTTATAAAAATTATTTCTTTTTTTCTCAGTTAACAAAGGCTGTCTGATTTCGTCAATACACTAACGTTCCTTTTTAAAAATTGCATCCACAAAATATTTCACATTTAATATGTGATGAATTCACTGCTACTACCCTCAATGCGAGCTGGTTCCCACAACACACTGTGTTTAAACTGTCTCTGGCAGATAGGATTATGTTTATTTTCCCAAAGAGGGTCTCCTCAAATAAACAGAACACGTCCAATAGCAAACTCATCCATCAGCCATGTGGAGTGGGTTGAAGCACAAGTTAGAGCCACGTAAAGGAATTGTTATTGTCATAGAGATCGTCCTCTCAGCCAAGGCCGTGTGGAAGAAGACTGGCTAGCTCTTTAGCTACCAGCTACCTCTAAGAAGAATGGTAAATGGACTGCACTTATATCCAAAGCATTTTACAATGGCCTCTCATTCACGGCAGCTGCCATGCAAGGTGCTAGCCTGCTCATTGGGAGCAATTTTGAGGTTCAGTGTCTTGCCTAAGGGCACTTTGACATGTGGACAGGAGGAGGCAGGATTCAAATCACCGACCCTACGATCATTGGACGACCCGCTCTACCACTGAGCCACAGCCGCCCCAAGAAAGAAGCTGAAATAAAATCCCAGTGGTGTGACAGCATCATGAGTAGGTAGGCCTAAAGACAAACTGAAAGGCCCATCAACATGTAGTCTCACCTGTGAAGTTGTTTGGATCAGCGGTTGTGTCGGTAAACAGTAGTTCTACGTGACAGGATATGCTTGTATCCAGTGCTACTGTCATCCCCATACCAAGGGACACATTAAATCGCTGCAGTACCAGCAAGCTATTGTAGCTAGCTAGAGATAGCCTTCCATTAGCATTACTTACTGTAGGAATAAAGAATGGTCAAAATACCTAACGAATAGAATGTTTGATCTATCTATCTATCTATCTATCTATCTATCTACCTACCTACCTACCTACCTACCTACCTACCTACCTACCTACCTACCTACCTACCTACCTACCTACCTACCTACCTACCTACCTACCTATCTACCTACCTACCTACCTACCTACCTACCTACCTATCCATCTATCTATCTATCTATCTATCTACCTACCTACCTACCTACCTACCTACCTATCTATCTATCTATCTATCTATCTATCTATCTATCTATCTATCTATCTATCTATCTATCTATCTATCTATCTATCTACCTAGCCCTTACCAACTGACCGACCTTTATAAGGAATTTGTAATGAGATTCATGAGTACATGCAGAACGGCTACAGGCCCTGTCGGGCACGTTAAATAAGGTAATATAAGGTTGTATGAGGATACAGTTCCCAATCATGCAATCATGCTCGCAGGGCCCTCTTGTGGCTTGGGCTGCAGCGCTGTAACCCATTGGGTTAATACAGACTTGAGAGCTCAACAAATGTTTGATTCATTTGCTCGATCAAGAATGTGAAGGATATTGGTCTGTCTGCTGTGAATTGTCGGGACCCAGCTATGCTACCTGACTGGTCTTCTGTCTCCCTGGATAGCTCACATTCCTCTGTCCCAGACCAGGGGATCAGTGAAGAGCTCCCCACACACACACACACACACACACACACACACACGCACACACACACAGCCATTTTTCAGGCCAACTTATTCAGTCGGGTCACATTTATTTTCTGGCCTTTTAGAGCTACAGTAGTTAAAAGGGATTTTTCCATTCCTGCATTGCTTTACAAAATACCCCCTGTGTTGTCTGGCTAGCAGTGTTGTTTTTGGCAGGAGGCGGCAGTCCTGAGTATTTTCAAAGCAGCAGACAGTAGAGAGAAGCTACCGGAGTGCTATTAGAGTGGCACTGTACACTTCAGAGCTACTTGAGTGCGTGGTTTATTGTGCTAGCTACTCCACCATGTCAAATCCTTCACACCACATGTCTAGCATTAGCTGTAAGCCTTTAGAATGTTGAGAAAAACACCCAAAGATGGCCATCAATCATTTGCAACAATTGTTGATGAGAGAGGAAGAGAGAGTCCATGTTTGATGAAATGTCTATGCTGGCTTTTCATTGAGGGCTTGGATATCGGCCTAGTGAAAAAAAACAACAACAAAAAAACAACAACCAGTTCCCATTGGGCACATCGTGTGGAACCGTTCTGTTCCCAGATGACGTTGAGTAGCATCATCAGTCGGGCGCAGTGGTGGATCTAGCATACTATCAACACCAAGGCCATAAGTGACACCAGAGCCCGTGGGCTATACCTCTACCTAACCCCCCCACCCTCCGCCAAAGGTGAATACGGCCTTGATCAACGCCCGTCTGCCAGGAGGCGCCCCACATCCCAGGAGGCCTGTGTGTGTGTGTTCACTCTCCCAGACTGCGTGAGTGAGACCGCACGCCACGCGGCCTCTCAACAAAGAAAGCAGACAGATAGATGTCTCTAAAACAAACCCCCTTTAAAAAGCCATTGGAACAGAACTGCTCTCACGCTCTTAGTCAAATGGGCTGTTGAGTCAGCAATTCCCGACTCCTCACGACTGTTCGACGTCTGACACCGAACCAGAGAGTTTACACATCATGATCTCCGAACAATGTGAACGTAACGAGCTGAAAACCCTCGATTACGCTGCGGAGTGTTACTGCCTCGGTGGCTGATGTAATGTAGCAGGTTTGCCACGTCGCTTTCCAGGCCTGTCGTCTCGGTTTCGCTCCGAACAGAGGCTGCTCTGTCCCGTGCGGCGGTTCTACTGTACGAGCGGACCCCCCCTGTCGGGCCGCTGCGTGCGACCGCGGCTCGGTCGCTGTGGCGCGGAGGTGTACAGTAGCGGAGACGGAAGGCCAGTGGCGCTGCCTGGAAATATGATAGCCCCTCGGGAGGAGAGGGGGATTCTCATAAATCCTTCAGCGAGGGCGAGAGGACTGTGAGAGGTCTATAAAAACTCCCCTCCATTAAAAACACCACTGTGGAGACTCGCCTTTGTACTTGGCCCGGTGAGTGATGTGAACGTCAAGCGTTTGAGTATTAATGCTTTTTTCTAGGGGTAAAGGTGAATAGGTCAATAAATGTGTATAAAAAAAAATCAGTGGCTTTGAATGTTCAGCGTTGTTGCACAGTTGAAGTTTGTAGCTCCATAAAGCCATGATGTGGTATGCATAGTGCAATGAAGCCTTTAATTTATCAACATGTGCAGCCATGCAGAACCAGGCTGGGCCACACTTTCTTTCTTTCTGTTTCCCCTTGATTGCGCTCAACACAGAACACATCCAGCACACATGTAGTAGCAGTAGTTCAGCTACAGCCGGTGAATGTTGACATGCAAATGCGTCAGAACCCTTTAAACCTTTTGCTGCAAACAGAAGCTCTATAGCTCGCTCTATCGGTCAGTCGGTCAGTTGGTCAGTTGGTTGGTCGGTCAGTTGGTCCGTTGGTTGGTCGGTTGGTTGGTCAGTTGGTCGGTTGGTTGGTCAGTTGGTCGGTTGGTTGGTCAGTCGGTCGGTTAGTTGGTCGGTCGGTCAGTTGGTCGGTTGGTCGGTTGGTCGGTCGGTTGGTCAGTTGGTCGGTTGGTTGGTCGGTCAGTCGGTCAGTTGGTTGGTCAATCGGTCAGTTGGTTGGTTGGTCAGTCCGTCTGTCGGTTGGTTGGTTGGTCGGTTGGTCAGTCAGTCGGTCAGTTGGTCGGTTGGTTGGTTGGTCAGTCCGTCGGTCGGTTGGTTGGTCGGTCGGTTGGTCAGTTGGTCGGTTGGTTGGTCGGTTGGTCAATTGGTCGGTTGGTTGGTTGGTTGGTTGGTTAGTCCATCGGTCAGTTGGGTGGTCAATCAGTCAGTTGGTTGGTCCCCAAAAATGTGTTCTGGCTGCACATGCGCAAAGGTGGTCTCAGTTATTGCGAATATTGCGCTTGTTCCTTTCAAAATCTCAACTCAGTCTGACCTCTGCAGTGGTAATACCAGTGGAAGTCACTTTGACAGACTCTTCGACTTATTACGGAACGTGTTTGTTCAACGACTACTACATAAACGCTCCCTATTGTTTGTGCCCCCGTATAATTAAAGTCACAATGCCACCATGTTGATGGAGGCTACGGGAAAAGCCTTCTATAATCCTGCTGACATAGCAAATCAAAACCCCTCTGATCTCTCCATAAAACAGACAAACCAAAGCAGGATCTAGAACTTGGGCTGTTTTGTCTTTTCCAACGCTTCAGATGTCAGCGCAGTCTTTGAAGCGTTGAGCTCAGCTTACATTGTCAGACTCCGTAATCCACTGAAGAAAGATGTTCTTTCTCTTCTCCCGCTCCGAGGGGCTTCCCTAACTGACGGGATACCGTGTGTGCCTCCACAGCAGCGCCGGGGCTGATTGTCAACCCTTTCAACCCTGTAGTCCATTTACTGGATTACTCTGTCATTGGTTTGCCTCTTCACAATCATCCGCATTAGGTCATTCCATCCACGGGCTCCACAGCTGGCTTGTAACTATACGTCACCCCATTCTCAGACTCGTCAAGAAACAAGATCTTTCTCTCTTTGATGAGACATGCGCTTGATTCATGTTCCGCAGTCTCATGTTGACGTTTTGATCTAGGGGACAGGATTGAGTGACTTGGTTCTGGGGAACCGTTTAATCTCTGCTCTGGCCATGACACGCTAACAAGAAGATGATTGTCAAACTGACTGAAGACACCAACAGAATCAACTCAAAGAGAAGGGGGACAAGGGGAACCACATTTTGTGGACATCGATTTGAGTCCGTTTGTCATAGTTATTGTATTAATGACTTATCAGAGACATCAGAGGGTAGGAGATGGTAACCAGCCATGGAGGGAGGTCGGTAGGTTTGTGTGTCACTTCATCCATAACCCTCATGTCCTCAGCCTGTTTGGAGGATCCTGTCTAGAGAAAATACAGACACCCAAACCTGTCATTTATTTTTAGACTTATGTATACTGTTCATCGCTGATATATGAACTAATAATGAAGAGTCCATAAACTACTGGCAAGCAGAACCATAATAAACCTTAGACTTTTGCATTGACTGGCGCATAAAACGAATGGGGAAAGTTTTGATTGATTGTATCAGCATTTTTTGTATTCATATTTGGCCCTTTTAAAATGCATTTTGAATGCCTTTTTCGATGGGGTTTTTCCATTTAAATAAGCAATGTGTTACCTAGTAATGTAGATACTACTACTATTTGCTACAATAGGTTATGGTTAAGGCTGGGCAATCAGTCCCTAGTGGTTGGGTTAGGGTTAGGCATGCAAATTCAGTAGAACAAAAACATTGCACTTAGTTGGTTTTAAACCTAGGATACAGGATTACAAAGGCAATGTTGGGTAACACTTTATATTAAGGTCCTTTAGTTAGCATTAGCATTAGTTAATTTGTAATAAGGTCTTTATAAGAAGCTTACATTAATGTGTTAATAAGACATTAGAAGTGTTAATACCATTATAAACACATTTATTGTTAGATTATAAGACATTTATAAGAAACTTATTAACATTAAAGGTGGGGTAGGTAGTTTGACGTCAACAAGGCCTCCGATTGGTCATCTTTTTCAAAAGAACCCGCCCCTCCCTCCTGTCAATCATGATGTAGTCCCTCCCTCCAAACATGACTGGTAGGTGTGGCAAGATAGAGATCTTGATTGGTCAATACATTCGGGCGCGGTGCATTCTTTCAATCCAAAATACAGAGGCAGCGGTAAACACGGAGATCCAAGTTTATTCTCAGAGCACTTCTGTTAGTGGTGGGAAGTTACGGGTTTGACTGCCATTCCAGTGCATTTTCACATGTATAAGGTTGAAAAAACACGGGTTGCCTGGAACGCGCCATTAGTTACCTAGATAAACTATTAGCTACTGTACTTAGCTCTATACTGCAGGCAATGCTGTATGCAATTACCTCTGACTAATACTGTACCATCTGGAATTTGACGAGCAAGAGCGTTAAAGCACATGTCCAGAATTCATCTACTATTCTGCAGCCGCGCCAGAGGATGACGTCTCGCTCCACACAACAAACAAACCAATGAAACAATGAAATACAGAAAATAATAAACCCATACGATTGGAAACGCATGTTTGAATGAGCAATTATATCCTACGCTCAATTTAACGGCGCTATAATTGAATGATTATACTAATGTCGGAAGCTTCATAACATTAACGATGCTTAATCAGAGGACCTTAAGTGTACACCAAAAATGCATTCATTTTAACTTCTCTGATGCTGCATCGCTAGTAAAGATGAGGAATTCTACTAGACTGTTGCTCTCTTGCTAACATGCCTTGGACATGACTTTGCTGACAGAACGTACAGTTTGGCCCGTTTCCTACAGGCCTCTGGGCCCCTGTGTTGCAGGCTTCTCTTGGCTCTCTCTTGTCTCTGGCTCCCGGAGGCGTCTGGAAAACATATATCTTAGCGAGGGTCTCCAGCAGGAGCTGCCGTTCGGCCCCGTGGCCCCGCAGGTCACGCAGGCATCCCTGTATTATCCCTCCTGATGGGAGCCACGCCGGAAAGTATCAGTCACGAGACCCGGCCATCTGCGAACCTAGAAGAACCCCCCCAAAAAATGGCCCGTGTCTCCCCTTTCACTGACGCGGCGCGACCCCAGAGGGCACGTGGCCCGCTGCTGGGGACCTCCTACGTAGCTGCAGTGCGCGCGTGTGTGTGTGTGTGTGTGTGTGTGTGTGTGTGTGTGTGTGTGTGTGTGTGTGTGAGAGAGAGAGTGAGAGAGAGCAGTAGGAGTGGTAGCTGGCTAGCCCTGTGGGATATGGTAATGAAGGGGTAGGTAATTGCGGCACTGGCTCCCTCAGTGGAACTGTTGTGCTGTGTCACGCCATATTGAGAGCCTCATCCATCAGACTCCGCCGGCTCACACCACATCCCCGTTCACCAGACGACAAAAATGGCTAACGGGGGCCAAGACTCACAGGCCCGGCCGTCCGTACGCAAACGATAGGTAGCGGGGTCCCTCACTGTCAGTTACGGCGCTCCTCAGATCACAGAGCATCGGGTTGGATCCTGTGATGGCGATTCCATTCCTGTGGAACCTTCTAGGCCCGTTGGATGAACATATCAATATCCAATATCCATTTTGCTGGGGGAATCTTATGAATAACTTTCATGGCAGTTTGAGGTTATTTCCTGGCACGTCTTCGGCACAATCAGTGGATCAGTGTCCGGGGTACCATCACTGATTGATTCACCAGTTTGTCTTCATCAGGGAACCAGGCGCAATTTGATAAAAGAGGCACCGACCTTCGGAGAACAGCTGATTCGGAACATTACTCATCTGTTGCCATTCATCGGGCCCTCGATGGACTGATTCCCTCACCGTCAGGTATCATCTGCTAAAGAAATCCTCTCTGTTTGGCCCATTGTGATATATGGCTCCAAGAGGATGGACCACTGACCGGTTTTTCAGAATTGAGCTTCCTGAACAATCTATCCTTAACGACAGTGAGAGGCTACGCTAAGTAGGAAAGTTGCTTGTGAGCCCGTGATGATCTCATTCACAGGGCATGTACCAAAAACCGAATGTAGGTTATTGACACACAAAAAAAAAGTACTTTGCATACAGGCTGTGGCTCGGGAGGTACAGTAGAGCATGTCGTCCAATGATTGTAGGGTTGGCAGTTCGAATCCCGGCACCTCCAAGTGTCATTGGGCAAGACACTCAACCTCCCAGTGAGCAGGCTAGCACCTTGCATTGCAGCTGCCACCATTGATGCATGAATGTGTGTGTGTGAGTGAGTGAGTGAGTGAGTGAGTGAGTGAGTGAGTGAGTGAGTGAGTGAGTGAGTGAGTGAGTGAGTGAGTGAGTGAGTGAGTGAGTGAGTGAGTGAGTGAGAGGTAATTGTAAAGCACTTCATAAGTGCAGTCAATTTAACCATTTACCATAATTCCTCTTAAGCTTAGTTTTCTATTAGTGAGAGGGTTTAAGCGGAGAAACACAGGCGGTTAAGGGTAAAGTCCAGCATTACAATAAGCCAGCAAGGACCAATGTGAAAATGCTGTTTAGGCCAAAATACAACTGGTATAAGTCATAGCAGATGTCCCTGTTTAGTGGGACTGTGACTTTC
Organism: Borostomias antarcticus; assembly: GCF_949987555.1. Classification (NCBI taxonomy): domain Eukaryota; kingdom Metazoa; phylum Chordata; class Actinopteri; order Stomiiformes; family Stomiidae; genus Borostomias; species Borostomias antarcticus. Next base: position 2,866,151 of record NC_140238.1, on the reverse strand, counting down.
TACTGGCACGAGACCGGACCATGTTAATTCCTTACTGCTGCGTGTTCAGGCTTGATGTTAACTGACATCAAAGTAGATAGGAGTAAATGCATAAACACAGCTCAAATGGTTGATTAATGAGCGGAAGCTCACATGATTCAATATCTGTGTTGAATACAACCCAGGCTGCAAATTGGATAAATGTTGCATGCTGATATCCAATGACTGCGTTCTCTATGGGCAAGACAAGTCAAGGACATCATGAGTGTAAAATAATGCTTCGCAACATTACTTCTTTTACTCGAACAGCAGCGTTTAGATACACATACATACACACACACACACGCACACACACACACAACCCCCCTAATCATCTGGGAAAACTACTATGTTTCTCCAGGGTGCCCAGACAGATGCCCCCCCCCCCCCCCCCCCATCCCCACCAACAGCTGTAGAAAGACCCAGAGAGAGCCAGAGAGAGCCAGTCCTGTTCCCATGTTCCCCAGAGAGACCGCTTTACCGTAAACGCCGGGACATGGAAACATGACTTATACCTCCACCCATGGGGTGGGAGCTTCTCTTTTCGGGGGGGGGGGGGGAAGGGGGACAGAACTTGGGGCGAATGCAGACAAGAACAAGAAAGGGATTCCCGCAATCCTTAAAAAAGATGACAACCCAATATTTCACCGCTGCCCCCTCTGAGAAAGCCTTCTTTTTTTAGTCAGTCATAGTTCTGTGAATCCCAGAAAGCGTGGAGAATTCCTGGGATTCCAGCGTGTTCCAGTAAACCCAGAGGGGTGCTGGACCGGTTGGGCTTTTATGTGTTCCCCTTTGGGATCTGCCAGTTTTAGAACACGCTTGAGATGATATTTGATTTGATATTTGTTCTCTGCTCACCATGCCAGTTAGACAGACAACATCGGAAGAAATAAGTCCTTCGTAGCCCTAATAGGGACAGTATTCCAGCTCTTTAGTCTACATGTTAGGGTGCATGCTTTGTTTCCTGTTTATAGTCGTAATTCAGTAACCATAACGATACAGCTTTACCACAACTACACAAACAACACACAGCCTGAAACCCTAACCAAATATTTACTTAATCATTCCATAAAAATGATGTGAATACATATCGCAGTAAGTTTGACTAAATTTGGGCTTTAGATTAAACATAAGCAAGCAAACCACAAGTTGTTCCCGTGTAGAAAAACCAAGTTAGCCAATGTGCGGTTCACACAACGCAGACACGTGTATGACTGAGATCTTGGAGATTCTCCTGTTTGTCATGACTAAGCCTGCATATCATGGCAGTGGTGACAGGATAAAATGTTGAATCACTGAAAGATTTGGCAGCCAGACGACGTAGTTGTAGTCTTTGGTCACAAAAGCCTACAGACATAACCATATAAGTCACATTTACATTTACAGGTACGGTTTTGTAATCTCATTGTCTTCTGACTTTTACAGTACATCAGAATACGATTAAATGCATAATATCATCATCACTGTCATTACATAGAAGACATTGTTTACTTGCAAGTAGTCTGACTCAACAGATGTAGGTTTTGGCAATAAACCTTGTCATTCGTTGTCACACTGCCCAATCACTGGCGACGCAAATTAATCTGAAACGCAATCAGATTCAACCCAGACTATTTTGCAAGAGCACCGTCGCTGCGTCCAGGGCTGGCTCCGCCCCAGGACGACTGTGATTGGTTTAAAGAAATACTGTGTCCCCCCCACACCCCTATTGCAGAATGGTAATATGTCCAGCCAGACCTGTCTCCGGCGCTGGCACAGCGTCAACGAAGTGTGGAGATAGATCTGGCTATGAGGGACTAATTTGCAAGTGATGTCTCCAAAAATTCTAAATGAACATAATACATGGTTATTCGTCTATAGGCCTCAGATAGTTCCCTGCTTTTATTTATGATAAATTGCTTTAGCAAGAGGTTTCATCTGCTAATCACTCGATCATCCAACACTTGATCATCCAACAAGCAAGTTCGGACATGAGCCACTGAGGACCTGTTCAGAGAACATCTGCTTCGATTGGCTGACGCTTCCCCATACAGCACACACTATGACTGGAAGTGAGGCACAGCCTGTGTGTAAGTTCCATCGTGACCTCTGTGACCTCATGAATCACTGTTCAGAACGTGCATGTGCTCCAGTCTAGCGCCTGCAAGGAGTCGGCTTCCCTGGTGTGATGGATGGCTACAATACAGGAACTATGCTTCACATTAGTGATGTGCTTATTCTGGGACGTAGGGTGCGATCAATCTCTGTCAGCCCATGTCCATGAAGACTCACTTTGCCATCGAAGGAGAATCGATACGATGTTATGGTAATAAGGACCACCTGTTGTTTGTGCTCAGAAACCTGGAACAACTGAGTCCCAGCAAATCAGTCTTGACTGCACCATGGAGGAAAAATGTGTTCCGACATCGAATGACACTCGGGAAGTCTCTGACTCTAGCCAGACTCTAATCCACTTTCCCATCTCATGCCTGTTCGTGTGTACCCCACTTTAAGCAGGGGGTAGAGATTTCACCAGGATCTAAGAACAATCTACATTCTGTAATGTAAAACCATGTTTATCTTACAGGCGTTGTTATCTTACTATTGTTACTGCAAACATTCAATTTGATGGCTTCAATAAACTTTTATTTGATGGAATGTTGGTTTTCATACAGCTCGATTGCTTCAAGACGACACTGCTTCACTGATGAGTAGCAGAATCGGACTCTCCTTCATTATCTTTGAGTTTTGAGTTATCTTTTGACTGCCGAGACCATGACATGTACGACTACAAGGCTATATCTGCCTCATTAAAACTACAGTTGATACGGTTGAAGTATTACGTTTGCGTCTGGGATTCATCCCTTTTTGTCTACCGACTCGGTATCATCCAGTGACCTAAAGATGCAGGCTAAACACAATTATTATTATTTTAGAGAGAAACTGAACATTAGTGGTGTTTTTCTGATGTTTATTGTGTGGTGTGTTTGTCCTTTTTCTTTTCTTTTCTTTTGGTGGTGTTGTAGTTGTTTTGTCTGTTGTTATGTTGTTGTTGTGGTTGTTTTGTTTGTTCTTCTGTCACTGGCACTGCACTTTTTGTATTAAAAAAGAGGATGCCATCCAAATTGGGAACGTACGAGCGCCTGGCTGCTCGCGCATGGCTTCCGAAGCTCGCCCCGCAGGGTTGGGTCTGGGTCTGGGAGCTGAACACGCAGGGTTGGGTCTGGGTCTGGGAGCTGAACACGCAGGGTTGGGTCTGAGTCTGGGAGCTGAACACACAGGGTTGGGTCTAGGTATGGGAGCTGAACACACAGGGTTGGGTCTGGGTCTGGGAGCTGAACACGCAGGGTTGGGTCTGGGTCTGGGAGCTGAACACACAGGGTTGGGTCTGGGTCTGGGAGCTGAACACGCAGGGTTGGGTCTGGGTCTGGGAGCTGAACATGCAGGGTTGGGTCTGGGTCTGGGAGCTGAACACGCAGGGTTGGGTCTGGGTCTGGGAACTGAACACGCAGGGTTGGGTCTGGGTCTGGGAGCTGAACACACAGGGTTGGGTCTGGGTATGGGAGCTGAACACGCAGGGTTGGGTCTGGGTCTGGGAGCTGAACACGCAGGGTTGGGTCTGGGTCTGGGAGCTGAACACGCAGGGTTGGGTCTGGGTCTGGGAGCTGAACATGCAGGGTTGGGTCTGGGAGCTGAACACACAGGGTTGGGTCTGGGTCTGGGAGCTGAACACACAGGGTTGGGTCTGGGAGCTGAACATGCAGGGTTGGGTCTGGGAGCTGAACACGCAGGGTTGGGTTTGGGTCTGGGAGCTGAACACGCAGGGTTGGGTTTGGGTCTGGGAGCTGAACACGCAGGGTTGGGTCTGGGTCTGGGAGCTGAACACACAGGGTTGGGTCTGGGAGCTGAACATGCAGGGTTGGGTCTGGGAGCTGAACACGCAGGGTTGGGTCTGGGTCTGGGAGCTGAACACGCAGGGTTGGGTCTGGGAGCTGAACATGCAGGGTTGGGTCTGGGAGCTGAACACGCAGGGTTGGGTTTGGGTATGGGAGCTGAACACGCAGGGTTGGGTCTGGGTCTGGGAGCTGAACACGCAGGGTTGGGTCTGGGAGCTGAACACGCAGGGTTGGGTCTGGGTCTGGGAGCTGAACACACAGGGTTGGGTCTGGGTCTGGGAGCTGAACACGCAGGGTTGGGTCTGGGTCTGGGAGCTGAACACGCAGGGTTGGGTCTGGGTCTGGGAACTGAACACGCAGGGTTGGGTCTGGGTCTGGGAGCTGAACACGCAGGGTTGGGTCTGGGAGCTGAACACGGAGGGTTGGGTCTGGGAACTGAACACGCAGGGTTGGGTCTGGGTCTGGGAGCTGAACACACAGGGTTGGGTCTGGGTCTGGGAGCTGAACACGCAGGGTTGGGTCTGGGTCTGGGAGCTGAACACGCAGGGTTGGGTCTGGGTATGGGAGCTGAACACGCAGGGTTGGGTCTGGGTCTGGGAGCTGAACACACAGGGTTGGGTCTGGGTCTGGGAGCTGAACATGCAGGGTTGGGTCTGGGAGCTGAACACCCAGGGTTGGGTCTGGGTATGGGAGCTGAACACACAGGGTTGGGTCTGGGTCTGGGAGCTGAACACGCAGGGTTGGGTCTGGGAGCTGAACACGCAGGGTTGGGTCTGGGAGCTGAACACGCAGGGTTGGGTCTGGGTCTGGGAGCTGAACACGCAGGGTTGGGTCTGGGTATGGGAGCTGAACACGCAGGGTTGGGTCTGGGTCTGGGAGCTGAACACGCAGGGTTGGGTCTGGGTATGGGAGCTGAACACGCAGGGTTGGGTCTGGGTCTGGGAGCTGAACACGCAGGGTTGGGTCTGGGTCTGGGAACTGAACACGCAGGGTTGGGTCTGGGTATGGGAGCTGAACACGCAGGGTTGGGTCTGGGTCTGGGAGCTGAACACGCAGGGTTGGGTTTGGGAGCTGAACACGCAGGGTTGGGTCTGGGAGCTGAACACGCAGGGTTGGGTCTGGGTCTGGGAGCTGAACACGCAGGGTTGGGTTTGGGAGCTGAACACGCAGGGTTGGGTCTGGGAGCTGAACACGCAGGGTTGGGTCTGGGTATGGGAGCTGAACACGCAGGGTTGGGTCTGGGAGCTGAACACGCAGGGTTGGGTCTGGGTCTGGGAGCTGAACACGCAGGGTTGGGTCTGGGAGCTGAACACGCAGGGTTGGGTCTGGGTCTGGGAGCTGAACACGCAGGGTTGGGTCTGGGTATGGGAGCTGAACACGCAGGGTTGGGTCTGGGTATGGGAGCTGAACACGCAGGGTTGGGTCTGGGTATGGGAGCTTGGTAATGCTCATGTGATGGTGACTGTGTATATGTGTTTGTTTATATCTGTCTTATTGTTTGTGTTTTCTTATGTTGTTCTTTTTGCAATAAAAATAATGAAACCGTAAACACAATTCATGTGAAGAGGGATAAGTCATATAATGAATGCAGGCTTATTACTTGTAAACTATTATGTTCCTATTCCAAGTGATGCTATAGCAGTGGCTAGCCATACTGTAGGTTCGCGTTGCGATGTGGTCATCTTAAAGCCTAAAATAGCCTCACTTTTTTGTGACAAGCTACTCCTCTTGTGATGTTCTGGTCTTTGCCGAGTGGAAAAACTGTAGGCTATAAACACTGGTTTTGTCAGAAGAAGAGCGCAGATCGAATTAAAGTCACACTGAAATGAACAAAGCATTCTGTCTCATTTTGGTTCACATGACGTTGTCAAGTCAGAGGAATGCAGATCGAATCCAGCGTGGGCAATCAAAATTAGATTTTAATTTAGCCAAGTAGGCTTCCTTCTACAAGGAATTTGCCTTGGTGCATGGCAATAAACATTGCGTGACAGGACAGTGCAAAATATAATGTCAAAGTGATAGAATATAATATAACAGCCTACAGTCTAAAAAAATGTAGGCTATAAAATACCCAGCTGTCAAGCATGTCCAAACAAAAACCTAAAGACTGGACTCCACCTGTCATATTTAGCAGTGTCAGTAAGATTCATGGGATGATATTAGCCTATTGAACGCTGTATCCAGATTTTAACTGAACATGTCTTTTGCACGAATATGTCCCTAGCCTACTTAACACTGCTGTTCCATGTTCATAGATTCTGTTCTTAGTTCCCACATGTGAGAACATCAGTGAATGCAGGTATCCTCTTGGAAACGGTGTAAGTGGAGTTTAAAAAGAAATGCTTTTTAAGAAATTCCTAACTTCGTTCGTGAATGAGGCCCTTTGTCGGCAACAAAAAATCGGACCCAAATCGGGCTGAATTTGTGTAGTCTGAACCGGTCAGTGCACCCCAGACTGAAACGAAACAGGATGTGTTTGGATGAGCTTCCTGTGAATAACCTTCAGGCAGAGCAATGGATAAAGATGACAACAGGCAAACTTTTTATAACACAATTGTTGTAGCTGCTGATAGAGATGGGAATATGATATTCTCGAAAACACGTATTAACTTTTCTTTGGCTTTCATTGCATTAAATATTCAAAGAAGAAACAACCTTCAGAGAATTTATCACTCAACTGACAATCAAGCCCAGCAGTATCTGTTGTCCATAAAGTGCAATGCTTGTACAATGTGGAGCGATAATTCATTTCCATCTCGATATGTTTATTGAGGAAAGGTTCGGCTTCGCTTACGTTACCTCCTCTCTCCCAAATACCCCCTGCAGATCTTTGCAGTGAAGGAGAAAAATAGAAAAAGGCCGTGATAGATTTTCAAGATGGTCGGAGCATGAACGGTAGTCAGCACTTCCCTTTAAGTATTCTCCAAGATGTTTGTGAGGCTCTCACAGAGAGACTGTTAAAAAGACAGGGTTGCCGTCAAACAGGTCCAGGACGATGTCTGTGTTTGGGTACATTCTTAGGCAGCGTTCCCAGACACCAACAATAACTACTGCCATGGCTCCTGGAACTCGGGCTGGTTTAGCTACCGCCATAGAAATGAGGTAGGAAGAGATAGATCATCCGGAGCTATGATCAGTGGACCGAAGATATGGATTGGTGGGAATGGAGGTGGCATCCTTACCAGGTCCACATCAAACGTCACAATGGTTTCTAGATCAACACAGCGGTAATCTCTACCAGTGATGCCTCGTGGGAATTTACAATCTATTTACATTGTGTGGCTTTTCCACCATGTGGTGAGATAACTCATTTTGATTTCTTGGTCTGGTCTTTGATGGTACGTGCGAAGAGCTTGGCAAACGTCTCTCCATTGCCTGGAGGGATTCTGAAAACATGCAGTAAATAAAGATGGCCCCCTGCTTCATAAAGAGCGATTAAGACAACGCAATCACCGCCATCAAATGGATTCTTTAATATGACCTTGACAGCTTCTGTTGATTGGATTCCAAGAACAGAGCCTTGGAATGGTTGAAAATGAGTCTCCCCAGAGACTAACGGACACTGCAACTGGTGCGTATTATGCCAGCTGGATGGGAGGAAGGATAAATCTTCCACACAACATTACAGAGCTTGAAGGAGATTCCAAACAGAGAGACAATGGAATCTACTGTGAGGAACTCTTGTGAAGTATCTCTTTTAGGTGTACATACTAGCGGGGCAAAACAGGAATGTTTAAGGAAAACAATATGTATTCGATACGAATCCTATCAAATATACAATTAGTATACTTATTGTATTGCATGTTCAATGCTTCAAAATAAGGTCTGATAAAGGTGCATTTCAGAGAGAGCAGGATAATTGCACGTTAGGAAAAGTCATGTTTCAAAACTAGGTCAAACTGTAAGTGGCATAGGACTGAAATTAGGTCAGTAGGAGTAAAGAATACCTGGCAGACAAAATGAAAGGTTTAGCTGCATAGTCTGACGCCCAGGGCAAATCAGTTCAATAAAACTACTGGAAAATCTTTTTTTAAACCTCCCACCTGTCTTCAAGTTAGCAAAAACATGTGCAGGAATGTTCAAGAAAGTCGTTTCGGCCCCCAAACCTGGAGTTATGGATCATAAACCGGGTTTAATCAGTGACTTCTACCCACAAACATTTGACCCATAAAACTTTCTAGAAATTGAAGGGGACGACGACACAGCGTTTTACTGTACATATTTTTGTTTTTACAGTTCACAAACACTTTTGGAGAGAAGTGTAGTTTCTCTACCGTAATCTCAAAAGTAGGTCAGGCACCGCATATCATTCTGTAGCATGAACGTGAGAAGGTTCCCCTCCCCAAATCCCTCGGTGTTAAAGGGGGTCAAAGGGGGGGTATGAGGACTCCCAAAAGGCGTGGATCCTCTCTGATCATCCGACCTAAACTGTAAAGAATGTGCATCCTGTACATGAGCGATGATATTTTCCGAGCATGGTCTCCAGCTGATTTGCACACCCTGTAACTCTAAGCTCACGTTAGTAAAACCTGACACCCGAGATGAAAGGGATTCCCTGGTCGCCCGTGCCCAGGAATTCACCCTGGGTTTACAATGATTCCAAATCACAGCAGCCATGCCACTGAACTGTGTTTGACTTCCACGTGTTTCATTTATTCCACTTTGATTTAACCAGGTTGGTCTCATTGGGAATAAAAAATGAATACAAATTTCAAGAGAGTCCTCTGGCCAAGAAAACAGCACACATAGTGACAGACAAGCTGCAACATAAAACATACTAACACAACAAATTAAAACAAAACAACAACAACACACATAGCAACATATTAGGCACGTGTATTTACAGGTCAAAGCATTTACAATCTCCCATATCGTTCTCCTCCGTGACTTTTATCCGTTTTTTAACGTACAGTAAGGATGACCCAAACCAACCCAACCTGATGATGTATGGCTAGACGAGTTGCATTTAATAAAACATGACATCTATGGATGATGTATTGATAGAGTTCCACTGCCTTTGGGATGATGAATGTCTCCATCACATGACTCTCATTTCACACTTTGACCTCAGCGATGTCCCAGCATTCCAAGGCGTGGTGATTTACAACAGAGTCAGAGGTTGTTGTAGGTCATACGGTGGGACTGAACACAGGGCACCTGAACACAGGGCACCTATATCTACTGGGACTGAACACAGGGCACCTGAACACAGGGCACCTATATCTACTGGGACTGAACACAGGGCACCTATATCTACTGGGACTGAACACAGGGCACCTATATCTACTGGGACTGAACACAGGGCACCTGAACACAGGGCACCTATGGGACTGAACACAGGGCACCTATATCTACTGGGACTGAACACAGGGCACCTATATCTACTGGGACTGAACACAGGGCATCTATATCTACTGGGACTGAACACAGGGCACCTATAGGACTGAACACAGGGCACCTATATCTACTGGGACTGAACACAGGGCACCTATATCTACTGGGACTGAACACAGGGCACCTATGGGACTGAACACAGGGCACCTATATCTACTGGGACTGAACACAGGGCACCTATATCTACTGGGACTGAACACAGGGCACCTATATCTACTGGGACTGAACACAGGGCACCTATGGGACTGAACACAGGGCACCTTTATCTACTGGGACTGAACACAGGGCACCTTGATCTACTGGGACTGAACACAGGGCACCTATATCTACTGGGACTGAACACAGGGCACCTATATCTACTGGGACTGAACACAGGGCACCTGAACACAGGGCACCTATATCTACTGGGACTGAACACAGGGCACCTATATCTACTGGGACTGAACACAGGGCACCTATATCTACTGGGACTGAACACAGGGCACCTGAACACAGGGCACCTATACTGTATCTACTGGGACTGAACACAGGGCACCTATATCTACTGGGACTGAACACAGGGCACCTAGATCTACTGGGACTGAACACAGGGCACCTATATCTACTGGGACTGAACACAAGGCACCTATATCTACTAGTGGGTTAAAGTTATGAATGCCTAATGACTGTGATCAAATTCATGCTTTTGGTAAATAGACCACTTATATAGCTTAAGCTTTTATCCATAGCGCTCTACAATGAAGGCCTCTCGTTCACACACACCAGTGGCAGCAGCTGGCGTGCAAGGTGTTAGCCGGCTCATTGGGAGCAATTTGGGGTTCAGTGTCTTTGCCCAAGGACACTTTGACATGAGGACAGGAGGAGGCGGGATTCGAACCGCCAACCCTACGATCATCGAATGACTCGCTCTCCCACTGAGCCACAGCTGCCCGACTTTCGGTTAAGAACTAGGACAGAGGTTCAGTCTCAACACACTTCAACTTCATCCAAACTCTTTGGCCCTGTAAAGAGACCAATGGAAAGCAATGGAAGTATTTAAACTCATACTGTAGAGGCATTGAGAACCAGGGCTCGCGCCGGACCCATATCCAGGGCCGTTAAGTGACTCTGACAGAACTAGAACCTCTACATCACCAGATCGCTATGATGTCATGGGAACGCTGCAGACCGGCTCACTGTGGAGAGGGAGGTTCTTAACGGGGGCTCGGTGTGTCGGGGTGGCAACAGAGGTTTGGCTGCGATTTGCTGTCATTAGAAGCAGTTCTGATGCATGGGTCTAAACAGCACTGAGAGCCTGTGGTGCTACAATCTCACATACTTTCATGCAATCAGAGCAGACCTAGGGGAAGTAGCCAAGAGAAACAAGGTAGCAAAGCAAACAGAAGTGTAGTGGGGGACTGAAATACCGCTGTTGACCTTTGATTTGGTCTGTAAACCCCAATGCACACAGCCCTCAGCGAAAGTATTTACTCTGACACTCTGGGAAATCAGTTTTGACTGCTGTGTGTTGTGGAGTAGAGGGAGAAACAGGCTGTGCTGGTGCTGTTCAGTGCGTGGTATGAGAGCGTGCTCGCTGAGCGCACGTCTTAAAGGAACCAGCTGACCTCTATCAGTCCAATCAGATCACTCCGATTATGTTCATGTCATGGAGAGAAGGAGTAATCAAAATAGAATCATACTAGAGATTCTATTCAATTCTATAATAGAAGGGTCGCTGTCTCCGGGCTGTCTGGACCTCGCTTGACCTCGACTGGCTGTCTGTCTGTATTTGGAGAACCGCGGGCGCTGTGTGAAGTTGAAATTCGCCAAGGTGTATTGCTCAGGACCCGAGGAAGCGCAGTGTTGACTGAGTGTGAAGTTGTTTGAATGAGCGGTTCTGGAGAAAGCTGTGATCAACTAGTGCGTTCCGAACTGGCACAGGAAGGCACAGGAGGTGGAGCCAGAGAGCGTGCCGAACGCCGTTAGCAACCCGGCCGTTGTGAACACACATTTTGAACGACGGCTGCACCAAGTAGTTTACTAATCCTTTGTTCATGATCTATTAACTTGGTTAATTAAAGAATCATAGTTTTAAATAATTAACCAACTATAAGCAAACATGTAATAACTCATTAACATTTTGTGGATGATCTATTAACTATTTATAAGGGGTAGTTATTTTAAAGTGTTACCTAATGTTTTCCATGGGGGACCTTTTTGATATTTCAGTAAATAGTGGACAAATGCCTTATGGTGCTACAGTACTGTATATAGTTTATGATGTGAAGCTTCTTTCTTACTAGTTAGCTTCAGACAGCATAAGGAGCTGCCTTTATATTTATATGTCTTCTGTGCAATTATGAATCGGTTTCCAATGGCATGAGCACATGCAGTCAGAGGGTGCTGTGCCGTTACATACAGTATTACAGCTACTGTTGTACAGTAGCCAACATCATATATAATGGAAGCGGGGCTGCAGCTATAATATATTATATATAGATAGATATTAGCATGGCAAATGCATTTTGAACAGACATTGCACTAGTTTAAACAATACCAAATAGAGTCTGTTTTCCTCAAAAGGAACTACCACTCCGTACGGTACGGTCTGGCGAAACATACAAGTTTCCTGTGGAAACAGTATTTTGCAATGGAACAGGAAATGTTTCAACAAGCATAATGGATGACTGCAGCAAAAATAATCTGGGTGACTGTTCTTTGTATTGGCCACATATGCTATAGTACATGGATGCATCGATTTCATCATTTCATGCTGCTGGAAACTTCCATTTGACCTCACACTAATTCCATGTTAAGTATCAGTGATTCTCCAAAAATGGTCAGGACTGAACATATTTACTGTATGTTCAGTTATGACTGAAGATATTGAATAAATCCACAACTTGTTCACCTCATGAAATTACTACTTGTGATCTCCATGCCATGTGTAAGGTTGGCCTAATGGCAGGAGGCTCAAGGAGCTTCTGAGGCTGAAGATAGCATCACCATGAGGTTTATTTACTGTACATGTAGAGAAGTGGAGGTCCAGTGATCGTTTACAGGATAGGTCCAAGACAACACAACAAAACAAGCTGCCAATTCCACATGAAATAAACTTGGTAGGCTACGCCCTTGACATGGGCCCTGAGGGTACATCTTGCCACTTCAGGGTCTTGCCCCAGACTGCCCCCTGAGGAGCTCTACACCGGTAGCCCCTCCTACCGAGACAAACCAATAATCATTAATACATTCAAGAACCCAACAGAACCATAACCACCTCCAACATAACATAAAGATAAACACCCAAACATCAATCCAAATAATAATTTACATTACATTACAGTCATTAAGCAGACGCTTTTATCCAAAGCGACTAACAATAATTGCATTTAACGTAGGAAAAGCCAATGTACTACTACTTGCCAGAACTCACAAGTGCATCTTCCTTCTAAAACAAGTGACCAAGAGCATAATCTAGTGCTGAAGGCAAAGTGCAAGAATAGCAATCTAAAATACGGTGCAATACAATACAATACAATACAATACAATACAATACAATACAATACAATACAATACAATACAATACAATACAATACAATACAATAAAATACAATAAGTGCTTAGGAGGGAGGATTGTTGTAGTACTTCTTGAAAAGATGAGTTAAGGTGGGGCGTGGAGAGGAGGGGGGGAGTGGAGAGGGGAGAGAGGATGAGGTTGGTGCACGGAGCGTTGACCGGGGGAGGGAGGAAAGAGGATCTGATATCATTAACTTTCTTGTCAAAGAAGTTGGCAAAATCATCAGGGAGAAGGGAGGAGTTGGGAGTAGGAGGTGGGGGCTGGAGTAGTGAAGAGAAGGTTTCAAAGAGTTTTTTAGGATTGGAAGCAGAGGTTAGGAATTTAGAGCGGAAGAAAGCAGCTTTGGCAGCAGACAGGGAGGAGGAGAATGTGGAAAGAAGATATTGGAAGTTAAGAAGGTCCTCTGGGAGTCTGCCTTTCTTCCATTTACGCTCAGCTATTCTCAGGCTACGTCTATCAGTACGCACTGAGTCCGACAGCCATGGTGCAGGTGGAGTTGGGCGTTCTGGCCTGGAGGTGAGGGGACAGAGATTGTCCAGGGAAGAGGAAAGAGTAGAGAGGAGGAGATCAGTAGTAGTATCAGAGGGTAGGAGAGAGAAGCATTCAGGGGCGGGGAGGGCGGAGATGATGGGAGAGGAAAGGTCAGTAGGGGAGAGAGAGCGGAGATGGCTACGGGTGGAAACCATGTGGGTAGGAGGAGGAGTTACAGGGGAAGGTGAGAGAGGGAGTATGACATGAAATAGTGGTCAGAGAGATGGAGGGGAGTGACAGACAGGTTAGGGGTGGAACAGTGTCTAGGGAAGATGAGATCCAGCTGGTTGCCGGCTTTGTGAGTAGGAGGAGAAGAAGAGAGGTGAAGATCAAAGGAGGAGAGGAAAGAGAGAAGAGGTTCCAATTTCTCACTCTGGAATATTAGTACACATATTTTAACTCAGGATACTCAAATAACAAGAGGTCTTAGAACCCCACTGCTCCTGCTTTCCCCCCTCTTCTTCTCCCTGACTTGGTACGTCCCTTGGCACCCCTGTATTAAGGGTTTGGCTCCTTCACCTCTGGTTTGATCCCCTTCTACTCAAACAAAGGGAGGCAGTACATGGAAGGTGACAAACAATTCACTGGGCATCACTACCCTGCATTCACATGGCTTTGGAAATCGGAATATACCAAAATAATTCTAATACGTGTACAGATTACTAGTTTGTACTAGTACAAACTAGTAATCTACTCTATTAAGTTAAAACGGTGCATGGGTTCTTACTCTAGGGCAAGGCTTTGTCCGTGACAACATGTTCTACCTCTTAGCTAGCCTATATCAGATTGTCAGTTTTGGAAGACGCCTCAGCGCCTCTCAGCCAATCCAAAACCAGATTTCCCCTCCACAGGCGACAGCATGGCGGTCTCCTGTGCTTAAAGCAGCGGTACAATCTCCATCCTCCATGGCATTCAGACAGCGTGTACCTTACAAAGTCATTATCCACTTGTGTGGTCGCCAGGAACTCTTATGCGATGACACCTCGTTTTGGTAATTTTGGTGATGGGTCTCAATGCATTCCCAAACTTGTGCCGTCTGTCTCGAAAGAGCTTTTACATTCCTGGACGCAGTCTTGCTCTTCTCCTCACAGATGAGTGATGTGTGGTCTGTCAGTTCATTAGTCGAAAGCCTACGTTAGCACATGGTCTGGTTTCTGGACAGTGGCGCAGACAGACCTGTGTCCATTATCACCATCAGTCAGTGAATCCGAGGAGTCTGCGTCTGTCAGGCTGGCATGAAAGGAGAACCATGGATGACTTGGTGTCTGTAAACAGCAGCGTTAAGCCAAGACCAGTCCTCGGAGGGGAGAGCCTCCAACATAATCACACCCTGACATCACTTGCCGGAATCGAGCAGAATCACCGCAACCATTCATCATCATCTTCCACGCATGAATCCAGGGTTCTGTTGGCCGACTATGACACAAATGACCTTTTAACCTTTCCAGTTTGATTCTATTACAATCGTTTTCCTGTGTTGTAAACCCTGAGATTTATGCATCAGCTGTACAAGTACAGTATACATACTGTATCCTATCAGGTTTCCAGCGTTGATAGAGTTCCTCTACGGCAGTTTCATGGGGAAAAGTCTGAACAGGCTATTTCATCATTTTAAATTATTATTTCATAGTACATCATTCTCGCCAGGCTAAGCCAGCTCCAAAACCACTGGCTATAACCATGTTTCCTTCTTCAGCCATGTGAGAAGCACGGATTGCGATCAATGATTTACCATGCATCGACGGTTTCAATTAATTTCTGGCAGTTGGCTCGTTTGGGAGAACAAGGCTGGTTATAAACCTGCCTGAGTTTCCCCTGTAAATGACATCAGTTGGTTCCCAAACACCCATGGAGGGGGCAATTTTGGCAGATCCAAGGAGGAGACTGTTAACTCTCCGTTGGGTTCCAGAGGTTTAGCTGGCCAGCCATGATTCAAGTGAGTATATGGGAGAAAAAGCACTTGGACCTGACCTGCAACTGGTTCTGTGGAACCAAGCGTTCTATACACCCTGATGGTGACAGGTTTTGATGGTCGACTGGTCCTGGCAAGTCCGTTGAGTCACGTTTTGCATCCACAAGCAAGAGCAGTCTCTCGTCCCAGGACATAACTCACTCTGGAGATGCGCCTCGAGCAGCAATTATGACAAAGTACGTCATCAGAGCTATTAAGAAGGTTGCATCTAGATACGAAAACAGATTTATACACAGGCAGGTCTCTCACAGACCTCCACAACACACATGGTTTCTCAAGGGTACAAGGTGAGAGCGTATCCAGGCTGGTAGTGAGTAGTTAACTGACTCATCATGAATGATGGTAAATTCCAGGCCTCGGGGCCGAAGGGTGAGACTCCTTAGCTGCTTGTGTGCTGACGCTGGCCTGCTGTGTCACGCACAGCCCAATCGAACCTAGAAACTACGCTCAAACAACATGGAAGCTGAGCATGCTACCAGACTGGCACTAACACGACGCCTAGAGCTAGTGTTGCAGCAAAGCTTTTCATATGGTACTCACACCTGTACGAGGTCAACAAGTATGTCAATTACAGTAAGAAATCACTTAAGATAAGTGTTCTCCTGCATGTACAAAATCTGATCAATTAGGCAGTAATCACATTATGGTTTGACTATAATATCGTGTGATAGTTATACATCCTGTTATCCTGTAATATCTTAAAAAATGATGTACAGTAGGCCTACTTGAGAACCAAGCTGCTTTTGTCATCAACAGGTAAAGAACACAAGTTTACTCCAACATTTCGTCTGAGAAAACTCAAGAGATATCAGCATTTCTCTCAATTTACTGTCCAGGGCTGAGTTTCCCAGAGGCATCGTAGCGCTACGTTCATCGTAGCGCTATGATGACCGCCATAGCTTAAGATGAACGTAGCGCTACGATGCCTCTGGGAAACTCAGCCCAGAGTAGTCTGGCACTAGCCTGGTGCATCCTCATCTTGCGAGTTCACACCATCTGGCGCGTCGGTTTAGTCTGGCACAGTTCCTTTGACCCAATTGTGTCATGCTACAGTACAGTAATAATCAATCAGCCAACTGGTAATTAATTACCATGAGATAATTCTATTACCAGGCCTACATTAAGTACTGTACATTATTTCACCACAGAGACACAACTGCTGAACATTTATCAATCTATAACTGCAGGTGTAGATTAAGGAATTATTTTACGACTTCCTTCGACGACTGTACTTGCTTTCAGTAAGCGCATAGCAGTTTTGTACATTATTTTTATGTATTTTTGTATCATATGTGTTTTGTAAGGGCCCCCATAAATAAAGAGATATCTGTCTCAAAGGGAGTCCCTGCATTAATAAAGGTTAAATCAATATTGTGGATGTACATTTCTTACTATACATGTTGTATAGTTTAAAGGGCCGTGCATGATTTTAAAGTCGCACTGAAACGGACATTTGAGATCATCTAACTTCCGTAGTTTGACGTATTTCCGACGCAAACAAGCTATGAGGGTGGGACATAATGTTTAGAGGAATTTGATTGGAACATTGACAAGTGGACGGGTTTTAAGAACTTTAGACAGATTCGATAGAAGGATAGCATTGATTGACGGGTGGATGTCGTGAGATTATTGGCCTAAAATCTATGATAAGTAAAAAATTATATACTTTGATATACGATTACAACAAAAGTAGAATTTTGTAATTTTTTTGGCATACATCGTTGAATAGGTGAACACTATGACCAATTACGTGAACCAAAATGGGACAGAATGCTTTTTTCATTTCAGTGCGACTTTAACAAACCCAAATGAACTCAATGGGCTACAGGAACAGCACTGGACATTAAAGGCACCCACAGAGCAGAAGATGAATGGACAGTGTCATGAGTAAGTCCTGGCTTTGTTTAGATACTCAAGAGTAAGACGGAGAGTCTGTGCTGAGACAACGTGGAGCAACTCTTAAGAAAGACTAAACACACAAAACTATCCCACCCAGAACCATACTTCACTGACATAGGTGTGTGTGTGTGTATGTGTTTGCGTGTGTGTGTGTGTTTGCGTGTGTGTGTGTGCGCATGTGTGCATGTGTGTGTGTGTTTAAAGGAGAAAGGGAGGGTAGTCACTATTTATGGGCTGCTTCCGCCGCGCTGTGACGACTAGCTGGCTGGGTGTCTGGTCAGGAATTCATCAGGGCATGTCTCTGCTCCGCCCCCCTCCTCCTCCGTGGAATCCCTACCCCCCTGACACCGCCCCCCACCCCCCCCTCGCGCTGTGAGGTCACAGACGTACCCTCGTAAACGCGCCCCGCCTCTGTTCTCTCTCTCTCTCTCTCTTCGCTCTCCAGAGACGGTATTCCCGTTCATACTCTCCCCCCAGCCCCCCCCCCGGGGAACTTTCCATCAGAGCGATGGTTTTTGGCCCCTGTAAAGCATTACTGTACTATCACTTCCCGTGCGCTGTTCTATCCTGCCGACAGATCATAAATATTGGGAGTCATAGATATTCCGGGTCGTATACTGTACGTCATTCACATTCCGATGGTATGTATAATATATTATACTCTGGCTGAGTAGCAGGTGTCCGGGAGTTGTTCCTCCACACACTGACAGGGGTCCATTCCTATTTTTAGGAGCCCGTACTATTTCAGGATGCGTACCGTAAATTGTGGGCAGTGAAGTGAATCCCCCCGCTGTTGCTTCTGAGGGGTTCCATCTCTGTCACTCACCCCCTCCCCCCCACCCTCCCCCCCCGTCTCCCCCAATCCACAACACTTCTTCTCCACCACATCTGGATGCTGCTATTCCAAGAACTATCTGACACAGAGTTCGTGTTGAAAAAAAAAGAGAGCAAAATTCTTACATCACGGGTGAGATGTGCAACAAGTCTCAATCCAAATGGGAAAATGAATGTCCTGACATGGCAGTTGTATCAACTAGTCTCTATATGTTTAGACTCAGAGGGGATAAGACGTTTAAAAAATAAAAATAATAATAATAATAACAAAAAAGTTTAAATATGGCTCATCTGTCTGGTGCCTTCATTCTAACCAAACAGCCTAATAGCTTTAAGTGAATACTTACATTATGTATAGTTTGGTCATTGAGTGGATGCTTATATCCAAAGCGACTTATGTCTTGAGCTAGTGTTGGGGTTAAGGAGCTAGTGTTGGGGTTACGGAGCTAGTGTTGGGGTTAAGGATCTAGTGTTGGGGTTAATGAGCTAGTGTTGGGGTTAATGAGCTAGTGTTGGGGTTACGGAGGGTAAACTCAGTTTGCCCCCCTCTTTAAAACGAGGCTGTTTGCTCACCTGTTTTCAGATCATGTGTTAATCAATGAGGAAAAGCAAGGTGGGTAGACTCTGCACTCGACAGAGTTGACACACCTCTGTATTTACCACTACACTTCTGGGGTCAAGTACTTCTAACCTTGTTCAAAGGCACAATGGTAGGCAGTGATTTGTCACTGGTGAGATGCTCCACCACTGGACTACCAACAGTACAACCCACAACCCTAAGTACTTTCTCATTTTATTTAGACTGGAGAGAGGTGAGAATTCTGAGCTGAGAGAGCTGAGATAGTCTCCATACCATCACTCACGTTCTTATAATCAAAATGAGAAATCAACAGACCTACATGATTGAATAAATCAATATGACGTGTCTCAGTCTCATTTAGACCTATTTGAAACGGTAATGCAAATCATTATATAATATAAATACATGTTGGCCTAGCTTTCTTATTCTTACAATATTACTGTTACTATTGGTCCCTATAATAGTAGCTTCTATGTGATGGGGATGTTCAAACTGTCTGAGTGAAAAGTATAAACTCACTACGGCTCCTAGTGGTCTAACATTGGAATAGCAAGATGGACGACGTTCAAAGGCATCAAACCACACAGAAATGTCCACACATTCCTCTTTGATACCTATTGCCTACATTTAGCCTACTCTTCTGTGATTGTCATTAACTCAATTACCCAAGGCTGGATTTATTATGCCTATAAAATAATTATTTAGTAAAGTAATAGTTTATTATAAACTATAATAATTAGTAATACAAATTAAGACAGAGTAGCGCATATTTAACAAATAACGTGTTTCTAACAGGAAACGACCGTTTGGCTCTTGTCGGTCTATAAAATATTTCTCCGCTGATGGAAATTCAGCTCTGGAATGCATTTTTTCCCCCCTCTGTCTACGTCTCGGATATTACTCGGGTTGTGAGGTAAGAAGATAAGTTCGTCCTTTTTTCCTCAAGCACTGTGATTGGAGGAGACGTGCTCTCAGGAATGTCATGAAACTATTTAAATAGCACTTATGTCCACAGTGTTGGTAGAATAGGCTGAGCATCGGAGTAAAGGCACAACAGCCTTAGAAAGTATTCCACGAATATTTAAAACATTTTCATTGACCAACAAAGGGAATAGGCCTACTTGTTTCTTGAAGGACTGAAGAAAATAACGGGACAACTATCCAGCACTCCTGCTTTGATCTATTTTTATACATTTTATTATATTATATTCAGGTATGTAAATCTGTCCTCTGCACGTAAATGTATTCGTATTTCTTGACATTTTGAAACATTTATTGACAAATTATTTTAGTCCTATGTAGCCTAATACTTTGTTTATTGTATTTTTTAGAAGTGTGAATGGTACGATATATACTATTTTAACACAATTCTTTATCTTTTTTATCAATGGTGGAAACAGAAGACACCTGAGAATCAAGATGAAACTGACAGGGATTTTTCTGCTGTTGATGCTTTGGAGTTGTGAGGGAAGCCGAGTGGCAGGTGAGTTTGAAGGTGTAGTCAAATCATTGTCAACGTCACTGACCAATTATTATTTGTGTCTGTCTTATTATTCACTTAATGTGGTCCTAGAAGCTCATTGCCGTTTCTCCCTCCAGAGACCGGAGATGATAGCGTGTATGACTTATTCGAGCTTGCCCGAGTCCACAAGCGGCACCACGGGGTAACCTTGGTGAAAGGCGAAGATCCATACAGCCCAGCATACAAGATCCTCAACTCGGAATTGATCCCCCAGGTTCCCACTGTCGCCTTGAGGGACATAATAGATTCCATTCAAGCCGAGAGGGGATTCATTCTCCTGGTCACCTTCAAGCAGTCCAAGAAAACCAGAGGCATCATTCTGACTATTGAGAAGAATGATGGCTCTGGACCGATTTTTGAGCTCATTTCCAACGGCAAGGCGAACACTTTGGATGTCGTTTACACCACCAAGACCCAGCAGCAGGTCGTGTCTATCGAGGATGCTAACCTGGCCACCGGACACTGGAAGAACATCACCCTGTTTATTCAGGAGGACCGCGCGCAGCTTTTCGTCGGGTGTGAAGATATCAACATCTCGGAAATGGATGTGCCCATCTACAAGATCCTCACTCCGGAGGTCGCTGATATCGCCCGTTTGAGGATCGGAAAAGGAGCAGTGAAAGACAGATTCATGGTAAATATATAATTATTGATTATGAAATCGATTTCATGCATAATATTGATGATTTCCTAATGAACCACACTCATTTCCCTGATAAATGTGGTAATGTTCTTAATTACACTGTTATAATATTGCCAAAGAAATGTGTTGTTGAAATGTTTTAATTTGATGTACAGTAAATGTAAAATAGGCTCTAAATAGAACGCGCTATTTCTTCAGGGTGTGCTTCAGAACGTGCGCTTTGTATTTGGGACTACTCTGGATACCATCCAAAGGAACAAGGGATGCCAAGCCGGTGGTGAGTAGGCTTGCTACTAATTTATAAAAGAAAGCCGTGTTTATAGTGAGTGTTCTTCAGTCCAGACACGGAAAGTAACTTTCCCCCCTCTTACTCCTTGCTCTCCACAGCACCCCTCACTGATTTGATGACACATGACAATACGATGAACGGCTCCAGCCCCGCCATCAGAACCGAATACACCGGCCACAAAAGCAAAGGTGAGGCAGCCTACTCACCTGTGAGAACAACACTGTTCTCTCCTACTACTGGTGTCTGTTAAGCTGTAAACATCCAGACAGAGGCGAGGTTAACTCACCTGGGGCTTTTCTTTCCTCTTCCGCAGACCTGCAGAACGTCTGTGGCTTTTCCTGTGAGGATATCGCCGGCATGTTCCGCGAGCTCAAGGGACTCGGCGTGGTCGTTAAGCACCTGTCCACCGAGATCCACAAAGTGGTAAGAGCCGAGAGCCAGCTGGGTCTGGTCTCCGTCACCCCACCCCTCCTCTTTCTCTCCGCTTGCTCCCAGTTAAAGCTTCTACAGCCACTTGTCCCTGCGCTGCGGTCCGAGCCAAGCCACTAATGAGACCCATGTGAATACGCATGAATATGTTTGGCTGTCATTTGATTAGCTTTGCTTCAGAAGGGTCGAGCTATGTCTTCGTTACAATGTTGCTGGGTGATTCATTCTTTCTTGGAACCGTGGCAATGCAAACATTTTCCATCCCCGTGTCTGAACACAGCACCATCTCCCCCCCCTCTCTCTCTCTCTCTCTCTCTCTCCCTCTCCCTCCCTCTCTCTCTCTCCCTCTCAGTTGCCGGAGAGTAATCCGCTAGTTTGCGTCCACAACGGCGTCGTCCACAAGGACAGAGACGAGTGGACCGTGGACGGCTGCACAGAGTGTACCTGCCAGGTGAGCGTGTCATCGGTGTCATCACTCCCCAGGAATGTGCAGTTGACTTCCAGCCAGCAGTCGGTTCAGCCAAAACGGGCCAGTATCCCTAAACCTCAGTGGTAATGAAGTGATAATGGGATCTTGTGTTTATGTTGACTTAAAGCCCTGGAACCAGGTAGTGTTAGCCACCCCCCTTACCTTTGAGAGACCATCAACAGAACCGCAGGGAGCATTTGTACCTCAGCAACCCCAAAAAGCTCCGGTGTCTCACTTCATAGCTCTCTATGGTGTCTGAGGGAGTTCCTGCCGGTACATAATTGGCTAGATGTCAGGAATGCCTAATGAGCGAGGTCGCTATATTACTGGCAGTTGAGGCAATCTTTTCCTCCTGACCCCTGGTTCCCCTGGCCTCCAGCGCCGCTTGCCCAACCCCAGAGCAGGTGCACGGAGCCGGGGCTTCGGCATAGCGGGAGCCCCCTGACCCAGACAGAAATCACCTCATCGTTCCCAAACACAGCAATTAGTCCTGGCACGTCATCAGCGCCACCTTGGCGGTGTAACGCAGAGCTAATGGTCCACACGTGATTTCCCAGTAGCCTTTGTTCTAGCCAGACCATCGCGCAAGTTGACCCGACGTCAAACTGACCGTGGTGTTTTTTCTCTCTGTACAGAAATCTGCCACCATCTGCCGTAAGATCTCCTGCCCGCTGATACCCTGTGCCAACGCCACCGTACCCGACGGAGAGTGCTGCCCTCGTTGCGGATCGCGTAAGTGAAAATTACTGTAATGACTGTAATATAAGTGCCAACTGAGAACAAACAGCCAGAATGAACATCTGAAAGACAGATTTGAATGTAAAAGCCGTTGAGGGCCGCTTCGGAATGAGAGGAGAGTTCCGTCAGTAATAGACCCCCCCCCCCCCCCCCCGTCAGACTTCCCTGACGATGGCTGGTCCGCCTGGTCTCAGTGGACCCCCTGTTCTGTGACTTGTGGGCGGGGAATCCAGCAGCGCGGGCGCTCCTGCGATCGCATCAACAGCAACTGCGACGGCACTTCTGTCCAGACGCGCGACTGCTACCCCCAGGAGTGCGACAAACGCTGTGAGTAGAGAGTACTGGACTTCTTCAAATCTTTTTTCTACCACATTCCTTCTCACTTAAGGTGTATTCCCTCTCTTGACCTTGCTTGGCTGAACTAAAAGCCTGATAGACTTTATTGTAGCATTTGAACTGACTGACTGACTGAGACAATGCGCGCCCGTGTCATTCACAGTTAAGCAAGATGGCGGCTGGAGCTACTGGTCACCCTGGTCCTCCTGCTCGGTGACATGCGGCGAGGGCGTCATCACCCGGATCCGCCTCTGCAACTCCCCCACCCCGCAGATGGGGGGCAGCGAATGCCTGGGAGAGGGACGCCAGACTGAGATCTGCCAGAAATCGCCTTGTCCCAGTAAGTAAAGCACCTGCCTCCGTGTACGTGAAGCTACGGTTCGCTTACGTGTTTTTGAGATGCCGATTTACTTACCGCCCCCTCTCCGTCTCCCCCCCTCCTCCTCTCACTAGTCAACGGAGGCTGGGGACCCTGGTCTCTGTGGGACACCTGCTCCATCACCTGTGGGGGAGGGGTTCAGACTCGTCAGCGTCTCTGTACCGACCCCGCCCCCCAACATGGAGGAAAAGACTGCGTTGGTGAGGGCAAGATGGCCCAAGTGTGCAACAAACAGGACTGTCCAGTCGGTAAGAACACATTCATATTATATTACTTACTGTAAAGGAACGGCATGAACACCTGTGTGTTTGGTTTTATTACTGACAACCCACACCTCCATTATTATGCAGAGTTATAATGTCTATATTTCTTTCTTTCAGATGGTTGTCTGTCCAACCCTTGCTTCGCTGGGTCCAGGTGCACTAGCTTCCCAGATGGCTCATGGAAGTGTGGTAGATGTCCACTGGGCTACACCGGAGACGGCAGCACCTGCCAAGACATCGATGAGTGTAAGGAAGTCCCTGACGCCTGCTACGTCCAGAACGGAGTCCACCGCTGTGAGAACACCGAGCCCGGCTACAACTGCCTGCCCTGCCCCCCTCGCTACTCCGGCCTTCAGCCCTTCGGAAGGGGACTGGAGCAAGCCACCGCTAAGAAACAGGTTAGCTTAGCCTTCCCTCGCAATCTAACGCAATACAGATGTATGGGGTTTGGTACTATTCATGCTAACGGGCTAGAATAACTTAACCCTGCCTATCTGCCTCTAGGTTTGCATACCTCGTAATCCCTGCAAGGACGGCAGCCACGACTGCAACAAGAACGCTAACTGTATCTACCTGGGCGTCTTCTCGGACTCCATGTTCCGCTGCGAGTGCAGGCCGGGGTACGCCGGGAACGGCTACATCTGTGGAGAAGACACTGACCTGGACGGCTGGCCCAACAACGAGCTGCGGTGTGTGGAGAACGCCACCTACCATTGCAAGAAGGTAGCCGGACCCCAGCCAAGTTCCCAGAAAAACAACAGACCACTTCATTTATCCTCTCCACTGTAGTTCTGCAAATGTTTCTCTAACCGTCCCCTTTGTGTGCTGACAGGATAACTGTCCCAGCCTGCCCAATTCCGGACAAGAAGACCACGACAAAGATGGCCTTGGTGACGCTTGCGACCATGATGATGATAACGATGGGATCGCTGATGACAGGGTGAGACATCGTAACTCTTACTCTCCCAGGGCTTGGTTTTCCACACTGAGACCAAACCTAGCAATTCAGTTAGACCTCGTTCCTCTGGGATGCAGGAATGCTAGTCTCTGCACATCCAACCAGAGAGAGTGGGAAAGTTAGGGAGAAAGCCAGTAGCAAATAAACTGCATAATATCTGAGTGGGTTGGGGTTCTAGCCAAGAACTCAGGGCAACATGGCTTCAAGCCCATCACTTATATGGTGCATTGCAGGCTCGTTAGAAACCCAGTATCAGATTTAAACACAGACAAAGTCCATAAGACCTGAGGCCTACACACATTTTTCATGGGCATAACCCTTTCCTCATACAGTATCAAATGTCCTACACACATTTCTCATGGGCATAACCCTTTCCTCATACAGTATCAAATGTCAATACTTTGAAATTGTATCAATCTAATGGCATTTTCCATCTGGATCTAGGACAACTGCCCAAGGGTGTACAACCCAGCCCAGTATGACGCAGACAGAGATGATGTTGGTGACCGCTGTGACAACTGTGTGTTTGAGAGCAACCCTGACCAGATCGATACCGACAACAACGGGGAGGGTGACGCGTGCGCTATTGACATTGACGGCGACGGTAAGAGACGATTTCACATCAACACCGGGCACTCTTAAGATTGTATATTCAGACTGAATAAAAGGTCCTATGATGTGCTGTTGGCTAATGTAAGATGTTTTTTCATTTGATAGGTATTCTGAATGAGAAAGACAACTGCCCCTATGTGTACAACGTGGACCAGAGAGACAGCGATTTTGACGGCGTAGGAGACCACTGCGACAATTGTCCTCTAGAGCATAACCCTGACCAGGTAGCTACACGCTCCATTACATAAGACCCTAAGTCCCTAAGGAACTTAGAGCTGACATAATAGGCCCATACATGCCCCCTCCCCTCTCCCAGAACAGTGGATATAGACTGCACCTGTTCTCTGCTCTAATGAAAGACAGGAATGTGAGGTCTGGAAGAAAAACGAGTGTAAAGGCCCCCTTCCATCATTCATCCCCTTGTTTTGAACAGACATGAATGCATGTGTGTAGTCCTGCCAAGGTGTGAGGACACAGGATACTTGTTTAAGGGGACATAGCTAGCATTGGGGACATAGCTAGCATTCCTGAAGACAAGGGGCTACATTTAAGAATGGGGGGGTGAATAGCACCTCTCATATCGAGTGTGGTGAGATACACGCAACTCTCTTCACCGCTGAAGTGAAGACAAGTATTTCACAGTACGAGAATGTGTGCTTCAGAACACTAAAGGCATTCCGCCTTCCCACAGATTGACTCGGATTCCGACCGCGTGGGAGACAAGTGCGACAGCAACCAGGATATCGACGAGGACGGTCACCAGAACAACTTGGATAACTGTCCCTACATCCCCAACGCCAACCAGGCCGACCATGACAAAGATGGCAAGGGCGACGCTTGTGACCACGATGATGACAACGATGGCATTCCCGATGACAAGGACAACTGTAGGCTGGCCTTTAACCCTGACCAGCTGGACAGTGATGGTGAGTCACACTCTCCAGTTCCTGGTAAACAATGGCTCGGTTGCACCATTCAATGGACCCACTGTACATAGAGAATGATTCATGAAATTGTTAAATATGCTGTCAGCAATCCATGGCTCGAATATCTGAGTGGACACTTATTGTAAACTACCATGCATCACTTGACTTAGCTCAATCAAAGTCTTTAGCCTCCATGTCTAATTGCGTTTTCTCTCCCTTTCAGGTGACGGTCGTGGAGATGTGTGCAAAGACGACTTTGACCAGGACAACGTGCTGGACATCTACGATGTGTGCCCAGAGAACTTCGCCATCTCTGAGACGGACTTCCGCAGGTTCCAAATGGTACCCCTGGACCCCAAGGGCACCTCGCAGATCGACCCCAACTGGGTGGTCCGTCACCAGGGCAAAGAGCTGGTCCAGACCGTCAACTGCGACCCCGGCATTGCTGTTGGTAAGTAGAATATCAACAGCTTCTAGAGATCTAAAGAAAACCCAAGAAAAACTGAATTCAGTGTGTAGTGAACTTCCACACACAAGCCTTGACCCGTTCTCTTTGCTGTCCAGGTTATGATGAGTTCAACGCCGTGGATTTCAGCGGAACCTTCTTCATCAACACGGACAGGGACGACGACTACGCGGGCTTCGTTTTCGGCTACCAGTCCAGTTCCAGGTTCTACGCAGCGACCTGGAAGCAGATCACCCAGACCTACTGGTCCCACACCCCTACCAGAGCTCAGGGCTACTCTGGCCTGTCCATCAAAGTGGTCAACTCCACCACTGGCCCCGGAGAGCACCTGAGGAATGCCCTGTGGCACACTGGAGACACTGCTGGACAGGTAAGCTCAGTTTCCCAGAATCCCAAGTGGCAACTGTGAGATCTGATAGATTTTGACTTCGAAAGGGGATTTTTCTCATCGTGTTTTTGCGATTGATTTTCGCAGGTGCGTACTCTGTGGCACGACCCTAAGAACATCGGCTGGAAGGACTACACCGCCTACAGATGGCAGCTGATTCACAGGCCCAAGACTGGACTCATCAGGTGAGACTCAGATTCCATTGAGCTCTCAAACACTAAAATCACTTCAATAATTCTCGCTAGCTCTTGGCTTGATGCGCTGATGAGCTAATGGGATTCATACCTTCTTCCAGAGTGATGATGTATGAAGGCAAGAGAATCATGGCTGATTCTGGCAACATCTATGACAAGACATACGCCGGTGGAAGACTAGGCCTCTACGTCTTCTCTCAGGAGATGGTGTACTTCTCAGACCTCAAATATGAATGCAGAGGTAAGACATGGATGATACGGGCAGAATGATCCCGCAAAAAAAAAATCCCGTACTACATATTGGAAATATGCTTATTCCTTTTGAGTTGGAATTAACATGGTGTTTTTTGTCTCTCTTCTTCCCCCTCAGATACATAATCAGACCAGAGCGAGTCTCTCAGAAGATAGTATCTATCTTTGTCAATATAAATATGTAATGTATGACCTGGGACCATATCTATACTACTCTTTCCTTTGCAACGGCTACATTGGTGGAATGGAGAGCTGGTCAGTGGAGTCGAGGTCAATGGACCTCAGGACATTAGCCCACTGACTGCCGGGTGACACCTTGACCACTACACCTTGACCATCAGCAGATGAAGAAACCAGCCTCTCTCACTCTCTACAGAGTTCTTGCTCATGCTCTCCTCCATGTAAGAGGGCCAGACAGATTGCGATGCACTTCTGAACTTCTCGGTGGCACCCCTCTCCAGATTGTGCGTCCAAAGGGAAGAGTATTTTTTGCATTATTTTTTAAGCATTTTTTCACATCTGCTGTGGACTCAAAGAGACTTGTTTCAACATGAAGAAAGCGGTGGGGGGAAGTAGGTCTTCTTTAGTTGGGGCCAGAGATGCCCACTTGAAGGAACAGTTGAGGGACCATGGACAGTATGTGGACTGACTGTTACTATCAAAAAGAGTGAATGTTGACTGTGTGTATGTTACCCAAGAAGAGCCTTGAGGCACCTGTTTAGTCAAAAGCAATTTGTTTAGTAAAGAAGGTTTTGGCCTTTTTACATTTTTGATTTACTTTCCCAAGTTCCCAATTTAATAGAGTTGCATTGTAGAACTCTATGGCTTCCCATAGACTTCTGCAGTTCGGCTTTGCAAGAAGTATGACCTCAGGGTTTGACAAGGTTGGTCAAGTGATATCTCAGGACAGGACACTAGCTGATACATGGAAGGAAACCAGAAGACCAGGACCGTAAAGCCAGTGCAGACTACTTTGGGAACAAAACTGCTATTACCCCAGAATACAGGAACTTTCATCCATCCTGAGATGGAAGTATAGAGGGACGTGAACCGTATGGGCCAGTCTATAACCTGCCGTGAGAGGACTCACTCTTTTGTACATACGTTTGTATTTATTTAGTTTCTTACCAGTTGAGAGTATTCACAGGTGACCATAGAGTAGTCTCTCTTTATTCATCTCTGTTTTTTTTTTCCTGAGAAGATATCCATAACCCCTTCCAAATAACTGGAATCTTGAAACTAGGGGTTGAATTCCCTTGAAAGTCCTCTCATAGCAGGGTGCAGTATTATATCTCACTAACCCACCAAAACAAACAAGACTAGGTGTTTATTTCAGAAATCAGCGTTCTTCTGCGCAGTATGCATGGCCTGTGTGCCTGAGCACGTGTACATTTCTGACTAGGGATGAAACAAAACAAACCCTTTATGTACAAATATTACCTCATTATTTTTCTGATTGAGACCAACAAGACACAAGAGTATCTTTTTTAGCAGCACAGTAACATTGGTTGGCTTATTTCTGTTCTTTCAGCACGACTGTAGTACAATCATTTTTATGCTGTATATAAGATATTTTTGTAGCAGAAAATATTCCCAACAGGAGAGTTAAGTGATAAGAACGTTTTCATATGTTGTGCTTTGTGTATGTCCTGTGCATTTGTAATGGATAAATTATTGTTATGTTTGATTTATGTTAAGAGGTTATTTCATATCTGTAGATATATTCTATTTAAATAATTTATCAAGAAACATGACCTGTGTTTCTGTCTGTATAAACTTCTTTGCACACTGACATGAGGATGTCTTTGTTTTTGTTTTGTTTTTTTTGGCTTTTCTATAAACATGTCTGCCATAGTTTTACCCACAAAATGCTGTTTGTACTCTTACCAAATATTTTGTAATGTCATCCGAACAATAAACAAACCAGGAAAACAAAATACTGTCTTTAGGTGTTCTTTGTGGTTTGACCTGCATATATAGGCAAATACAGGCTGTAATCCAAACCAGACCTGTGTCAAATAGTATTTTAAATCCTATCAAATACTTTTGAATGTTTGTTTTGAGTCTGACCTGGGAGGTCAGGAGGTTGGGGGTTACATTTTTTGGACAAGTCCATTGATTATAATGTGCTAGGCAAAATCAGTCAAGCACAGATAGGTATTTTGCATGATTTCAAATAGACCCAGGTCTGATCCAAACCATTGAACTGAACTGTTTGAACCAGGGGCTCCATGATCGGTCCTGGCCATGATATCCACTGTGAGACGTGCCCTGGAAAAGCAAAGAGAGAGAGGGAGAGAGAGAGAGAGAGAGAGAGAGAGAGAGAGAGAGAGAGAGAGAAGCCATGCTGTGTCAACAGACTGGAATCTATTAGCTAGTTGAGTCTGGCTCCCTGTGAGAGAGGGAGTGTCCAGGGGAGAAGACAGAGTGAAAACCCCAGCTAAAGTAAATCCAGTTTTAAAAGGCTATCTCTCAGCTTCTAACAGCACTGCCAACCGCCCTCCATCTTCAAAAGACAACCCCACAACACAACATAACATGAAAATCACCAGCTTTTACTATAGAAACATATTCAATTTGCATCGGTGTCAGATAGCTTCTTTCTTTTTTGTACCTACACATAGCTACTGCTCACACATACCCCATAGACATTCTATAGAGTTTACATGCAGCGTATAAAACATCTTAGAGAGTCACACCTGGATGACGCATTCCACAGACACAGTACGACCTCCCCCCCAGTGGCCCCACTATACAGTAGGTGCTAGCTTGTATACAGCCCGCAAACGGAATAAAGCCTGTTGATTCAGATCCGTTTTATAGGGCCAGGTCCTGCAGGCAAAAGCAAGGCCGCCCCGCTCATGCCAGCAAACCCAGACAAGCCCTTGTTTTTCCTCTCCCTTTGCATCAGAGTTCCACCTCATCCGTATGGAATGAAGGTCAGCAGTGTATATGAAGCCATGGTCTCAAATCACCCCAATTGAGCTTAACTGCTGTATCCTACTGAAAATGGCTGCCGTGATGATCTATGGTGCTGTCAGCATCCCTTAAGATGCGATAAATTGCTCTGGGGTCCAACACACAGCTGACGTGCGCTGGTGCTGTAGTCAGATCCCTAGGCGGTTTTTATAGGATCCCCAGTGGGTTCGCATACAATAGCCAAGCACTTTAAGAATGTTTTTTTTTAGGTCTAGAATGTCTCTCTGTTCTAAAACTGGTCTTGAATCATGGCAAATCTTTAGTGCTACAGTTTTAGAACCGATAAGGTGGTTTCGAAACAAACATGCTGATAAAAAACGGCTTCAACCTATCTTGGCTGTTTTATGTGAACTGGGCTTTAGGCCGATAGCAGGGGCGGGTTGTCACTCCTGTGGAGCCTGCCTCAACCCCTCTGTCCCCCCTGACAGCCAAGGACCATGTATGTCTGCTTGTCTGCCTGCCTGTCTGTATGCTTGCCTGTCTGTCTGTCTGTCTGTCTGTCTGTCTGCTTGGCTGTCTGTCTGTCTGTCTGCTTGGCTGTCTGTCTGTCTGTCTGCTTGCGTGTCTGTCTGTCTGTCTGTCTGTTTGTCTGCCTGTCTGTCTGTCTGTCTGTCTGTCTGTCTGTCTGTCTGTCTGTATGCTTGCCTGTTTGTCTGTCTGTCTGTCTGTCTGCCTGCCTGTCTGTCTGTCTGTCTGTCTGTCTGTCTGTCTGTCTGTCTGTCTGTCTGTCTGTTCACTGGATCTCAGGCACTCCTGGACCCCACACTCCCACTGTTCCCCATGGAACCTGCCTCTGGACAGAACATTCTGCGGCTTAGAAAACCAGTTGTTAATAGTTTTAATTAGACCACAAGGGCGTTCTACCCTCCTCTGCCTCGTGGCTAATACAAACCACCTCTGTTCACACTCCTGACTCCTAGCAATTGCGAGTGGAAAATGAATGGAAACAAGTAGAACAGACAGACCTATTAATGAGTTTAATGTTAAGTGCACGTACGTTAATGTTAATCGCGTGGATGTTCACAAATACCTTGAAACAAAACGTGAGACTGAGGACCTCACGGTCCTGATAGCGCTTCACAGATACGCTGGAGTCCGTCGGAGGGGGTTCATATGAGGGGCCAGTGCTGACCCCCCCCCCCCCCCCCCCCCCGGTTGTTGTGTTTAGGTGGCGGTGGCGGCGGTCTCCAACCGGCTGAAGCTGGTGGTGTACGCGTCCCTAAGCAGGTCCAGCCGGAGGGAGTCAGAGAGGCGGGGCGTGCTGCTGTCCAGCGGGCTGTCTGTGTCAGAGGGGTCCGGCGGTGACGTCCCCCCCGTCTCCCTCTCCGTCCCCGACCCCAGGCCGGAGCTCCTGCTCTGGGCTCCTTCACTCTCCTCAAACAGCCTCCTCCACTCCTCCTCCCCCAGGCTGGCGCTGTCACACTGCACAGACACACACGGGCACAAATATTGGCACACACTATCATCGCACGATTAAAATGCCACTTAGCGGGCACTTTTGTCCAAGGGTCGGACGGCAAGTGAATAATTGTGTTTGTAGTCCCGACAGGACGTGATCCGTGAACTTATCAATTAAACATTTCTAGTATCGGTAGCTGCGGAGTTCAAAACACAATCTTGGCTCAAAAGCAACAAAAGCGGCGGTTTATTTTCCCACATCTTTCCAAACACACAGATTCCTACTGCAGCCATTTTTTCACAGGCCAGGGGGGCCGTTAACTTGGTTCCGATACACCCTGATGAAAACGTTCTTCTACCGCCTGATTTACAATCTCACGATGATAAATTGCGCTTCCGGAGAAGTCTCCTGTGCCTTGCTGGACGGTTGCCCACAAAGGGGTTGGACAGCACGGGTAAATGATTCCTGTTGTCCATAAGACTTCCAGTTGGACACAAGGTTGTTTTTTTTTCTAAATGAGAGTCTTTCCAGAGGCTTTTGTGAAGCCATTCCGGAGAAATTACATTACATGGATGAAAGATATCAAATGTCAATATTTGTTATCATGATAGAACCATTTGGCCTCAAAGTCAAGGTTCCTGCTCACTTCTGCCTTTATTTGAACTCTAATTTTCTTATCTTAATAC
>NC_140238.1:2826064-2828564 GCF_949987555.1 Borostomias antarcticus | reverse complement strand
GTCTGTCTGTAACTGTATCTGGAGAAATGGGCCCTGTATGCACTTGCAGTTCGGCAGGTGTATCGCTCAGGACCCGAGGAAGCGCAGCGTCGAGTGTGAAGCTGTTCGGATGAGCGGTTCTCCAGAAAGCTGCAAGCAGCAATTCAAATAGAAGAAATAGGCCGTTTATTATAGGCCAGTACAGGTACATTGGAATTCTTATCATCGCTTGTCCTTATAGTATCTTATCAGTGCTAATCAGTTCCTCATTCCAGTCCTAGGTACTCAGCTAGACTTTAAAGGTTCCCAAACTGGCAATTTATAGTACTATCCATAGTCTAGCAGTCTATCAGTATCATCCTCATCTACTTATCTCATCCCATCATGGATGACTGTGACTGTCTCCGTGATAAGGCAGCGCAATAAATAACATTACATACCGGAGGTCAAGCAATTGTCCCGTTCTGAACAGGCATGTTTTGGACAGGCACTAGGACCCAAGGCAGTGCAGTGTCGAGTGTGACATGGTCTAGATGAGCGGCTCTCGAGGAAGCTACAGAGAAAGCTGCAAGTAGCAATACCGGAGGCCAGTCATTCGTCCCGTTTTGCACGGCACAATGTTATATACCTACTTTAGCAGCTAGGGGGCGCTTTGCTCACGTTTTGAATGGCCACAGCAGTATATCTCATGGATTCAAGAAAAAAAAATCTCATGACTGATTTTTCTATTTATTTAGCCAAGGTTTTGTTTAAATATTTGGGGGGGTCTTTAAGCAGTGGGTCGCCACCATGAAATTTCGTTAGTTATTATTCTGCCATAAATCGAAAGCATGATCTTTTAACTCAAGAGCACTCTGGAGTTCCCGGAGTTTCCTACCCCCCTGGATGAGGAAGATCTGGCAGAGTCAGCCCGCTGTGGACCCTGCAGCATCATCACTCCTACGCTCGAGATATTTATGAATTCAGATTTTTCGCCAAGACAAATTCTTTACATATTTTTTTTATTTCACAATCTTGCTTTATTGTACAGTAAGTCACTTGGGATAAAAGTGACATACAATGGCAATAAAGTATTACAACTATTACTAACTATGAATGAAGGCTTTCTTCCTCTGCATTAACAGAACAGACACGGTATTATTACAATGACAATAAAGTGACCAGCTGTAGTGACCAGTGACTAACAGACAAGCTTGTATCATGAAGGGCAACAGTTAGATATTCGAAGCTGCATGTAAAAAACAAAGTTTGGATCAGGCCGTTCCAGAACGTTATATTTGGTCTTGAGACGGACAGACCGTACCAGACCATCCTTGCCAGGGAATGTGTCCAGCGCTCTGCCGAGCAGCCAAGACCCACGAGGAGCAGTTGAATCCATCACTAAGACAACATCCCCGAGCACGAGACTTCTCTTCTCCCGATTCCATCTTTGTCATTCCTGAACCAAAGGAAGGACTTCCTGAACTCATCGCTTCCAGAACAGAACATTTGGATCCTCAGACAGCTTGGTGAGAGGCCGATCATTCAGTATTGCCTCAACTTCACAAAGAACAGTATGAAACCCATCGTCGTCCAGCGTCTGCTGACGTAAAATGGAACTGAGAACTCTTCTAATCATTCGAATGACGCGTTCCCAAATGCCACCATAGTGTGATGCTGATGGTGGATTAAAACTCCACTTGATCCCCTGTTGAAGCATTGCTCCCTGCATCTTGCTGTGATCCAACCCTGAGAGGGCCTCCCTTAGTTCCCTTTCGGCCCCAACGAAATTGGTGCCATTATCGGACCGCATATGAGAAACTTGGCCTCTTCTGCTCACAAATCGTTGCACAGCATTAATGCATGCATCAGTGTCCAGTGAGCTTGACACCTCCAGGTGAACAGCTCTACTTGCCAGACAAGTAAAAATGCCTCCATACCGTTTACACAGGCTTCGCCCTCTCTTCACCTCAATCGGTCCAAAATAGTCCACCCCAGTATTCGTAAATGGTGGAAGATCAGGTGAAATCCTGTCCATTGGCAGATCAGCCATCTTTTGTTCACCCACTCGCACAGAGGAGCGTCTGCAGGTGCAACAGTCAGTTATTATTTTCCTTATCGCTGAATTAGCTTTTGTTAACCCAGTACCTGGAGTACTGAGTACTGAGTACTTGGTTTCTTCCGGTAGTGCTGCCCTACTCAGCCGTCCTCCAACTCGGAGAAAACCCTCCTCCAAGCAAGGATCCATCTTGTAAATTGAACTTTCTTTTCTGACTGCAGACTTTCCAGATGACAGTGTTACCAATTTCCTCCTTGCCCTCCTCCTTGACAGACTACGGAGGAGGTACTGGGTTAACAAAAGCTAATTCAGCGATAAGGAAAATAATAACTGACTGTTGCACCTGCAGCTCCTCTGTGAGAGTGGGTGAACAAAAGATGGCTGATCTGCCAATGGACAGGATTTCACCTGATCTTCCACCATTTACGAATACTGGTGTCGACTATTTTGGACCGATTGAGGTGAAGAGAGAGCGAGGCCTGT
>NC_140238.1:2801064-2821064 GCF_949987555.1 Borostomias antarcticus | reverse complement strand
AAAAGCCTCGAGAGGGCAGCTGGCTCTCGGCTCCAGGTAGCTTCAAGCTGTCTCTGGCTCTGTGGATGCGTCAAGCGCCTCTGTGGATGTGGAGGGGAAAACACAGTTTTTCCCAGAATACTTTGCTTTAACATTCATTCGACATTCTTAAATTCTGTTTCCAAATCGAATCTCCCTGACGCAATAACGTCATTGGGGAGATTAGGAATATCTGAAGACGTCTGAAAATGATTGAATTGTGCAATTCATCCGTCAATTACGTCGATTACAGTGCACTGTTTTACATTTTAATGTCGCAGTCAGGTAGGTAAAACATGTCATACATTTCCAGGCTGGAACAGCATAATTCCGCCAACGTAACAAGTCTGGCATCACCACTAGTTAAAGCAGGCCGTTTTGATGTTTTGTGACCCGGTGCAGTTTCCACCAAAGGAGTTTCACTTAATTAGCCAACTCAAATCACATTTGTTTCTCGCTAACGAGGCCAAGAATAGGTCTCGATCCCATGACATAGTCTTCTCTTTGAAGTAAGGGCGTGGTCGGCTGTTTTATCGCCTCAGGGTTCAGTGTGAGACTGGCATCTTTATGCCTCGGTTAGGCGTGCGCGTCGAGCCGCGTTCCACCACGGTGACCCCTAGAACCGGTCTGCAAAATACTGTTTGGGATCTAGACTTCTGAGCCGTATTTCAACGAAAACACAGCCTATTGTGCGAACGTACACCCACAGCAGTGATGGCCGACGTCGCTCCCAACGGCCTTTGTGAGGGGGGCTGTAAAAAGACATCGCCTTGAACAACGACAATCCATCCTCAATGCTCCCTTTGAGCCGCACACTAAATTAAAAGTCACAAACGTCGGAGAACGTGGAAATCAAATCCATCACCCTTTGTCTCAGGGACATTCTTGTGCCGAGACCTTAGCGACAGGACCTTGGGGAGGTAGGGAGGTTGTAACTCTCCTGTGAGCCCTCGAACCGGACTGGGCTCAATGGTTTCCAGGGGATATTGTGGAGGTAGAATTTGAGGGAAGAGTTGCAAGGAGAATTAAACTCTCTGGAAAGACCTTGGACAAGGACCATCAATAGAGTTAACGAGTTCCCAAATGAAGAAAGTGGAGTTTGTCCAGGATTTCTAATTAAGGCTGTTAAAAGAACTAAAAAAGACGTAAAAAGTTCCAAAGCAATCACAAAACATGTACTGTAACTGTTAACTCTGGACCGAATCCTATTTGCTTTTTTCCAGTGTTATTTTTTTCAACAGTGGCAAGAATTGGTACTATGGTGTGTCTGTGTGTGTGTGCATGCGTGTGTGTGTGTCTGTGTATTCACATCACTTCAGTGAATACATGTGTGTATGGTTATGATACAGTAAGCATACTGTGTGAAATACGAGGGTCATGGTCTCTTCTGAGAGAACATGAGTGGGTCTCAATCAATCAATCAATCAATCAATCAAAGCTTTATTTGTATAGCGCATTTCATACCCAGAGGCAACACAATGCACTTTACAGAGAACAAGGGAGGAGGGCATACGACCCACTCTCTACATATTCCAGAGGGAAGCAAAAAAACAGTAATCACCCAGGGGCCAGATAAGTGAGCTGTAAAAATGTTTCCCTGACCCCTCTCAACAAGGCGATCAAGCAAGCTCCTGGAGTATGTTTGTCTACCAGCTAAGAACATTTATAAAGCAATACATTACATTAAATTACATTTTCAGAGAAAGAGAAGCTAAAAAACAACATAGGAGAGACATGGCAAATACTGGTGTGTGTTTGCTATGGCCTATGAGAGAACATGAGTGGGTCTGAGGATGAGTTGTGCGACCGCGTTCAGGCACATGTCTGCATGCGCGCATTATGTGTTGTTGTGTGAGCGTGAGCGTGTGTGTGTGTGTGTGTGCGTGTGAGCGTGTGTGTGTGTGTGTGTGTGAAACCCGATTCTGAATGCGATAGCTGCTTTGAACTCACAGTGGTCTCTTGGCCCCGGCCAAGTCTCTCCAGCTGCAGCTGGATCTCCAGGAGGCGTGTCTCCTGGTCTCTCCACTGCCTGATCTCCTCCAGGACCGTCTCTCCTGGCCGAGCGTGTCCCTCGCTGTCCCGGTCCGCCTCCAGGACCGTCTCTCCTGGCCGAGCGTGTCCCTCGCTGTCCCGGGCCGCCTCCGGGCCCTCCAGCCCCTGTCACGCACACACACACACACACACACACACACACACACACACACACACAAACACACACACACACACGCACACACACACACACACACACACAGACACACACAGGCAGGGGGACATGTCTCATCAGCATGTGGACGGACGCGTTCGTCCGTCCGACCCCGATGACAGGTCGGTGATGCTCGGTCTCACGCCTCCCAGCTCAAACCTGTCGCTTGGCAACAGTAAGGGCGGATTCATAGTCGACGCAAACTACACAAGCGCAAGCTTCGCAAGGTCACGCAAGGTCTCGTTGCGTCCTTGCGTGTGTCATGCCGAAATTTGTCGCTTGACGCAAGCAATAGTGCAATTCCTTGCGTTTCCACAAAACAAAACACAGAACGCAAGCTCTCGAGTCACATTGGAGCTTGCGTTCACAATGTAGCTTGCGTTGTTTACGTCGACTATGAATCAGGCCTAAAGCAGTCATCAACGGCCAGGAGTGTGACATCACAACGTAGAAAAAAATACTAACCATGCATTAGCTCCGCTCGTACGCTCAACCAGTCGACTTCCCTAATTAATCCTCCTACCTGGCTGAAGAGTTGTGCTAATTAGAATCGTCTGGTTTAGGCCACGGGGGAGCCAATACATATGGTCATTGTTTTGACTTTCTGAAGCCAGGTTTTACATCTCTGTCAACTCCATCCAATCCACAGCATCTGAAAGCAGTGTCATGGATAGTCATGATTAGTACTGCGCCATGAGCAGACTGCACATAGACGAGGGGAAAGGGCTGATTTCTCTATCCTCTTTTATATATATCACAGAGAGAGAGAGAGGGAGAGAGAG
Organism: Borostomias antarcticus; assembly: GCF_949987555.1. NCBI lineage: Eukaryota > Metazoa > Chordata > Actinopteri > Stomiiformes > Stomiidae > Borostomias > Borostomias antarcticus. The sequence continues at coordinate 2,818,061 of NC_140238.1, read as the reverse complement.
AGAGAGAGAGAGGGAGAGGGAGAGAGAAAGAGGTAGAGAGGGAGAGATGGGGACAGAGAGAGAGAGAGGGGGAGAGAGAGAGAGGGAGAGATAGGGAGAAAGGGAGAGAGAGGGAGAGGTAGAGAGGGAGAGAGGTAGAGAGGGAGAGATGGAGAGAGAGCGAGAGAAGGGGAGAGGGAGAGAGAGGGAGAGGAAGAGAGAGAGGGAGAGAGAGAGAGAGAGGGAGAGAGAGAGAGGGAGGGAGAGAGAGAGAGAGAGAGAGGGAGAGGGAGAGAGAGGGAGAGAGAGAGAGAGGTAGAGAGAGAGGAAGAGAGAGAGGTAGAGAGAGAGGGAGAGAAAGAGAGAGAGGGAGAGGAGAGAGAGAGGGAGAGGGAGAGAGAGAGAGAGAGAGAGAGAGAAAAGCGAACCCTCATGAGAGCTGAGAAAACCCAATAGCCCTGAAGCTTCACTCCTCACGGGCTCCAACATAAATCCCATATTTATGGTCACCACGCGCGGGTCGTGGGGGTCGGGGGGGGTCACTCAGAACAGTACGGAGCCTCCAAAACAAACGGTGGAAGTGGGTCAGGGGAGAACTGGGAGGCCGCATCGTGGCCGGGGCAGAGGCCCTCGTCCCAGCCTGATAGATGGGCAGACCTCGGGGTGCCGTCATGGCCCCCGGGGGGGGGGGGCTGTTCCACTGGCAGGGCCCGGGGGGCTTGGCTACAGAGACGAATCACTCAGCGCTGACGCCATACGAGGTCCATTACTGATGAATGTCCCCCCTCCCCATAATAGTAATAAGACGTCCTCAATATTAGGTCATGGATAACTAAGTATTATGGGTCGTGGTGAGTAGGCTATGGTACTGTACACGTCCAATAACACGTCAGCGCATCCAAAAAAGGGTTTCATGTAGAAAAACTATATAGACAAACTTGATATTAATATTACCTTAACGTTGCTTAATATATATTCCAAAAAGCCATATCATCCTTATATACCTTTAATAAGGTGTAATAGATATAATTATATCCCATCATCATTCTCATATTAGAAATGTTTATTAAAATCAAACCAACTAGGGGAAAGTGACCAAAGTGTGACCCAGGGTAAGGTCATAGACCAGCCTCTATAAGTACAGTCTTAGTGTACAATAAAGCTACAGTGAAGTAAAATAATTGTCGGGTCTGGGAGGATGTTGCCAACCACAGGGTTGTTTTGGTGTGTCCCACCAAAGCCGTGTGGTTGAATTCTCCATCTCCCTCGGTCGGCGCGAATGCCATGCAGTCCTGCGTATGATCTAATAATGCTAAATTGATGGATCTCTCGTAAAATAGAGACATGTTAAGTGAGACTCGCTCACTGGCAAATGGTAGGTTACAGGAGACGCCAACGGGCAGCTCAGAACAAATATTATGAAGCGAAAAAAGAAGTTCCCAAATCTGTTATGACACATCTATGGTTCGGTTTAATCTGGAGTTGAGCTCAGAGCATGGGGAGGGATCAGAGCTCAGAGCATAGGGAGAGATCACATTACTTCGCCTTATCGGCTTGTTGGGGAGCTGCCCCCCCCCCCCCCCCCCCCACCTCCACCCCCCCCCCCACCGCCACCACCCCCCCCCCCCACACACACACAACCCCCCCCTCCACCACCCCCCACCAAACTAAAATCAACAATTGTGTGGATAAACTGTATGGCATTCCTAACACAGCTAGACAGGAAGGCTAGGTGTGGAGGGGTCAAATGAACGGCCTGGTAGCGAGCCTCCCCTGCAGTCTGGGCTGTGTGTGTATGTGTGTGTGTGTGTGTGGCCTCACCTACCGACGTCCTAGTGAAGCCTGATGACTGGTCTGTGTGTGTGTGTGTGTGGCCTCACCTACCAACGTCCTAGTGAAGCCTGATGACTGGTCTGTGTGTGTGTGTGTGTGTGTGTGTGTGTGGCCTCACCTACCGACGTCCTAGTGAAGCCTGATGACAACGCATCTGCGAGGCCTCTCTTAAGTGGTAGTCATTAGAGCCCTTCAGACACTTGTACAGACGGCTAGAGCAGGGGGGGCCGCCGTGGGATCGGGTTGCTCCCATGCATCTGAGCCATGAAACACGCTTTACCAACGAGGAAAAATAAGAATTAAAGTCTAGTTTTACCACCCGTCTCCCACCACTAAGTACACGTTTCTAAAAAGGCGATTCTTGGGAGAGACCGTTTATTTCATTTGGAAAAGCCGGCTCCTTTTACCCTACCTCGAAAGAATGGGAACGACTGGTGTCTGCACACTGCAAAAGAGATATTTAGCCTGGACTTGAAATAAAATGTAATATTATTGCTGACTTATTTTTGACAAAATTGAGGATGTCTTATTTCGTATTAGTTATATGTTCCACAGCTAAATTGACATCTTACTTTTAGTGTAGTGGCCAAATCTGTCAATAAACACATGGCAGAGTTGTCTTAATGTTAATGACATGGCCTACATGTCTGGCTACATTTACTACTGATTACGATTACATTTACTACAGATTAATATTACATTTACTACAGATTATGATTACATTTACTACAGATTACTATTACATTTACTACAGATTACTATTACATTTACTACAGATTAATATTACCTTTACAACAGATTCATATTTCATTTACTACAGATTAATATTACATTTACTACAGATTACGATTACATTTACTACAGATTACGATTACATTTACTACAGATTAATATTACAATGAATACAGATTACTATTACATTTACTACAGATTATTACTTGAGATTATTTCAATATTGCACATTATCAATACTATCCGTTTCTCCCTGGCCTCTCTCACGTGTGCCACATGTTCAGTTTGAGGAGTTCCTGAGGGCTAATTCCAACCACCTTCCTGACCTGTATCTAGGCTCGACAGGCCAGTCGTGACAGTCTATCCACAACAGAGAGACTAGAGCAACACAGATTAAACATATTTGTACACACAAGCTCAATTGTGTTAACCGATTTAGCAGCGTGATTCCTTCCGCTATGTTTGTTGAAATGAGAACACGGAGAAGAAACATGTCATCCATTTGTACTGTATTCTTAACCCACTGAGCAAAGACACGTCTAAAAGACGTCTTAGAGGGGTCCAAGCCAGACGTTTGAATATTGTGGGGTCCAGCAGATGTACAAATGGGGTTCTGGACCGACGGACGTTATTACGACATGATCTGAACGTCTCCCTGACGTCGTATGTTTGCTGGGAAAGCACCAGTACAGTAACAACTGAATCTTGTCGTTACTCATGTCCTGGAGGACAACAGTCAGAATGAGGTCCCTGATTTCTTACAGGACAGATTCAGATTGACCTTAAAAGACTTCAACTACCTCTCTTGTTTTGTGGTCTGCCTGTTTTTTAGCGCCTGACCTTTATTCTCTCGAAATGTGCGATCGCTTGAACCCAACGAGGGGTCAGAGTGAAGGACTTCCAACAGCCCTGAAGACTCTGGTGCTGAAAGTCAGCCAGATGCTCGTAACCAGCTGTCCACTGTGCAACCACTTCATATGTTGTTGAATACTAGGGCTCGGTATCGATTCGAATTTCAAGAATCGATTTGATTCCGATTCACAAGGTTCAGAATCGATTATCACGATTCAAGTCGATTTGATTCGGTTAGTGTTACTAACCGAATTTTTTTTTAGCTGTAACCTTAATCACATGACTGCCAAGTTATGCAACACATCAATACTAGGGCTGGGTATCGATACTGATTTCCAAAAATGAATGAATGAATGAATCATTGAATGAATCAATGAACTATTCATTCCTTCATTTATTCATTCATTCATTAAATAAAAGATCGATTTGGGGATTCATGAATCGATTCTGAATCATTTGATTCAGAATCGATGAATCGATTTTTTAAACCCATCCCTATTGAATACGTCCGGTCATCACACTACCTACCCGGGTCAGACGGTTCGAAGGAGGCCATAGAAATCTGGCCTTTGTTTTCTTTATGTTAGATAAACATGTCAAATCTGATTAAAGTTAGCATGGGAAGGCACCAAGTAGTGATCAGAAAGATTGTTTTGTCAGATTCTCATATAACATCATCTTTTCTTTTTTCTTCAAATGTATTTATTTATATTTATTAGGATAAAGAAGCTTGAGATCTACTATCTTGATTTCAAGGGATTTTCAGAAGCGCTGAAGATGAGGAGGTGGCAGAAGAAGCGCTGAAGAGGAGGAGGTGGCAGAATAAGAGCTGAAGAGGAGGAGGTGGCAGCAGAAGCGCTGAAGAGGAGGTGGCAGAAGAAGCGCTGAAGAGGAGGTGGCAGAAGAAGCGCTGAAGATGAGGAGGTGGCAGAAGAAGAGCTGAAGAGGAGGAGGTGGCAGAATAAGAGCTGAAGAGGAGGAGGTGGCAGCAGAAGCGTTGAAGAGGAGGTGGCAGCAGAAGCGTTGAAGATGAGGAGGTGGCAGCAGAAGCGTTGAAGAGGAGGAGGTGGCAGCAGAAGCGTTGAAGATGAGGAGGTGGCAGCAGAAGCGTTGAAGAGGAGGAGGTGGCAGCAGAAGCGTTGAAGATGAGGAGGTGGCAGAAGAAGAGCTGAAGAGGAGGAGGTGGCAGCAGAAGCACTGAAGAGGAGGTGGCAGAAGAAGCGCTGAAGAGGAGGAGGTGGCAGAAGAAGAGCTGAAGATGAGGAGGTGGCAGAAGAAGCGCTGAAGATGAGGAGGTGGCAGCAGAAGCGCTGAAGATGAGGAGGTGGCAGCAGAAGCGTTGAAGATGAGGAGGTGGCAGAAGAAGAGCTGAAGAGGAGGAGGTGGCAGCAGAAGCACTGAAGAGGAGGTGGCAGAAGAAGCGCTGAAGAGGAGGAGGTGGCAGAAGAAGCGCTGAAGAGGAGGAGGTGGCAGAAGAAGCACTGAAGATGAGGAGGTGGCAGAAGAAGCGCTGAAGAGGAGGAGGTGGCAGAAGAAGAGCTGAAGATGAGGAGGTGGCAGCAGAAGAGCTGAAGAGGAGGAGGTGGCAGCAGAATAGCTGAAGATGAGGAGGTGGCAGCAGAAGCGCTGAAGATGAGGAGGTGGCAGCAGAAGCGCTGAAGATGAGGAGGTGGCAGAAGAAGCGCTGAAGATGAGGAGGTGGCAGCAGAAGCGCTGAAGATGAGGAGGTTGCAGAAGAAGCGCTGAAGATGAGGAGGTGGCAGCAGAAGAGCTGAAGATGAGGAGGTGGCAGAAGAAGCGCTGAAGAGGAGGAGGTGGCAGTAGAAGCGCTGAAGAGGAGGAGGTGGCAGAAGAAGCGCTGAAGAGGAGGAGGTGGCAGAAGAAGAGCTGAAGACGAGGAGGTGGCAGCAGAAGAGCTGAAGAGGAGGAGGTGGCAGCAGAAGAGCTGAAGATGAGGAGGTGTCAGCAGAAGAGCTGAAGAGGAGGTGGCAGCAGAAGCCCTGAAGATGAGGAGGTCGCAGAAGAAGCGCTGAAGAGGAGGAGGTGGCAGCAGAAGAGCTGAAGAGGAGGAGGTGGCAGCAGAAGATGAGGAGCCAGACGTCACTAAAGAGGCAGAGCTGGAGGTTTCCGATGCGTGCTTGGAACCACGGGGAGACGGTAGTGATGAGGTGAGACACCAGACGAGGGAACAGAGGACCAGAGAGCAGATGAGGGAGGCCTCAGAGCTGCAGGGTTTCATTTTGCACGTCAGGCTCAACCAACCCCGCCCTCCCCCACACCCCCACCCCGCCCAACCTCTGGTCATCAGGGAGCGGGCGAAAGACCAGCCCCAACACCCACAGACACAGATGGCACGTAGACGGCGGTGGGCGGGGAGGGTGTCGGAGGAGATGGCGAAAAGGGGGAGGATCTCTGGAAACAGGGCACTCGTATGGGTCACAGGGCCAGACTTAGCCTTAGGGGTGTCATGGAAGCCACAGCGGTAGCCTCTCCCATCGACCAAGAGGCTGTGACCAAGAGCCTCCGAAATTAAATGGAGTGGCTGGAATAGATACACTGACACGCAAATTAGCTGTCAGATCACCACAGGAGCGGGACCATGGATGAGCGGGACGCAAGATTACTTTTCGCAACCCAGTTTAGCAAGAACACCATAGAGTTTAGGGTTAAGGTTAGGGTTAGGGTTAAGGTTAGGGTCTTCCTTAACCCTAAACTCAATGGTGTCATCGCTAAACTGGGTTGAGAAACGCGTAGACGCGAGCAGGACGCACAGCAGTATATCAAATCAAGTGAAACTTTATTTGTGTAGCATTTCATACACAGAGGCAACGCAATGCACTTTACAGAGAGGAAAGAGGTGAACAACTCCCATATAGGACCAGAATTGGACATTTGTCTTAAACGTTTAGGATGTTCATAAAAAGGCTTAGTGTTCCTGCAGACGATCCATTTGGAGAACCCGCAACAACACACACCACCTCCCCACCTCGGAACTTAGAACAACTTGTAACGTTCCTCTCAGCCCCCTTACCCAGAGAACACAATCCAGGGGGGATGGACCAACAGTGGAGGAACCCCAGGATGGCAGGGGATCCACGGGTCCGCGGGTCCACAGTAAGCATGATCGATTTGAGAAGTCCCAGATTGCAAAACAACTCACTTTTGGCCTGATTTTTTTCTTACCGGCTTTTGCCCCAATTTTGTAATTTTGAATCGCTGCACAACTGCTACAACTTATGTTGTATGTCAACATCATCCAAAGTGATTCAATCTGAATAACCTATCTGGGTCAGCTTACTTATTTTCAAGTTCAACTTGAACTTTGAACTATATATAGCTATGTATAGCCTACTGTAGAGTGGACAGTAGCTATGTCCCCATTGTTGTGATGTGTCATTGAGGGTGTGACCCTGTCTCTGATAAGCCTACTGGTTGAGGGAGACTAGGTGGAGCCAGGGAGAGAGCAGCGAGAAGAGGTTCTCTCCTCTCCAGCGTGTGTCCCGTCTGACTGCTGTTTGCCAAAATCAACAGCTAGGACCTCTATTGATACAGGCGCCGTTGCACCAACTGCAACAACAACAAGACAAAATAATTAGGTCACATTTGCAGTTACAATATATCAGCTGGTTGTATTCCCATGTCAGGCATGAAGATACTGTATCCAAGTGAGTATCCAGGCCAAGTAATTACATGGTAAACGCACGCTGTTCTTTAGAGGTTCAAGTTACGTTTGGCTACAGGAGTTTGAAGGTGCCTGTGGTGGGACTCCGGATTCTGGCAAGGATAACCAACCACTGGAGCGGCATCGTCGTGCCCCTGTCAACAGGCCCCGAGACAAGACAAACAGCAGCGGGCTTTCTTCAACACGGCAGGAAACAGAGTGAACAGCAAACAAAGGAAGACGGGGGGGGAGGGGGGGGGGGGGGAGCGCAGCCCCTCGCCCGTACGGGCCCAAAATCAACACGGTTCCGCATATAGTTGAGTGAGGTTTACAGTCGCCGGTTTAACGAGCGCCGATCTAACTAGGAAATTATGTTGTCTCCTTAAAGTGGAGAACAGGGCTATTATTCATTGTTCTGCGTACCGATGCAAGGGTGGGGGTTGGACAGGCCTCTGGACCGCGGATCGTCCGAATCCATCGTAAAGAGGAGAGGCGGCAGCCGCGCTGACTCACCCCAACGGTGGTGTGTTTTGGGAACAGTATACCCCCCCCCCCCCCCCCCCCCCCCCTCTCAGCTTCCAGCCTGCTGGAGTACGCGGGGCTGCTGGTCTCACTCCCGGGCTTTGCCACGTGGACCCGGGCCGCCTGCCAAGGCCTTTCCACATGCCTCGCCACGAGCGCTGAGGGAGCCCCGAGCCCCGCCGCGCCGGGAGGAAGCGGGCGGGCGGGCGGCACGGAGAGGGGAGGCAGGGAGGGAAGGAGGGAGGGAGGGAGGGAGGGAAGGAAGGGGCCTGGGACGGAGCCTCTCTGACTGACGCTCTGCCCTACGCGTCTGCGAGAGCGCAGCTGTGTGGTTCCTGTCAAACGCCCCCTCTCAACCGAGGACCGAGAGGTCAACGATAACAGCAACAAGTCCTTAACCCCCCCTCGCCGGCCGAGATGCATAGACCCGCCACAGAGCAGCCCGCGGTGATGTCTCCTCCTCCCTCCTCCTCCTGCCTCTTCCTCCTCCTCCTCCTCCTCCCTCCTTCTCCTCCTCCCTCTTCCCTCCTCCTCCCTCCTCCTTCCTCCTCCTCCCCCCTCCTCCTCCTCTTCCTCCTCCTCCTCCCCCCTCCTCCTCCTCCTTCCTCCTCCCTCCTCCTCCTCCTCCCTCCTCCTCCTTTCTCCTTCTCCTCCCCCCTCCTCCTCCTCCTCCCTCCTCCTCCTCCTCTTCCTCCTCCTCCTCCCTCCTCCTCCTCCTCCTTCTCCTTCCTCCTCCCTCCTCCTCCTCCTCCCTCCGCCTCCTCCCTCCGCCTCCTCCTTCCTCCTCCTCCCTCCTCCTCCTCCTCTTCCTCCTCCTCCCTCCTCCTCCCTCCTCCTCATCCTCCGCCTCCCTCCTCCTCCCTCCTCCTCCTCCCCCTCCTCCTTCCTCCTCCTCCTCCTCCTTTCTCCTCCTCCTCCCTCCTCCTCCTCTCCCTCCTCCTCCCTCCTCCTCCTCCTCCCTCCTCCTCTCAGACCTGACTGACAAGAAAAACAGGACCTCATACGCAGGGAAACGCTGACCTTGTGGCGGCCAGACATCGACGGATCATATTTGAACATCCCATAAACGGTCCAGTTACGAGATTAGCCCATGTGCCGGAGTCCCTCTTCCTCCCCATCAATACATAGGCTCGGTTTTTACTACGTCTTGCTGGACCCCTTCCAGATGACTTGGTGATTGGTGGACATTCCTGAAGTATTAGAAGATCTGGGTCATCTGGACATTATGGTTCGTTTTTGGGATCCAAGGGTGGTCTGGGCCGACCATTGTTGCGCAGATCAAAACCTCATGGCTCATGCTTCCACTCCAAAAGCACGTTGAATACAACGCCGCACTAATGTATTCGTTGATTCCAGTGCGTTTTGGATTTCACACACAGCCGTGACAATTAGCGCACACAATGGTAGTAGTGAGCAGCACTGGAAAACTCTTGATGTATTCACTCTCGAACAAATCTCAGTGACTTCACTTCGCTGTGCTTAGGTTTAGGGTCACTCTGGGATTCGGTGGATTACTAACCCACGGTTACCCCAGCCACCAATATCAGGCGCTGTTCGCGTTAGCCAAACAGTGACGCATAGAAATAACTTGGAAGAGCACACTTGAGAAACACACTCAGCTCTTTCATATTTATCCAAAGCATCTGGACCAAACGTCCGATCACCCAAGTCTCTCTTTTTTGCACTTGCCCCTGAAAACCGGACCGGTGACAGCGGCGTCGCCAGGCGCTATATATCTGACCTACATTTCAGCTGTTGACAATCTTCACCAGTGATGTTACTCTTTATTGATTGGACACAGATTGTGGGCGGACGCGGTGGCGGTGGTTAATGTATATCTGCCTGCAGGCTTAGTCACATATTCAGACATGTAAAGAGCCTGTAGGGGGATGTGATCATTTCCTGTCCTACTGCTAAAGGACAGGCTACATCAATAATATTCATTTTAACAACGTGAAAGAGAGAGAGAGAACACTGGGGGAGCGCTTCTCATGACAGTTAAATGTCGCTCACCGTTACGCCCGGTGTGAACGACTCGCCCCGTGTCTGAAACGCATTTAGCGTTGTGTGACGATGACGTAGAGGCTGAATCATGTGGGCTACATCATCACCGGTCTTCACATCTGAATAGAAACCCCAAACCCACGCCGCAAACACCACCGCTCCTGTGGATATCACCGATGGGAAAAGTGGTTAGAAAGACCAGTAAGCTCCAATAAACTCGGAGATCCCGTGGGAATTGCAGGGTTGGGAAGGGTGTGGAGTGTGATGTGTTTGCCCATATGAATCCCTTGCAAATATAGCCCGTTTCACCAAATGTCATTGTTCTCTGACAGCAACATTGTCCTGGGGACATTATACAGCCTATAATTTTACATTATGAACAGGTGTTTCCACCATGTTTGTCATCCCTCCCAAAACACGCCACTTTCGTGTAAATCTAAATGGTTAAGTAAACAACTGCCCAAACTGGTTACCAGTGAGAGCCTTACAAGGACTTGGAAACTAGTTTGCTCTGGAATGGAACATTTTTACATGGTGTTTTGATTGTTGGGGGGCTGTGGTTTTAATTTTTTGACGAGGACAGTTTCTTCCTGAGTATCAAGGCTAAAAGTTCCACACATTTTCCTGCTGGCAAAAGATTAGAGAAAATAATATTCCTCTCTAAAAAAATTTAACTGGCCCGATTGTTTCTAATGAAAATTAGTTTCGGTCACTGAGGTGAAAGCACACATTGCTTCTCATGTAAGAACACTGAACAAAAGCGATCAAAATAAGTGAAAAATGGTCGACATAAAACATATATTGCGCATCCTTAACCCCGTGTCTGTCTAGAAGTTTTTTTTATAACCTCACATGAACTGCAAGACACCGTGACCTTGTCCCCATCTTGATTGTGTGTGATACAATGCAGCACAGTCTTTTTGACAGACAGCTCAAGTCAAGTGTATAAAAATGTCTTGTGGGAAAACATTTTCTTCAAAGTCATCTTTTATTTTCCTGTGGAGAGATGGGGTGGCATTCCAGCAGCCGCAGAGAGCACTTTACACGAAAATACAAAATGAGCTGAGTTTGCACAGTAGGCCAGGCCTTCAGTAGGGCGTTTTCTGCATGGGTTTCTGACTCACCACGCAGCTCAGCGAAACCATGGCTTTTCATCAGTAACCACATAATGTGACTAAGTGACCTCATCGCTTTGCCTCCAAAATAGCCAACCAGGCATCACACAACAATAACAACATCAGAGTTACTAAGCAAAATGTAAACCGAGGTTCGAGCCTCGCGCTGATTGGATGACGGATCACGTGCGATTGCACGCGTTGCAACGGTATCCGACTCTCGATCCCTCAAATTAGTGGCCATTTTGACCGCTCTCTCTTGACCGCTACATTCTCCCCCGCCATCCTCCTGCAGTACTAGCGTGTGTAATAGATATCTGTTAGAAACACACCACCCAACACCAGCTGACCCTCATGGATCCCCACCTCTGGGTCTCACATGTGGGCGGGGCAGGCTTCACCACACCCTTGTACAGTAGGGCTGGTACAGGCGCTGCACTGTACAGCCATGCTAGGTGCCAGCACAGCTGTTCTCAATCAGGAAAAAGGCTCTTTCGGGCCGAGAACGATGCAAACACGCAAACAGGAGAAGAAGTCTTTGTCATGCAGAACACTCCAACACACATGTGCAATGGGAGACACACACACACACACACACACACACACACACATGCATCGGGGCCGCTAATGAAAGGTTTCTCTGCGCTAAGCTCATCCAGGAGACAATAGGCGCGTGCACGATCCAAGCGCTCCTGTCCGTCTTCGTCGGGGATGGACAGCGTTAGCGATCTGTTCTTCCGCACGTTGTTCGTATTAGGTTTTTTATGGGGGGAAACCCTTGCAAACACGGGGAGACCGTGCAAACTCCGCACAGAAAGGCCTGGGAGATACCCCATCTGGGTACCTGACAACCCTGGAGAGAATTCGCGTTAAGAGCGTCTCGAGAGGGAATCGAACACCGGACCTTCTTGCTGTGAGGCGACAACGCTACGCACCGTTGCCACCGAGAGAGGCACATTGTACATTGGTTCCCCACTCCAAGGATCAATCTCCGAGGTAAGGTTGCATAAATTCTAAAGAGTTCCCAACCCATCCAGAGATGAAGGATCAGTACCAATACAGGTAAGTGATACATGACCACTTCCAAGATCAAAAAGTGGAGATTCAAAGGGAAGGAATTCAGGGCCTCTGTTACATAAGAGACACCCTCGTCGCCTCGTTGAGGTTTATGACCCATTTAATGACATGGATCTTTCTAGCGCCCGCGCATTTTTCATCTAATTCAGTCCGCCCAGTCCGCCCGGTGGTTTGTATTACGGCAGAGGTATGAAAGAGAACTTCAAAGTCAGGTGGCAGCTGCATGGGTTCGCCTTCGCACCGAAGGCCTCGAGTCTCATCAGGAACCAGGATGCAGACAGAAGGACAGCCCCCCACTGAGCTCTGCCAGTCAGGCCTCACACACACACACACACACACACCTGCGCACACATATTTGTGGTCTCTGTTTTTATTCAAATCAGAGTCAGAATGGGTTTAGCGTTGCATGTTTGGTTCAGGACTGAAGGAGATGAAGATCTACAATCATCTCCGGTCTTCAGCACATCTGCATGGAAGTGTTCAGTAAATAGCCTGGCCCCCAACTGTATGAACTAACGCCGCCAAATGAGAGGGACATGGTGGGGACATTTCTGGAGCTGGCACCCGTCCATGCTCCGCTGCCCTGTAATTATCCCCCCTAGGCCTGCTGGGAGGTTGAGTCTTCTCTCTGGCAGCGCCCCAGAGCTACGGCCGGTCCCCAGGGGGCTCGGCCTACCGTTACCGTCTGAATCCCTGGCCCCTCCGGCGGAGCTCCTGTACGAACGAATACAAACGCATTCTGGGATTGCTGAAGTTGGACGGCCGTACTTCCTCTGGAAATTCAAGCCGTAGTTTTGGCCGCGCGCGTCGAGAGGGATGAAGCCAACATCACGAGGTCACCGATTCATCAAGCTATGATCCCTCTTTGACTTGGGGAGTATTCACTGGGGAGTAGTGCAATAAACCCAAAGAAAAATAAGAGGTAATTGATCTGAAATGTGTAGAAAAACCCCATACAATGAGTCCAACAGCAATCAAGGAGTATATCTGAGGTTCTGGGTTCTGGATTATCCGGGAGAGACATGTTGCATCGTGTAAAGTCAGAGCATTAGAGGCTCATCCTAAGAGAACATCCATTTTGTGAACCGGGAGCATCAGAGACAGTTCTTAAAGAGACACAGCCATGCTTGTTTCTGTTGATATAAATTGGATTAAATGCTTGTATTATGTATGTTGGCCTTTTTTAAATCGCCGTCAGTGTACAGTAGCTGTTTCCCCGCTGCACAGAAAACAGAAAAACCTCAAAGGGCACTGGATGTTTGTGTCTTTTGAAGCTTCTTGTGATTTTGCTGCGGTATTTCCCATATTAAGGAAATGGCTACACTAACGGTGATTTTAAAAAGACCTACACAATTTAAGAATTGAATCCAAATAACATCAACTCACATGAGTGTGACTGTGCCCCTTTAAGAACGGCGGAGTATCTTGGTGGTGTGGTTGGGTGTATGTGAACAGGTCTCTCCAGCACTCGCAAACGGTTTCAATTAGGGAGTCTGACTGATGCGAGCTACAAGAAGAAAGGTGGTCGCAAAACAAAAGCATATTTACTTTTACGACCACCTCTTGAATTTACCGCCACCGAGGCGGAATGAACCGCCGCTTCTGAAAGTGATTTATTGAGAGTGCAGTCCGTCTTTAATACGTCCCCGGCCGTGACTGTGAAACGTGGTTAAGCCGCGGACGGAGATAAACTAGTCTCGCATAGCCAGACCATCTCAACACTTCGTTTACGCTGTGCCAGCGCCGGAGACAAGTCTGGCTGGACATATTACCATTCTGCAATAGGGGGAAAAAAACACAGTATTTCTTTAAACCAATCACTTAAACCAATCACAGTCGTCTTGGGCGGAGCCAGCCCCGGACGCAGCGACGGTTCGAATCTGGATCCTGGATCGAATCTGATTGGTGCCGAGACAATCTCTCTCTCCGCCCGAATCAGATTAATTTGCGTCGCCAGTCTCGCCACTGATTGGGCAGTGTGACAACGAATGACAAGGTTTATTGCCAAAACCTACATCCGTTGAGTCAGACTAGAGATAAACAAGCGATGCGGACTGATTTTTAACGGTCACCATCTGACCGCAAGACCAGGCCGCCCTTCAAACATGTGCCATCGAACACGGAAACTTCACGGGAAATCTTTGCGGGCCTACAGAGTCGTCCTACCGTGCACGGGCGAGACCATCACAGATCATACGAAAGGTTGAGCAAATCTACGTTAGGGAAAGAGAGAGTGAGAGAGATGAAATCTTTCTCCTCCAAAACCATAAATTCTAAGGATATTACGACTTTAACATGCCATTCCAAGGTTGGGATTCAGGAGCCATACTTTTTCGGGGCTTTTTCCATGCTTTTTTTTCGCGATCCAATGAGAGATAATAGGAAATACTACCAACGTTTTATGATTTCAACATCTTCCCCAGCGACAGTCTGGGCTGACGACAGGGATGACGAGCTGCCTGGCCTCGTAAATGTAGCGATAAGGTTCTGAGGTAGCTCACACTGACCTCACGTCTAGAAGTGGGCCCAAAACAAGGACAAAGGTCAAATCTGATGTCATATTGGCGCTTAAAGAAGTCTGCCATGAAGCAGAGCCCTAGGTGGGCCAGTTTCACATCTCCACTGTAGGTTGTCTAATTTTAGAAGTCAACCACAGTTTTCTGATGCTCCGACAGTTAGGAGTTTTCATTTCAGCACATTTAACGAGAGAAATTATGCTGCTTGTGGAAAGAAGAGTGACTCTACTTTCAGTTCTAATTTTAGAACATAATCTCACACAATGCAAAATCCTCATTTAGGAAATTACTCCTCACTTAGAAAAGAGGGGCGGGGTTCCCTGAGGCTCAATAAACAAAACACTTTAGCAGAATGTGCAGCTGATTCCCTACTGTGATGACCTAGTAATAAGCCCTGAGGGCCTTGTCACAACGCAGACCTAGAAGCTGTAAATGGACACGTTAAGTCAGAGCTATTATGCTCGAGACGGTGGAGTTGTACAGTACGTACCTGGGGCAAGTTGCGGTCGGGGTAGGGGCTTCTCACAGACAGGAAGTCTCTGACAGGAAGCAGAAGCTGGAGCCTGGAGTCGATGTGAACTAGCTGGTCGAGCGCCGCGGGTTCCGGGGTGTAACCGTGTCCTGCTGGCACAGTCCTCACACACCGGTCTCCCTGGTGGGACACACAGATCACACACATGACACACGGTTAGGAGATGAAAAATCAAGGTACTGTTCAGCCAACGTCCATTAGAAATGAACAGAATGTTAGAATGTTGACGCAAAAGTTCCATTTGAAACAGAACTATTTCACTATAAACTTCACTTTCACTTCTGCACCATGTTGTAGGGAAGGGAAGGCCTGCTTGAATAGCACCTCACTGGCGTTGCTAAGTTATAGTTTCTACATGTCAGGTTCATGTAAAACAGACTGAGAATAAGGCGCGAAAGTCCAAAATAGTTAACTTTATCCTTTAAGCATTCAGGGCAATGCTGTTCAAAATGAAAGTAAGTATCTTCATCATCATAAGGCTAGCGATCAAACAGATATGGAAAATACGGCCACAAACTACTTTCACGCATCGGCTACTGTAGAGAGATACTTGACAGCTTAGCCCTCGGTATTTGCTGTAGGAACACGTTCTCCTCATCACAGTGCTCCACGGAGCTTGCCAACTGTTCTCAATAAGCCAAATATTTAACAATTGCCCCTGCCTAACAATGAGGGACTGTAGCGTCAGGCCCACGCTATCCCATGAATCAGCGGGAGGGAGCGAGGGATGGCAGTGAGCTCATCGGGGCTCGGTAGCGGCTGAGGTAAGAGTTGTCCGGCAGCCTCTCTAACCTCAGAGGTCTCTGCAGCTCACGGCTCCTCAGAGAGAAGCCAAGCCCTGCTCAGTGTGATCTCAGCTCTCCGTGGTGACGGACTGAAGTGGAGAAAATTGGATCAGCGCACAGTAGAGCTGATAACTTCTGAACTAGGCTACAACAACACACACCCAGGACTCAGATCCCGGGTTTTGTGGTAGATCCCGGGTTTTTATGGCAACTGTGTTTTATAAAGTGTCTTTGAATAGGGTAGGCTACGGTATGTCTCAGTGAGAATAGCCATTCATTGGGGGTTTGTTTTGGCACGTTCGTGTTTTGAAACAGACTTCTAAAGACCGACTTCTTTGCATTCGAATGAAGCTCCAGGTGTCTTTCCATGACTTTCCTCAAATTAATCTCAGACTGTCTGTGAAAACGATATAAGACCAACGGTGAGAAAACGTGAAACAAAAGAGGGGAGTTTGTGGTCCCATAGTAACCTAGGCTTGAAACCTACTGGCGGTTCTGCCAGAGGACAGTAACCAGGCCAATGCACGCAGTAACAGGACGATTCTGTTAACGTCCACTTCAGAGCCAATATGTAAAACACAACCTTGGCATGGAGCGAAGACTTAGCCCACACATCCCTCTAGAACAAAGATGGAAAGGAGATGTGAATTCTGCTGCTCTGGCGGGCTTGTTTTTTTTTTGAAGATCAGCATTACGAGAGATGACAGTCTGATGGCGGGGAGATTAAAGGCCGCGCGTTGAAAAATGGATACATGGTCGGGTCACGTCTTCCAAGAACAGAGCGCCAATTATGATTGATCTAGGGTCGGACACGTGGAAACGGGAGAGCTATCCAGGGTTCTGAAGCTTATCTAGAGGATGGCGGACGAATGCACCATTGAGATACTTTTCGTCACCCGTGAGCAGGGACATAGTGACCTAGACTGTCGACATTGCACCTGGGGAGGGATGCCCCGGTAGCTCACTGGGTAAGGCGCGCATCATATGAAGGCTAGTCCTTTGCGCGGCGGACCCGGGTTCGATGCTCGGGTCCTGTGCCGCATGTCCTCCCCTCTCTCTCTCCCACGTTTCCTGTCTCTCTCAACTGTCCTATCCCATTAAAGCTGAAAAGTCCTAAAAAATATCTTTAAAAAAAAACTAACATTGCACCTGGGGAAAGAGAAGAACTTTTTAAGGGGGGGGAGGGTCCTCTTCTGTTTAATGGAGGCGCAGCATTTCAAACAGTCCTCACTGCGATGCTGTGTTGGGTTGGGAGCTCCGTTGAACTGAGGCTCTCTTGTTAGCCATGGGAGGCGGGAGCGCGATAACTCTGAGACGCTAGACAAAGCGCGGGGGCCTGCGCTTGATTAAGAGTCCCGGTCAGCTCCGCCAAGTTCGGTGTCTGGACTC
>NC_140238.1:2778564-2796064 GCF_949987555.1 Borostomias antarcticus | reverse complement strand
GACAATACGCTTTATTGGCAGGAAAGAGTAGCCTATGTACATTGTCAAAGCTTAGAACTAACTAACTAAATAACAAAAACAGAGATGATAACATTATACTTATTATACAAATATATTATACAAATAAGAAATGCAGTATGTACTAAATTGTAATAATAATCCTAATGTGTGTGTATGTAGCCTATATATTTGTGTGTGTGTGTGTGTGTGTGTGTGTGTGTGTGTGTGCGTGCGTGTGTGCGCGTGTGTGTGTGTGCGTGCGCGTGCGTGCGTGCGTATTTTACCTGAATATCTGGGAAATAGTTGCTCAGAACAACCAGTGCCATTGTGCTGGTGGGACAGACCCTCCCAACTCCTTCAGGCGAGGATACGCGGCTCCCCTGGCGGGACCGCTCTCTGGATGCTGGCCGGGAGATGTCCTCTAAAGTCCCTCTTGTGATGTCCATCTGTTTACCACCGTTTCACAAGAAATTCAGATAATTTTAGCTATCTATTTTTACTTATATAAGATAATATATTTTTATTAGTACTATTTTTACCATGGAGGTATGATTTTTACTTACTTAATATGACCAGTGGTTTCGCAGAAGGAACGAGTCGTATCTAAGGACGCAGAAACCCCGGATGTTTGTAACTATCCAAACCTCGTATCTTTATTGGTCAGACAGTTTGTAACTATACAAACCTCGTATCTTTATTGGTCAGACAGTTTGTAACTATCCAAACCTCGTATCTTTATTGGTCAGACAGTCTGTAACCATACAAACCTCGTATCTTTATTGCTCAGACAGTCTGTAACTATACAAACCTCGTATCTTTATTGGTCAGACAGTCTGTAACCATACAAACCTCGTATCTTTATTGGTCAGACAGTCGCTCCCATCTTGCGGGGCTCAGCTGATGCTATTCAATCTGATCCGCTATGGTAGCCAGGGGGAACCAACTGTACTTCTAGTAGCTTCTCTAGACCTCGGAACATCTTAACTAGACTAGTTAGATAGATATTAACTAGACTAGTTAGATAGATATTCCACATTAGATCCAGCTAAGCTAGAGACATGTATGAACTGTAGGTTAAAGCCTCTTCTGTTCTAGAAGGATCCGTGGTCACCGTGGTGTTGTTGTGGGTAAGCCATTTCCTCTGACTAGCTAATGCTAGCTAGCTACCTAACAATGAGCTAGATAGCTCCTTCATGTGTGTTATTAACCATTAGTTAACCAGCTTGATAAGATAAAGCCGTTAGATAACTAAACTAAAGTTAGTCCGCATTAGATCAGCTTCTAGGTTTGACTCGACTTGGATTGGATTGGTAAACATTGATTTGTAAGCTAGCTGGGTAGCTGACATGGGTGTGTTAAGGTAGGCAGCTAGGCTAGCTGGGTAGTCATGGGTGTGTTAAGGTAGCAGCTAGGCTAGCTGGCTAGCTGACATGGGTGTGTTAAGGTAGGCAGCTAGGCTAGCTGGGTAGCTGACATGGGTGTGTTAAGGTAGCAGCTAGGCTAGCTGGGTAGCTGACATGGGTGTGTTAAGGTAGGCAGCTAGGCTAGCTGGGTAGTCATGGGTGTGTTAAGGTAGCAGCTAGGCTAGCTGGGTAGTCATGGGTGTGTTAAGGTAGCAGCTAGGCTAGCTGGGTAGCATGGGTGTGTTAAGGTAGGCAGCTAGGCTAGCTGGGCTGACATGGGTGTGTTAAGGTAGCAGCTAGGCTAGCTGGGTAGCATGGGTGTGTTAAGGTAGGCAGCTAGGCTAGCTGGGCTGACATGGGTGTGTTAAGGTAGCAGCTAGGCTAGCTGGGTAGCTGACATGGGTGTGTTAAGGTAGCAGCTAGGCTAGCTGGGTAGTCATGGGTGTGTTAAGGTAGCAGCTAGGCTAGCTGGGTAGCTGACATGGGTGTGTTAAGGTAGCAGCTAGGCTAGCTGGGTAGCTGATATGGGTGTGTTAAGGTAGCAGCTAGGCTAGCTGGGTACCTGACATGGGTGTGTTAAGGTAGCAGCTAGGCTAGCTGGGTAGCTGATATGGGTGTGTTAAGGTAGCAGCTAGGCTAGCTGGGTAGTCATGGGTGTGTTAAGGTAGGCAGCTAGGCTAGCTGGGTAGCTGACATGGGTGTGTTAAGGTAGCAGCTAGGCTAGCTGGGTAGCTGACATGGGTGTGTTAAGGTAGCAGCTAGGCTAGCTGGGTAGTCATGGGTGTGTTAAGGTAGCAGCTAGGCTAGCTGGGTAGCTGACATGGGTGTGTTAAGGTAGCAGCTAGGCTAGCTGGGTAGTCATGGGTGTGTTAAGGTAGCAGCTAGGCTAGCTGGGTAGTCATGGGTGTGTTAAGGTAGCAGCTAGGCTAGCTGGGTAGCTGACATGGGTGTGTTAAGGTAGCTAGGCTAGCTGGGTAGCTGACATGGGTGTGTTAAGGTAGCAGCTAGGCTAGCTGGGTAGTCATGGGTGTGTTAAGGTAGCAGCTGGGTAGCTGACATGGGTGTGTTAAGGTAGGCAGCTAGGCTAGCTGGGTAGCTGACATGGGTGTGTTAAGGTAGGTAGCTAGGCTATCTGGGTAGCTGACATGGGTGTGTTAAGGTAGCTAGCTAGGCTAGCTGGGTAGTCATGGGTGTGTTAAGGTAGGCAGCTAGGCTAGCTGGGTAGTCATGGGTGTGTTAAGGTAGCAGCTAGGCTAGCTGGGTAGCTGACTGGGTGTGTTAAGGTAGCAGCTAGGCTAGCTGGGTAGTCATGGGTGTGTTAAGGTAGCAGCTAGGCTAGCTGGGTAGTCATGGGTGTGTTAAGGTAGCAGCTAGGCTAGCTGGGTAGCTGACATGGGTGTGTTAAGGTAGCAGCTAGGCTAGCTGGGTAGTCATGGGTGTGTTAAGGTAGCAGCTAGGCTAGCTGGGTAGTCATGGGTGTGTTAAGGTAGGTAGCTAGGCTAGCTGGGTAGCTGACATGGGTGTGTTAAGGTAGCAGCTAGGCTAGCTGGGTAGTCATGGGTGTGTTAAGGTAGGCAGCTAGGCTAGCTGGGTATCTGACATGGGTGTGTTAAGGTAGCAGCTAGGCTAGCTGGGTAGCTGACATGGGTGTGTTAAGGTAGCAGCTAGGCTAGCTGGGTATCTGACATGGGTGTGTTAAGGTAGGCAGCTACGCTAGCTGGGTAGCTGACATGGGTGTGTTAAGGTAGCAGCTAGGCTAGCTGGGTAGTCATGGGTGTGTTAAGGTAGCAGCTAGGCTAGCTGGGTAGCATGGGTGTGTTAAGGTAGCAGCTAGGCTAGCTGGGTAGCTGACATGGGTGTGTTAAGGTAGTAGCTAGGCTAGCTGGGTAGCTGACATGGGTGTGTTAAGGTAGGCAGCTAGGCTAGCTGGGTAGCTGACATGGGTGTGTTAAGGTAGCAGCTAGGCTAGCTGGGTAGCTGACATGGGTGTGTTAAGGTAGGCAGCTAGGCTAGCTGGGTAGCTGACATGGGTGTGTTAAGGTAGCAGCTAGGCTAGCTGGGTAGCTGACATGGGTGTGTTAAGGTAGCTAAGCTAGCTGGGTAGCTGACATGGGTGTGTTAAGGTAGACAGCTAGGCTAGCTGGGTAGCTGACATGGGTGTGTTAAGGTAGGCAGCTAGGCTAGCTGGGTAGCTGACATGGGTGTGTTAAGGTAGGCAGCTAGGCTAGCTGGGTAGCTGACATGGGTGTGTTAAGGTAGCTAGGCTAGCTGGGTAGCTGACATGGGTGTGTTAAGGTAGGCAGCTAGGCTAGCTGGGTAGCTGACATGGGTGTGTTAAGGTAGCAGCTAGGCTAGCTGGGTAGCTGACATGGGTGTGTTAAGGTAGCTAAGCTAGCTGGGTAGCTGACATGGGTGTGTTAAGGTAGACAGCTAGGCTAGCTGGGTAGCTGACATGGGTGTGTTAAGGTAGGCAGCTAGGCTAGCTGGGTAGCTGACATGGGTGTGTTAAGGTAGCAGCTAGGCTAGCTGGGTAGCTGACATGGGTGTGTTAAGGTAGCAGCTAGGCTAGCTAAACCATTCTCACCTGTTGAGAAGCTGCTAGCCAGCTTCCTGCCCTCGTTAGCTACTGGATAACGATTCAGAAAGGCAGATATTAGTGACTGAAAGCTCAAAGACAACCATGCATTGTTGATGCTGTTGCCTGAATAGCTCATGCTAGCAGCTAACGATAGCGTTTGGTAGCTAATGTAGCTAACTAATACTCAGTCTAAGTGATATAGGCTTGGATAGCCTGTACAACGTTCGGTCATTTCTTAATTCACCCCAAAAGGACTAGCAGAGCACGTACATTTTAGATCATGAATACAAGGGAATTAGTTTATGAGTATCTGCTTTGGTGAGTTGTTATTCAGTAACGTAGCTAGTCTGCTATATTAGCTACCTTGCTCTGTATAGGCCCAATTTAGCCCCTTATTATTGTATTCTTTGTGACCAGGTTATTATCATTGAGATTAAAAAATCTCTTGAAAGAGGGACCTGGCCAAGAAAACAGTACAAAGTTACAGACACATATAATTACAACAGTATACATTGCATTAGTACAGATTAGGCCTCTAACAATTATCCTTAGCTATCCACACCCATCATTGGCTCTTGTCCAAGCTCTGGAGAACATACCAGGTGTCATCCTTGTAAGATCGGGAGTTGGGATTGGCTGGTTCGTTCTTTGCACTGCAGTGTTGTGACATGTCACGGGAAGTATTGCATCTTTATGTTATTACCCTAGGTTGAGCTGACTCTACAGCAGCCAGGGGAAATAAAAGATGTGCAATGGAATAGTAGAGTCAGTGTCAAAGGCCTTTGCGCCCCCCACCTCAGCTGACAGACGGTACATCTCCCTGCTGCTGTTTCTGACTGTGGTCTCCACCGGACAAGGGTCAGGTAAGAGAAAACCTACGAACTATCTGTGGTATTACAGCACAACATATCCATACCTCTGGTGTTTGGCAACACCATACGCATTCAGCTCGCCATATACACACACAGACACACAACACCCAGTAGCACAACAGCTAGACGTGGCTTCCCCATGTTCTCTCCCACGCATAGCTGATGGGAAAACGGGGCTATTGATCTTTCTCTGGCTCTCCCCTGTCTTTCTGTTTCTATCTCGCTCGCTCTCCCAGCTCCCACTCGGCTCTCACCGCCTTAGTGACTCACGGCTGTTGCGTAATAAGCCATAGAGCTCTCTTATTGAGTGGGCATCGGAGCAAACCCACTCATGCTGGAGGGATGCCCTCAAGAGCAGATGATGCTACAAGCCATTCCTCACACAACCTGTTAGCCAGTATCTTTTCAGCGAATCCCTCAACAGATGAGAATCAATAAGGTTAGCAAGGTTTCCGAACCTCTGTTCATGTAAGATGGAAAAAAAGCTCGCTTCATAAATAAAGTTAGTCACGCTTCTCCATCCGGACTCATTGCGTTGTGTTTGCAGTATAGCCGTCAGTTTAGTCGTGAGCATTAAGCAGTTTGTTCTGCCCTCTCTCCCTCAGGATGCGTGAGGCCATACATGGTCCAGAACAGCTGGGTCAACCTGACCGAGTCCAACCGGGGCTCCTTCCCCGTGGACACGGTTCTGCAGTACAGCTGTGACCCGGGCTACGTGGCTGACGGGCCCACCACCATCGCCTGCACCCCGCTGGGACGCTGGTCCTCGGACCCCCCCCACTGCATACGCGGAGACGGTGAGGCATCCTACCCTCGATTACGCCCCCCCCCCCCCTGCCCGACACTGGCACCGTCGCACCCTAGCTGTGTGCTAAATGCCGCGTTCCATTTGTATCGGAGCTAGGGATTTGGCGCCCGGGATGACGTCATATCCCAGTTGAATGAGTTCCAAAAACAAAACAAACGTTTGCCCCATCTTTGTCGTTCTAGCCAAGTTAGCCATTGCTAGCTATTGTTAGCAATGCCAGTTGATAACAACGAACTATGCTTTTTTGGGAATCAGATCGGGATCGATTTTTTTCATCCCAAGCAAAATGGCCGAAATCCCAAGTTCAGGCGGCGTATTGATGACGACTTTTCCGTGGAACCCGGGAATCCCGACGTTCCCGATACAAATGGAACGCAGCGTAACGCGTCTCCCTAGCGAAATAAGATTCCAAACCTGCTGCTGATGTTGTATTTGTTCCTTTCCCAGTGTGTCTGCCTCCGCCCGAGCCGGAGAACGGGGGCTACTCCTGCCACCCCTCCCCCTGCCGGCGTCTGTCCCACGGCACCGTGATCGAGTACTTCTGCGACGAGGGCTTCACGCTACGGGGGGACCTCAAGTACCTGACGTGTCAGGATGCGCAGTGGAACTTCCCCATGCAGATTACTTGCGTCAGCCAAGGTCGGTCATCCCCTAGCTAGTGGGCAGCACGGTGGCTCAGTGATTAGCACTGTCGCCTCACAGCAAGAAGGTCCTGGGTTCGAATCCCGGTCGTTCCAGGTCCTTTCTGTGTGGAGTTTGCATGTTCTCCCCGTGCCTGCGTGGGTTCCCTCCGGGTACTCCGGCTTCCCCCACCATCATAAAGACATGCGACGTATGAATGTGAAGGAATGTTGTTGTTGGTCGGAGGGGCCGTAGGCGCAGGGCAGCTGTGGCTACAGATGTAGCTTACCACCACCGGTATGACTGTGTCTGAATGAATACTGGACTCTGTAAAGCGCTCTGGGTATCATGAAGGGCGCTATATAAATCCAATTTAAGAGGAAGAAGAAGCTCCAGACAGCAGTTACGCTATTGAAGTAATCACAAAAAGTTGATACGCAGATTTTAAAATTGACGGAGCTTTTAATGCGAGCGTCTCGTAGAGCATCAGTGAGCAGCACAGGTGGTGTCCAGAGTAGTTGGTTAATCCTGAAACTCCTGTCCCGGTCCCCAGGCTGTGTGAGACCGTTCATGGTCCAGCACGGCTCGGCTAACCTGACGGAGACCAACCGGAGGTCCTTCCCCGTGGACACGGTTCTGCAGTACAGCTGTGACCCGGGCTACGTGGCTGACGGGCCCAACACCATCGCCTGCACGGCGCTGGGACGCTGGTCCTCGGACCCCCCCCACTGCATACACAGCGACGGTACACAAGGCCTGGGTTAACACTCAGCATTCATTCTGTCTGTCTGTCTGTCTGTCTGTCCGTCTCTCTCACTCTCTCTGTCTCTCTCCCTCTCTCTGTGCCTCTCTCCCTATGTCTCTCTCTCCCTCTTTCTCTCTCTCTCTGTCTCTCTCTCTGTCTCTCTCTCACTCTTTCTCTCTGTCTCTCTCTGTCTCTCTCTCCCTCTTTCTCTCTCTGTCTCTCTCCCTCCCTCTCTCTCTCTCTCTGTTTCTCTCTCTGTCTCTCTCTCCCTCTTTCTGTGTCTCTCTCTGTCTCTCTCTCCCTCTTTCTCTCTTTCTCTCTGTGTCTCCCTCTCTCTCTCTGTCTCTCTCTCTGTCTCTCTCCCTCTCTCTCACTACCCCTGTCCAACACCAAAGAGTGTCAATAGTGACGTCATTTCTGTCTGTTGATACTTTCAAAAGTGTCGTACGACGAAGTATAAATTGGCCTTAAGTGTTTTATCAATACTTAGTGACGAAGCTGCAAACTGTGTCTGCTCTAGTCCTCTCCCTCGCTCCGCGGGCCGGTAGAGGAACAGAGGCTCGCAGCACAGAGCGGTGTCAAATCTCACTCAGTCTGAGTCTAGAGCGATCATCTCTCAGTCTTCTCTCGCTGTCCACCGTGAACTTTGCAAACTCAGCGGAAGCGGCTGTAAGTCGGCCTACAAATGCTCTCATCGCCGTGTCTGTTTACGTTCAACTAGGGCTGGGTATCGAGTTGAATTTCAAGATTCGATTCCGATTCACAAGGTTCAGAATCGATTATCACGATTTTTTTTTTTTTTGCTGTAACCTTAATTACATGACTGCCAAGTTATGCAACACATCAATACTAGGGCTGGGTATCGATACTGATTTCCAAAAATGAATGAATGAATGAATCATTGAATGAATTAATTAACTATTCATTCCTTCATTTATTCATTCATTCATTAAATAAAAGATCGATTTTGGGATTCATGAATCGATAAATTGATTTTTTAAACCCAGCCCTACGTTCAACGCAAACAAATTCCGAACGTTCTTAAAAAAAAAGCCGCTCAAATATAACCGATCAAAGCGGATGGAGCAGCGTACGGCGTTTACCGGTAATGCTGGTGTTGTCGTGAGTTTATTAACCGGCGAGTGGGGCGTGGCGTTCTACGGTCTGGCTCACGACGGCTCTCCCCCCCCCCCCCCCCCGTCGACAGTGTGTCTGCCCCCACCGGAGCCAGAGAACGGGGGCTACAACTGCCACCCCTCCCCCTGCCGCCGGCTGGCCCACGGCACGGTCATCGAGTTCTTCTGCGACGAGGGCTTCATCCTGAAGGGGGACTACAAGTACATGAACTGCCAGGACGGCGAATGGGACGGCTCCGTGCCGGTCAGCTGTCTCCTGGACCATGGTGAGGCCACGGGCGACGACGTGACGCTAAGACACGCTGCCGACGTCGTTATTGATTATCTATCAGCCTAATGCCTGAATGCTATTTTTAAAAAGCATAAAGGGCTATTTATGGGTGTTTTTTTTGGGACGGTTAACGTTTTTCTTTCAGCGAGCGCTCTGTGTGGTAATATTACCGTCCTTGGCAGACCGCGACCCGGCGCTGCCGTTGGGGATGCCCACCCTGTCCATCGTGGCGTCCACGGCCAGCTCCGTGGCCCTCATCCTGCTGCTGGTGGTCCTGTTCGTCCTGCTGCAGCCCAAACTCAAGTCCTTACACCACAGCCGGTGAGTACCCTCAGAACACACGCACACACACACACACACACACACTCATAATCCACAGCCAGCTGCGGTGGTTTAATCCCACAATTTAGCCGCCCCGAGTGTGCCTGTGTGTTTGTCGGGTACAGCAGACCTTTTAAACGGGGTTTGGTATGTTTTTAACCGGCTTTTTTAAATCCGTCCCCTGTCCCCGAGCCAGGCGTGAGCAGGGCGTGTCGGGCCAGCCCGTGTCCATCATGGTGGAGGGGGTGCAGGTGGCCCTGCCGTCCTACGAGGAGGCCGTCTGCGGAGGGGGAGGAGCCTCGGCGGGCCCCGGCGCCGAGTCCCGGGTCCAGATCGTGATGTCCGAGGGCCCGCAGCAGCAGCAGCAGGGGGCGGGGCCGGAACCCGGGCCGTCCGGGGCCCCCTACCCCGCCCGGCGCTCGGAGACGGTGGTGGTCCATCCTGCGCCGCCGTCCGCGGCGTCCCCCGCCTCCTCTCCCACGCCCTCCTCGTCCTCCGGCTGGGGTCTGGAGCAGGCCGCCGCCCCCTCGCCCCCGGCCCCGCACAGGAGGCTGTCCGCGGGCAGCGAGCAGCACAGCCTGCCCCTGCTGGACTCTGAGATGGACTACTCTGACGGTACTAGGCCTTCCCGTCAGCCTGACGTTAACTATCCACTCCACACGTTCTGTACCCGCTAGGGCTGGGTTTCAAATAGAATAGAATAGAATATACTTTATTGTCCCCTCAGGGAAATTTGTCTTGGACTCGTTTGCTGCACAAATCAACTCTATACATAAAAACAGAGGAGGACAACACATCAAAAAAAAAATATTCAGATTCAAATGATTCATGAATCCCAAAATCGATCTTTTATTGAATGAATGAATGAATGAATGAATGAATGAATGAATGAATGAATGAATGAATGAATGAATGAATGAAGGAATGAATAGTTCATTAATTCATTCAATCATTCATTCATTCATTCATTTTTGGAAATCAGTATCGATACCCAGCCCTAGTATTGATGTGTTGCATAACTTGGCAGTCATGTAATTAAGGTTACAGCAAAAAAAAAAAAACAGGTTTAGTAACACTAACCGAATCGACATTGAATCGAATCGAATTGAATCGTGGTAATCGATTCTGAACCTTGTGAATCGGAATCGAATCTATTCTTGAAATTGGAATCAATACCCAGCCCTAGTACCCGCCTCCTGCATAGGTTGCCATGCCCACGCCGTACAGCGTATTGATGTTCTGTGTCGTTTCCTGTCCCGGTTCGTCTCTTGCAGATATGCCTTTGTTGAAGGAGGCCTGAAGCACGCCGCGGCCGCCGTGGGGCGCCCCTTAGACCCCGCCCCCCACCCCAGAGATGCCGACAGCAGACCGCTGTTGACCTACCGTGTGGAGTCAGAGGCCTCTCTCTCTCTGGAGCTCCGCGCACCACACTGCAAATGCTGCCAACACAGACTACCCACCTCCAGGGGCAGTGGGGGAAGCTGGGCCATGTAGTAGGATACCTCTACACCATCCCAGGGAGGGCACAGAGGACCCCCCCCCCCCACATGTATATACATGCTTAAAGATTTTTCTAGGTCTTCTTACACTATGTATGTCGGATGTCTGACGCATCGGTTTACCCTTTTAACTATCGGCTTAGCTCAGAGATAAACAGACATCAAGCTGTAAATAAAATAGAAGAACGTGTTCTCTAACTCCGAGGCAGGGTTTTTGGAGAAGCTCACTTATGTCATTCAGTAGTCATTATCATATCCTCCTTTTTTTTTTAAAACATGCTATAAACACATTTTCAGAGATAATCATCGCAGCGATGATCGCTAGTTCACTCCTGCATTTTCTCACACTATAGGAAGCACGTCACGCACAAGCGCATAGAGAATGAGGCATGAAGGCGATGCAACTTGGAGCTAGTCAGCCGTCGCAGGCGTACAGTGCGATTCCTTGCGTGGAGATACGAGTATATCCACCA
Organism: Borostomias antarcticus; assembly: GCF_949987555.1. Classification (NCBI taxonomy): domain Eukaryota; kingdom Metazoa; phylum Chordata; class Actinopteri; order Stomiiformes; family Stomiidae; genus Borostomias; species Borostomias antarcticus. The sequence continues at coordinate 2,785,337 of NC_140238.1, read as the reverse complement.
CACTTATCATAACGCACGTGGCTTTTCACATGTATCAATCTTCTGTAATCATGATTTTCACCTTAGCTTTTTGCGCTACAGGTGGCGGCAAGTGTGGCCGCGCTTTCTCTCCGCTCACCTCACGTAGTCTTCATGTTTTCCCGCCTTCTTTGAGACCTGTCCCTCGCCTCTACACTCTGTGGTATTCATACGCACCCAGCCTCTCGTATCCATAAGTCCATTTCTCCCAGAAGCCTTAGAGATCCACATCTATGCACAAGCACCGTCTGTAAAGATTTTCATTGAGTGAGGAAAAAAAGAACTTTTAAATGAATGTTAAATCATGGTTTACACTGCTTAGTCATGTAACAATATCGAGCTTTGTCAGACATGTTGCGTGTACACCTGAAAATATTATACTGTTTATTTATTCAGGTTGTTTGGAAATTCTGTTCTGGTTAAGTATAGATAGCAAAACTAAATTGAGTATTTAATATATTCATGTCCTGAATGCTGTTGATCAGCCGAGGTTCCTTCGATGCTTCCAAAATATTTGGAAAAGGATATTTTAAGACTGGTCTTTTAACTTTGGTAGACCTCTAGGCACGTATGTGAGACTATAAGATTGATTTGGTCGTAACACAAAAAGCAGGTAATTAATGTACAGAAGCTTAGTGTCATGTCTGTGTAGCATTGGATTTATTTTTGGATTGAGCAATGCATTTTGTGTGAGGATGGTATTTTAATATTTGTTTAAAAAAACTCTTAAGTTAATTTTACTCTGTATATACCCTGTAATAATTTGATTAAATATGAGTTGAGGTGTTCAAGTTGGATGTTTATTGTGAGAGTATTGAATGATTAGTGCCTCTTAAAGCATATCTTTGTTTCAGCGCTCTTCAAGTAATTGGAAATCTGAAATCTATTGTTGATTTGCCTGCTAATGAGATAGAACATGAGTATGAATATGGGCATATTGTCTTAACCTCCAAACACTACTGTACAAAGGTTTGTGGGTTTAACATGTTTTTATTATAAACATTTATTATTCACAAAAGCTGCAATAGCACAGAGAGACGGCTGCTTCATACCATGATTAAAAAACACGCAATTAAAGGAATTCCTGGATGTCAAAAATGAACTACGAGCTCTATACCTAGAGGTTTTTCTGTTATTTGTGTTAAAGGAGTAGTAAAGGGGAAATCATGTTCAGCCCTGTTTTAAGGTTACTTATGATCATATACAATGGTTCAGATCAAAACGTTGACAAAACTAGCACTTTTGAGAAAGTCTGATAATTCCTCTACCACCATTTAGTAGTAGTAGTAGTTTCTTGTCTTTGAAATCGAGTTTAACATGTTTTTGAATGATTTTTCACGATGCCCACCAACATCCATTGTATGACCAAAACGGTGGTAGAGCAATTATCAGACTTTCTCAAAGTGCTAGTTTTGTCACCTTTTTGATCTGAACCATTGTATATGATCATACGTAACCTTAAAACAGGGCTAAACATGATTTCCCCTTTACTACTCCTTTAATTTAAAAATGTCCATTGAAAAAAAACACTGATATAGCGCAGTCACTCTGTTTCCCTCTTCACAGCAGGCGATGTGGTGGCTTTAGCTGAATAAAGGCTAAACTCCCACTTCTGAAGTTGCATTGGTAGAATTAGGCTGCCATTCCCATCATGCAATGCAGCCTATGCAAATGAAATTGTCTTGCATTTGCTATCACTTGATTATCAGTCGACTTGAGAGGTGGGCATGTTAGGCTACCCACAAAGGCTTGAGCATGGACTGGCCTTCTCCCTTCTGCTCCCTCTCTGCTGGTGTGTGGGTGAAGAGGCGTGTCCAGCCTGGTCCGGTGTCCTCTTTGTCCATCATCCATCATCCTGCGGCAGATTCACCTCCTGCTAGGTACACAGGCTTGGCTTGAGGGACAGAGAGGCAGAGCACAGAAAACATGAACTTGAGTGAGTTGAAACTAAAGCCTCCGGCGTTGTTATTGAAGCTGGGTCTTGGTGTGGCGTTTCTCCATAGGCGTTAACCCTACCGGACAGCTGTGACACTCACCCTTAGACGGCTGCTTGAATGTTTGGTGACATCTGAAGAGGAAGATGAAAAACAGGGCCTCTCCTCCCTGGAATATGATGTAGAGGAGCGGGAACAAGTACAAGGGCCCGATGACCTCGGGGGCGAAGGCCACCTTCAAGATGGTGGAGCACAGCTGGATGTTCTGACAGCCGGTCTCCATCGAGATCGTCCTCCTGCACCTGGAAGGAGAGAGAGAGAGAGAGGGGGGTTATTTATCAAACATTTCATAGTTCAGATCATTCAGTCCCAACGTCTGTTTGACTGAACAAAGAACAGGCTTCCACTCTTTGACCTATGGGTATACACTGTTGACTTTCGTTGTCTTTTATCATTGTCCTTATTAAGCTCTGCGTTGTGTTTTGATTTCAATAAAAGATGTCCCCCAATCTCACACAATACCACACCGTCCAGTGTCTCCTTGTTCTGATGTATCCCAAATAAATCTCTCCAACACGGGATTTGAGCGACATTGCAAAAGCTGTTTATTCCAGAAGGTTTAACATACAAAAGACAATCAATGGCATATAGTCTAATGTACAGTTGACCTCTCTGTATGCTGTCTGGACTCAAATCAGAGCATCGGAGCTCGAGCAAGGTTCTTATGGTTCGGGTGTCCCCCCCCCCCCTCGTCTCTTCTCCGATAAGACTGTCTTTCTGGTCTCTTCTGTGACCTTGTTTGGTCACGAGAAGCTACGCCGCCTCAGCGCCCAGGTCTCTATCTCTAACCACAACAATTGCTGTTTGAGTGTACCAACCATGGAACGTCATCTTTATCTCATAATCAATGGAAGAGGGACACCATATCTTACAGAAAGCTCCAGCTCCAGCCATACTCAGATAAGTAAATCATAATAATTAGGAACAGCTAACAGGAAAACCAAATTCATCAATATTCATCAGCACTTACTTATCATTGACCCTGAAGAGGGTTGACATGACGTATCCTAGCATGTAGCCAGACAAGGGCATCAGCGCAGCCACAGCCATCAGTTGGGGTGAGAGAACCACCCACACTGTTCCCCCAAGGGTGATGCCACACATGATGCCAATCGCCACAGAGGCGACCAACAGGATGCTGATACCAACCTGCGGAACGAGAGCTCAGTTTAGACACGTTTTTAAAGAAGCCGTCAATTCAGATTGGAAATGGCGACCATGGCGTTAATTTCACCTTAATGACGATGGAAGAGTAGTTTGGTTTGAGGTGATTGATGGTGATACCGACGCCACAGGGCACCAGAGTCATGGTGAGAGCCACCATGATGCCAGTGTACGGCACGGCATTCTCCAACTCGAAGCCTTGGCAGTACACGAAGAGCAGCAGAGGCATCAGGCCTAGGGCCAAGATGGTGGAACATGTGGTCATCACTATGCTGTCGGACGACCAGAGAGAGAGAGTTTCATTATTGGTTGAAGGACAGAGACAATTGTTTTCTTTGTGCAGGAAACATTTTCCATTCCCTCTCTTTTGGGAGATTTTTTACTCCACAGTTTCATGAATAGAAAAGGTTAGATAGGGTTATTACAGTATCTGCTTTACAATCTGGACCGGCTACTAAACGGGCTGACGAACTCAAACAGGCAGTCAGAGCATGCTTCTTCTCACAGGAGAGAGATATTCCAGTGAGTGTTACCTCAGGTTCATGTCACCTTTCAGTGCCAGGGCGAAAATATTGGAGTGGTTCCCCCCTGGACAGCAGCCACAGATCAACACGGTGACCGTCTCCATGGCCCCCAGCTGGAAGATCTTGGCCAGGCTGAAGGCAGTGAGGGGCATGATGCAAAACTGGGCCACTGCCGCGATGACCACCCCTTTGGGCTTCAGGATATGGGCTCTGATCTGGGTGATGTCCATGGTGCAGCCCAGGGACATCATGGTGATGAAGAGGATGATGATGCTGATGCCGCTGATGGCCTTGTCCATGACGGGGGAGAAGGGGGACTGTAAGCCCACACTGACGTTGTGCGTGACGTTGCCGTCTCTCCAGAAGTCATGGCTGCCTCCGTACTGCCGCTCGGTATGGTTCATGGTGTCATTCATTCCCAAGTTGTACGTTTGCTGCTCACACACCACAACTGTAGGCGCAGAGGACAGCGGACAGACAGACAAACAAGCAAACAAACAAACAAACATACAAACAACATGCTGTCATATGGGAGCAAAGGTTTCTTGAGCATTATATACTAGTTACAACTCAACGGAGAGTAATTGCATTCGCAATGTCATTCCCATCGACACTTTGAACAATCCTATCTGAATTATGTTTTTGTAAGTAGATATCCACTTCACTTTAAAAGATGATATCTGGTGAAAATGTTGAACTAGTATGCAGGTGCTGTTCTCACCATCAGCTAGTTGGTACGTTCAAATGTGTAATTGTCACACGATTGTAGCCAGACAGTACGATAGTGTGCTCAGTAGTACAGTACAGTGTTATACAGTGAGATACCCCTTGTGACTTTCAGCTGCTACTAGAATGATAGAAACGATAGAAACACGTGTTTGAATGCCCCCTACGCTGGAATATCATAGTGATGTTACTTTAATTTTAGCACATTGAGGGAATAAGTGGTCGTGTGGATTTTAGTAAAATGTCAAAATGAAGAAGAATGTTTTTCTCTGTGTTTCACGGACGGTTGGCTTGCCACCCACTGCCAGGGCCCCTTGTCACCACACAAAACTATTCAGGCGGGGATAAACCAAGCACCACACAAGAATAGCGGGGTGCCCAGTCAGATACACATGTAGCCTAGATATACATGATGTTTTTACACCCGTATGTTGTGTTAATGGTATTTTGCTAGTCATTTGCAACACCTGAATCGGTATGCGATCTAGATAAAATACACTATTATGTCTTTTCCATCCTTAATGAAGGTGATAAATTAACATTACAAGTATCTTCTTACCTTCATTGTGCGCAGGCTTGTAATGTTCCAATCAGGGATCCTGCTCACTTGTTCCGTCGCTGTCTCTCACTCTCTCTCTCTCTCTCTCTGTTTGTGTGTGTGTGTGTGTGTGTGTGTGTCTCTCTCTCTCTCTCTCTCTCTCTCTCTCTCTCTGTGTGTGTGTGTGTCTCTCTCTCTCTCTCTCTCTCTCTCTCTCTCTCTCTGTGTCTCTCTCTCTCTCTCTCTCTCTCTGTGTGTCTCTCTCTCTCTCTGTGTCTCTCTCTCTCTCTCTCTCTCTCTCGCTCTCTCTCATACCCTTGCATCCCTCCATCCTCCTCACATTCCTGTACTCTAGCCCCATGCTCTCTGTGTGGAACCTCATCACATGGTAGTATGGTCACATGGTTGGGCAGGGGTGCTGTAGATCTTTTAAGGAACTGTATTTCATGTCAATCACACAGCTAGGGAGGTACTGGATCATGGCTGATATAGGATGAGCAGCCTAAGGGGATTTCTCTGCATTTCTTCTTAGTTTATTGAGTTTATCAGCTGTATCGCCAAACCGAGGTGCTCATTAACTTTCATTTTACAGGGTACTAGAATTCCATCGAATCTAAAGTAAGGAGCAAAGGTAATCGCCCGTCGTCAACTCCTGAGATGTGGAGTTCCTCCCCTTGTTGGACTGGGGTTCCGTGGGAAAGCTGTGTCCGGTGTCTGATCTGAGGGGTCTGACTATGTGGACAGAGTATAATTGTTGCCGTGGCACCAGAGGGTTTTTTTCTACTTGGCCTGCGTAAACAGACTATCAATGGGTGTTACGTAACCAGGCTGAAGGTTCAATGGCAACTCTGACAGGCCTTTCAAGTGGCAAACAAGTACCCAGCAGCCTCTGCTCACGCTACTGGGCCAGATATGTCAAATACACTGTGTTGTTGCTTTTATGACCTAATCTCCAACGGTGTGCAACAGATTAAAGAGCCCGTATATGTTTATTTAAATCTCACTGTGCAGACTGCATAGCACATAGTATTGAGCTAGATTCAGATTCATGGCCTACATATCAAAGAACAGAATGTCCCTTTGTTGTAGAGAAGCATGCATGACATACATTCACCATACAGGATACTAATGACATCATCGATGCATGTTGACACACTGGTTAATATTGTCCATGTGGAGTCAGATTCCAATTCCGTATTGTTGCAGTGCAATGGCTCTGAGAAAGAAAAAGTCATTATGTGCCTAATCCCATAGAGATTATTATGATATAATGACCATGTTATGATATAGTACAGAATTGAGCTCTCTAAAACCTAAATACAAATACTACACATGTACCGTATGTTGTTCCATGTGCTTCATCACCCTCATTTAAATGCATCAGAGCATTTCCATTTGCTTCACCATCGCCACCTTTATGTTCATCATCATCATCATCATCATCATTTTCATCATCATCATCATCACCTCCTCCCTTCCTCTCCTCCCTTCCTCTCCCCCTCTCCTCATCCCCCCTTCCTTCCCTCCCTACACACGCTGCTCTCACCTGAAACGATTAGCAGTGAATTATGTCAAATCAGCCATTTCCTAGTACTTTGTAGTTACCAAAACACTGAGAAAGGGGAGCTGAACGAAATGAAAATTAAATTAAACCAAACATTTAAAGTAAAAGTAAAAGAATAATGAAAAGTAAAAGAATGACGTCTAACATTTTTTGTTATGATGTTGAAAACTCATTTGGGTCCTATAGTTGCTTTCTTCCCCCATCACTTCAACATTGCTAACATCACTAACAAACTTTTTCTTGAA
>NC_140238.1:2758564-2773564 GCF_949987555.1 Borostomias antarcticus | reverse complement strand
ATTAGACGTACCCAACCGTCAACAAACCCAATACGTTATAATCTACCATATATCTCTAATATACAATACTGTACCCCTCGTACGTTGTATGCTACGTAGCTAGCTAGAGAATATGAATATTAACGTGAGCTAGCACTAGCAGCTAGCTATGTGGTCAGTAGCGTTACTAGATCTCACTAGTGCTAGCGTGCTAACGTGCTAGCTCACTATTTATTTGGTCGAATAACACGACCGAGTTAATGTTATGATGGAAGCATTTCAGTAATATGTGTAAGGTTAGTAGTTAACCTTAGTTAATCTACCACTATGACACCAGGGCTGAATGAGTCTAGTTAGGATCTGGCTCTATGAAGAACAACATCAATACAGAGAGCTGGTTGTTTACTATTAACTTAGCTCGTCTGTCAAGATACATTATGTAAATTGGTCACTACCTATGCTCGTCTCGGATAACCCAAAACATATGTTGTGCCTGGTATTGTTGGCTAAATTAAACTAGAATTGTTCTTGCTAACTTTACCCTGTGTGCAAGGTCAAAAAAGACCTTTAAAGAATAAATAGCCAGGTAGAAGTGCAAGCCATGGCCAATCCTTTAGCAAGCCCAATTTTCTTTTTTGTGCTTACATGGACCTATGTTGGGTCGTGTTTGAGCCATACTGATGTGGAGTAGGGGAGATATTTACGCATGAACGCGTAATCCCATCCCACAAACTTAAGTCCTATATTTATCCGGCTAGAGATACTGATTTTGCGTGGTTCCTCGCTTTTTTTGCACGTATAGTTTGCAGACCGGATCTTAACTGGTCATAATATGTCAAAGAAGAAGCCAACCATGTCCACTGGCCGCCCTATAACGCGTAGCTTACCATGTGTACATGCTTGCCAACTAGGGCTGTGCGCCCTGCCAATCTGGGAAACTGTGCTAGTCTCTCCATGAAAGGAAATAATGAACATCATGTCCCCAATACCAATTACACACTTGGTTAGCTGCTTGACTGGCAAATGTACTGTGCGTCCACTGTATGTTATGACAAACATAGGATGCAATGACCTGCTGGTCGTTTTTCCCTGTGGAAGAGATGCTGAATGCTCATGTATGGAGTATTGCCAAAGTGTATAGTAGGGTTGTTGCATGATGTCAAATCATGGCCCATCTGTTTTGGTATTAGATCTGACCTGATAGGATTTTTCGTAGAGAAAGTGATTCCATTCCCCCATTTTTATTAAGATGGATCTCCAGCCCGTAATATGAAATAGATTTGGTTGTCTGTAGGAAGCAGGGGTAGTGAGGACCAACATAAATGATTGGTATTGTTTCATCCTAGCTTAGCTTTTTAAGTAGAATGGTGCAACCATAAATTGCCTATAATTTTGTGGGTGTGACACATTTACTCCACTTAGATTTCATCGCCACAATCCAGGCTATTCTAAATATTTTGAGTAGACATTTAAGCAATAGTTTGTCATTTGATTCTGGCGTTTGTGCTGCTATGTACATGGGGTATTTGTTATTTCCTTGTCATGGTCCATATACGCTTATTCATTTGACTTCAATTGTAGGCAGACAAACGAGCACATCACAATGCGCTGGAGCGCAAGCGCAGGGACCACATCAAAGACAGCTTCCACAGTCTACGAGACTCCGTGCCCGCCTTACAGGGAGAGAAGGTGAGTGTGAGTCTCTTTTCTACATTCCACCATCGAATCACTACTGCACTTCAGCGCTTTGAGCTAGAGACCACAATCACAGTTTCCCGTTTTAAAGGTGCAGTGTACGGTTTGTGATTTCCGTTGGAAAAATTGTAAGCGATTTTGAGAAATGCAACCGACAAAATCCCCACCCTCCCTTTCAGGCCTCCCTCCATAACCACTCGTCCTTTAACTCTTTGAATGCGACCACGTGCGCTTTCTAGCATTATAGGGAAACCTATTAATATTCGGAATGTTGTCACTGTACTTACAGGGTTAACAGGGGGAACAAACCAATGACTCACTAGGCTAGGTTGACAGACAGGTAAACCATCCAATCATGTCAAATTGGCAACACAAAATGATGGGATGCACTTATTAGTCCTGTGACTTTTATTTCATTTTGGTGTCAAGAGCACTTTATTTATTGATTGCTGGATGGAATGATAATCGCAAAAAATATAACAAAGTGCTTCTGAGCCAAACCACATACTGCATCTTTAATAATTCCATTAATATGTGCTATGTCCTCTCGTATTGTTTCTGAAAAAATCTCTATATATGTGTGTATTTTAATTGTGTTTTTTGTGTTTTTAACACACCACACACCTTTTAAAAGCCCTAAATGCTCCATAAACCGGCATTCATTTTCCTGGATATTACAGACTGGTGATTGTTGAGTCAGCTGAGTTTGAGGTCTCAGAACAATAGGAGAGCTCCTGAGTGCTTTCTAAGGCTAATTATGTCCTTATTCATTCCCTCTTTCCCATGTCTCTTCCATCCCCCCCTCTGTCACTTCACATTTTCAGTCTATCTTTCCTGTATTTACTGTAAGTTCGCAACCTGGCTTTTTCATGCATCTTCTCTCCTTATTCCTCTCACTACATTCACACCACCCATTTTTTTGTTTGTCTGTCAATCCTTTGCTTATCAATTCAAACATTGATATGTTTTGCACCATTTCAATACCAATCACATTTGCAATAGGAATATTATTACTGTTATACTACTATACTGCTATATTATTACTATTATACTATGATATTATTACTATTATACTACTATATTATTACTATTATACTACTATATTATTACTATTATACTACTATATTATTACTATTATACTACTGCTCCCCCCTTCTCTTCATCTCATTCTATTCTTATTTCTATCATTCATTCACCTCTTCCCTTCTAGCCTTTCTTACTATTCCATATCTGTTTCAGCTATTTAGTTCCATTAAAACTATCTACATTCAGCATTTTGACTGCTTTCAACAAACGTACACATTTTCAGGATAGCGTAAATATGTACTGTATATTTGAATATATCATTGTTGTCTATAGGGGTACAAGACCATGACTGGATCAGTGGTTTACGAATAACCTTTTAGCTTTTTAGCTTAGCTTTGTTCTAAACGATTGACAGTGTTGATACAGGGGTTTTGGATTGGTCTGGATCTTAACACGGCTCTACTTGGTCGATAGTATTGTCGTGGATCAGTTTCGCTAGCTTAGTTGATAGTTGCCTTGAATAACTCGCAGTGTGTCACCTGCAACTGTAATGACATGCGACCGTACGCAACATTGCCTCATGCCTTAGTTTGTAATTTCTGCTGACAGCAATCTGTCAAACAGGCCTCCCGAGCTCAGATCCTAGACAAAGCCACAGAGTACATCCAGTACATGCGCCGAAAAAACCACACGCACCAGCAGGACATTGACGACCTGAAGAAACAGAATGCACTTCTGGAGCAGCAGGGTGAGTGTCTGGCCAGGGGCCTGGGCCTGAGCAAGAGGTCTCGGAAGGGACCACTCGGTAGGTAGCACCATGTTTCTATATCGGGTGGGCGATGGGTGTTGTAAAGAGAGAGCTACTCATCCCGTGACCCGTGTGCTCCGTGTGTGTGATTGCAGTGCGCGCCCTGGAGAAGGCCAAGGGTAACACGCAGCTCCAGGCCAGCTTCTCCTCCTCCGACAGCAGCCTGTACACCAACCCCAAAGGGAGCGCGGTGTCCGCCTTCGACGGGGGCTCCGACTCCAGCTCCGAGTCGGAGCCCGAGGAGCCGCCCAATAGGAAGAAGCTGCGGGTGGAGCCCAGCTAGACTCCGCCCCCCAACGCTCCCTCCAGAGACTGTTGTCCACCAGCTACCACTCCTCCTCCTCCTCCTCCTAGCTGTCGGCTATCTCTTCACAGCTTTCTCATGCCAGTACAAGAGCCAGCTGGAAGAGTGTGAGAGGTGCTACTAGATACGACATGCTTCGGACTCTCTCTTCACCTGGCTAGCATCCCGTCACCCCCTTGTGGTGCAGCAAGAACTCTCAAGACCCCCAAAGTGAGGCAGCTCTGCAGTTTTGAAGGACTTCATGCTTTTATAACCTTATAATAACCATTCATAAGCGAACATGGAGGGGACAAGGTGTAGCGCTTTAGTCTAGCTATAATGAATGCACCAATTTCTTGTTTTGGAAAACTATATGAACCTTGTCAAAGAGTTTTGAAACTTACACAGACCTTTGAGAGATAATTGTCCTTAGGAATAGTTTACCTTTTTAATATTTGTACTTTTCCACAGAAGAATGTGAAGTTGCTTTTGAAAAAATACCTGTAATGCAACCCTCTTGAATCAGTGTAGATGGCTGAAGTTTTCGTCTTTGAACTATCTGTGTAATCAAAACCCTATATTTAAAGTGATATATTAAAATTTATTTCTTATCCCTTATTGTACATTGGTGTTGTTTAGTATGAAATTTGTCAATGAACAATGTCGGCATCTCATTTAATATATTCTCACTTCACAGATTATGCTGTGTTAAGCGATGTTTTCTTTTTGTTTTTCTAAAGAAAACATACATGGCTAAAAAAAGATACAGGTAGTTTTTTTCCCTAATGGATACTGAATGTTACACAAAGCAGTTAAGGTGATGATATTTTATTTTTGTGAAAAAAAAGACCATATCAGTGTGTAGTACTGAGCACTGTATACTCTTAAATGTTGTCAACTCTACAAAGACCTCCACAAGGAAGTGTTGCCTGTACTGGGAATGTTTGTTCTATATCTTTTTTTTCTTCCATTTTTCTGAGGTAAATTGAGTGTGTACGAAACAGATATTTGTGTATTCCATTCCGTGGAAATTACAGGTATGTTGTACATACTGCCAACAGGTGTCTGGCAAGTTGAGGTGTATCTTTACTATGAGAATATAAATAAAACTATTTTATCCTTTTGAGTGGTCTGTGTTTTTTGTGTGGTTGCCTGGCATGTATTTTGCAAGTCTTATGTGATGTGAGGTTGGGATGGAATACTTGAAATGGACTAGTATCCGCTCTGAAAGAAGACCCTTGATTAAACATCCTGATAGATACAGTTACCTCTGTCTTGATTAGAATCTCAGTTTGTGAGGATGTGCAAAAGGAAGAATACCAGATTCTGTACGAAGACATACTTGACTTTTTGTAGGCTACTTGTTTTGTAGTTCTTACCTTCACTTTAAGAATGCCATAAATAGTTTTATATCTTCACAGTTGTCGGATCTTGTGTAAATCTAGGACGTTTCAACATGCGTGTAGTATCTTGAACATTTGGAAGAAAAAGCAACACTGACCTCACCTGGTTGATATGAATAATAGCATGTAAAGTAATTCTATGGTAAATAGTAATTCCCATTGGTAAAGTGAATTAATACAGAGTAATGTCCACAGATACAATATATGTAATAGTGATATAAAAAATATAACAGTGTAACTGTAATTCATCCATATTGAAGTGTAGAGCAAATTTTCAAAGATCAATTTTGTGGTTATCACTTTAAAAATGTATGTATTGAGATAATAAGAACGCCTTGTTGATGTCCAGTAGGCTACTAAACTATGGACATGCCCTCACCACGCCTACAGGCTGAGAGTTGGACTAGATAGTTTGTGTACTTGTACATTGTAACCGAGAGCAGGACAGATCCAACCCTTGATCTTGATGGCAAATAATGGAGCCGCCGCCCCCATCCAAGTTCTTGATGAACCACTGAGACTGGGCCGGCCAGGGGCAGCAGGCTGCCTTGCTCACAATGCCAACTTTACGATACGCGAGAGTCTCTTTCAGGTGAACTATGGCGAAGCAGTACGACGTTTTGCTAAGGTTGTTGATTCTTGGAGATTCAGGGGTTGGAAAAACCTGTCTGATGTGCAGGTTCACGGATAATGAATTTCATCCTTCGCATATTTCCACCATCGGTAAGAAATGTGTAGCTACTCCATTAGTATCCTAGTTGTTGTTGGAGGCCACTGTTTGTCATTGTTTCGTTATTGAAACTTCTGAAGGTTAATTCAACCACTAGAGAAATATTTACAGTTCTATTTTCTATAATGATCCTTGAAAATATTGAGCACACCTGACTGAGAACATGCTCAAATCAGGAGGATAGAGAGGAGATCCACATTCGAAGGTTATGGACGCTGGTAGGCTAAATATTATTTTTCAAGACATTTACTAATTTTAAGACACTGTGATGTTAACAAGATGTTCAAGTGGACCTCGCTCTGTTCTGAAGTGCCCGAGTCTGCCATCACACAACGCATGCATATGAACATGCGACATGGACATGAATGCCTGTCATTGTCATTGTCAGTATCTGAGACTGCAAGTAATTTGTCAAAATGTCCCACTAATGGTGATGGGAAGGAAGGGGTTTCTTGATGAAGAGGAAGTGATGGGGGAAACCTATTTTGTGTTCCCTCATCCCACCACGTTTTAAGTAGGCTACTGTATGTGCTGACTGACACACACACACACACACACACACACACACACACACACAATCACACAATCAGAGTCACACACATACAATCAGAGTCTTGTTTTTCCAGCTAAGCACGACACTCACATGCTACATTATGGTGGCCAAATTGTGAAGGACCTCCCACTGTGCAGAGGCAGAGGAATGCTCTACCATGTGGTTCTATTTGGGTGTTTAATCTCTGGGATCTATAAGCTGGGGCACAAAAAAACAATTGTTTTCCCTTCCCTGGTTTGGAGTTCGAGGGGGAAGGATAGTACTAGTCCCAGTAGTACTAGTCTCAGTAGTACTAGTCCCAGTAGTACTAGTCTCAGTAGTACTAGTCTCAGTAGTACTAGTCCCAGTAGTACTAGTCTCAGTAGTACTAGTCCCGGTAGTACTAGTCTCAGTAGTACTAGTCCCAGTAGTACTAGTCTCAGTAGTACTAGTTCCAGTAGTACTAGTCCCAGTAGTACTAGTCTCAGTAGTACTAGTCTCAGTAGTACTAGTCCCAGTAGTACTAGTCTCAGTAGTACTAGTCCCAGTAGTACTAGTCTCAGTAGTACTAGTCCCGGTAGTACTAGTCTCAGTAGTACTAGTCACAGTAGTAATAGTCTCAGTAGTACTAGTCTCAGTAGTACTAGTCCCAGTAGTACTAGTCCCAGTAGTACTAGTCTCAGTAGTACTAGTCCCAGTAGTACTAGTACTAGTCTCAGTAGTACTAGTCCCAGTAGTATCAGATGATAATCCTCCAGGTTCTGGGCCCAGAGCCCGATCATGCACTAACATAGCAAGCGCATGGCTACAAAGGCTACTTAGAAGTATACTTTCTAGGGAGATGTCTTTTTATTATGAGCAGGTTCATGCCTACCCCTCCTAAAGGAAGGAAGTCAGAAGGTAAATCAGCCACCAACCAGCCCCGAGATTCCCCAAATTCCCAACAGGCGCACCCACACACACATTGTCACGACTGGAATGTCAAAAGGAAGCCGTCTGGACATTTGTCCCAACAAGAAAACCCATCCCTAATGTTGATCCTATGATATGGCGGCATTGAAGTCAGCTTTGTATGACAAATTAAATACTGGACCAACCGGCTGAACATATGCCATTGACATCAACACACACACACTAGCAAATGAAGGGAAGCAAAGCTTCCAATGCTTGTCAGAGCTTGTCAAATTTTAATGTGCTCACCATGTGTCAGTGGCAGAGGGCTAATTGGGTGGGGGGGCTCATCAGTCCACCTGTCGTCTGTCAGAAATGGCCCCTGACAACTTTGGAGGCTTTGCTGTTTGGACTCATTACAGTAGCTGCATGCGGCAGGTGCAGACGCCCACCTCTGAACTGGACCAGCACATTCCTGGGCGGTGTGCTGTGATCTAGTCGTCCGTGTGTTGACTTGATGTGGTCGGTTAGGACAGCGGGATGTTACACTAAAACGGATGATGTTCAAGGGCGGAAACAACAACAAAACCAAACCATATGTAATGATGTGCTACTTTATCAAAGATACAAGATCTGACAAACGTTCGGTTGTTTTGTATCTTTCTTTCTGCTCTTTAATGGGTTCCCACGCTCAAAGTGAAAGTCGTCACCCTACCCTTTGGACATTTTAATAGACATGCTGGTGAATGATGGCCTATATTTCTCTCTCCAGCATCTGGCAATAGACACTCGAGTCACGTCTGCGAGTGTCCCCGTCCCTTAGCCCGGCAGGAGAACGGCTGGAAATAACAATTGTATTTTCCTCAGCGAGAGGACGTGATTTAGAGGCTACCCTTACTGGGAGACTGAAAGGACATTCACCAGGGGTGTCTCTAAGCAACCCTGCAGAAAACTGGGCCTGCGTAACAAAAATAGTTGTTTGTGTTACTGTGCTGCTGTTGTTGTTAGTGTTACTGTGTTGTTGTTGTTTGTATTATTGTGCTGCTGTTGTTGTTGCTGTTTGTGTTACTGTGCTGTTGTTTGTTTTACTGTGCTGTTGGTGTTTGTTACTGTGTTGCTGCTGTTGTTGTTTGTTACTGTGCTGCTTTTGTTTTTTGTGTTACTGTGCTGTTGTTTGTGTTAATGTGCTGCTGCTGTTGTTGTTTGTTACTGTGCTGCTTTTGTTGTTTGTGTTACTGTGCTGCTGCTGTTGTTGTTTGTTACTGTGCTGTTGTTTGTTTTACTGTGCTGTTGGTGTTTGTTACTGTGTTGCTGCTGTTGTTGTTTGTTACTGTGCTGCTGCTGTTTGTTACTGAGCTGCTGTTGTTGTTGGTTGTTACTGTGCTGCTTTTGTTGTTGTTTGTGTTACTGTGCTGCTGTTGTTGTTTGTGTTACTGTGCTGCTGTTGTTTGTTGTTACTGTGCTGCTTTTGTTTGTGTTACTGTGCTGCTGTTGTTGTTTGTGTTACTGTGCTGCTGTTGTTTGTGTTACTGTGCTGTTGTTGAATGCATGTATTAAATGTGTTTGCGGTTGCTTGCCCCTCTCTCTTGTAGGGGTGGATTTTAAGATGAAAACGTTGGAAATTGATGGCATCAAAGTGAGAGTACAGATATGGTGAGTGAGTAGATACCTCTGTAACTGTTTAATTCACAGTAAAGTACAATCACACACACATACACACACACACACACACACACACACGTTTTCCCCTCACTCACTCATCACAAATGAATAGAGAGACTTCTTGTCTGCATGCAGGGACACTGCGGGCCAAGAGAGATACCAAACTATCACCAAGCAGTACTACAGACGAGCACAGGTGACCTCACCACGCCAACTGTACCCGACGTTAATAACAAAACACGCCATATCCGCCAGTTTGTGTCTCTGACCCCTCTCTCCATCATCCAGGGCATCATCCTGGTGTATGACATCGCGTGCGCCGGCTCATTCCAGCACATTGCGAAGTGGGCCAGCGATGTGGATGAGGTGAGGCTAACCCCTCCTGATGGAACAGGGCAACCTGTATTCCCTCTCTCTCACTTCCTTTGTCCTCTTACGGCCTCTTTCCTGTTTCACTCTCTAGTTCACTTTGTACTGTTCTGTATTTTCTCTCTCTCTCACTTTCCCCTTTGTTTGGGTGACCCAGCGTTAGTGTGGACTCTGTCTGAACTGTCGGGGGCGACTTCCCACCCGGTTGCTCAAGTTACGGATATGTCAGTCCTGCCTGCCTCGTCCTGAGTGTGTTCTTGTGTTCCAGTATGCTTACCTCACCCTGAGTGTGTGTTCTTGTGTTCTTGTGTTCTAGTACGCTACCTCGTCCTGAGTGTGTGTTCTTGTGTTCTAGTACTCCTACCTCACCTGAGTGTGTGTTCTTGTGTTCCAGTATTCCTCGTCCTGAGTGTGTGTTCTTGTGTTCTAGTACTCCTACCTCACCTGAGTGTGTGTTCTTGTGTTCCAGTATTCCTCGTCCTGAGTGTGTGTGTGTGTTCTTGTGTTCCAGTATTCCTCGTCCTGAGTGTGTGTGTGTGTGTGTGTGTTCTTGTGTTCCAGTACACTATCTCACCCTGAGTGTGTTCTTGTGTTCTAGTACTCCTACCTCACCTGAGTGTGTGTTCTTGTGATCCAGTATTCCTCGTCCTGTGTGTGTGTGTGTGTGTGTGTGTGTGTGTGTGTGTGTGTGTGTGTTCTTGTGTTCCAGTACGCTCCTGATAAAGTGCAGAGGATCCTGGTGGGAAACAAGTCAGACGAGGAACACAGGAGAAAAGTGGCTGTAGAGCAAGGAAACCAGGTTGGTTTTCCTCTCTGTACCCGGGCCAAGTACTGTACATCCTTGTTGGAACTAAACCATGTCTTTATTATTAACGTTTCCATTGTGTGTTGCAGTTAGCGAAGACCTATGGAATGTCCTTCTTCGAGACTAGCGCCTGCACCAACCGGAACATTTCCGAGGCGAGTCACGGGGGCCCTTATCGACTACTAAACGTTTGTAATTATGTCTGTAAATATTGTCACTGTCCTGAAAATGACCGTTAGTGTGTCCACCCCTCAGGCATTCACCCGGCTGACAGAGCAGGTGCTGCAGGCTCACAAGAAACACGTCGATGGCGTCCGGGGGTCCGCGGACGATTACCTGGACATGACTGTCCTGGAGGAAGAGAAGGGCGAAGAAGACATAGAAGCCAAGCCTCAGAAAGACTGCACATGCTAGCAGGATGACCGACCACTCAAACCCGGGCTCCACAGGCCGGAGGACATTTTGCACTGCGACAGTACATGTGACTTTCACTGCGTTGTCGAGTTAGGCTACCTTCTGAAATGTTTGAGGATATTTTTCTTTACTGGATATTGCCATTTAAGCTGCTCAGAGAGGCACGTTTTTGTTGTACACAGAAAATAGTCCGTACAGTTGCCAGCAGGGTGGTGATGGATAAATTGCTATTCTGAAGGAAGGACTTGCTGTTGGGTTTGATGACAATTAATGACATTAATTCAGTGCTATTAATTCGCATTAGATATAGTTATCAGGTTTTTAGGGCCTTACAACTGTAGCCTTTGCAGACTTCCTGATGAATAGCACAGAGCTAAAATCTGACTTTTAATTAGGCTAAACATGGACCCCGACTGCCCTTCTGAGATGAGACAGCGATAGCTCGATGGCTAAAGGACACATTTTAATTATTGAAATGTGGACACCAAATCCAAGCAAGCACATTTACATGTGGAAGATAGTTTATGCTCAAACCAACTGTACTTGTAAAATACTTAAAGTTCTCGGAATTTGAAGCGTCCTGTTTTGTGGATGCACTTGAAACCATTAACACAATTCTACAGTAATAATACAAAATGGCCATTGCTGTCTACCCCTCCATTATTCTCAATAGCTATTGTGCCATGTGCAGTTGATTGTTTGGAATGTGTTTTTTTTGTGTTGTCATTGTGTTTTGCATTGAGTTCATGTTTTAAAGTGTGTAATGACAACATACCAAATTAGTTTCATATGCACTTTTGGAAAAAATAAATACTCAAATTAAAGTTCCTTTTTTAAATGTATTTAAATGTCTTACAGTCTGCTGTGTTATAGTTTAATGTTACTAGCCAACACGATTTACCAGAAGAGATTTGAGAGTGAGGCCCAGGTCCATTAAGATGAGCTAGAGCAGTCATTCATATTTCATCACACGCTGAGAAAGGCAGGTAATGACTTGATGAATGATTTATGTCTGGAAACTGATATAGGTCCTAGAATTACCATAGAGCGAACATTGTGCAGATCACCTACATGGTTCTCTTTCTACTCAACTACAGCCCTGAACAAGACAACGGTATTATACACTGACAACCAATGCCAGTGGATTGTTTAGACAAAGTATCCTTTGTTGACATGTTCATACTATGGATGACATTTCCCATGGATCACACTAATATATATATAATATATATATATATAATTATATAATATATATAAGTGAATCAGGTTTAGAACGTTGCACAGGTCCATCATACAAGGTATTATTTTGCTTAACGTTCCTCAAATAGTAATATGGTAGGCCTACTGCAGATTCACATACTGAAATGTGAGCCTGGTTGAGTATCATCTTTCCGGTGTGTATCGATTTCTTGCGAGGCCATTTGACACACATGGCGGCCATTCTTACGCCCGACGTCGGGTGACCTGTTGCAGGGTTCCCAGACAGGCGTGCACAGTCCCACTGCTTCTCTCTGTGGTCAGCGTGGAAGCAGAGAAGAGCCATGACGTTCATCGCCAAGACCTTCTACGACCTGAGAGCCCGGACGCTGGAGGGCGACTCGGTGGACTTCAACGTGCTCCGGGGCCGGGTGGTCCTGATCGAGAACGTGGCCTCGCTCTGAGGGACCACCACCCGGGACTTCAGCCAGCTCAACGAGATCCAGAGGAGGTTTCCTCATCGGCTGGTGGTCCTGGGATTCCCCTGCAATCAGTTTGGCTACCAGGTCAGTTGTAATGATGGCAGGTAGGTGGAGACGCACCAAAATTGCAAAGGAAACTTCGATTTATTTAGTACAAAAGTTAAGGGTCAAAGCCAGGGAATGAGGGAAACAGTCCAACAGCAAACACATCAGACAAGAGGCAGGCAGGTAGATAATAATCCAAGAGACACAGGGTCAAAACACAGGCAGGTCAGAAAATAGCAGGGCTCAGAGAGAGAGAACACACAAGACAATCTAGCAAGGAACCATGGGAAATGGACTGGTAAATATACAGAAGGCTGTTGAGGGAATGAGTTGCAGGTGATGCTATGGGAGGGGGGGGGGGGTGATGGCACTGTGGTGATTGCATGGAGTGGCGGAATGTGAAATGACAGGAGAAGATGAGTCACATGACATGATAACAAAGCCCCAGATGCACTATTGTAAGAATGTGGTGGAAGTTGTGACGTCAGTATGGCATGGAGGGTGTAGTCAGTGTATTATTAAATGTCATTATAAGACATTTTACCTTGATCCTCTTTTGATAAGACATGGATACAATATTAAGTTGAGTAGGCGTGACTTCATATGTGTATGATTTCATAAGACTTGTGTGTTTCACAGGAGAACTGCAGTAATGGAGAGATCCTAAACTCATTAAAGTATGTGCGACCAGGAGACGGTTTCCAGCCTAGCTTCACTATCTTTGAGAAGTGCGATGTGAACGGGACCAACACCCATCCCGTCTTTGCCTACCTGAAAGACAAACTTCCCTTTCCTGAAGATGATCCCAATTCCCTGATCCAAGATCCCAAGTTCCTCGTCTGGAGTCCCGTCTGCAGGACTGACATCTCTTGGAATTTTGAGAAGTTCCTCATCGGGCCAGAAGGGGAGCCCTTTAAGAGATACAGCAAGAGATTCCCCACCATCGACATTGCGCCTGACATCCAAAGACTGCTGAGACTAACCAAGAACTGAAACTAGCACGCTCACATCCAGCTCCATAATGACTTACATTTATTGTAGTCAAATCTGAAATGGTGTCATCCATCTTTTTGAGTTTTACTAAATGAAGGTAATATTCTAAAAAGGTACGGGAGTATTATCTGATGCCTTGTAAATGCTTGAGAGTTGTGGACGATGCCACGGATAAAACTATGTCATGCAGTCACTTGAAGAGCAAAATCTAACCAAATATTCAAATTATATATACAATAAAATAAAAACATCTGGTTTTGTATCTGGCTTAGGCTACTCATCTGAATAAATAACTGTTCTCTGTTGCGTCGTGCCTATAGGCTGGCCAGCAGGTGGCGCTACTGATTAAAGTTCCATGATTCCAACTGATGAATGAGATGCCTGTTCAGAAAAAGCAGAACATTCATAAAATCGGATCATTCAAGCATATTCTGTAACCCTGGAATGAATAAAACTATCACGCATATATAATATCTTTTTTTTCACCATTTCTTGTGTAAAGACTTCTTTTCTAATACTAAGTGTCATTGAAGGTTGTTTTCCATGGCCAGTGACCAGTGAAAGGCATGTCATTTGTATGCTATCTCTAGGATGTGGTAGCCAAGCTCTCTGAAGCTTGCCTTCTCCTCGATTACCTTTATGTATCTGACTGCAGCAAGGAGGATTATATATGAGGTTACATAAAGAGGTCATATGGTCTGCGGCCATTTGGTTGAGTATTGGCACAAAGATCCAGTCTTTCAACATGATCTACGCATCCATCTCAGCACTGGTCTTGTGGCCAATGGCCTTATATTCTATACCTTACGCCCCTGAACTGTAAATACATACCTCCAGTCCCAGTTGTTGAGTTCTCCGGGTCAGAAGGCTAGGCCTACTCTGGCCGAGCCATTCTGCCGCAGAAGAGGGCAGCTGCCTCCTCATGCCCCTTCAGAGTCAACGAGCCACTGAGTTCGGCTGACTAATGGCCTAATGACATTTTTGTGAGGACAGTTCCAAGGATCAGGGTGAATGAAAGGTTCACTATCTAGCCTGGCATCGGCATCAGGATGGTGAAGCCATTCACTGCTCACAGCCCAAATCTCCATTCTTTCTACAGTGGGCTCAGACTGCCTGAGATCATTTGATTTTTGCATCCTATATAGGCTAAGTTGTATTTTACAGAATGCATTATGGGGCATTGAGATTTAAGCAATATTGTTGATTATGGACAAAATAATTGATATATAGCCTAAAGTGTGCATATTGGAGTCCGTAATAATAATCGCATTGACTGCACGCCTGTGTCTGTTAATTTACATATATACATTTTTAAATAAAATAAATGCTTACTCACACAAAAAAGAACACAGGTGAGCAGCATTAACACTTGCTCTATCGCGGCCCCCTTTCTCGCGAGACTATGTCGTGGAGGGGAGGGTGGGCTGGAATGATCTCATCCCTCCAGCAACTGCATAGCGCAGCGACGCAAACCCGTAACTTTCTATCAAACTTCTAAGTTGCATTTCCGAGGAAGACGCCCGGACTATTGGGTTTTTAAACGGGGACGGAATCAGCGTTCATTAAGTGGGGAAAGACTACCGGAGATCTGTGTATATGGTCACGAAGGACCTTCCACGAGAAACAAAAGGGAGAAAACGCGCAGTATTGTGTTCATGACATCCAGCGTTGGGGAAGAGGATAAAA
>NC_140238.1:2751064-2753564 GCF_949987555.1 Borostomias antarcticus | reverse complement strand
CCCTTCTGCGCCATGAGATTCACTGTAAACGGCCATGTGTCGTCAACCGTGGGATGACGTAGGTGTGTGTACATGTGTGTGTAATCTGGGTGGTGCTGGTGCAAGTGCTCAGTGTGTGTGTGTGTGCCATTTGTTCAGCATATATATATGTGTGTGTGTGTGTGTGTGTGTGTGTGTGTGTGTGTGTGTGTGTGTGTGTGTGTGTGTGTGTGTGTGTGTGTGTGTGTGTGTGTGTGTGTGTGTGTGTGTGTGTGATGATCATGTCATTGTGTGGGCTTTCCCTGAGTCCTGTGAACCAAGACTGAAACAGAGGAATTGCAACAATTGTCAGATGTTGTCGGCCCAACTGTATGTTAAAGGGATAGTTCGGCATTTTTGGACATAAGAGCCTCATTTAGGCCTTTTATTGTTATATAGCCTCATTTAGGCCATTATGTTGTTGATTGATGGAGATCATTTTCAGCTGCTTCCCTGCTTTCCTTCGTGTGGACATTCACATGTTGCTAGCTTGCTAATGCTAGCGCAACGCAATGGTACCAGGGAATCATCCACTACCAAACTCACTTAAAGGACCATACCGGTCTAAATATGATGTTATCTCCTAAAACTACTCACCCAACGTTTATCACATTAACGCAATCCATTTTCCGAAGTAAAGCTCACAATAAAAGATATTTGCATTTTCACATTTGCATTTACGGTCCTTCAAAGACTCCATAGTGCACCCAAAGCAAGTAGAATATGAGGAGAGTCTGTCGGGGTTTGAGTGTCACACTATTGTTGAATCCTTTACTTAGTGGGGACCTATTTTGTCTGTGGAAGTACGGCATGACCTTTTGACATTTTGAAATTCCTTGGAAGAAAGCTACCGGACATGAATTTTGGCTAGATTCCCAGAACCTCTCACGGATTAAGTAAAGGATTCAATGATAGTTTGACCTACAAAACGTCGGTTGAAACACTCAAATAACCCAGAGAGGCTGTCATTGTACTTTATTTTCTTTGGGTGCACTCACTGTGGAGTGTTTAAATGGGTTTAGTAGTGGATGCTAGCCAGTACCAATGCATTGCACAAGCGTAGCAAAATATGCCCCCACGAAGCACAGAATGGAATTGGGCAATCAGCTGAAAATGGTCTCCTGCCTGTTGTGACTATAGGATCAACAAAATAACAGAGTAAATGAAACGTGTCCAAAACTCTAAACGACCCCTATAATCATCAGAGGCATTGGGTGTTGATGACTCTTGAATCTGAACGAGCTCTGCATCGCCTGCGTTCTCTCTGGATGGGAACAGGGAAGCGCTCGGCTCCACCCAAGGCCGCGCCGAAATGAGTTGTGGCTTGTATGGAAATAGGCTCTGTTATCCACAGTTGCAGGGCTGACTGGAGTGTGTGTGTGCGTGTGTGTGTGCGCGTGTGCGCGGTCGGTCTGCAGCAGTGCACCATGCTGATTTGGACATTGGTTTTCTGGCGCCGTGCGTGATTTAGGATGGCCCCTGTTATGTAACGCAGTCTGAATTATCGCCGCACAAAAGACTATGAATTGATTAACTCTACGGGTTTACTGTATATAATTGCCCTGGATGTGCAGCAGCCTAGATAACTGGAAGAGCTCCCAAATCAATGTCTGGATATAGTTTATGCAAAGGCATTGTTTTTGTGGACTTGGTTGCATGGATAAGAAACGTGACTCCGCTGATTGACGTTCAAATCGCGGCGTCTTTCTCCGGTGGCCAAACGCCACGCGCTCCCAGGATTGATTTGTTTACCGTCCCCAAAAAAAGACTGTTCGAGTCATAACTGTGTCCTACTTCCAGGGCGAGGGGACTTCATTCTCTCCGTGCGTCGGATGTGCTCGCTCTATACTGTCAGCTGGGGCTTCTTTCTAGGAGAATATGTTTCTCCTCCGTAGCCTCCTCCTCCATCATAGCCCAGGACTGGTGACAACAGATGCAGCTTCTGTAGCTTTTTCCCCGCAGTCAGCGCCAAGTGCAACCTGGACCTTGTTAAAATGCCAACACAGTTCTGGACAATTCTACAGTTGGAACACTTTTATTTTTAGGCGGTTTTCATACGAAACCTCCTTCTCCGTTTGCTAATCCGCCGTTGTTTGAGGGGTTAATTAAAAATCTTTTCCAGAGCATGTCTTGTGTGGTAGGGAGGCAATTAGTGTCTGGGAGCAGCTATTTGGCGGGCGTTAGGGGATATTAATGAAGCTTTCACCTTGAGTTTGGCCTCGGAGGGAGGCCGTGTTCTGTTTCTGCTGTAGCGCTGTCGCCAACTTGTATTATTGATCCTCAAGTCATTTGTCTATCCCAATAAATCCACGTCTATAGTCTTTACCGATTTACTTGCTGATGAAGCACTTGGATTTGATGTTTGTGCTTATGGATTAGCATGTGATCAAAGGCTTTTGCTGATGTGCCGTTCTCGGGCCTCTGGGTTCACCTGAAGTTAACCGGACGCAGGCTAACGCTAGCTTGTTTCTGCTGGTGTTTG
>NC_140238.1:2733564-2746064 GCF_949987555.1 Borostomias antarcticus | reverse complement strand
GCTGGCCTTCAACCACCCTGATTTGCCAAACCTGATACCAAATGTCTTTTTTTTTTGTTCGAATAACAAAGATGCTTAGGGGAAATGTATCAGAGTAAAAGTACACATTTTATTTCGGAAATGTCGAGGAGTCAAAGTGAAAGTTGCCAGAAATAAAACAGATCCTCCCATAAACGACAGTACCAAAGTACAGATACTCCCAAAAACGACTTAAGTACTGTAACAAAGTATTATTAAAAGTATTATTACTTAGTAACAATACACCACTGATAAAATGGGATATTTCACCTCTCATCAAACAGTTTGAAGAGCGGTTGGTGAATATTCTCTGGTCCCCTCAGGAAGACGTGAGAGTGCAGGGAGGGTTTGTGAGGACATGAAAGAGGAGGAAGGAAGAGAAGAAAGAGGAGGAGTCTCCTGGTCACGGCCAGGGTCCAGAGCTGTCCTCCTGAGCTGTGCGGGGTCAAGGGTCACCACTGAGCTGTGCGGGGTCAAACACACTCCGTCACCGGCTAGATGCCCTGTAGACCTGTAGTGGTCTACACGTACCCCCCCCCTCTGTCAGCAAATCAAAACAATACGGTCCCCCCCCCCCCCCCCCCTCCACAAGGCTGGGCTACAGGCCTGGGTCACGACGGACGTAGCATGGAAGCACTGGTCACTGCCGGTGAGATGGAGATATACAGTTACATCATCGCCTGAGTTTTTGACGGAGGAGTGCGCTGTCCTTCCCATGATCCTCGGCGGGTCTAACTCTGTTTACTTACAGCTCTACGCTCAGGAGCTCGCAGGAGTGAACGGCCGCTGTTGCGCGAGTGGCTACTTGAGCGTGTCAAACCCAACAGCGCCACTAGCCTGTTAGCGATGAGCATTCCCCAGCCGAGATCAACGACGGGTCGTGCAAACCACAGTGACTAAGGCTCTTACAGTTACAATGACGGTTTCTAGAACATTCTGGAATTGGGAGTTTTTTTCCGGGGGGGGGGGGGTTAGCTTTACCAGAACCGTCTGTTGCACAGTCAGCAGCCTCCGTGGCCACAGCCTCAGGGGGAGGGTCTGTCTGGACTCGCCTCCCCCCCCCCGGATTCACGCGCCTCACTTCCGCCATTGATGAAATAGGTGAAATTCCAGCCCTGTGTCTGAGGTTTCACCGCACGGGTATCGTTTGTCTGCCGGGAGCCGAGTGCGTGTGCGTGTGTGTGTGTGTGTGTGCGTGCGTGTGTGTGTCTCTCACGGTGTGTGCTCTTCTGTGTAGGTATCACGTTCCCACCGCTTGCTCAATCCGACAGGTTTCTACTTGGTCCTCGTCCAGCTGCACCTTGCTAAACGATCGGGCCCTGGGGGGGGCGGGGCTAGAGGGACGGTGAACGGGGCAGGGGGAGGAGGGAAAGAGAGGTAGAAATCCAGAGAGGCGCGGCGTATGACTTCCTGTGCCCAGAGAGAGACCGCGAGAGAGACCTCAGCTCACCCCTCATTCCTCAGCGCTCCGTGCCGGCGGAACAGGAAGGGAGGCGGCGCGGGCGGCGGCGGCGGCGGAGGACATACCGCCGGACGGGACGTCTCTCCCCGCTAAGCTGTAATTCTGGGATCTCCTGGCCCTCCCCTCCCAGAGTGCTTTGTGGCTTGGCTGCCTGGGACGACCTGGGTTGGGTTTCTTGCCTCGGGTCCGTGTCCGTACAAGGCTAGCCAGCCGGGCTGAGTGAGGCCGCTGGCGTGGGGGGGGCGGGGCGGGGCGGGGCGGGGGGGTGACGGTTGGGTCATGGCTGTTTGTCAGGTGTGTGTCATGTCTGAGTTGAAGTGGAGATTATAGTACAGCTCACCTGATAACAGCTGCTCATGTTCCAATGTGATGAGTCACACTCACATGATGAGGGCATAGATGATCCACACACACACACTCATGCGCACACACACTCACACGCACACACACTCTCACACATGCATGCACTTGCACGCACACATACACACACGCACACACTCTCCACTCTGTGACGTTCTCTTGTTCTCACCCCTAATTTGTATCATTCTCTAGCCTCTCTGTCTTTCTCTGTCTCTCTCTTTCTATATATCTCTCTCCCTATCTCTTTCTCTCCCTATCTCTTTCTCTCACTATCTCTTTCTGTCTCTCTATTTCTTTCTCTCTATCTCTCTCCCTCTCCATATCTCTCTATCTCTCCCTCTCCATCTCTCTCCATCACTATCCCTCTCTCTCCCTCCCTCTCTCTCAATATCTCTCCATCACTCTCTCTCCCTCCCTCTCTCTCTCTCTCAATATCTCTCCCTCTCTCTCTCAATATCTCTCCCTCTCTCTCCATCACTCTCTCTCCTCTCTCTATCTCCTCTCTCCCTCTCTCTCTCTCCCTCTCCCTCTCACTCTCTCTCTCACTCTCTCTCTCTCTCTCTCTCCCACTCTCTCTCTATCTCCCCCTCTCTCTCTCTCTCTCTCTCTCTCTCTCTCTCTCTCTCCCTCTCTCTCTGTTTGATTAATTAAGGTCCTCTCAGCAACTCCTCCACACATCGTGCTGGTAGTCAGGGCCGGGGGGCCGGGGGCCGGTTATCAAAGCCCTCTCTGTGCCTGGGAGGAGGTGGCCCCTGCCTTACCCGGGACAGAGGAGGACAGAGGGAGCTCTGTTCCCCCCCCCACCCCACACCCCACCCCCCAGGCACTCTCTCAGTAGAGGCTAGAGAGAGGCCGGAGAGGTTGAGCGATGCCTCTTTAAGTGGTGTGTGGGGCCAGGCCCGAGCCACTCTGCCAAACAGCACAAGGAGAGGTAATTACAAGCTTGTAGGGGCCACGGCGGCCATTGTGCTGTGTTGTCGGGGGCGCTGAAAGCACACTGCCAGCGGTGCCCGGCAGGGTATTGGGGGGACACGTCAGCGGGACACCGAGGGGGACAGCCTGGCATCGCCTGGCATGTCTGTTCTCTCCAGGGGCGGACCTTAGATTCGGAGACCAAGGTCAGCGTGCGTCCCAGTGTGTTCTGGGAGCTGCAGTCCCTGGCTGTGAGTACCCATGGTAACTTGGGCGTGGCCTACTGAGGAAGTGACTGTAGGCTGTAGTTAATTTCCTGGAGCCGTTCAGGCGAATAGAATGTTTAATGAAAGGACCTGGAACTGGATTTCGAATGAGACTTTATACGGTTTCGTCTGTGTTTCAACGCAGTGTCCTTGACAACTGGCTTTGATGTAGGTGGCTGTTTGGTGACAGGGTCTGACTCAGTCATTCATTTCTGCAGCACTTGAGCAGAGTGCTCATCAGGGTCTTACTCTAGTGGGCCGCAGGGGCCTTAGTGATTTCTAACAGCAACAACAACAACATGAACCCTACCACCACCACTGTCTCCCTAGAAGTGGTTGTAATGATATCAGTGCCTCTCTCTCTCTCTCTCTCTCTCTCTCTCCCTCTCGTTCTCTCTCCCCCTCCCTCTCTCTCTCCCTCTCTCTCTCTCTCTCTCTCTCTCTCTCTCTCTCTCTTTCTCTCCATCTCGTTCTCTCTCTTTCTCTCTCTTTCTCTCTCTCTCTCCCCCCCCCCCTCCCCGACACCCCCCCCCCAGTGCTCCCCCCCCGCTGGGGGCGTCTGGGAGGTCAGAGCCCCAGTCACAGGAAGTTAACCTCACTTAGTCAAAGACGCAGGCGACGCCTCGACAGACCTGCGAAAAATGTTAAAGAGACGGGGTAGTGGAGGTGAGAAAGAGGGCGGAGGAGTGTGGAGGGGGGGGGGGGGGGGAGTCGACAAACTACCGCTACAGGAGTCAATCTAACAGCCCCCCCTCCCGCGCCCCCTCCCCGGCCTCGACAAAATGTAACTACCTACGGCTTCTGGCTTGCGTTGACATTTACATAGCCTTACCATGGCAGGGCTCATTTTCACCAGGCCAACCTGTAGGGGGCGATACTGAGCGCTGACAAGATTGAGAAGAAAATATAAAAATATGCACTTTATGGACAAAAGTATTGGGCCATCTACACATTACACCTACTGTACAGGGGCGTTTATGACCTCCCGTTGTAAGTTCATAGGCATTAATATGGAGTCGGTCCCCACTTTGCAGCTATGACAGCTTCCACTCTTCTGGGAAGGCTTTCTACAAGATTTTGGAGCGTGTCTGTGGGAATAGTTGCCCATTCATCCAGAAGAGCATTTGTGTGGTCAGACAATGATGTTGGACGAGAAGGCCTAGCTCGCAATCTCCGTTCTAGTTCATCCCAAAGGTGTTCTTTCGGGTTGAGGTCAGGACTCTGTGAGGGCCAGTCAAGTTCTTCCACACCAACCTCACCCAACCATGCCTTTATGGACCTTGCTTTGTGCACTGAGGCACAGTCATGCTGGAACAGAAAAGGGCCTTCCCCAAACTGATCCCACAAAGTTGGAAGCATAGAATTATCCAAAATGTCTTGGTAAACCGAAGCATTAACCCTTCCCTTCACTGGATCTAAGGGAGTGTATACACCTGTGGCAATAGGACTGAATGAAACACCTGGATTCAGTGATTAAGGGGTGTGTCCCAATACCTTTGTCCATATAGTGTATAGTGGCATAATATTATGCAGTTGGATCAAAAAATACAATCTGAAACGCCACTGGTGCTAATGTTAACAGTTGGACTTGTCTGTTCTGGTTGTCTGTTCACCTGACTTGGTTCTGTTCACCTGACTTGGTTCTGTTCACCTGACTTGGTTCTTTTCACCTCACTTGGTTCTGTTCACCTGATAACCGGCGCAATTCCGGTCTCCGATCTAAGCGTCCGCTCACGCTCGCCGAGGCGCCCCGTGGGCTGGAATGCTGTTCGCTCCAGCGCACGCCCAGAACGAGGAATGCAAACGAGGCGAGCCGACTGTTTTTGGCCCTCCTCAGCCACCGTGGACCCTGCCCTGTCCCTGCGTCTGTCAGCAGAGACTAAGCTTGCGGTTTCTGTTTCCCTGGCAGTTGTGTGTGTGCGTGTGTGCGTGTGTGTGTGGTTCTTCTAATCTGTCCCTGTGGACGCTCTGCGGCTCTTGGCTCAACACTGTGTGATTTAAAGGGCCGAGGGCACCAGGACAAGCCCGTGGGCCCCAGTGGGAGCGGGGCCCTCAAGGGCCTCTGGTATCTGCTCCGGAGGTCAGCCTGGATCTTTAGTCTAGTAGCTGAAGTAGTTATCTTAGTCTGACGCCCGGCTGTCATGCGATTGACGTTGACATTGTGTTTTTGATATGATCTGTCGATTGTGTGTGTGGTGGTTGGGGGGAGGAGGAGGGGGGGGGGGGTAAAGGTACAGAGTGAGACAGTATTGTCATTAACACACTTCACTATAACTCTGAGTAGTAGTAGTGTACTCGTGATTTGATTCAGAGTAAATGAAAGCAGTTTGGTATCCAGTTTGTTTGTTTGCTGAGAATGTGTTCTGTTAATCTGGCTGAGAGCTTTCATATGGTCTGTCCTTTAGGGCTGTTTGGAAGGAGAGTCTGTTGCACCATATGCCTCACAGTTTGAGGAGGTTTTACTTGAGAGACTTTCTCTTGTCATGCTTACCAAGCTCAAGTGGGATATTTAGTCATGATTGCAAGAATGCTGGTTAAACCCGAAAGTACATGAATTCCTTTCACTTTTTTTTTGTGAGCAATGACTATTTGACCCCTCTTTTTGTCCCTGTGTCTGCTGTGGATGTCGTAGCATTTAGTTAACACACACACACACGTACACACACGTACACACAGACATACACCAGCCCACTTCCGGCTTTAGGCCTGAGCCATAGCAAACACACACCAGTATTTGCCATGTCTCTCCTATGATGCTTTTTTAGCCTCTCTTACTCTGAAATGTAATTTAATGTAATGTATTGCTTTATAAATGTTCTTAGCCGGTAGACAAACATACTCCTGGAGCTTGCTAGATCGCCTTGTTGAGAGGGGTCAGGGAAGAATTTTTACAGCTCACTTATCTGGCCCCCAGGTGATTACTGTTTTTTTCTCTTCCCTCTGGAATATGTAGAGAGTGGGTCGTATGCCCGCCTCCCTTGTTCTCTGTAAAGCGCATTGTGTTGCCTCTGGGTATGAAATGCGCTATACAAATAAAGCTTTGATCGATTGATTGATTGATTTTGTAGTTCCTGGGTTAGCAGTGTAAATGGACCCAGAGGTAAATCGCAGAGGTTGCTGATATATATTATGAATGCTGATCACGCAGATCAATGAACATAATGTCTATTTTCTGATTAGTATGTGTGTGCATACAGTGCACATTGGTGAACGTGTGTGTGTGTGTGTGTGCGTGCGTGTGCGTGCGTGTGCGTGCGTGTGCGTGCGTGCGTGTGCGCGCGTGTGTGCGCGTGTGCGTGTGGATGTGTGTGGGTTTTGACAGATCGTGAGGATGTGTCAGTGTGTCTGGCGTTGAGTAAGGCAGGGCCACTTCAGCGTTGACGGACGGTGTTAATGTGATCCTGGCTGCTGGGAGAAGCAACCAGCTGACTGACTGAGAGGAACCTTCATCTCCCTCGGGGTCTCTGGGCTGAACCTTCCATGGGCGTGGGCTGGCATACAACGGTTCGGCTCAAAACTGGTCGAAACGCGGCCCGTTCTCTGGACAGAACCAAGGTTCCAGGAATTTTGAAACGAACCGGTTCACAAACCAGAGTCCTTTAGGTGGAAAAGGCCTATGAAAGGAACCTTCATCTCCCTCAGGGTCTCTGGACTGACTGAGAGGAACCTTCATCTCCCTCAGGGTCTCTGGACTGACTGAGAGGAACCTTCATCTCCCTCAGGGTCTCTGGGCTGACTGAGGAACCTCAGGTTCTCTGGGCTGACTGAGAGGAACCTTCATCTCCCTCAGGGTCTCTGGGCTGACTGAGGAACCTCAGGTTCTCTGGGCTGACTGAGAGGAACCTTCATCTCCCTCAGGGTCTCTGGGCTGACTGAGGAACCTCAGGTTCTCTGGGCTGACTGAGAGGAACCTTCATCTCCCTCAGGGTCTCTGGACTGACTGAGGAACCTCAGGGTCTCTGGGCTGACTGAGGAACCTCAGGGTCTCTGGGCTGACTGAGAGGAACCTTCATCTCCCTCAGGGTCTCTGGGCTGACTGAGGAACCTCAGGGTCTCTGGGCTGACTGAGAGGAACCTTCATCTCCCTCAGGGTCTCTGGACTGACTGAGGAACCTCAGGGTCTCTGGGCTGACTGAGAGGAACCTTCATCTCCCTCAGGGTCTCTGGGCTGACTGAGAGGAACCTTCATCTCCCTCAGGTTCTCTGGACTGACTGAGAGGAACCTTCATTTCCCTCAGGGTCTCTGGACTGACTGAGAGGAACCTTCATCTCCCTCAGGGTCTCTGGACTGACTGAGGAACCTCAGGGTCTCTGGGCTGACTGAGGAACCTCAGGGTCTCTGGGCTGACTGAGAGGAACCTTCATCTCCCTCAGGGTCTCTGGGCTGACTGAGGAACCTCAGGTTCTCTGGGCTGACTGAGAGGAACCTTCATCTCCCTCTGGATGTACCAGGGAATGGAACGCTACCGACTCGTCCCCGGAGTCTCAAAGGGCTCTTCTTTGACGTGATCAAAGGGCTCTTCTTTGACGTGATCTCGGGATGTTTTGTTCCCGTAAACCGCCTCTCACTGATTGGCCGAGCCCCGGCTTCCCTACCGTGTTACGAGGACGAATCACAAGTCTAGAGTTAGGACAGATTATCGATCAGGAACTCTGCATGAGATTCATTTACAGATTGAAAACGCCTGATTTCTCGAACGCTGAAATGCCATGACTACATAAGCAAACAAGCAAACCTCAAATTAGTTTATAGAATTACCTGCACAATCTGTTGTATTCTAAGGCATCATTTTTGCTCCGTTTTTTTTTGGAGGGGGGACATTAAGCTCATTTTGGTTATGGCTGAGCTTTCAAATTCCATCTAGATGCTTACTCTGAAATTGGTTTGAAAAGTAGGCCTCCTTATCTGTTAGGAACATGTCATTGACTTTCTACTGACTCAGAAAGCTGGGAGGTAAAGGCTCGGCCGGTTTATCCCTCTTTCTCAGGCGCGCTGAATAGAGATGTCTGAGCATTTTGGAACCTATGCTTTTTTTCCACAATGAGCTATCTGCCTCCAGACGTCACAAATACCCTTCGGACATGAGAGGGGAAGTACAACCTTAGAAAGCTGTGGAATATGAACAGAGATGGAGAGAGAGGGAGGGGGAGAGAGAGAGGGAGAGAGAGAGTGGGGGAGAGAGAGGGGGAGGGGGAGAGAGGGGGAGAGAGAGAGAGGGGGAGATAGAGAGAGAGTGGGGGAGAGAGAGAGGGGAAGAGAGAGAGAGAGAGAGAGGGAGAAAGAGAAAGAGAGATGGGGAGAGAGAGAGAGAAAGAGAGAGAGAGAGGGGGAGAGAGAGAGGGGGATAGAGAGGGAGAGGGGGAGAGAAAGAGAGAGAGAGAGAGAGAGGGGGAGAGAGAGAGAGAGGTCATATCTCATTCATCACATGCCCCAAGAATCAAAACACAACCTTTCTCCAGAACTTGGGTGCGGGGAGAGGGAGAGACGGTTGCGTGGGAGGAGGTAGTAACTGAAGAACAGTCAGATGATTCAACGATAAGATCATTCCCCTGCTACGTTAAGGCCTGAAAGAGAAAGTTAAGTCATTAGACTGTGCGGTCGTTTCCACTGCCCCTCCCGAACCGAGGAGGAGGAAGAGGCCTCGTTAGCAACCAGCTACCGAACGCCGGCAGTCAAGCGTCAGGTAGCCTCCGTCTGACCAACCAGACCGAAGGGGTGTCGATTCAACATCTTTATTATTGAAGACCGGCCGCTCAGCTTGGGTTCCTTGACTCTTTCCACTTCAAGTGAGGGAAAGTTAAGCGTATATCTGAACTGGTCGAGTTTGTGTCTACAGCCGTTGGTACTAATGTCCCCGATTTTTACCTCAGTTTAACCTCGTTTTCTCCTCCCTGTCCTTCCAGGTTGTAACGGTGCCTCAGGGGAGGAGTGAGGAGTCCCGATGGAGTAGAGCGCCGCCCCCCCCCCCCCCCCGAAAGCCCAGGCGGTCGGAGGAGGAGCATCCAGGCCTGAGGGCTGGAGAAGAACAAGCCCCGCCCCCTGGATTCCACCACATCCATCCCTCCATCCCTCTTTGTGTTTCCGTTCGAGCCTGTCCGCCAGGCCGCCCATGCCCTCGGGGCGTCGTGTCCACCCTCGGGGTCAGCGATGCCCGCCGTCTGCTGAGCGCCCCCAGCTGACCGGCCACTAGCGCCATGACCAGCCTGAAGCCCCCGCCCACCGAGCGAGCCGTGGGCGGGGCCGTCCCCGCCGGCGACGAGTTCTTCACCCGACACCTCCGCCTGGCCAACGGAGGGGCGGCGCCCCCGAAGCGCGCGGACGGCTCCGCCCACCCGGCCGGGGGCACGGGGGTGCCCAAGATGGGCGTGCGGGCGCGGGTGGCCGACTGGCCCCCGAGGAAGGACATGGGCGCCCTGTGGCACGTCGCCATGGAGGCCGACCACCCGGGCGCGCCCGCCGGCGGGCAGAGCAGACCAGGCCACGCCCCCCTGACCCATCACGACTCATCCATGTTGCGCAACATCCACAACACGCTCCGGAGCAAGACGCAGCTCGCCAACATCTACGCCAGCCCTGACGGCCGCTACCTGGCGCCCGGTGACTACCGGGGCTCCGCCTCCGAGAGCCACCGCCGCTGCCGCGTCCGCCAGCGCAGCAACAGCGACATCACCGTCGGCGAGCTGGAAGGCAGCGGCGACAGCGGCGAGGACTGGGGGGGGTCCCCGGGGGGGGTCAAGTGGTCGCCTCTGCACCGGGAGTACGGCAGCACGTCGTCCATCGACCAGCACGCCGCCGCCGCCGCCTCCGGGGAGAGCTTCTTCGAGATGCTGAAGGGCTACCACCAGGGGGCGCAGGGGGGCGCCACGGACCAGCGCAGCCCGGCGCCGGAGAGGCTGGAGGACCTGCTGACGGCGGTCGGGCTCAAGCAGGCGTCCGTCGAGCTGCAGGGGGACCCCGCCGACACCCCCCCCGCCCCCCGGCAAGACCAAGGACAGGGACAAGCCCCACAAGAGGCGCTCCAAGTCCGAGACGGGGGGCGAGTCCATTTTCCGGAAGCTCCGTGGCGTCCGGGGGGAGTCCGACTCGCCGAAGGGGGGCTCCGACGCCGAAGACTACAAATCGGAGGACGCGCCCCCCCTCCTCAAACCCTGGGTGTGCCAGAGGGGCTTCGCCCACTACGACGTCCAGAGCATGCTCTTCGACCTCAACGAGGTGCTCCAGAGTCGCCAGACGGCGGCGGGCCGGCGCTCCAGGAACACCACGACCGGGGCGTCGGCCGCCGCCGCCGCCTCCGCCACCTCCACCCTCTCCTCCACCCACAGCCTGGCCTACAGCTCCCCCGGTGGCAGCCAGGAGGAGCTGAGCGCCAGGGACAGCCCCGGGCCGGACGCCGGGGACGAGCAGAGCAACGAGATGCTGCTCAGCTGCCCCTGCTTCCGCAACGAGATCGGGGCCGACGGTAGTGGGCGGCGCCGGGCGATGGCGGCGGGGGGCGGCCCGGGCAGGGGGGGCGGGGGCGGAGGGGGAGCCGGGAGCCTGGGAGGGGGAGAGGTGAGCCTGTACGAGACATCGGTCAGCGCCCATTGCACCAACGCGGGCGTGGCCGTGCTGGAGGGGCCCAAGGACTGCCCCAGCGCCCTCAGCGACCGCGCCAAACACTACCTGGTGGAGCACGTGGACCTGGGAGCCTACTACTACAGGAGGTTCTTCTACCTGAGAGGTGAGATGGGCTGAGACTAAAAAAACATACTTCTAACTGTATAAATCCCTTTCTAATTGATTCATCTATACCGTAACTAGAGGGTATAAGGAGCATTACATTACAGTCATTTAGCTGACGCTTTTATCCAAAGCGACTTACAATAATTGCATTTAACGTAGGAAAAGCCAATGTACTACTACTCGCCAGAACTCACAAGTGCATCTTCTTTCAAATACAAGTGACTAAGAGTATAATCTAGTGCTGAAGGCAAAGTGCAAGAATAGCAATATAAATATTCCTGATGTCTTTTTCGCTTTTCCCTTCTGTGCCTCTCCCTTCTCTCTCTCTCCCTCTCTCTCCCTCTCTCTCCCTCCTCTCTCTCCCTCTCACCCTCTCTCTCCCCCCCCTCTCTCTCTCTCTCTCTCTCTCTCCCTATCTCTCTCCCCCCCCCCTCTCTCTCTCCATCTCTCTCTCTCTCTCTCCCTCTCTCCCCCTCTCTCTCTCTCTCTCTCTCTCTCTCTCTCCCCCCCCCCCTCTCTCTCTCTCTCCCCCCCCCCCCTCTCTCTCTCAGAGCACTGGAACTACTTCGGGGTGGACGAGGCCCTGGGCCCGGTAGCGGTTAGCGTACGCAGGGAGAAGCTGGACGACGACAAGGAGCACGGAGCCCAGTACAACTACCGCCTGATCTTCAGAACCAGCGAGGTGAGCCTCCGGCCCGGCTCCGGCCCGGCTCCGGCCCCGCTCCGGCCCGGCTCCGGCCCCGCTCCGGCCCCGCTCCGGCCCCGCTCCGGCCCCGCTCCGGCCCAGCGCGGCCCCTCACACAACCGTCCTCACACCAGCTAGCGTCACCAGCTAGCATGGCTAACCCCCCTGCCGAGCTAACCTCGGCTAGCGCACCGCCATCTCATCACTCAACAAACACACAAATATAGGAAGCAGGTCGTGTGGTTGGGTTTGTTGAATGTTGATAGTGTGTGTACCGTGGATCCATCCCGTCTCTGCCGCGTAGAGATCGGCGAGGGGGCGACTGTTGCTGGAGGCGGAGCTTGTTCGATCCCCGCTCTTGATGATGTAACAGGCACCCCGCCGGGTCCCTGGCTGTCCGCTCACATCAGCGCTGTGCAGAGGAATTATGGGAAGCGCTTCCTCATCCTCGCTGCTCCACGGCCTGTCAATGCTGCTCAGTCTCAAAACCACCGAAGAAGAACTTCTTTTAGATCTGTATGGGAAATATTGGGTTTGAATCAGTTTTTATTAAAAATATCTATAGTCCAACATTGAGGACCACATAGATTTAAGCCACCTGGCGTGTGGCGTTCAGAGATGGTGTTTGGGGAGGGTATTTCCCGTGGCTGGTGGGAGTGGTCAGGTGTGAGTGTGTGTGTGTGTGTGTTTGTGTATCTACTGATTAGACCCTCAAGCTCCGACCCAGGACGCCATGGCCCCTCCCCAAACCTGGCGAACACTGTCCCATTGTCAGGCCCCTCCCCTGTAAAGGGGTGTGGGAGAGACTCCCTCTGTTCCAGCTGCAAATGATAGCACAGCGATTGAGTTCACAGGCCGACTGGAGCACAATGCAGACTCTGTGTACACGGGACGCTTCGTTGGACAACCTACCCCCCCCCTCCCCTCCGCCCCGCCCTCCCCCGCCCCCCTCCAACACATTCTCCTCTCTACACTATCTACCCCGAGCAAAAAGCTTGATCCATAACTGACCGGGCATTGTTTTGTGTCAGTTTCGTTTTAGAAACTCATTGGTGGTGAGTTATGGAGGAGGTG
>NC_140238.1:2726064-2728564 GCF_949987555.1 Borostomias antarcticus | reverse complement strand
GCGCCGCAGGATTCCTGAGCAGCCGAGCACAGAGTCTCCCTCAGCGTCCCTCCAGACTCCACGGGAACAGTTGTCCTGGCTGCCTCTCTCAGCTCCCCCCCCACCCTTGTCAGCACATTTTGGGCCCCCCCCTCTCTCTCTCCCCCTCTCTCAAACCCCCACCCCCTACGGACGACTTGTGGAAAAACATTTTTTTACGGGAAAGGTTTTTTTTGGGGATGTGGATCCCAGCGAACGTCGTCGTCTGTGGAGAGGATCCGTGTGATTGGGCGGTGAAGAGGCTGGTTCGCCTGGTTTTTCTGACAGGAATGAAACGCGAGGAGAAGACTGGGAACGAAGCTGTGAGGACTCTCCGCTCTGCTCCACCCAAAGCTCACTTCTCAGTTTCCCTGGCTCAGGGCTGTCAAAGCCTTTACTCTGGGGAGCTAATGGACACTTAAGACTCAAACGGTCACCGTCTCGGGAGAGGACTTACTGCCGGGAGATTTGTTTTGGCTGTTAAAGGGTAAACAGTGACGGATAAAGGATCATAACATTGCTTGGAGGGAAACTAGGAGTAGCTAGAGGGACCGCACTTATAGCTTGAAAGGACAGGAAGAGATTGGATCTGGATGGTTCGGCAGGAGCAGGTGGGATGTGTGTGTGTGTGTTTGTGTGTGTGTACTCACATGCTTTGTGTGTGTGTGTTGTGCTGTTGTGATGTTGACCCAAGGGAGTAGTGGAGTGGGTTAAGGGACAAAATCCCAGGAGTTTCAGCTGATCACGTGCACAGCTACATGGTGACACACACACACACACACACACACACCCTAATCACACACAGCAGATCGTCATTTATGTGATTTCTTTTCATGATACACGTGTTGCACAGACGATTTCAGTGAATGTTATGTCTGTTTGAGTAATATTTTGAGCATCATTCAGACTATTAGCATAGCCTTTGATGTAGAAGTCAGTCATAATCTCATTACTGGTCTGGAACTTCATAGAGATGCTTAAATGATAGTGGAATGGCCATGGCTAACTCGCGTGAGCCATATTGCATACCAATCAAATCTCTGCATAGAAAAAACAGGCTGCCCTCGCTAGCTAGCTCGTACTACCTCTCCCTCACTCCTCTCTGTCATGGGATGGGGGGGGGGCATTGTGGCTTTGAATGGTCACCTCAGTTTGAAAAAGCAGGCTCGTCAACCGTGGAGAATGTCCATTTGTACGCCTGGTTTAGCCAGGGCTTGGGTCGGGGCCGTCACGGTGCGTGCACTAGGTTGTGCGCTACTGTATCTGGCTAATGGGCTGGACTAAGCCTTGTCATGACGCCCACGTCAGCCCGCTCACGCCTGCCTGCTCTATACCGGGGTCCTATACTGCTTTGCGCTCAGCGTCTTGCTGGCTTTGCATCCCAACTAGGCTAGATCCGGCGCTAGCTTGTCAGAATGTATTTGCGAGGTCTGCATCACAAGCTAGCTTTAGGGAAGCTTTGCATCGCAGCAAATTAGCCCGGGCGCTACAGTGACTTGTCTCTTCGTTGTTACCGCTGATCTGTCTCTGATAAGGTGTAGATTTGGTCGAGCCTATGGGAACCCCCCCACACCCCACCCCCCGCGGTGAACAATAGGGGCTGAAACAGCTTCACCTAACAGCTTCACCTAGCTGCCGGACTAATTGATAGAAACCCAGCTCCAGTTCGGCCATTGTGGAACTATAATGGGAGCTGTAAATGTAGGAGTTGTGGGCGGGAAACCGAAGTCGAGCCCCGCCCGGCGGACGCCTCACGCCCTCCTTTATGCGCTGAAGTGAAGGGGGTCAGGGGGTATAATAGTCGAGGGAAAACTCTGGCGAGGACACCTCTCCTATTCCCTCCCAACCGGAATGACCGTTTTTTTTTTGCTGTCCCCGAAGCTTTGTTGCCCTGAACCTGTTCATGTGTCACCCGAGTCCGGCGTCGCAGACGGATATTGTGTTTGAGTCGTCGAGTGGTTCTTGGAAAAAAAGGCCTCGCTAAGTCTCCGCGGTCATACGATCTGGACGTACTTTGTTCTGTGTTTATGTGTTATTCTCAACTTGTCTATCTGCCCCCCCTCCCTCCCTCTCCCTAGCGTGGCTGTCACTCGTTCTCAAGACGTGCCGTCCTTTGGCCCGCCCCTCCCTAAGGGCGTGACCTTCCCCAAGTCCACCATCTTCCGGGACTTCCTGTTGGCCAAGGTCGTCAACGCCGAGAACGCCGCCCACAAGTCGGAGAAGTTCGGCGCCATGGCGACGCGCACCAGACAGGAGTACCTGCGGGACCTGGCGGAGCGTCACGTGACCAGCACGCCGGTGGAGCCCGCCGGGAAGTTCCCCTTCATCTCGCTGGCGCACAAACGCCGGGAGAGGGCGCGGCCCTACAGCGGGGCGGAGCTACGCAGCCTGGGGGCGGTGACGTGGGCGGTCCACGCCGAGGACCAGGTGGCCCGGGGCGGAGAGAGAGTGTCTGCTGGCCGTCTCCAACGACTTCCTGGTC
>NC_140238.1:2722192-2725864 GCF_949987555.1 Borostomias antarcticus | reverse complement strand
CCAAGTGGCCGCGCACCTCGTCCAGCCCCCAGACGCGCCCGGGGGGGCCTGGGGGGAACTCTGATCAAGGCGCCGGCGTCGGACTACGGTGACCGGGCGTCCGCTATCCCCCGCAGCGTGTCCAGCGACGGACGGCCTCTCAACCCCAAACGGTGAGGCCCGCCGCCGCCACCGCCACCACGTCTGTTGAACGTACTTTTGCTGACGTGCGGCGTCCGTTCGTCTGAGGCTTTTCTGGCTTTTCACCTCGGTGTGTAGAAGCAGGAAGAGTTGACCTTATTTGGGAGAAAATATGTACGGTAGTCAATGGCGATAAACAAATAAATTCTTGATCCCGTTTGAATTGTTCCATGACCATCCACG
The DNA here is from genome assembly GCF_949987555.1 of Borostomias antarcticus. Lineage (NCBI taxonomy): Eukaryota > Metazoa > Chordata > Actinopteri > Stomiiformes > Stomiidae > Borostomias > Borostomias antarcticus. Next base: position 2,725,501 of record NC_140238.1, on the reverse strand, counting down.
TTTGTCAATTTACAACATAATTTTGGAAGTCAAGAAAGTTGCAGTTTGTCATAATATTGTAAAGCAGTGGAATGAGTTTACAATTATTGAAAGAGGTTAAATTAGTCTGGCCATGTTGAGAGCTGCAGGAATGTGAAAGGAGAGTTAGTCAGCTCTGTCAGAGCAGGCATGCGAGATCAGCTTTACAACGTTTTGGTGAGTGTTAAATGAGTGTAATGTCTTCTAGCTTACAGTATACTAGCTAACTCGCGAGTTAACCGAGATGAGTAAAATTTGTTTTGAATTGACAAACACGTGATGGTCATGGCACAATCGGGATCAAGACATTATTTTTCTCACGTCGTTCACTACCATTCAGATTTTCTTCTGATTTAAGGTCCCATTGAGGTTTTATTTTCCTGCTTCTGCTTATACGCACTCTATAGAACAAAAAACCTCTTCTGCTTATAGACACTCTATAGAACAAAAACCTCTTCTGCTTATAGACACTATAGAACAAAACCCTCTTCTGCTTATAGACACTATAGAACAAAAACCTCTTCTGCTTATAGGCACTCTATAGAACAAAAACCTCTTCTGCTTATAGGCACTCTATAGAACAAAAACCTCTTCTGCTTATAGGCACTATAGAACAAAAAACCTCTTCTGCTTATAGGCACTCTATAGAACAAAAACCTCTTCTGCTTATAGACACTATAGAACAAAAACCTCTTCTGCTTATAGACACTCTATAGAACAAAACCCTCTTCTGCTTATAGGCACTATAGAACAAAAAACCTCTTCTGCTTATAGGCACTCTATAGAACAAAAACCTCTTCTGCTTATAGACACTATATAGAACAAAAACCTCTTCTGCTTATAGACACTATAGAACAAAAACCTCTTCTGCTTATAGACACTCTATAGAACAAAAACCTCATCGACCACTCCTGTCCCACCCCCCCCCCCCCCCCTCAGGTACTCCCCGGGGTCGGAGAACTACGCCCTGGCCTGCTCCATCGTCATGGGCCGCTCCCCTCACAACCGGAACTCCCCCAACAGCCTCTCCTACACCGACACCATGGGCTCGGCCGGCTCGGGGGGGTCCGGGGGGTCCGGGGGCACGCTGGGGTCCGGACACTGGAAACAGAGGTCCATGCCCGACGGGTGAGCGCCTCACTCACAGACGGGGTCAAACGCTGACCGGGATTGGTCCAACACACACAAAAAAAAGCAAAATGGCTGTCTGGTTGTAATGCAGCCATTCAATACTAGGATGAGAACAAGTTTTTTTAATACAGTTATTGACACTGTTTTTAATACAGTTATTGACACTGTTTTTTAATACAGTTATTGACACTATGTTTTTTATACAGTTATTGACACTATGTTTTTAATACAGTTATTGACACTATGTTTTTAATACAGTGATGGACACATGGTGTTTATTTATCCAGTGACTGAAGAGCTGATGCCCTCTCCTATCCCTCCGCCAGGTTTAACAACAACAACCGCCATTCCCCCCTGTCAGCGGACCGCCTGGTGCTCGGGGAGGGGACCAACGGGACCAAGCCTTCCCCCGGCCCTGGTTCTGGTTCTGGTTCTGGTTCTGGTTCTGGTTCTGGTTCTGGGTGGCCCAGAGTGGGGGAGGGGGAGGGGCCCAGCAGGGGTGCTACCAGAGCTACAGCAGGTAAGAGGACCTGACAGGTCTGTGGAAACTCTTAAGGTCGCGCTCGTCACCGATAGCCGTGACCTGCGTGACCCGTAGAGGAAAGGACTACAGTAAAAGGACTACAGTACCCATGCGTCCCGATGTGTTCTCCGTGTGCAGAACCTCCCGTCTCGAAGGTGCCAGTGGCCCGCCTGCAGCAGCAGGAGCAGAGTGGACACCAGTCCCCCAACAAGAACATCAAGGTGAGAGAGACAGAGGCAGAATGGACCATTTTAGGACAAATGGTTTCTCAGTGACCCCAGTCAAGCGTTTACTTGTTTGTTTCATTTTGGGGGGGGGGGGTTACAGCTAACTTACCTGTATTGTAATGGTGCGTTCCATTTGTCTGGGCAGTGGGGAGGTGGGAGAGATGGAGAACAACGTCACCCCTGAGGTAACGATATTACAGGAGACGCCAACAACAACAGCTCGGAACAAAGATGGACGTCTGCTAGCTTCATTTGCCAAACCAGTTGATCAGAACACAATCAATCAATCAATCAATCAATCAAAGCTTTATTTGTATAGCGCATTTCATACCCAGAGGCAACACAATGCGCTTTACAGAGAACAAGGGAGGTGGGCATACGACCCACTCTCTACATATTCCAGAGGGAAGCAGAAAAACAGTAATCACCCGGGGGCCAGATAAGTGAGCTGTAAAAATTCTTCCCTGACCCCTCTCAACAAGGCGATCGAGCAAGCTCCAGGAGTATGTTTGTCTACCAGCTAAGAACATTTATAAAGCAATAAATTACATTAAATTACATTTTCAGAGTAATTTTATGTAATTTATTGCTTTATAAATGTTCTTAGCTGGTTGCGGATTTTGCGCGTACAAAAGAGGTTGTGAACATGTCCTCAGATAACAGTTGGGGAACACCGTGTACGACTGATTTATGGAGACACAAATGAGACAGAAATGCTAATAAAACTATTATTTAAGTTTCACTTAGGTTACACAGCGAGCTGCCATCTCGTTCACGACGTCCAGAGCTAACTGGGGGGGAGGGAAAAGTGGTACGAATTCACGAGTGGAGAAAATGAGTGGAGAGTGGCGTTCCGGTTAAAACTGCGAGTCGTATCTCGCGAATCACAACCTCACGAGCCAAATGGAAGACGGCGTGAGGCGATCTTCTACGCCTGTTGCGGTCGTCAGAAAAGCAGGAAGTTGACGCGTGCCTCCGTCTCTGCAGGTGGACGCCCCCTACTCGTCCAGCCAATCGAGCAGCAACACACTGTCCAGCAACGCCTCCAGCTCCGCCCACAGCGACGAGAAGTGGTACGAGATCGGCGCCCGGACGGCGGCGGCGGCGCGGCCCGACTCGGAGCTGAACGGCTACCTGCAGGCGGCGTCCGCCGACAGCGGCATCGACACCGCCGTCTCCTACGGCCCCGCCCACGGCGCCGCGCCGTCCTCGGGGGGCTCGAGGGGCAAGGACAAGACCCCCTCCCTCTGGCAGGAGGCCCCCGCGCCCCCTGACTCCTCCCCCGGCCCCCCGGGGAGCGGCGACGCCCCGGCCAAGAGTCCGCCCGGCTTCCCCCCGGCGCCCGACAGCGGCTCGTACACGCTCAGCGACACGGCGTCCCACTCCAGGTGCGTGTGTCTCTCTCCGGAA
>NC_140238.1:2677192-2717192 GCF_949987555.1 Borostomias antarcticus | reverse complement strand
CGAGGTTTTTGATCAAAGAGCGGTTTTTGGCTGCAAGAGGCCCTGAAACACCAACAGAGTAAAAAGAAAACAAGCGAACCGAGTAGAGTTGAGTCAAGTTGAACCAAGCTGAGTCGGTACTATGTGGTGGAAATGGACCAGTCCCCTCCCTCAGTGACTTCCCACAGCAGAGTTCAGTCGTGTGGTAGTGGGTACCTGGGTCTGTCATCACCAAACGGTTCATGATTGGTTCTAACCTCAAAGCCGCCCCTGCTGCCCCCCCCCCCTCCCCCTCACCCCCCCCCAGACGCCACCAGAGCGACGGGCTACTTGGCGGTCAGCCGCAGCTCCGGGCCACCATGAGGGGCTCCCAGTCGCCCCAGCGCGTCACCAAGTCCAGCCTGGAGGAGGACCTGAAGAAGCTGATCACCCTGGACAGCCCCCCGCCCGTCGCCCACGAACACAAGGTCAGCTGCGCGCTAGAGACTTCGTCCGCTAGAGACTTCGTCCGCTAGAGACTTCGTCCACTAGAGACTTCGTCCGCCGTTCCACAATAAAATAGGACATTTCCAGATGCAGAATACGGGATCCGCCATATTTGACCCTCTCAGTCAAAAACAGCACAGCATGCAGAAGAACAGCCTTCAGACTGAATGAGTTCTGTCAATGAGTGAATGACAATTGTCAATTAAACTGACTAGAGATGTAACGGTATGAAAATTTCACATCACAATTATAGTGACCTAAATGATCAGTTATCGGTATTATCGCGGTATCAAAATGTGATGAAAATGTTCAAAAATTACTGATACAGAAACTGACAGTTTTATATTGAAAACCACAAATACAATTTGCAGCACTATGCACTTTTTGTTTGCATAAACATTAAAATAACGCGTCTAAGAGACTGTTGCTAACTTTGATTGATGCAGGACAGTATTTACAGTGAGTTTTTAAAAAGGCGGAACTCAAACATGGTTCTAACAATAATTTTTTAACGATAAATTTAATCAGATTTTATCACGGTTTATCATCATGCCGGTTATCGTTACATCCTTAAAACTGACTGCTCATGGTCCTACTGTCTAACCCCCCCTCCCCCCCTCTCCCACCCCCCCCCCCACCCCCCAGCCCGTGTTCCCTGCCGCCCCCGCCGGCCGCCGCTCCCTCCAGAGGACGCTGTCGGACGAGAGCATCTACAGCGGGCAGCGCGAGCCGTCCTACGCCAGCGGGCCCAGGGAGGCGTCCGGCGACTTGCTGTTCAGCTGCTCCACCATGCCGCGCTCGCCCGCCGCACGCCACGCCGGCCCCCACCGGCCCTCACACAAGTCCCTGGGTGAGGCCACGCCCCCTCTGTGGCGGGCGGCGGCGGTGTCACCTCAGGGTGACGCCGTCCCCCCGCTGCTACTGAGCTCTCCAGCGTCGAGGCTGCTGGTCTCTCCAGCTTCGAGGCCGTCGGCGTTCATGGGATTTGTAGTCATCAGATCTGGGTCAAATGCTGTTTTGAAGTCATTTCTGACTGAACTGTTCCTGGTTATTCTGGTGGGCTCATAACCCGGCCCGTCTTACGCTGCGAGCAGAATCCAGCCAACGAGACAGGAACTGAAAACATCTCAGATAATATTTCCACCCAGGTCTGGTGATCATAACGAGGTCTGGTGATCATAACGAGGTCTGGTGATCATAACGAGGTCTGGTGATCATAACGAGGTCTGGTGATCATAACGAGGTCTGGTGATCATAACGAGGGCTGGTGATCATAACGAGGTCTGGTGATCATAACGAGGTCTGGTGATCATAACGAGGGCTGGTGATCATAACGAGGTCTGGTGATCATAACGAGGTCTGGTGATCATAACGAGGTCTGGTGATCATAACGAGGTCTGGTGATCATAACGAGAGCTGGTGATCATAACGATGTCTGGTGATCATAACGAGGGCTGGGCGCACAAAGTGACATTTTCAGAATTTTACAGGAGGGCAAAAACTAAACTTTTCATTGACTATATTGATTCAATAAAAACAACATATTTGAGCAATCTATTGGTTACTTTTATAGAGATTAGGTTTCAAAGACTTGTTTTAAAAGATCATTTTGTGCACCAAGCTAGAGCACTTATGCTTATTTTGCTCCAAATTCATGAAGTTTTTCACTTCCGCCTTTATGTTTTCAGCCTTTATTTCAAAAATTAAAAATTATAGTGACCTTATTCTGTTACTATTTAATAGAGCTCATGAAGACCTTTTGAATGATATACTGTATAAAACTCATCTTTGCCTAAGATGTCACTTGACACTCCTTTTGCTCCAAGCCCATGATCTGCTACCGGAGTGTTTTGTTCCAGACCGGTCACTGGTAGGAGGCGTGGAAGGTCAGCGGGTCTGACCCTGGTCTCTCCCCCCTGCAGGTGACCTGTCGGCCCCAGACAGCTCTGGTCAGGAGCACCAGCAGCAGCAGGAGCCGGTCCTCATGCCCCTGCCGGACCCTGGAGCCGATCGGGCCCTCGACTGGTCCAACCTGGTGGACGCTGCTAAGGCCTTTGAAGGTAAGGAGAGGGATGAGGGAGAGGGATGAGGGATGTGGTGCAGGGGCTGTTACCATGGGCAGCTCCAGGATGTCTGAGTGGGCAGTCAGTGCTTTTTTTAGCCGTTTTGAAGCTAATTTACCGCCAGTTTTAGTATTTGACGTGAGATATTTTGGGTAGGCGATGCTCCTGGATGAACCAGCCCTGAGTATTACCCTGCTTCTACCAGCAGAGGGCAGTAGTGTCTTATGTCTTATTGCTCTGGGAAATCTGAGCGGTTAGTGAAGATGTGTGTGTGTGTGCGTGTGTGCGCGTGCGTGCGTGTGTGTGCGTGTGTGTGCGCGTGCGCCTCTCAGCAGAGCAGAGGGCGTGCCTGCTAGCTGCTAGCGATGGTACCTCCAGAGCAGACGGACCGGCCTCCAGCCCCCAGCAGGCCGAGCCCCAGGCTGCCCCACAACGACACCCCTCGCCTGGGTGAGATTGGGACACACTCCCCCCCCCTTTCCATACAGGCCCAGCGACACACAAGAGGACTGTATACAGTGCATCCGAAAAATACTCACACCCCTTCACTTTTCCGCATTTGGCTGTTACGGCTTTAGTCCAAAATTGATTAAATTCATTTTTTGTGCATCTATCTACTCACAATACCTCATAATGACAAAGTGAAAATGTTTTTTAGAATTTGTATGTATGTATTAAATGTATTAAAAATAAAAACACTGAAATATCACATGTACATTAGGTATTCACACCCTTTACTCAATACTTTGTTGAGACCTTTGGCAGTGATTAGATTAGTGATTAGATTAGTGATTAGTTGATTGGAGTCCACTTGTGGTAAAGGCAATTGATTGGATTTGGAAAGGCACACACCTGTCTACCTTACTGTATGTAAAGTAGTAATAACCCACAGTTGACAGCGCATGTGAGAGACAAAACCAGCCATGAAGTCCAGGAAAGAGTCTGCAGACCTCCGAGGCATCTGGGAAAGGGTACCAAAACATTTCTGCAGCATTGATGGTCCCGAAGAACACAGTGGCCTCCATCATTCTTAAATGGACGTTTCTAAAAAAAATAATAATAATAATAAAAAATTTCTTTTGTCAAATTGGGGTATTGTGTGTAGATTGATGAGAAAAAATGAATTGAATACATTTTGGAATAAGGCTGTAACATAACAAAATGTGGAACACCGTGTGTGTGTGTGTGTGTGTGTGCGTGTGTGCGTGTGTGCGTGTGTGCGTGTGTGCGTGCGTGCGTGCGTGCGTGCGTGTGTATTTCCAGATGCACTGTATACACAGCTGCTCATATGTTTTTTAGTGGCTTCCTTCGTGGCTCTGACGTTTGTGTTTACGGTCGGGGTCAAGGTCAGGGTTAACAGCGATGTCACTTCCTGTTCCTCCAGCGAGATCCCAGCCTGTCTGATGGGGAAGGTGAGCCAGCTGGAGTCCATGGTGAAGCTGCTACAGGAGGACCTGAAGAAGGTGAGGAGGCTCCGCCCATATTACCCAGCTGTCTGTCCGCAAAAGCTCGGTCGCCTTTTGTCTTTAGCCTAGACCTTGATTGATTGATTGATTGATTGATTGATTGATTGATTGATTGATTGATTGATTGATTGATTGATTGGGTAAAGTACAAGTACATCCCAGAGGATAGCATGATAAAAGCATACTTAGACACTTGTTTCCAACATGGTCCTCGTTGGTGGACATAACAAAACAAAAAAAGAACATACACAAGAACATGCATAAAACAGTCATTATGTCACCTTGGGACGTCTAACAGCTGTTCATTAGAAGACCTCAGTGCTCTAGCTGGGGTGAGAACATGGAGGAGTTCAGCTAAGTACTGAGGGGCCAGACCATTCAAAGCCTTGAACACAAACATCACCATTTTAAAATCAACCCTGAAGCGAACAGGAAGCCAGTGCAGGGAAGCCAGCACCGGTGTGATGTGGTTACAACAGACAGCTGGGGTGCTTAGCTCCACCCCCCCCCCCCCCCCCCCCCCCGCCCTCCGACTACGCATGCTGCACTTTAAACAGAGTCTCCATCAGTCAGCTACGCCACGGACATCCATTTGAAAAGGTCATACACGCTGTAACATTTGTGTGTGTGTGTGTGTGTGTGTGTGTGTGTGTGTGTGCACAGCTGGGCTAACGTGTGTTGTGGAGCGGCTGCAGCTCAGTTGGTAGAGCGGGTCGTCCGATGATCGCAGGGTCGGCGGTTCGAATCCCGCCTCCTCCTGTCCACATGTCGAAGCGTCCTTGGTGCAAAGACGCCGAACCCCAAATTGCTCCCGATGAGCAGGCGAGCGCCTTTCACGGCAGCTGCCGCCATTGTTGTGTGAATGTGTGCGTGAATGGGTGAACGAGAGGCCATTGTAAAGCGCTGTGGATAAAAGCGCAGTGTAAGTGCAGTGCATTTACCGTCCGCCATGTTGGTTCCCCAGGAGAAGGACGCCAAGGCGTCCCTGCAGGCGCAGATCCACGGGCTGAGGGAGGACAACCAGCGTCTCCAGGAGGAGTCCTACAGCGCCTCGGCCAAGCTCAAGAAGTTCACCGAGTGGGTCTTCAACACCATCGACATGAACTGACCCGGTCCCGGCGGGCCCACGCCGTACGCACGTCCCGACCGCTCTCTCCCACGGGTCCTTTAAACGCCGCCGGGCCGATACACACGCGATAGGTTCCCCCTCGATACCGCCGGACCCGGACGGCGAGGCTAACGACCGGTTCCGTCACCGACGTTGGATCTAAAGTCCCGTCGACCTGAAGAGATTCACCCCGGGGTGGTCTTAACCAACGCCAACATGAACCGATTTGACCTTTAACACTGTAGATCTCTGACATCACCGCCTCCTGCTGTGAGAGGCCGTTTAGGAGAGGGTGAAGAGAGAGAGAGGGAGGGAGGGAGGGAGGAGGAGGAGAGATTTGACGAGCATGCGACCCCATCCCAGGAGGTGCTGGACCGTAGGAGCTCCTGCATGACCCAGAGGTGACCTTTTCCTCGGCGACGGTCGACCCCCGACCCCTTTCAGGCCTTGTGGCTCCACTCCCCACTCTTCACCACCTCACTGGACGCCTCTTCCGCCCGGGTTCCGTGTGAGGGTTCCGTGTGAGGGTTCCGCGTGAGGGTTCCGCGTGAGGGTTCCGTGTGAGGGTTCCGTGTGAGGGTTCCGTATGAGGGTTCCGTGTGAGGGTTCCGTGTGAGGGTTCCGTGTGAGGGTTCCGTATGAGGGTTCCGTGTGAGGGTTCCGTGTGAGGGTTCCGTGTCAGAAAAACCTCATGAACACAGTTTGTAAAATGTTTGTTCCGTGCAGTTTGAGCATGAGTTCATTTTTTGAAGCAGCGAGGCCGGGTTCACATACAACGGAGACGCTTTGAAGCAGTTTGAGAACGAACTTTGGTCGTTGGTTGTGAAATTTGACTGCTAGTTTGGAACGTTGACAGTTTTTAAACTGATGTTTTCAACATGTTATGGAGAGACGGATGGTTCTAAAACCAGCGCCTCGTCACGACTGCTGCATGTGAACCCAGCTTTAGTTGTAGAGATTGCAGTTATGAATGATATTGTTATTCGTAACGATAGGATGAGTAAGGATATATCATTATGAATACATGAAATGAGTGTGTGTGTGTTGACACAGGTCAAGACAGGCACACACAGACAGCCTCTTGGTCTGTGAGCTGAATTAAAGATATTTGTTCAGCACAGACAAGTGCCTCTCTGTGCTGCTTCTGAAAAGGCCTGTACAAAATGACCTGAGATTTATAGACTACTGGTAGTTAAGTGATGAAATTTGCCATGTAAAAATAATACAAATGAAATAATATGGGTGCCATAACGATGAGAACAAGCTTGAGAGATTAGCAAGTGTAACTGTTCAAAGATGTGTTTTGTAAATATGAACTGTTTTGGCAGAGAGGTTGTAACGGCTACAACCTGCTTTACTGTTTGACCGTATCTCCAATGCTTATTAAGAGCGTTTAGAGTGGACATGAGGTGATGGATGCAGTTGGACAGTATCTGTGCTTCTTCAAACTATTTAGTTGTCTTGGGGATGAAAAACTGGAATGTTTCAAACAAAAGGTTAAGCTGGGGGGGGGGGGGGTAAAAAAAGGAATGGTTTACTGTCTTCAAAAATCGCCTCCATTAAATGTTTTCTGAACTGGGAGATTGGTATTATTACTACCTGTATGGTCCCAAACGCTGCCGGATGCAGTGGACTCACAGTGCCATCTAGTGGTGAGAACGTGTACAGTGTTACAAGGCAACGCGTACCCATACTTGATCCATAGCATGTTAGAAGACCACACTTGGATGCCAGACACACTTGCTCCCTTTCTACTCTCTGTAGACTTAATCGGTACAGTGTGTGAGGACATGTAAAGATGCTTTGTAAATCCTGAACTGCCTACAGTCATCTGTACTCTAGTACAGGATGTTCACTCGTAAACCCAACCTTGATATTGGTTCTGATGTAAAGGGGCGAGGTCTATGTTTAAGTATTACACAGTTTACTGTGTAAAGCAGTTGTATTACCCCCGCTACAACACCAATGTTTCCTTTTGTACCCGTGTAAAACCTGTATATAGTGAAAGGATTTGAGGCTTATCAGAATTTGCACCTTCATTCTTGACATGTGTTACGGCATGTGACGTTTTCCTTTGAGCTGTGACCGTGTAAAAATGTTTATATCTATTAAAGATATTTTGTTGAAATTGTATTGTCTTGATGTTTTTCCACGGGACTTTTCCCTGCGTACTGGTATGGAACCCATGTCAGGCCCAACATGTCTGGTTTGCTTTTAGTTCTGGGTCTATGGTGGACGCATGGCCTTGAGTTGACAAGAATTAGCGGCCTTTAGTCCATAAAACGTAAATAACAAAATGTAAACGTAGGCTACCGTTCTTCTAAATGTCGTGTTCCCCATCACAGTGTTGGAGGGGAAAACCGTGTAACCAACCATGTCTCTCCCTCAGTGAGTGAAGGGATGCCTGCTAGCACACTGGCTATAGAGGCTCCTGGAGGAGCTTCAGGTTGACCACGGAGAGACCATCACACAATGTCCTAGCTGAGGCCAGATGCCAGCCAGTCCATGTCCCCTACCGGGGGCCAGTCCCGAGGGTCCCAGGATGTAAGATCATTCTATGGAGAAGAATGAAAAGGTCAAAGTTCATGCACTCTACACAGACCAGTTCAAGTCTACTTCAGAGTACCCTGAGGTAACAGACCATGGTCCTGGTCAGTTGATAAAGCCCGGTCAGTGCAGGAAATATCAGATGTAGACGTTACAGGATGTTTAATCTGTGGAGACGTGAAAGCGACGGCCGCTCGATAATTCCGCGTTAATGCAAATTATAAACCGGCCGGCTCAAAGCAGATTAGTCCTCTCGGGCTGTTAATGACGTTCAGTACAGACCTCCTTAATGGTAGGTTTATGAAAGAGGGATGTGTTGATGTGATGGTGGCCGCGCAGAGCGGATCCCAGTGTGGGGGGAGGGGAGATATGGCGCATAAGCACTCACAGATGTGATGGTGGCATCAGCTTGTGTAAGTGGTGGGGGTAGTGAGGATATCTGTCCAGCTACTGGTTGTTTTCCACCCCAGGCTATGTGTGACATATGTGCTATGTAAGCAACGTGGGGTAGGCCAGTCCCTTCACGTTTTAATAGGCCTGTCAGTCAGTCGGAAATCTGACAGTGCCATTTCCCCGGGACATGGCGTCCTATAGAGGCCATGATTGGGTTTTTGTACACCATCTCTTGAGCTTGTCAGCTGTTTCAACTTTTAGGCTACACCTTCGGATTTTGAGCATCAGCTTACTCAAAAAATTCTCGAGGTTTCATACTTGAAGTGTTTCATCATCTGCGTGGGGGAAAAAATGTGTCTATTGACTTTTCTGCACAAAGATCTTCTTAATACATTACATTACAGTCATTTAGCAGACACTTTTATCCACAGAGGCTTACAATAATTGCATTTAATCTAGCAAAAGCCAATGTACTACTACTGGCCAGAACTCACAAGTGCATCTCCTTTCTAAAACAAGTAAGAGCATAATCTAGTGCTGAAGGCAAAGTGGAAGAATAGCAAACTAAAATACAATAGGTGCTTAATACAGACTGAAAACATGATCTGGTAAAATGGCATGAAATGACTCGTGCAAGTAAAAATATTCTACGGACAGTTTCTTTATTTTTATGATTGTTCAAGAGTCATTTTTCTGATGACGGATAATGATCGTGTTTTGGAATGAAACACTTGTTTGAGTGCAGTTCCTCCACGGTCTGTCTGTCACACACGTACCAGAGCTCACCACCTTGGGGAAACTTCCCACAGTTCATCTCTCCCGTCGCCATGGAAACGCTTTGTACATAAAAATTTGTTGAAGTATACAGTAGGTAATGCAGGCATATGAGTGATCTCCACTGCCCTCTGCTGGTCTGCAATGGTATTGGCTACTTTTGATTGGTCTGAATCTCCTGCTATTATTCACAGGCTATTAATTATGAAAAGATTGCGTTTCTACTCATTGATTACCACAGAGGAACATGGCCCATGGGAGTGGGACAACATGCTGACTCGTTTGAAGCTCTTGAAGCCGTCTTAAAACACAGGTTCGGAATTTAGCATTATAAGCCATGTAAGGTTGTTTACAATCATATACAACGGCCGATATCGTCAAACGGTGCAGTCTCGAGATATAGCCCATCGCCGCTAACACGCTCAATAGATCCATAGGTGCATAGACAAAATCCCTCAAAAACACCATAAACTCTCGTTTTCAAAGACAGGAAACTCACTGAGTGGTCACTGACACTAGTAACCACTTGGTGAGTTTCCTGTCATTGAAAACGAGAGTTTATATTTTTTTTCAGGGATTTTGTCTATGCCCCTATGGATCCATTGGGTGTGTTAGCGGAGACGAGATATCGCGAGAGTGCGCCGTTGGACGAAACTTTGATATCGGCCTCTGTATATGATCCGAACCTGTCCTTTAAGAGCTGACTGTCTCTGCAGGAGGGTTCAAAGGGCATGTGTGTGAGACAGGGGACATGTGTGTGAGACAGGGGACATGTGTGTGAGACAGGGGACATGTGTGTGAGACAGGGGACATGTGGTGACAGTAGCCGAATCACAACAGACAACCAGACCCAGCCAGCAACACACTGTCCAGGGTGCTGAAAGAGAGACCGCGGGAGCACGCGCGTGTTAGGATCGCACAAGCACGTGCAGGTCCTACGCAACATCAACACCATCATCAACACAAGCACGTTCAGGTTCCCAACATCAACACCATCATCAACACAAGCACGTTCAGGTACGCAACATCAACATCATCATCAACACAAGCACGTGCAGGTACGCAACATCAACATCATCATCAACACAAGCACGTGCAGGTACGCAACATCAACATCATCATCAACACAAGCACGTGCAGGTACGCAACATCAACATCATCATCAACACAAGCACGTGCAGGTATACGCAACATCAACATCATCATCAACACAAGCACGTGCAGGTCCTACGCAACATCAACACCATCATCTACACAAGCACGTGCAGGTACGCTACATCAACACCATCATCAACACAAGCAATCGCGTTTGATCGGTTCCCAACCGGTCCTGTGACAATGAGCTGCGTGTGCGTCCGTGCGTGGCCGTGTGCGTTTCGCATGCCTGCATTCACACACTGAACATGCAATGTGTTTCTGGGGGAAGATTCCTTGGGGGACCTTTTGGATCTCGTGTTTTAGTTGGAGAAAAGGTTCATTGGTTCTGGGTTTTAAGCTGAATGTTCCTGGAGTGAGGGAAAGGTAGGCGTGGGTTGGACGGCAAGAGAGAAAGTCATGTTTTTTCTGTCCTTGAGCAAGCGCACACAAACGGAACTACTGGTATTGTAACAGGATATATAATAATACATTTGCATACCGGTGTGCGTGCATCTAATATTAAACCCGAATGAAGTTTTACAATAGCAGAGCCTCACAGAAATACACCAACTGGAACAACGGCCTTGGATTGAAATAATTCATGGCCTATCCTATTTCTTTCCATCTGTAGGCGTCTCAGAGCCGATCATTTACACGTCCATTTTATCTCTCCGCTCAAAGTTGAACTTATTTTGTAAACGCATTTCAATGTCCTCTTCGTGAAATGACTTTGATCCCAGCATCTTTGGACGCTGCTGCAGTGTGGAGCGCTTTCTCTTTCCCTCGTCCAACAGTGTCCAAAGCTCTCTCCCTCCCTCTCTCCCTCCCTCCCTCCCTCTCTCCCTCCCTCTCTCACTCCCTCCCTCACTCCCTCTCTCCCTCCCTCTCTCACTCCCTCTCTACCCCTCTCCCTCTCTCTCTCACTCCCTCCCTCACTCCCCCTCTCTCTTGCTCATCCCTTTTTTTCGCTGCTCACCCTCTTCTGCTCTCCGCCTGTCTTCCTCTTCTCCTCCCTCTACTTTTCCTTTTATCATCCCTCCCCCTCTTCCTACTCGATCTGCCCCCCCCCCTCTCTCTCTCTCTCTCTCTCTCTCTCTCAACACACACAGGCGCGCTCACTCACTCACTCACTCCCAGCGCAGACGGAGGGAGAGGAGGAGGAGAGAGCAGGAGAGAGCAGCGCACACGCGAGGATCTCCCTGACTGACCGCTCCACTGCGCTCCCTCCCTCGCCCGGCCAGGGCAGGACCGAAGACCAGAAGAGGGGAGGAGGAAGAGGAGGAATACTGCAGTGATCAACCAGCTGCTCTCTCTCTCTCTCTCTCCCGCTCTCTATCTCTCTCGCTCTCTCTTTCTTGCTCTCTCACTCTGCTCCACTGCTTTCATCCCCTCTCTTCTACCTCTCTCTCTCTTTCATCCCCTCTGTTCTACCCCCCCCCCCCACGCCCCCCATGCCAACTATATCATGAACCTGCCTGCTGCTTGTTGCTAAGGACAGCCAAACGGGACCAGTGGACAAGGCGTTATTCTGTTGCTAAGGTAATTAATGCTTCATTAGCTACTGGGAGGTGCCGGTGAAATTGCATTAGTCAGCCTGATGTGTGTGTGTGCATGTGTGTGTGTGTGTGGGGGGGGGGGGGGGGGATTTAATCGTGCTTGATAAATGTTTCTTCCGTGCCTGTTGTATGTCAACTCTTCCACAGCTCCCGGTCTGCCGCCGAGGTTCTAGAATGAACTATTTTGGTTCTAGAATGAACTATTTTGGTTCTAGAATGAACTATTTTGGTTATAGAATGAACTATTTTGGTTCTAGAATGAACTATTAAGTGCATGTCATGGATTTCTCTCGGCGGACGCCGGGACGGTGCGCGTGTGTCGTCGCCTATCCCGGCGTAGCTACCGTGTGCTTGCCCTGTGTGTGTGTGTGTGTGTGTGTGTGCCTCGGTGTCGTCGGTGTCCGTGCCCCCCGCTGGCTGACTCCGACTCCCTCCTGGTGAGCTGCTATCCGGGACCAGCCTTGTGTGAAGTTAGATTTGCATGCTCCGGCAGTTTGACGCGGAGGTGAAGTTTCCTCGAATGATGTCCCGCCGTCGAGCGTCGAGCTAGAGCCGACGCCGCGTTCTGCACTTCGGCGTACCGACGGCAATAACAAACAACGTAGCAGCGGACGATGATTACTTATCCACTCATGTGTGTTATAACCACCCCCCTGTTGCCAGACTAATAGCTCCGTGTGTTCAACATTCAGAAACAGCAGGTCAGCGTGGCGCTGACTAGAGCATCTCTGATCCCGCCCACCTGGCACGGCAGGTATGGATGCCGATAGTGGCGAGCACGTAGAATTAGATTCCTTTCCTCTTCTGATTTGATTATCTCGATCGAGAACGTTGATCATGGGAGTACAACGCATCAAGCCACGGTACGCTGGACAATTCAAGACGCAAGTATGTCATTGTACTCAAACACACTCCTCGTTCGCCAGTGGATGCCCGCCGGTGAGATTTAGTTCCTCGGATTCAGACTGTGCGTGGAAGTTTCATCCTGTGCCATTCAGTGTGTGTGTGTGTGTGTGTGTGTGTGAGAGTGTGAGTGTGTGTGTCTGTGTGTGTGTGCGTGTGTGTGTGTGTGTCATAGAGGCCCTAATAACCTAGTAGACAAGAGGTTTCTGTTGAACACATACTGTACAATTATTAAATGGAAACCCAGTCAGGCGTATGATACGTTTTTTTTTGTGTTCGTTTAGCGTCTGTCAGCTCTACCCTCCCTCGCTCTACAAAAAAGACCAACGCCGGATAATAATCCTCCCCCTGCCCCACGCACGATTAGAGCCCTAACTAAAACCAATATAATACTTACTACAGGCCAAATGCAGGGATAATAGGACTGTAGCCTGGAGAACTTAGGTTTGGGAAAATCCTTATTTACTAAGCAGAGTGAATTCCCCCTAGAGGAGGGGTGACAGAGAGGGAGAGAGTGGTAGAGAAAGAGAGGGAGAGAGAGAAAGAGTGGTAGAGAGAGAAGGATAAAGAGAAAGAGTGGTAGAGAGAGAGAAGGATAGAGAGAAAGAGTGGTAGAGAGAGAGGGAAGGATAGAGAGAAAGAGTGGTAGAGAGAGAGAGAAGGATAGAGAGAATCGTATCGATAGAGAGAAAGAGAGTGGGAGAGAGGATAGAGAGAGAGAGTGGTAGAGAGAGAGGATAGAGAGAGAGAGTGGTAGAGAGAGAGGGAGAGAGAGAAGGATAGAGAAAGAGTGGTAGAGAGAGAGAGAAGGATAGAGAGAAAGAGAGTGGGAGAGAGGATAGAGAGAGAGATTGGGAGAGAGGATAGAAAGAGATTGGTGGAGAGAGGGAGAGAGAAGGATAGAAAGAGAGTGGTAGAGAGAGAGGGAGAGAGAGAGAAGGATAGAGAGAAAGAGAGTGGTAGAGGGAGAGGGAGAGAGAGAAAGAGATTTAAAGAGCGTGAGAGAGAGGGGGGAGAGAGGGGGAGAGCAACGCACGTCCACTAGTGTTGTGGATTGGATAAATGTTATGAATAATCCCTGAACGACCGTACATCAGACCGTACATCACGAGTGCGTTGAGCTGGTCTGCCTCCCCACCTGGGGGCGGACGTCCCCGGAGACGAGGGTAGCCAACGGTCAGCGCTGGTAATTATAGCTGCACCTAATGAATTCAGTGGCACACTAACACGTACGGAACCCGCGCTCATCCCAGCATGCGACATCTGTTTTACATTAAGCTGCGCGTACAGTAGCCTCCCTCTTGGCTACCTAGCACGCCCCACTGAATCATCGTTACGCTGCACCGACACCATCGCACGTCCACAGCCAATCAGGGACGCGCGTCCAGAGCGGCGGGCGCGTCGCCGCTCTTGTCAGATTTCCTGCCTCGCCCAGCCAGTTGATGATGGCCCCGTTCTGCCACCTTCGGTCTGTCGTACCGTATCTAGCGTACCGTAGCTTGTGACAGGTGCCCTTACCTGGGAGAGGAGAGATAACATCTCCCGGAGTGTCGGTGAGGGGTAATCAGGCCACGCGGAGCCGTGTTCTCTCTGAGGGGAACGAGTGTGTCGGCGTGAAATGGATGAGTGTGAACAGAACCAGGCCTCGGTTCCCGCTCGTCTGACCGCCCTTCTCCTTCTGTCCGCGTTCCTGTCCAGTGTCGGACGCAGTCGCGCAATGGCGGAGGGGTCCAGAGACCAGGGGGGCGCCGGCGGCGGCGTGGACCCAGAGGACGACTCCCCCAACATGATCGTCTACAGAAAGGTACGGGTTCCGCTTCTATGACTGGCCGACACACCCACTTCCTGCTTCCGACAGCGAGAACGAGGAAATGTCTGTATGTCAGAGAGTCGGACGCTGAAGACGAGTCTGTTTCTGAGGCAGGGGATGGACATAGGGACTGATGATAGACCGCCTCGGCGTCTGTCTCATGTTTCCGACGGTCCACACGGTCAGGGCGGTCAGGGGTGGTCAGGGCGGTCAGGGGTGGTCAGGGCAGTCAGGGTGGTCAGGGGTGGTCAGGGCAGTCAGGGTGGTCGGGGCGGTCAGGGCGGTCAGGGGCGGTCAGAGGCGCCCTAGGCCTGGAGGCTCAGCCAGGTCATAGATAGGACGTCTTCAAACCCCTCCGTCTGTCCGACTGTGACTGACGCAGACGGGACCCTCTGCTGGACACACTTCCTGTGGTGTCGTCCTCTCCCCCCACCTCCTCACCTACCCCCCCCCCCTCTCTCCTCTCTGCTCCTTAGTTTTAATAAGCTCCCCATCACTCTGTGAGTTTGGGGGCAAAAAGGTCCTTTATGTAATTACACAATCCCTATGGCACTTGAGCCTCAATGGTTGTCCTTTGATTGGAGAGGGTGAGCGGCATCGTGGGTAATTATGTGGTCGGGCCTCAGAGGAAGTGACTGATCCTCCTGGGTCGGGGGTGGGAAACCGGGGGATAAAGAGCTTGTTACTGTCACTCCCGGGCTGCCACACAGGGACCCAGTCAAAACCGGGGCTTTTGATCACCCCTAAAACACAGCTCCCTCCCTCCCTCTCCTCTCCTCTCCTCTCCTCTCCTCTCCTCTCCTCTCCTCTCCTCTCCTCTCCTCTCCTCTCCTCTCCTCTCCTCTCCTCTCCTCTCCTCTCCTCTCCTCTCCTCTCCTCTCCTCTCCTCCCTCCCTCTCCTCTCCTCTCCTCTCCTCTCCTCCCTCCCCCCCTCCCTCCCCTCTCCTCCCTCCCACGCCCGGTGTGCTGGGTACAACTTGAATGAGACGTCCAATCTGACAGATCCACACTGGAGTTCACTCCCCCCACCGCCTCTGATTCGATAGGCTAACGAGGTGAACAAATCATTTCGGGGGGGGAGTAGAGCCTTCGGGCGGGAACAGGAAGTGACACGGCTGAGGCTGACCCGACGGTTCTCTAACGTCTCTCTCAGAACGTGCACGGTCACGCCCCCCCGGGAACCGCCTGGCGAGTCGCTCCACCAATCGAAAATGTTTTCCGTGTCGCCGTTAGCACCCGGACAGAGTCGACAGCCGGCGTGTCGCCCTCACACGCTATCGTCTCCTCGCCACTCGGTCGACCGTGGAGGCAGGTAGGCTAGCTGGCGCGCGGAATCTTCGCTAAAGTAAATATCCAGCTACATGTAGCTAAGCGAGCGGCGGGCGCTCTGTTGTGTTGCACGCCCTCTTATTGTCCCTGGCAGGGAGGCGGCCGGGTTTGACAGCTAATCGCTGCGCGGCCGGTCTGCTGCCAACGCTTCCCAACGAGGGAGCCGCTAATCGCATTAGAAAATGTATTTTTCACGCTCCTTATTCAGCTCTCCTCAGCGCCGCAAGAACCCCCCCACCCCCACCCCCCCCCCCACTCCCCATAGCATTTGGCAGCTGAGACAGGTGTCAGAGAGATGTGTGTGTGTGTGTGTGTGTGTGTGTGTGCTGCTTTCGCTGTATTATTCAATGTTTGCAGCTTTAACTTACATGTTTGATCAGAGGGTGTCATACTGCAGAGCGGAGATGGCTAAGCTGATTTTATGTAACAGTGCTCCTCCTGTACGGTTCCCAGTGCATTCTGGGTGTGCTTTGAAGGTATGTATTTAAAGAGGCATGCAGAGAGACGCCGGCTCATCGCTTCTTACTTGAAAGGACGTTGCCTGAAGGTTTTCTCACGCGTTCCTGTGTTAGTGGACAATGTTGGACAACAGACAGAAGATAACAGGACTGACAGAATGCTTCTGACAGTACAGACTGGTAGACTAGACAGACAGGATGGACAGACAAACAGACCAAAAAAAATCACGCCCTGTTTGGTCGAAATATCTTCGATGGGTAGGCTATGCCATTCCGTAGATATGTATATTTTTTCCATAGATATGTAGGTATATTGGAATACATACAGCTACTGTACATCTGACTGTATCTGACATCGGCTATCTGTCTGTCAGGGCAGCTGGCGTTCGGTAGAGCGCTCGGGAAATGGCGGAGACGTCGGGTACTCAAGACCGGGCGCAGCATTCTGCTAGCACCCCGAGCCCCTGGGCGGGCGCCTTGCTTGACGCAGTGTGTGTGTGTGTGTGTGTGTGCTCTGAGACAGAACCAGATGGCCGTCAATATGCTGAGCCACCTAGGAGCATGCTGGAACCCTCTCCCCATCTCCTGGGTTGAGACAGACTTAGTTAGTCAAAACTGACAAAAGCTTTTGGCCTATTGGTCTATTGTATGAAGGCCAACTATACAGGAAGAGGAGAATAGTTCATCCGTCTGGTCCAGACACCGCGCCTCCTCTCCTTGACTTCCTCCGACTCCTCTTTCTCCCCAACAAAGGGAGTTATTGAAGCCAAACAATGCAATAACCGTCGAACACCTGCAGTAATTGCTTCGAGGCTTCTGTGAGAAGGCTTGGTGTATCAGTCACACATACACACACGCACACACACACACACTCGCGCATGAACACACACAGACACACACACACACATACACAACACCTCTTTCTCTCTCTCTCTCTCTCTCTCTCTCTCTCGCTCTTTCTCTCTCTTTCTCTCTCTCTTTCTTTCTCTCTTGCTCTCTCTTTCTCTCTCTCTTCCTCTCTCTCTCTCTCTCGCTCTGTCTCTCTCTCTGTCTCTGTCTCTCTCTCTCTCTCCCTCTTTCTCTCTCACACTGCTCCCTGCTCATTGGCCCTTGCCAGGTATTGTGTTGCTCCCGGCTCTTCCCGGCGTGCTGGAGGGAGAACGCAGAGGGCGGATGACGGCCATGGAATCCCGCTGGGAGGAAACCGCTCCGTGACGAGAGAGAGAGAGAGAGAGAGAGAGAGAGAGAGAGATAGAGAGAGAGAGAGAGAGAGCTGTGCTGAGAACGCAATTAGGGCGAGGAGCCGGGCCACGGATGAGCTCCGGCAGGGCGAAGCTCACCAACTATTAATAGACAAAGTCTGATCCCCGTTCCCCAGGAACTAACGCGTGTGTCCCTGTTTCCTCTGGGCCTCCTTCCTGTGTGTACACACGGCTAATTGTTGCCGGAGGACTCGTGCCAATGTTACACACCTCACGCCGCAGCGTTTGTGGTTTGAGGGCGGGTGTTCAGGCTGTAACAAACACAAGTGTACGTGAGGCATGACACACTGGTTGACTGGTATCTCGTGGGTAAACGAGGGCTAGCCAGCTTCTGGTTGGCTGGCATCTCGTGAGTAAACGAGGGCTAGCCAGCTTCTGGTTGGCTGGCATCTCGTGAGTAAACAAGGGCTAGCCAGCTTCTGGTTGGCTGGCATCTCGTGAGTAAACAAGGGCTAGCCAGCTTCTGGTTGGCTGGCATCTCGTGAGTAAACAAGGGCTAGCCAGCTTCTGGTTGGCTGGCATCTCGTGAGTAAACAAGGGCTAGCCAGCTTCAGTCAGGCATGAGGAACCCTGGGCTAGCTACGCTGCTCACAAGCCCTTTATTGCTATAATATCTGCCCTGACATAGAGTAATAGCCATGCTCTAGCAAAAGCTAAACAAATGCACATGAAATGAATCACGCTATTAACAACCACTCAAGAAGTAATCGAGGTGAGGTAGGGGTTCCCTACATCAAGCCTGCTGTGCCTTAGAAGGACGAAGAGCTGCTGCCGTTTTGTCGCACTTAACTCTGCATTTAGGTCAGTCCATGTTTGATTGCATCGTGGTCGGCGCCCCGTTGATATCTGAGGGGTGGGCTGGGTTCTACGCTCGGGACATAGCGGTGCCTGACTTAGATCCAGATGGAGTTTGAGAATCATTAGTGGCCAACGGTGGGTAAGTATTGATCACCCTGAGAGCCTCTTGGCGAGCTGTGCCAAACGCCGTCGGGCGCTGCTGACACCACTGGCTCATTGCCTCTGACCTCCACCGGACCACAGGAAACGGCGCCGCGCACATTTTAATCCCGGCGCTCAATAAGCTCTTTAAGATTCAGCTCCGACGCAGTCAAGTGTGAGGACAGATAGGCACTTAGTTAAAGAGAAGAGTTATCACTTTTCTGTCACCCTCTCCATCCGAACCTCACTGTCATTTTTCGTTCTCTCTCTCTCTCTCTCTCTTCCTGTCTGTCTCTCTCTCTCTCTTCCTGTCTGTCTGTCTCTCTCTCTCTCTTCCTGTCTCTCTCTGCTTATTGCAAATTAATAATTGAAGTTCATTTCAAGCATTCCATCTTTAGAGGAATATCTGCCCTACAGGGACATCACTCCTCTGCATTCTTTTATTCATGGCTATCACATTCATTCTCATCAGTCGATATTTTTATCTCGTCATACAGCTATAAATGTGGAAAGATTAAATGGAGGAGGGGGAGGGAATGAGTGCAGAGTGAAAAATGGCCGAGTAGTTAATCCCAAACCCCCCAAAAAGTTGGATTTTGAATTAGATGGAGCAGAGCTTCCATTTTATGTCCAGTCTAATGAATCGAGGATTATCAGAGCAGAATGCATCAATCAGCCCTCAGAACAGCTGCCACGGTGGCCAGGGGACCGAGGGACACAGACCGGTGTCGTAACCAGCTTCCGTAGATATCCAATATACCCCCCCTGAGCGAGCGCTAGACAGCAGCAGCCACACCATCTCACCCCCACCGCCCACCCACCCCCACCCCACCACACCCTCGTGTCCATTAGCTCACCGCGGAAGAGACGCTTTCTTCTCACCTCTGGCTGAGAGGGGGAGAGACCCGGAGATGTAGTGCTCCGGTCTCTCTGATGGAGCGGGTCTGAGGGCTACAGCGCGTCTCTCCGCCCCATCTAGCTGCCCGCAGATAATTGTCGATGAGTCACTCTCCACTCACAGACAAGAGCTTCTGGGATGGCGGCGGATATCTGTGTAAAAAAAATAAAAAAATAAAAATCTAATCAGAGGTGTGGACTGGCTCCACTTCAGTGTTCGTGTGTGCACTTCAGATGACCCGGGCGGGGCAGAATGGAGGCGTGGTGTCACCTCTACCGCCGTGGGGACGAGGCGTGGTGTCACCTCTACCGCCGTGGGGATGAGGCGTGGTGTCACCTCTACCGCCGTGGGGACGAGGCGTGGTGCTTTATGGAGTACTGAGGACTGACTTGGGGTCCGCCGGCACCGCGCTGGCCCTGTCTGATGGGCCGGTGTGAGCTGAGCGCTACGGGCGCGCTGACGTCTGACGGTACGAGGGCCGGCGCTGAGCTCGTTAGCGCCACATACAGTACATACAGTAGCACCATCAGAGGGAAACGCCACCTCGTACAGTACATAGCACCATCAGAGGGAAACGCCACCTCGTACAGTACATAGCACCATCAGAGGAAAACGCCACCTCTCATGTAACAATGCGGTACAGGCATGAAGCCACAGAGTACTTTTTAAAAATGTATTTAACCTTTATTTAACCAGGTAAAGAAGCTTGAGATCAAAGAACTCTTTTTCGAGGAACACCTGATCAAATAGCGTTCTTTGATCTCAAGCTTCTTAATCTGGTTAAATAAAGGTTAAATAAAAAATATATAAAATAGCACTCTGGTACTAGTGTGCTATTTTGGAAATGTACAGTAGTCCTATTTGTGGTCTGTCTACCATGATCCTGAAACATAGAGAACATAATCTCACGGATCGTTCCAGTATTGAGCTAGCTGCAGTATCTACCGTATCGATCCGCCTCCAGGTTCGAACTTCGTTTTGGTCGTGGTAGTGTAACTGCTAGGTGCAAACGTAGATCTTTTTGGGGGAAAAACGCAGAAAAACGTAGTAATGTAATCAGGGTCTTACTGTAGGTGCACATAGTCCTCCATGGGAGCAGTGAGAACAAGCTCCAAGGGAATGCTTATGTTCAAGTCATGTCAAACGTAAAAGCATTCGGACTGCAATACATTTCACAGGAGAGCATATTGAGACCAGTAACTTTACACCCTGTGCTTCCTGTCTTGGAAAACCACTATCATAGTTTTTCCAATACATTTACATATGCCCCTTTGACTTCCATTGTAGCCCAGCGAGAGCCTGCATAAAAACTGCAGCTAGCTCAATACTGGAACGATCAGTGAAATTATGGTCTCTATGTTTCAGGTTCATGGTAGTCAGACCACAAATAGGGCTAAATGTCCAAAATAGCACACTACCCCTTTAAGCTGTTCTTTACCTAACCGAAATAGGGTCTCCACTTTCAGCGGACGCATAAACAAAAGAACGAGCCGAAGTCATAACGGGAGGACGCAGGATACAGTGCGCTGGCCTGTGCTCTGTTAAAAGGATTATATACCTCCAGATGACGAGAAGCTATGCAGGGAATAAGGGGCTTTCGCTTCGCCTGGGGGGGCTCTCAGTGGATGCTCGAACCCGCTCCCTGCCTCCTATAGTCAACTGGGTTCTTAAAGGAGCACATTGAATAATTCAAAGGATGTTTACCCCCCCCATCGCCACCAGCTGTGGGGCATGCGTGGGGTTTGTCATGCATGGTGAATGCACTAGAACACTACTGGGATGTTGGTTGGGGAAGGGTCGGTGTGGCGTAGGCCCAGACACACTCTGCCCCACGTGTCTATGGTGTGTCTTTACGGTCTACGGTATGTCTTCTAAGGTCTACGGTATGTCTTCTAAGGTCTACGGTATGTCTTCTACGGTCTACAGTATGTCTTCTATGGTCTACAGTATGTCTTCTACGGTCTACGGTATGTCTTCTAAGGTCTATGGTGTGTCTTTACGGTCTAGGGTACGTCTTCTATGGTCTATGGTGTGTCTTTACGGTCTACGGTATGTCTTCTACGGTTTACGGTGTGTCTTCTATGGTCTATGGTGTGTCTTCTACGGTTTACGGGATGTCCTCTAAGGTCTACGGTATGTCCTCTAAGGTCTACGGTATGTCTTTACAGTCTACGGTATGTCTTCTACAGTCTATCTTTACAGTCTACGGTATGTCTTCTACAGTCTATCTTTACGGTCTACGCTATGTCTTCTACAGTCTACAGTATATCTTCTATGGTCTATGGTACGTCTTCTACGGTTTACGGTATGTCCTCTAAGGTATACGGGATGTCCTCTACGATCTACGTTATGTCTTCTACAGTCTACGGTATGTCCCCAGAGTTGTCTAACCCCCCCCCCTCCCCTCCCCGCCCCACATACTGAAGGCTCTCACTGGATCCGTTCCGCACCGTCGATGGAAGCATGTCTTAAAATACCTTACTGGCTTTAGTGACTCTGCAGAGAAATCTGCAGTGTCTGCTGATTAATTCAGTAGTTTAAGATCAAGTTAATTTTCATGGCTTGTAGGATTTCCTGGCGCAAATCCTCTCAAGAATGGAATCCGAGACATGGATACGGTGTAGCCTATAATAGAGAGAATTAAACGGGGGACTCTTTAAAACCTTCACATGCCGACGGTGATTCTCCTGTCCTTTAGAAATGTGTGTGACGCTCACGTGGACTCTCCGTGTGTCCCCTCAGTGTGTGTAAAAGCAGAGACCCTGCGGTTTGACTCTGTGAAGCGAGGCTGTCAGTGGGCCCTTCCCTGCTTTTCTACAGGGACTTTGTTCTTTACAGAGGCAACTTCAAAACACACAAACCTCAGGAGGCCTGTCTAGAAACTGTGGTACTTTCACTGTCCTACATTCTCCCATCTACGACTCGACCAGGAGGGTTGTTTTTTTCTCAATCATTTGTACTATAGCCTACAGTACTGTGCCTATGATGGGTACGAGGGTACTGATGTGAAGACCTGCGTGTTTCCTAGAAACGAGAGAGAGAGAGAGAGAAGGATAGAGAGAGAGAGAGTGGGAGAGAGGATAGAGAGAAAGAGAGTGGTAGAGAGAGAGAGAGAGAGAGAGAGAGAGGGAGAGAGAAGGATAGAGAGAAAGAGAGTGGGAGAGAGGATGGAGAGAAAGAGAGTGGTAGAGAGAGAGGGAGGGAGAGAGAGAGAGAGAGGGAGATAGAAGGATAGAGAGAAAGAGTGGGAGAGAGGATGGAGAGAAAGAGAGTGGTAGAGAGAGAGAGAGAGAGAGAGGGAGAGAGAAGGATAGAGAGAAAGAGTGGGAGAGAGAGAGAGAGGGAGAGAGAAGGATAGAGAGAAAGAGTGGGAGAGAGGATAGAGAGAAAGAGAGTGGTAGAGAGAGAGAGAGAGGGAGAGAGAAGGATAGAGAGAAAGAGAGTGGGAGAGAGGATAGAGAGAAAGAGAGTGGTAGAGAGAGAGAGAGAAGGATAGAGAGAAAGAGAGTGGTAGAGAGAGAGGGAGAGAGAAGGATAGAGAAAGAGAGTGGGAGAGAGGATAGAGAGAAAGAGAGTGGTAGAGAGAGAGAGCGAGAGAGAGAAGGATAGCGAGAAAGAGTGGTAGAGAGAGGTAGAGAGAGAAAGAGATTGAAATAGTGTGAGAGAGAGGAGGGTGAGAGAGGAGAGTGAGCAATGCACGTCTGCGTCTGTAGAATGAATCACGTGGGTGTTCCCCCTATAGAAAAGAACAAAACATGAGTCATACTTGGCATCCTTCCACACCAGGCTGTCTCTCGTAGGCCTACACACGGTTGAGAAAAACCATGGATACAAAACTAACTGTCTGTTGTTAACTCTTTGGGCGCCGTAACAAACATATAATCACAGCGCCATCTGCTCCCTTTGCTAATGTTGTTTTCTGATACGCAAAAATGGTTTCCCGTCAAAATAGAGTGCCGGATTCAAATTATCGCCATGTCGCAGGAAAGTCAGTTGTCTGCTCAGGGCTTGTCGGCATAAAGCAATGACGGACTGTCTGTTCTTTGAGTGTTTGTGTCCCTTGCTAATTGTGTCTGGGGTGAGGGCGAAGCCGGCATGAATCACCAGGCCCAAATGTTAATCGCTGCGGCCATCTCATCTTACCGAGAGCCCTTTGAGAGACCAGACGATTTGGCCGGCGTTCAGAACATGGACCTGCATTAGAAGAACACATTCAGGACTCCCCCCCACCCGCGGACCCGGGGTTTACGGCTTATGTATCCGCACGGATTTGCTGTTTGAAAATGCTAAATTGTCCGACAGAAAGCCACTGCTGCAGCTCACCAGAGAGAAACTGTTTTGCAGTCAGAGGGAATATGGAGCCGTTCTAGGAGGGAAGCGATCGAGCTATTCGGCATATTCCAACCTCGGTGCCAAATGAGCTTTGTTTCTCTGTGCGTGAAATACAGTAGCTATCGCTCTGTGAGAGAGAGGCCGTGATATTCTCATTAACATCCAGGCTGGTCTCTCAGTAATAGACCTACGCCCAGAGTGCCTACTGATATCCCCGGGCACAATATCGGACCCAAGATGCAGATTGGAAGGACGTCTTTGAGGATGGCTTAAAGGACGGAGATAGAGATTAATTTCCATGTTTTAGCTTCATGTAAATTGGTAGTCACAAACTCATCACACTCACAATCCTCAGAGACCGAACCTGCAGCATATATGGGCGAGGAAAGGCGAAAAGACGATTCGTTGACATTCATCATTGTTTACATGTACTGGACTAATTCGCTTAGACACCTAAGTGCACAAGGCCTTGAATTTGATACTGCATTCACTTAAAGTGGAGATTAGTCATTGTAAGGGGACAGGCGAGGCGGAAGGGAGCTCTGAAGCTTTTAAGCACTGAATAATCATCTGAATCGATAGGACCCAGAACGGAGGGGAGACTGGGTGTTGCCAGAGCAAGGCGGTAACATGAGAGGAGGCTAATATGGTTATTCCCACGCTCGGATGGCCTGCCAGCAGGAAGAGAAAATGCACATTCACAATAATAAGACAGGCTTTCTGCCAAGTTAACAGACTTGGGGGTGACTTAAAAAAGGAGGTATTTAAATTACTTACAGTATACTGTATATAGTTCATGGTCTAGTAATAGCTTGTGTGTGTGTGTGTGTGTGTGTGTGTGTGTGTGTGTGTGTGTTTGTGTGCAAAGAACCAGTGCACTGTATAAACTAGGCCATGGAACACTACTGAAGTCAAATGAACTATAGCTTCCAAAAAGGGTGGCCATGATGATTGTGTATCAGTTGTCAAAACGACATGGCAGAAGATATAAAGCTTTATCTGTCCTTCAAACGTTGTGGTAATCAGTAGCCATGTAAATGCTATTACTCATAACTCAAAGCTGAGAGTGACTTTAACACAGCTGTGCAGTTATCAATGCTTCATTTCATTTGTGTACTCTTATTATAAGCAATAATCGCATCCTTATTATGTAGACTGCAAATGGGTATTGTCTGTAATTGCATTGGTTCTAGTCACTCTAGTGCCTCATATGCAATTAATGAATTGTTCTACTGTAGGTGCAATTAGCTGCTTTGACATTTTCTCCCTTTGTAAAAACCCTGAGGCCTAATTGTCTGTGTGAGTTCATCACAGCATATTCACTTTGAGAGACTATAAGAGCTTCTCGCTCTCCACAACAACCCTGCAGGCTCGGCTTGAAAGTATAGTTAATGTTTGGTTCACTGACCAACCAAAGAACCAGTATATATCTATGTGTGTGTGTGTGTGTGTGTGTGTGTGTGTGTGTGTGTGCGTGTATGCATGTGTGTGCAAAGAACCAGTGTACGATATAAACTACTGTACATGGAATACTGTACTACCAAAGTCAAATGTACTTCAAAAGTCAAGCTTCCAAAAAGGGTATATTAGGCCACAATGATTGTGAATCAGTTATCAAGACTAATGGCAGAAGATATAAAGCTTTATCTCTCCTTCAAAGATTGTGGCCATCAGTAGCTATCTAAATGCTATTACAGTATGTAATGC
Organism: Borostomias antarcticus; assembly: GCF_949987555.1. NCBI lineage: Eukaryota > Metazoa > Chordata > Actinopteri > Stomiiformes > Stomiidae > Borostomias > Borostomias antarcticus. Next base: position 2,692,045 of record NC_140238.1, on the reverse strand, counting down.
AATCAAGTGGGGATAGCATTCGCAGCTGTTGAATCTGCAGAATTTACTGACTGTGAACTCGGCTCACTCTGGCTATAAGCTTCCGTACATGACTTTTGCAAAACCATAGGCCTCAGAAATACAACAAATAAAGGTTGAATAAAGAGCATCTCCCTGTTCTGCTTCGGGGACACATGAACGGTGTTTAACGTGTTTTAACTCCCATATTTGCCTTTTCTCTCTTTCGTTTACGTCGGCAATTTCGGGCGCATTAAAATGTTGTCGGAGGGAGATATTCCAGCTCGTCGCCCGGAGCAGCCTTTGCAGGGGAAATGACAAGATAAATGTTGAGAGTCGTGTGCGGCCCATCAATGAGCCTTCACACACGCTCGCTGGATTACAACCAGCTGTCACGCACAGATAGAACCAGACGAGCACAAGACACAAACACAACATTACACTTAATTTTGAAATAGTGGCAGAATACTACATCACAAACCACCGCTGGTCCCTCGCTGACGTTAGTTGGGCCTCTAGCGGAGTTTCAAATCCCCCCCTTACTCTTGCATGATAGATTACCAGTAGTGGGCTCCTCCTGAAGAGGAAAAAATCTATTATTCATAAATAGTTCGACGTTTTAGCGCTTGGTTATGGCTTGGCGAGCCTTAGCCAGCAGTCAGGAGGAGCTATGGACTGAGGTAATCGCACGGCATCAACGACTGCGAAACAAAACATCAACCGCCTCGTTTATTTCATCATTGGATCCTGCCGAGCGTACAGGCGGGCTTCGGGGGCCCTCAGGGGCCTAGGGGCCCAGTCTGTGAGCTCCGCAGCATCCAGGAGTAAATCCACCAGATCCCATTAGAAAACACTTCTCACCCGGTGATTCAATCAAAGGAGCCTCCACGGTCCGAGGTTCCAGCCGACACCTCAGGGGTCATTTATAGGTAAAAGGCCATCAGATAATAACGGGGAGGACAGCGCGGTGACAGAGGACGGCCTCACGGACGACTGCAGCTCCTTGTCGGGAGGAGGATGTGGAGTCGTGACTCTGGGGAACCGCATGTGAGGTGGCGTGGCCGTGACTGCTAGTCAGCCTACCCCCGCGGCGCCGGGGAGATGAGATCTCCCGTCTGTTGTCGTTGGAGACGACGTTGCTCGGGGGGGGTGGGGGGGTGCGGCGCAGGGGCCCAATTTAATTTCCTTTTTCTGTGGAGATAAGAGACTTTTCGGACCAAGTGGACGTATGGCTTCTGTCACAGCGGCTGACAGGGATATTAGAATAATCTCTGGAAACATTTTCAACAACATAGCTTGCAGTCTTTATTGATTTTCTGAAGAATAGTTCTATCAAGAATACAGCCTACACAACGTTAATGGTTGGGATGTGTATGTGTTGTGGCTAGAGCTGTGTGTGTGTGTGTGTGCATGTGTGTGTGTGTGTGCGTGTGTGCGTACGTGTGTGTGTGGACATTCCCTCGGTCCTGCTTTAGCCTCCTCCACTCTCTCACAACAACACAACTTTCATTAGTCCCCCTGCCAGCGAGCGGTCACTGCCACTCACGGGGAGCGGAGGCCAGTGAGCCTTAATGATACACAGGGGGACCGTAAACCCCTCACAACCTACATGGGCTGGAGCGCTGACAGAAAACCCATGTGTCTGCCGGGTTCAAGGGTCAAGGGCCCTCTCCTGTCCGCTGATTTCCCTGCAGAAGAGACCGTCGTGCGCTGGACTGCGGGGTACATGCGGTACCGCTGCGTGCAACGCCCTTCCTCACGAGAGCTGTTTAGAACGAATAACGATGGCATCTGGATTAAAGTGTCAGCTAAATGACTGTATTGTAATGTAATTTAATATACTATAATGCAATGTAATACATCTCGACGAGCCATACCATAGGAGTCCCTGGGGCGCTCTGCTCGCTCGTTCGGCTCTCACGGCGTTTATAAAACGACAACTCCAAAGATGGACGGACCGTCCGTGGGTCGGGTACACTGGTAGTGGAACACAGGTCCTCACACTACCTGTCTCCCGCCAGAAGCTGTATACAGTCTGCTGTGTGTCTCTCCCATAATGTTCCCTATAGTGCTCCAGTGAGAAATCCATAAGACGCACACAACAACACACACACACACACACACACAGAGAACCGCTGCACTGCAAGTAGCAGGTTGCATCCTCATTTTGAGCATCACAATCATGTGTACTTGTCTCTCCTCTCCCTCTGGTATCATCACGTTTCCTCCACAGCCTCCTGCGCGGACAGACAAATACCAGAGTCTATTTCGGGCGGGAACATAACAGGCGAGAGGAGCCCGGGTCGGTATCCCTCCGTCAGCCCCTCTCTCCGACACCACAGGGGGTAATGATGAGCGAGGAGGTGTTGTTGGCCCGGTGACGGGGGCGGAGAGAGGCTCGTCCGATACCCACATAGGGAATCAGGGCATCTTCACTCGGCGCCCCCCGAAATAGAACGGCCGTATCTCGCCCTTACCCATCAGCCCCAGCCACTCTACTGTCAAACGCTATAGTGCCTCTCTCTCTCCCTTTACCTCCCCCTCTATCTCTCTCTCTCTCTTTTCCAATTTCTCTCTCTCCCTCTCTCTCTCTCTTTGTCTGCCACTTTCTCTATCTCTCTCTCTACCTCTATCTCTCTCTACCTCTATCTCTCTCTTTCTCTCTTTTCCACTTTCTCTCTCTCCCTCTACCTCCTTCTCTCTATCTCTCTCTCTCTCTTTTCCAATTTTTCTCTCTCCCTCTCTCTCTCTTTGCCACTTTCTCTATCTCTCTCTCTACCTCCCTCTCTCTCTTTCTGGCACGTTCTCTATCTCTCTCTTTACCCCCCCCCTCTCTCTCTCCCTCTCTGTCTGCCACTTTCTCTATCTCTCTCTACCTCCCTCTCTCTCGCTCTCTCTGGCACTTTCTCTATCTCTCTCTACCTCCCTCTCTCTCGCTCTCTCTGGCACGTTCTCTATCTCTCTCTACCTCCCTCTCTCTCGCTCTCTCTGGCACGTTCTCTATCTCTCTCTACCTCCCTCTCTCTCCCTCTCTCTGGCACGTTCTCTACCTCCCTCTCTCTCCCTCTCCCTCTCTCGGTTTCTACCAGCTTCGCCTCTCTCCCCGTGTAGCAAGCAAGATTGTTTGAAGTGATGAAAGTCATAAAAGATAGAATACCCTCCTCCTCGTGTTCTTTCAAATACCACTACTCAAGCAGAACACGTCCTGACGCGCTAAGCCCGGCTCAAACGAAATGTACTGCAGCGATGGCGCCGTCACACTCTCTCTCCCTCGGCAGTATCTCCCCGGTCTCTCCACTGGGCTTCCACCCCCTCCTCTCTCTCTCACCCTCTGCTCTACTGTCCGTTCATCATTCCTTCATTATATGTAAATATAATACGTTCCTTATATGTAAATAGGCTGGTTTTTCTTCCCTAATTGTAGTGCAGGGTCAAAGGTTAGAGAGCAGACAGAGTCCTGGAGCCCCACAACTATTCAGAATGATGATTATGGTGATGTCGTTTGTGGGGACATCATTTTTTACAGACTAGCTGGTATGGATCGTACACGAGGAGATCTTTGCGTTCAGTGAACGAGGCCCATAGTCATTTTTTGCAGTGAGCTTGATATCATTTTTCATCCATGTGGTGAAAAGGGAATCGTTTTACGTGTTCTAGCGGAAGATTCCGGCGGTCAGCCTCGTGAGACCGTGTCTTTTCGCTGGGGGGGGGGGGGAATCTGGGTCTCTATCTTAGCGGACAGAGGAGTGAGCGCTCAGATTGGACGCCGCTAATGCACTTGGAGGGTTGTCCTCATTTCAGATTGTGTGTCTATCTCTGGACCTCTCGGTTCTGAAGTGGGCTGTGTACCGCGTTCCGAGGGAACGTGGACGCCGATTCCCTTGCACTCACGTCCTTAGAACCGTGGTACCGTGGAATCTCTACCGACAGAGAATTAGAGGACTGGAGTCTTTTTATATCCTCCATGACGGTCATTAATGGAGAGATGACCTGGTGAGTCACTGCGGATTGGTCAAGCAGCTCACCTGGCCCAGACCGCTCACTCCGATGGATAGTCTTGTTGACTAGCCTCCCATAAGCCCCTGGAGACGAGATATTTCTCATCTCTACTTTTGACTGTGGAGTTTTTTCTCTTGATTTCTCCTTTATCAAAGGGGAAACAGCAGAGTAGGATTATAGTGTTCTACCAGCTTGATGTGTCATTGTAAATGCAGTCAGACTGGCTTTCTGCCCGCGCTGGAAGAACTCAAACTTTTAATTGCTTCGTTCCTCCTCCTCTCACCACGTTGTCATGGAAATGATGAGCCTGTGTGGACCCTCCATCTCCCGGTCTCCCACTGGTCGGCTACACACACACACACACACACACACACACACACACACACACACACACACACACACACTCACACCAATATTAGTTTCCCTAACAGGGGAAGCTCAGTGCTCACTGGCCCAAACAGGAAACTCCCATACCGATCAACACTTCAGCCAAGTGGGTCTTGGTTCTGAATCACAAATGGCCGCCACATCCCCCGGATCCCATCCAGCTGAACCGGCCAATCAAACAGGCGCCGACCACGTCTTTTTTTTTTAGGATGCCTAATACCTCCGGGCTGTTTTGTCAGGACAGGCTCGGAAAGCTGATTGGACGGCGAAGTTTCTCAAACACATGAAAAGTGCTGATGTCTGGTCCGTGGGAAGGGTGATGGAATACAGATGAACCGACAGGTCAACGGCTGGATTAGTTTTCACCCTCAGACGTTTGGCTTGTCTCTCTACTAGTTAAAAGCTTGCAGGGAGTCAAGGTGAGGGGAAATACAGTTCCAATGACCTCTCTTCCGTTCTTTCATTTCCTCAGAGAAAAGCCACGGCTATGAAAGAATACAGGAAATATGCTGCTTCATCTTTTGTTTTTTGTCTGCCCAGACACAGACAGCAAGCCTGGGATGCTGTCGCAGCATCGGAACGACAAGGATGTGATAAAAACTAAATTGATTTGAAGCTTCACCAGGCTTAAATCCCTGTCAGGATTTGAGTGATTATGGTTTGTTTTCTCCAAGCTAAACAATTCACTTTAGTGCGTCTGTGGCTCTCTAATGATAAAAGGGATTAAAAGGACCCGTATTGGTGAAACAATGCGATCAGGGAAATACTCTCACACAAAACAAACTTTTTTTGTTTTTCTGTAAAAAAAAAAAAAAAAAAGAGAGAATTTTGTCACTCAGTACATCTCCTTCTTGAAGGCATTTTATGTAATTATGTAATTGGTGCACAAAATGTATTATTGGTTTTAGCAGGTATCAGTGTAGTAATGAAGACAGCCAGAGGGACTTCATCCAACTTTGTGTGTATGTGTGTGTGTGTGTGTGTGTGTGTACGCGCCGCGGGGGGTGGGGGGGGGGGGGGTGGCATCACAAGCCTGTCGCAGTGACCGTCCCTGGTGTGAGACAGCAGGGGAGAGGCTCTCGGGTGTGACCGCGGAGCTCCGGCATCATGACCAGGCATGCAGCAGGCCTGCGGGAGGGGACAGGGGACATCAGGGGGGGACATCAGGGGGGGGACGTCGGGGGGGGGGGGGCATCTGGGAGGGGATGTCAGGGAGAGCCCTCCACAGAGGCGGCCTCATTCACACCCCCCCCCACACCCTCCCCCCAACCACCCTCCCGGAGCCCCGCGCTGGAGCCTGGCTTGTCCGTGCCCACCCTGGGGGGCCCCTGGATCAGAAGGGACCCCGGAAAAGTATCTCCCGTACGGAGGGGGGGGGGGAAGTTCTCTCTGAAGTTTATATCTAGGCCATCTTAAGTTTTTCGGTTTGGCACTGATCCCTTGCCTTTGAAAGCACAGATTGCGCTGGCGGACTGTGTCGTTCCATTACCGCTGACCCGATGCACACTTGTCAGGCGGCCACTGTGTTCCAGACTCAAAGGACAGCCATTCCCGCAGAGGTTGATCCTAGTCAGCAGTCGTCCCGTCGTCCAAAAAATGTCCTCCGACCGGACAACCCATCTGTCCGCCGCCCTCGGGGACGCAGTGTCTCTCAACGGTCACGCGTACGTCTGTGTCTATGTCTCCGGTGACGCTGATGGCTGCTGAATCATTGATGGCCCCTCCCGGTTTCAGCCTTAATGCATCTTTTAGCAGGAAGTCATTTCCGCGGGGGCTTTTTCTGGGGTAAATTTGAGCTTGACCGCGTGTATGGCTGTGGCTAAGTGGCGAACATAAATTTGAGTATTTGTTGGATTGTGATATGATATCGTGTGGGTTTGAGCCTTGAACGTGGGAGCTGGTAGCTCTGATTATTAATTCAAGGTTCTCCCCTAATGAACGCTCCCTATAGACAGACGCTGTGTTAGTTTGTCCTTGCAGTCGGTTTACAACAGGACCTTGCCTTGGGGCATCTCCAGGATTTTTGGGGCCTCCGAACAGATATTCCACTGGGGGGCCTTAAAATATATATTGAACAGCAGACACTGGTCCTCTGGGTCTCAGGAGCCTTGAATCATCACCCCCCCCCCATCCCCCCACCCCACCCACAACCCCCACTTAACGACATCCAAGTACAGCACTAGACTGATTGAGTTTTCTCTCCAAACATTAGGGTCACGTAGGTTAGCGATGTTATAGCCGCTGACGCCAGTGTCCGGCCCTGCCACCTCCACCTCCCCCGGGTCCTCGTGCCCCTCTGTCTAATGGCAGACAGGGACGGTCACCGGGCGTCGGAGCGGGGGCGGTGGCACTGGCCTCGCGGCGCTGCGCTGGCACTCTCGGTGCCTTTATAGATACAGTAAGAGAGGTGGATGATAAAGAGCCTCTCTCGTCCACACACACACACACACACACACACACACACACACACACACACACACACATACCCACACACTCACATCTACACACGGGAACATATATAGTGACACTGACACATACACGCCTGCCCCCTAAAGTACCGTTTATAGAGCAAAGTGGCGTTATCACGACCCAACAGGAATGCTCAACCCTCAAAGCCCCCGCCCCCACCCCCCACCCCAAGCAGCAAACACCATTAGCCCCCCTGAAAAGACACAGATACAGGGTCCAGCATTCTCTCCTCCCTGCCAAACACTCATCCGCTGTCATCCGACGGGAAGATAATGAGTTATTTCCGATGCTGTTGCTTAAGTTCCATTATGACACAAGAACAAAAGGACTCAATCCTTTCCCTGTTCTCTCGCTGGCTCAGTGGAGTAGCAGAGTACAGTATGGAGGCACTGGAGATGATTTCAAAGCCTTTCTCTATTGATTCTCTGGGAAGGTTTGTCTTGAAAGGGAGAAGAGGAGTAAATCTCTTTCAGGCTGGTTATGTTGCTCTAAAACATCTTGCCTCTTTTCGCCAAACCGAGAGTTGATGCAGTGTGCTGCAGTGTATCGTCCTCTCTTCCTGTCTCTCACACACACACACACACACACACACACACATGCACGCACGCACACACAGATTTATCAAGAGCGCAGATCGTGTGCCAAGGCTGTAATTCTCCTCGGCGTGGATGCTCAATAATTCATACTAAGACACTCCGTTGGTGAAAGAATGGTAATTGTCTTGGCTCCCCGTTCTTTCATTCGTCACCCCCAACCCCCCCCCCCCCCCACACACACACACACGAGTGCCACGCCAATTATAAAATCCATATACATCTAAAATTGGTTATTCAGGTGCTCTACGGTGGATTTATGGCTGGAAGGTGTGTGAGGCGACCGTTAACCACCTGGCAGTCGCTCGGGGGGGTTTGGTGATTGCTCCAGATTGTTGGCAGAGCAAATATCGCAGCGCAAAAGAAGCTAGCCAGGCCTCGGCCCTCCCCCCAGCCAGGCCTCGGCCCCCCCCCCCAGCCAGGCCACGCCCCCCCCCCCCCCCAGGCGAAGGGACCGGCAGGCGGAGCTAGGTGAAGCTTGCTGACAACGGAGAGAGCGTCCTTCCGGCCGGATACGGACGGGCGCGGGGCTCTGAGCGTCGACGGCGGGGATCCGTCGCTCGACCGCTCGTTTCTAAACGGGGGCTCGTCGAGGCTCGTGCGCCAGCTCCACGTGGACTCTGTACCAGATTGAAAACAGCTGACAGGTGATACCATCCCCCCCCTACCCCCCACCCCCCCCTCCTGCCCCCCTACACCCCCTCCATTTGCCCAGACTCACCTCGCGGTGAACGCGCTCTGCTCTGCCCTCGCCCCCCAGGGACAGGGCTGCCTCTCTCATCTCCTTTCATCTCAAACCTTTTATACTCGTGAAGCGCTGAGGTTTCCCTCATGTAGCCTACAGTGATGACGAGTTCACAGAGAGACACAAATATCAACAAAACAAATGCAATGTACAACAACAACAACAACTATAATAATAATAATAATAATAATAATTATTATTATTATTATTATTATTGTTGTTGTTATAACAACAATAATAATCATAATTATTATTAAAAACAGTTACAGGTTGAAGTTCATGGGTCTAGAGCCATGGACTTAAGGAGGCGGAGTCTGCCGGAGGTCTGACCTCTCTGTTTAAATGATGAATGAAGGCGAGCCTGAGCGGCACCCAGCCGAGCGGTGCGTGACTTCCACCGAGCAGCCCGTATCCAAGCGCCTGGTGCACGCTGTTCTCTGGGCGTTCTCTGGGTGTTCTCTGGGTGTTCTCTGGGCGTTCTCTGGGTGTTCTCTGGGTGTTCTCTGGGTGTTCTCTGGGTGTTCTCTGGGTGTTCTCTCGGCGTTCTCTGGGTGTTCTCTGGGTGTTCTCTGGGTGTTCTCTGGGTGTTCTCTGGGTGTTCTCTGGGTGTTCTCTGGGTGTTCTCTGGGTGTTCTCTGGCTGTTCTCTCGGCGTTCTCTGGCTGTTCTCTGGGTGTTCTCTGGGTGTTCTCTGGGTGTTCTCTCGGCGTTCTCTGGGTGTTCTCTGGGTGTTCTCTGGGTGTTATCTCGGTGTTCTCTCGGTGTTCTCTGGCTGATGTCGCCTGTGGAAGGCGGCGCAGCGTGGAGCTGATTTGCCCTCCTGCATTTGACGGAGCGTAGAAAAACAAATGACTTTTCTGAGATCTAATAGGCGAGGGTATAGCGGCCAAATTAAATAAGCTCCGTCAAATCGAAAAACCTCGAAATACACCTAGGGTAATCGACTTCATGTTACTGCTGTGTGTGTGTGTGTGTGTGTGTGTGTGTGTGTGTGTGTGTGTGTGTGTGTGTGCGCGTGTGTGTGTGTGTGTGTGTGTGCGCGTGTGTGCGCACGCAGGCCTTCTCTTACCACCACATGCATTGGGAGCGATAAAACCTTTAATTGGCAGTGAAAAGCGTTTTACGGAGTAGCCTACAGAGTGAGCTCTTGATTATAAAGCAGGGAGCTACAGTAACCCTCAGTGAAACAGGTCCAGCTTTTATACGGATTGATTTCTGTCTCGACTACAGCCTAGAGGGTCTCACTACACATCTCACACACAAACCCTGTTCGCTACAATACGTGACCTGGCTAGAACAGGGAAGCACCAGGTGAAGGACTGCTCACCGTCTCCCGTTACTGTTACGACCACTTGTGACCAAATGTGACCTTTACTGCGAACCTCAGGGAACAGTCGTGTGTTTGTGTACTAAATAAATGTGTGTATGCCTGTGTGTGTGTGTGTGTGTGTAGGCTACTACAGTAGGCTATGAACATGAGTGTTTTCCCTGCTTTGTAGTTTCTGAATCGTGTTCTGCGCTCAGCCTAATTTTAGGCCGCTGCGTTTTTGATGCGGACCGGCCGTCGCTTGCGTTTGAGGTGTGATGTTTATCTTACCCCCCCTCCCCCCCCCCCGGGGAATCGCCGTGGCAGCCGGCCGTCAGCGCCCGCGTTACCGTGGGAACGGCTGGCCCAGACAGAGCGACACACACGCTGACGCAGACACACACCTCACCCCTATGACTTCATTTAAAAGGCTAATGTCGTAAAAACAGGATTCAATTGCCCATTGGGAATGGCTCTCTAATTAATCCCGTTAACCCTGAGAACTGGCCTCTTGTCCCCCTGCAGATTGAAGACATCGTCACGCGGATACAGGATGAGGACACTGGAGGACTGGCCATCCGGACCGTCAAAAGCTTCCTGTCCAAGATCCCCAGTGTGGTGTCAGGTGTGTGTGTGTGTGTGTGTGTGTGTTTGTTCACAATAAGCAAGAGCAGAGGTCGCATGCGAGTCGGGATCGTTAAAGCAAACATGACCTTTTGGGCTCATTTTAATTGCGGCAGCGTCTAAGCCAATAAGGACGCGCTGAGGATAACGCCGGCGGAGCGTTGTGTCAGAGCAGCATGGCTGGTTGTGTGTTTGGCAACATGGAGGAGAAGGGCATTGTGGGTTGTTAGATGACTCATGTCATAACACACAGATGTGTGTGTGTGTGTGTGTGTGTGTGTATGTGTGTGCGCGCGCATGAGCGCATGTCAGCGTGCAGGCGCATGGGTAATATGTGTGTGTGTGAGGGAGATAGAGTGTGTGTGTGTGTGAGTCAACCGTGGCGATGGCGCCATTCTGCTCCCCCTCTGACCCCCCCCCCCCTGGCGTCTCCCCATGCCCGTCGGACCCTTACACACCGGGGCAGACGCTCGCTCTGCAGACCTCTGGGCCCTCACACACCGGGGCAGACACTCGCTCTGTGGCCCTCGGGCGTCAGAGGAAAGACAGTTACCTGCGTCTATTGTTAGGCCCCTCAGTAGAGCGCGTTTTTCATATCTGCCCTCAAACATCCACTCAGCCTGGCTGTCTGTCGGCTCAGCCCGGGCCGACAGCCTTCCCTGTCAGCGCTCTGGAACACTTTCAGGCCCCTGTGAATGCTAAACGCCACGGTGGAAATATGAAATAGGTTTGGGACTTGTTCAATGATTTAAAAAGGTTGTTTCTGTGTGTGGGGGAACCTTTGATAAGGTAGCACGCTGTCAATGTTGCGCTCACAGCATCGTTCTCCTTCCCGACAACAGGAGCGGATATTGTTCAGTGGCTGATGAAGAATCTCTACATTGAGGATGCAGGTACAGTGTGACTGATAGGACTCCGCTCAAGCAATCAGCATACAGTATAATACTGTAGTAGATGTGACCGCCACTGTAGATTTGGTCCTGATGTAGGAAGTCCTCAAAATGCACTAGAGAGCAAAACAATTATTTTTTTCTTTTACCGTTTTCCTTTTTTTCATATTACAAAATTGAAGTTGCAATGAACCCGCCCAATATAACAAACAACAGTTTTAGGATCACTAAAGAGTCATATTTTGTCGTCAAAAGTCCATGTCCTGTGAGAAGTGTCAAGAACTCAATCTTTGAAGCCCTTTTTCTCTGCTGAGTGATTTCAGGTGTACCGACATTCACAGAAGCATTATCTTCCTCAAATATTTGCAGATTTCACTTCATGGCACATCACCTGAACGCTTACAACTGACACTTTCATAATCTGAAAATTGAAAAACATTGCTCTACATCAGGACCAAACCTCCAGTGGTGGTCACGTACTGTACGCATACTAGCCTACAGTAGATCCACATGAAAAACGATCAAAGGTGTCAAATGTCCACACTTCCTCCTCCCGTCCCCTCAGCCGAGGCCGTCCACCTGGGGAGTCTGATCACCGCCCAGGGCTACCTCTTCCCCATCTCCGACCACGTCCTCACACTCAAAGATGACGGGACCCTGTACCGCTTCCAGGTGAGCTGGCGTAGCCCCCCCCCAGGGGCCCCTCCGGCCTCTACCAGCGCCTAGACTGGCGCCCCCGTGGGGCTGTGGCGTTAGCCGCCGGTAGACCCGGGAGGGATCCAACACTCCTTATGACACAAAAATATATTGCGATATATTGGGAAATATAATGTAATATATCAAACAATACATTTCCATACATAGGAATCTAGCGGTTATATTTTCCAATATAGGCCTACTGCAATATATGAAGAGCGCCAATTCCTCCTATTATTCAATACATTATGCATTTATCATAGCCTATGTTATTCTGTATATTTTCTCCATATATTTTACATACTAGCCTATAATATATTGACAGTTGAGTTGATATATAAGGGGATATATTTTCTATATGTCTCCAGCTTGGCTAACCCACACGGTTAACCTGAATAGAAAGAGGGCCAGCCAAGTCAATGAGCCCTGTGGTCAGTTAGCGACCTCCTGGCTCTTCTCTTTAAGTTAACCAGGGGAGAACATCCGGTTCTAACACAGCCAGCCGAGGTGAAAGAGGAACTAATTTTCCCGATAACTACTGTGGGTCACATAGGAATGGAGCCACACTGGAGAGAGGGAAACCGTTCAGCGTGGTTTAACAGCCTAATATCAGCTCCGTCTCTCCCTCAGCTAAACATGTTAGAAACAGAGCGAATATGCGAATATATAGGTTCTATTAATACATCCATGGAATATGCTAACATCCACCGGAGCTCAAACTGGCCTAACAGAACGTATTTTCCGCCTATAGCCCAGGGTGTGGGGAGCCAACCCGGCTCCAGCCGGAAGCCTTCCTCGGTTGACCCTCAGGGGCCGGGGCGTTAGGCGTGCTAATCTGGGCTGATAGCCTATCCTAACAGTAGCCTAGGCTGGAAGTCCCTCGGGCAGCATTACCCTGCGTTCACATCCCCAGTGTCCTCAACCCACCCACCCCTCAATCTATTCAATCCACTTATCCGCACCGTTTTTCTGATTAAAGCACACAATGTGCCTATATGCCGGGAGGAGGTGGGGAGGAGCGCGTGTGTCACCAGCGCTTAATGCGGGCTAAAAATAAAATACGCTGCCTGATGTTATGTCACGATGCCACCGTTCAGCGTCATCCGTCGTGTACGTCGCTCAAAGGAGAGGCCCCGGTGTGCGCGCGCTCCGTCAACGTGTCACCGGTGTGCCGCGGCTCGTGGGGAGGAACGGTTACGCAGGGCTTTTGTTGGCTTGCAGGAGGCGCTCGCGCTATAAATAGGGTGCCACGTCTGTGGGAGACCCAGTTTTAACGACAGTTTCTCTGTGCACCAGCTTCACTACTTCCTGAAAGTCACTTGGCTTCTTTATTTCCTGTCCAATATGATTGGATTAAGTGATTAATCAGGTGTGCGCCGGGTCTTCCGCACACCTGATTAATCACTTAAGCCAATCATATAGGACAGGAAATAAAGATGCCAAGTGACTCTCAGGAAGTAGTGGAGCTGGTGCACAGAGCCTATTGGTGATCTGGGCTTTTGTTGTTGTCGTTGTGAAATGCTTCTGATGCTGCTGCTTTAGAGGTTTGAAATGAACTAATGAAACCCCTAATTGAGAATGAACCTGTTAGGTCTACACACTAAATACAAGCCGAAGACATTCCGGATCGTCGGTCGTTTGCTCTGAGGAGATATTGCAAACGCAAGAAGCCGTTGAGAAGGCTATCTCTGGTGTGCTAATTCTAGCTGCCATTAACAATGCATGATTGGAACCCAGGGATCCATTATTTATGAATTAGGGAATGAACTGTGAATCTGTAAAATCACATGCAATAGGCAATGAAATATGTGTGGAGAATATAGCTACTGATCTTCCCCGGATAGTAATGTGGAGCATGAAGAAGCCCATTGATCATCATCAGGAGACTCATCTATGAGATGATGTATGAGATAATGATATCATATAGGCCTGTCATCACCAGAGAGTGTGGAGGGAGTGAATATGGGAGCTTCCATGTGCAAGAACAATCTGGAGGAGCACTCCACCGGCCCTGAGAGGAATGTGTACAGTAGGCTAGGCTATACCTGGGTTGTAGCCTACTGAAGTCCACACAACTGAACAGTGTGTAACACTGTACATTGATCTGTTGTTCTTTATTATTGTTTGTTTATGATTGTGTATGATTGTGTTAGCTCGTCGACACCGCAAATGAGGGAAACCTCGGTGTCTAACGAGTTGAAATAAAGGTTTGAAATGAAATGAAATGAAACACAAAGCATGAGGATTGCTGTTTACAATATTAGGGACAAACAAGATCTCTCCTCTCTCTTTCTGTGTATATCTATCTACCTATCTATCTATCTATCTATCTATGCATCTCTCTTTCTTTCTCTCTCTCTCTCTCTCTCTCTCTCCAGGCTCCATATTTCTGGCCCTCCAACTGCTGGGAGCCTGAAAACACAGACTATGGTGAGTTCCTGTATAACTGAGAACACCTCAGTCAGTAAACTGAATGTGGCAGCGTTGAAAGACACGCCATCAACCTCAGGTGTGCTACATCAAGCTCATAGGCTGGTGCCTAATATGGAGGCTATGCATATTCATTGAGACACCCCCCCCCCCCCCCCCCCCACACACACACTGATCTGCTACCCCACTCCACTCCTCCTTGTACAATATTGTGCTGGTCTTACTGTATTGCTTTCTGTATTGATTGCTTCTGGCTGTGGTTACAGTACCTATATCCTCCCTGACTCCCTGCCTTTTATTGTGTTGTTTTTATTATTGTTTTATTGGCACTGTGCCAATTCAAAAACATTCCAATTTTCCTTTAGTAAATGGTTCAAATGAATTTGTGAGTATAAGCGACTGAACTATAGTTACTATACAGTTTTCTTCCCAGACTCTGGCAGCATAGCCATATTGGCTCTAACACACACACACACACACACACACACATGCACACACACACACACTCTCCTCTCTCGCCACAGTGAAAACTGAAACTATAGATCTACCCCAGTACTGATTGTGAAGGCCATCGATTAGCCGGAAGCCGGAGCACACAAGCACTGGGGCACTACTGCTAATACACACACACACACACACACACACACACACACACACACACACACACACACACATCTCCGGGCTTTCATGTTTGCATGGCATTTACAAAGGCCTGATT
>NC_140238.1:2649692-2672192 GCF_949987555.1 Borostomias antarcticus | reverse complement strand
TGGACGGGACAGTGCACATTGATAAGACACCTCAAGCATGAGTACATGATTAAAAGCATAAAAGTGCCGGATTTAGCACAGGGCTTATTTCCATCCATAAGTAATATTTTATCTTGTATTTTGTACGTAGTGTCAAATGCCTAAGTCAAGTCGATGACTTAGGCGGATAGTGATTTTGGAATATAACAAGCATTCTGATAGGCTGAGGACATGGCCAATAATGCAGGGTGAAGCAGCAGTGTTAGGAGAGTAGAGTTAGGCCGAAATATCAATTTGGCCAAAATAGGACTTAGGCAATTATGCTATGAGGCTAACGATAAGCAACTCTACCATAACTGTTTTAGGCACACAGGCCTCTCTCAGTTCAATTCAGTGAAACAACATGCTTGTTAGATACGTGGCAGGCCCAATCTCGCTGGTCCTCTGTGGGGTCCAATCTCGGTGTTCCTCTATGGGGCCCAATCTCAGTCCTCTGTGCCCCCTGGCCAGGTTCTGGCTGGCCGTCCAGGGCCTGAAGCGGATGCCCCTGCAGGACGTGGCGGCGCGGGCGCAGGAGATCTGGCAGGAGTTCCTGTCCGAGGGAGCCCCCAGCGCCATCAACCTGGACTCCCACAGCTACGAGCGCACCAGCCAGAACCTCAAAGACCCCGGGCGCTACAGCTTTGAGGACGCTCAGGTGAGCGTGCACAGTCTCACACACACACACACACACACACGCACACACACACACACACACAGAGCATCACGTCAACATACATTCAGTCATTCACACAAAAACACATTGTAATCTCCGCCCACACATACCCCCCTCCCCCACACACACACACACACACACACACACACACACCGGAGGCAGAGAGTGGTGTGGATGAATAGAAAGTGAGAGGCGCACCGCGGTGGAGAGTGTGTTCGCCAGGACCTAATGGGGTGAGTAATTCCTCTGAATAGAGCGATGTATTCACCCCGGATTCCTCAGGTTTAAAGAGCGCTGGTTTTGTTTGAGGGCTGCGGCCTCGGAGGGCATTAGTGCTGACAGCTCGCCATTCGCCCGGGCTCGTCTCAGGAGGCTCCGCCCCCCGCGTTAGCACGCTCGGTTTAAAACAAACTCTCCAGTGCCAAGTGTTGCATAACTCCCTCTTTCTCTTTCTCTCTCTGTCGCTTCCTCTCCCACTTGGCTGACACACACACACACAGACACACACACACACACACACACACCAACTCTCTGTCCTCTGTTCCAGGAGCACATCTTCAAGTTGATGAAAAGTGACAGCTATGCACGCTTCCTGCGATCGAGCATCTACCAGGACCTCCTGCTCGCCAGGAAGAAGGTGAGCTCCCCTGCCTTGACTAACCTCTGTTCCCACATCCACCACAGGAAAACAACCACAACAACAACGACAACAACACCAGTATACGTGCTTTCTAAGATAACATACTGCAATCTTGCCCAGATTATTTGGCTGATCAAGCAACAAAACCCAGCTGTGGGAATGAGGCGTATGACAATTAGCACTCACAGCATAATTTTTGGGTGGGCACTGGGCAGCACACTTCAGTACCGCCTCTACGCCCTGCTTTGCTCAGCCACTACTGCCCCCTGCTGGTCTGGCCACTGTAACACAGCCACTGCATACAGCTACCCTAAAAAAAAACGTAACCTTCGCTTTTAGCTTATGTGTCTAATATGACCTTACCCCTTCCCTCACCGTCTTGTCGCCCTGACCCTGACCCCTGACCCTGCCTGAATCAAGCAACAACAGCCAGAGAGCGAGCAGGGTCGGCGCACGTCCCTGGAGAAGTTCACCCGCAGCGTGGTAAGTCACATGGACCCGCGGTAAGTCACTCGCCCCCCCGACGTCACCCGTGTGCTCTGATGAGGTGACAACACCTGACTACACCTGACTACACCTACCTACACCTGACTACACCTGAATACACCTGACTACACCTGAATACACCTGCCTACACCTGCCTACACCTGACTACACCTGACTACACCTGACTACCCCTGACTACACATGACTACCCCTGACTACACATGACTACACCTGAATACACCTGCCTACACCTAACTACACCTGACTACCCCTACCTACACCTGACTACACCTGAATACACCTGCCTACACCTGACTACACCTGCCTGACTACACCTGCCTACACCTGCCTACACCTGACTACACCTGAATACACCTGACTACACCTGACTACACCTTCCTACACCTTCCTACACCTGACTACACCTGACTACACCTGCCTACACATGACTACACCTGACTACACCTGACTACACCTGACTACACCTGAATACACCTGACTACACCTGACTACACCTGACTACACCTGCCTACACATGACTACACCTGACTACCCCTACCTACACCTGACTACACCTGACTACACCTGACTACACCTGACTACACCTGACTACACCTGATTACACCTGATTACACCTGACTACACCTGACTACACATGACTACACCTGACTACACATGACTACACCTGACTACACCTATCTACCCCTGACTACCCCTGACTACACCTGACTACACCTGATTACACTTGATTACACCTGACTACACCTGATTACACCTGATTACACCTGACTACACCTGACTACACCTGATTACACCTGACTACACCTGATTACACCTGACTACACATGACTACACCTGACTACACATGACTACACCTGACTACACCTGCCTACACCTGACTCACTCAGCTCAGTGGCCTTGTGGTTAGAGTGTCCGCCCTGAAACTGGGAGGTCGTGAGTTCGATCCCCGGCCGAGTCATACCAAAGACTATTTAAAAATGGTACCCATTGCCTCCCTGCTTGGCACTCAGCATCAAGGGTTGGAATTGGGGGGTTAGATCACCAAATGATTCCCGAGCGCGGCGCCGCTGCTGCTCACCGCTCCCCCAGGGGATGGGTCAAACGCAGAGAAGTAATTTCACCACCTCTCAGGTCAGGTGTGTGACAATCATTGGGACTTTAACTTGACTACACATGACTACGCCTGACTACACATGACTACACCTGCCGATCCGTCACATTCACTGTAGATCGGACTGGAGATGATAACAGCGTTTTACTCTGTCCAGTGAAGTTGTGCTTTGGGATTTTCCAGGGGAAGTCACTGACTGGCAAGCGTCTGACAGGTCTGATGCAGTCGTCCTGACACAGCCTGGACCGGGGACACCGCCCCCCACGGAGAGGACAAGGGACAGGGCCTGTGTCGAGGCCGGGGCGGGGGCCGGGCCGGGGGCCGGAGGGGGTGCTGCTGGGGTGGGGTGGGCTGCTGTGGAGAGCCACGGCCTGACTGCTCTGGAGGTCACCGCCAGACTGGGAGAGCAGGGCTGGGGGTCGGGGGTCGGGACAGCTCGCTGAACCCCACGGGAACGGGCCCTGGCCCAGAGAGAGACCCCGGCCCACTCACCACATGGCATGCAAGCATACACTAACAGTCCAAGCACACACACACACACACACTAACGTAGGAAGTCACAACTGGACATCACAAGATCTACACAGCCTCTGTCACCACGGCAGCCAGCAATAAGCAGAACAGGAAATACACCCTTGGTTTGGTTATCTTTTTATACATCATTAAGGTCAATGTCATATTCTTTTCCTGGAAAAGATAAAAACACACAATATATGTCATTTTACGGATGTAAACACAAATATTAATCTTTTGACAGCGATTGGGGATATATATTCATAGTTTTCCCATGAATTGTAATAATTGCAGACTGATAGATATGTTATTCATGCTTCATAACATTCCAACATCATGCACAAGGGCTTAATGTAGCAAAAACAATGGATCGTTGTGAGTTTCGTCCAAATTAATTTTGTTGAGAATACATGTTAGTGGTATTTTTTATAGTTACAGAAATCTATGATATCATCAAAATGAGCAATTCAACTACAAATACCGACTATATACTATTGATTTTACCTGTCAGTTTCAACACAAAATGCTCATGAGAAGCATACATGTCCCCTATTCTTACATTTGTCATTTTCAATAGTTATGAAATCAGTTTGTGTGCCTGTGAAGCTTTAAGACCTAGTCCCCCGACACACACACATGGCTATATCAATCCCGTGTCTTGACTCAAAAGCTATTTCAGGTTAATTTCAATTATCATTCACAGCACCGTGTCAGCATCTAGTCAAGCTGATCGGCCGACATCCTAAATGTCAAATAATCTAACCATGTCACACTGCCACCTTAAGTGAGTGAAATTCATTTGACTGCTGGATGACTACTTTGTAATGTTACCACAGTGCCATCTAGTGGACAGCAAATGACATGCACGACCCCTGTGGACCAAGGCCATCACAGGACTGTGTACCATTTCTTTAGATGATGTCAAATCCTGACATTCCCTATCAAAGGGACAGGGATACAAAGCCTTCTTCACAGCCTTTTTTATGTTTCATGCCTACTATCCCATATCATTTTCTCACGTGTGCAACTGTGTGAAGATATAAACTGTTTACCGGAGGGCCAACGGACTGCTTCTTCTTCACTGTCAGAAGCCTGGGACTCACAAGCCTGTCAGTCCCACAGCTCCCTCATGTGGCGATGGGAGCAACTGCCAGACACGATTCCTGTGGCAACTGAGGATACACCATCGAATGAGAGAACTAATTTAACGATTTTAAGAGTATTCTTTTTACTAGAGTTGTTGCAATGCACTGTATAGGTTGGTATTTAAATGATTATCATAAACTGGTAACCTATTGATTATAAGGTAGAGAGATTGCTTCATGTACCGAGTCAATGTTGAAAGAATATTGTCTGCACAAACACAATGCCACTATGTACAGAGTGCATTGTATATATATATACATATATATATATAAATATAAATTGGCTCTATAGATTTCCATTATCTAAGAAGCACATTTTATGGTATGGGCACATTACTATGCATGTAACATATCAGGGCCTTCTAGTTTCTCAATCAGCTGGATGACTATAGCACTCAAAAAGACCCGTGCACAGGATCTCTTCTTCTCTTCAGATGGGCACCAAATAATAAACCATCTGGACCTCTGTCTGCTGTGTCCGCCTCATGTTTGACCCGTTTGGTCTGGTACAGTATCCCTTTGTACAATGTTCCAATCAACTATACATGGAGTTTTGAGTAAATAAGGTTTACAAAGATAGATAGATGATACATGGAGTTTTGAGTAAATAAGGTTTACGTAGATAGATAGATGGATGATAGATTTAATCATTGGACAATAAACATAACCCATCTATAATTCACCCCTAAATCCACATTATTATCTCCAGTTGGAATGATGACAGTAAAGAAACACGATGCAAGAACAGACACGCCCAGGCATCCGGGCAGGGCAAAGAGTCTCCTTCTTTATTTTCTTTCAGAACAATAAAAAATAGTTTAACAAACAAAGGACTTCATTCTCTCCATTTCGGCTTATTTACATCTGAGGATGAAACGAGCGGTCGTGTTCATTTCACCTCTTCTTGGCTCCGCTGTGTCACACTATTGCTGTGTCTTTGACTCGTCCACGAGGTAAACAGGCTATGTACTATTACATAATTGGATGTACTATTACATAATTGGTGACACTTGTTACTATGCAGACATGACCGACATCCATGAAGAGCGTTGTGTTGAATGGAAATGCACGATGCCAGACCCGTTCGTTCTAGGTAAACAACGAAGAGGTCACGAGGTCACAAGGATTCGTGTAGGGCCTACTCTTATCGTAGTGTCGTGGTTGACTCGATGGTTTAAAAAGCATTCATGATTTCAGTCGGTCAAGTTGCTTTAGTTTTTTGAACCATTGAAACTCGACTGTTGATACAAAGACAAGACCGTTGCCCACTACCCACAAAAGTCATTATTTCTTGAAACGGATAAAAAGTCAATGAAATAAAGGTCCCTGAGGGGATGGAGAGTGAGTGAATGTTTTTCTCTCAATCTTGCTATCCCTCTCCTGGTTTAATTGTAATCTTGCCATTCAGGTCCACCACATGCCTGAAGAGGCAATCACAATGTAAAAGGGACTAGTGAGGATACACAGTAGCCTACTACACCAGACATGAGAATCCACGGACGGGTCATGACCCTCAGAATGGATGACTAAGTAAGTTTGATGACTGCATTTTACAAGTTTAGAACATGTTCATATCAAACATCAAACACTTTGCTTTAACCCTTTCTAAATAAACATGTTTTATTTAAACTGTGGGTTTTTGAGCCTCAATATTCATGTCATGGAACATGGCAGTCTTGTTTAGTGGCAGTTACTTCTTTTTAGGACATTGGCATGATGTCCCATTCATTCTTGAAATGTTTGAAGAACACTAAGCAAACATACTAATTCAGCCCTTCTTCCTCAGTGCCCTCCTTTGAAACATACTCATGATCAGACACTTTGTTGACACCTTTTGATACAGTACTTCAAGCACCTTTTACACTTCTTAGAGTAGGCGACCCGCCAGTCACACACTACCGGATTTGACAGCTTCTTCTGGGCTGGGATTCTGTCTCTCTGCATATGTGTACGGTGTGACATGCCATGTGTGTAGTTCCAATTCAGTAGTCTAGAACTGGTCAGGATGCAGTGATCATAGATGTCTCTAAGAGAACTCAAAAGTATTTAAGTCACAGTCTATTTGAAATAGAAATTAAGTCATATGAAGAAGGAGAGGACTGGTGTTATTTCCATTACACTGGATGGGGACACCGAGAGCCATTGGAAGTCGTCGTTATTGCAATGCTTTCTTAAAGCTGGGAGCAAATGACATCCGGCACTCTATCGATGGAACCCAATATACCCTCCTCTGATTGGATATTCACGTCGTCCTGTTTAAA
The DNA here is from genome assembly GCF_949987555.1 of Borostomias antarcticus. Taxonomy (NCBI): domain Eukaryota; kingdom Metazoa; phylum Chordata; class Actinopteri; order Stomiiformes; family Stomiidae; genus Borostomias; species Borostomias antarcticus. The sequence continues at coordinate 2,665,321 of NC_140238.1, read as the reverse complement.
ATCATCCAATCACGGAGCCGGACTGAGTGGTTTGGTCCTGCGCTGAGGTGTAGAGGACGGTCGAACGGAGGAGTGTGAGAAGCCTGAGTAGTTGTGGGAGTCGGTATGGTGGACCTGATGGGGTCAGCCCAAACTGAGGACGTCACCTTCATCAGCAGGGGGGGAGACCACTGACCAAACTAATATTCACAACCTCCGGCATCTATCAAACAGCCTGTTCCTAACACAGAAGCAGAGAAACTTTACAATAGAAGAAATTAAAGGGAGCAAAAATGAATGAACTAGTCAGGAAATATCACGAGAGAGAGAGTGAGAGCAGAGAGAGAGAAAGAAAGAGTGAGTGAGTGAGTGAGTGAATGATTGAGAGGAGAAAGCCAGTTGCAGTCCAGAGGTTTTGTTGTGTTAGTGGAGTTCAGCACCATCTCTATGGCAGGGAGCAGAGGTCAAGGTTCAGGGGTCAGGTCCAAGGTCATGGCTGTCAGAGCTGCTTCCCAGTGTGGGTGGCGGGGGGAGGGGGCACAGTGATGAAGACGATGACATCGGGATGTCATGTCGGGTCACTGTGGGCATGATGGGAAGAGCAGAGAGGAGGAGGAGGAGGAGGAAGAGGGCGTGGGGCCACGGGGTCCAAACACACCCGTGGGGATTCACACACACACTCACACACACACACACACACACACACACACACACACACACACACACACACACACACACACACACCCATCCCTGGCCGGCACTGATACTGCCTAGCTGCGGCACAGGGCAGGACAGATGAAATGAATGCACATCTACTCCCATTTCAAATGTTCCGTCTGCGATGGTCGATATGGATTCCGTGGGGGAACAATTGCTTGTAAAACAGTGGGGGTCTGAACCGGGGGGTGGGGTGGCGGGGGGGGGGGGGGGGTTGGGGTGGTATGTGGCTCTGGTGGATGGATGGGTAGTCCGCGTGCTGGCAGGCCGCCCAGGTTCCGCGGGTCCAGGGCCCTCTGGGTCTTCTGGTTCTGTGCTCCTGCAGACAACGAGCAAGCAGCTCAAACCTCCACAATCCACTTGTTTTTAAAAACATCGGTTGGAACTCTGTCGACGACCAGGGAGATAAACATGTCTGAACAACAATTATCCTCTATGTTCATTCAGGAAAAGCTTGCACCGCTGAAATCACAACACCTTGTGGTTTGTCGCTGGGGTTTAAATGATATCCCCCGAGCACAAGAGTATTTTCTGTTCGGTGAGTATTTTGTCAATAGGAAAGACAAAGCAAGGATTATTGTGATTTCTTAGACCCAAAATATGCTGTTGGTTTGATCACCTGACTGCGTTCAAACAGTAATTGATTTACCTGGTCTTACTTTGGAACAATGGCCACTTATGCTATGATACACAGGCAATGTACTGTACATGATACAAAGGCCTGTTTGTGTGTGTGTGTGTGTGTGTGTGTGTGTGTGTGTGTGTGCACATATGTTATTCACGTCGTCTTTGGAGGAACGTAGAGCTGTACCTGTTTTTGTTTGTCTTTCTCTTGCTTCTGTTCTCTTCTGTTGCGTATGTTGGTTGTTATGTGTCTTTTGAATAGTGTCTTATAAGCCCATATGGGCTGGGCTTTTTTGAAGCATGACACTAATAAAATATATCAATCAGTCAAAATGTATTGTATGAAGAGTATTTTCAACAGAAAGGATTGGCAGTAGTACGATAGCGCAGGGTGAGTCCTTATGTTTTTGGTGGCGTGCGTGTGTGTGTGCATTTGTTAGTAGGATTATGCAAAAACTATTGGACCGATTTTCACGAAACTAAACAAAATTTTGGAACGGATCCGAATCACGGGTCGGGTCCATGGGCCGCTCAAACACAGCCGGACTGCCCATTCACTTCCATTCATTTTTCGGACTTTGACTACGCAAAAACTATCAAACCGATTTTAATGAAACTCAGTGAAGGGGTCACCTTAACCCATTAAATGTTGGAACAGATCCGAATTACGGGCCAGATCCACGAATGAAAACAAAACTTAGAACGAAGCCAGCTCCCTGTGTGGGGTGATAGAGACATGGGGTTTGGACTGGGGTGTGCGGGGGGGGAGCCCAGAATGCACCACACTGCCCTCCGCTGGCTGTGACCCAAGGAAGGGGGGGGGGGCAGAGCCGGGTAAATAAAGCCACCCATTCACCTCCAGTCATTTTTTGGACTAGGATTACACCAAATGAAAACAAACATTAGAATGAAGCCAGGTCCCTGTGTGAGGGTGCTGGAGATGGTTTCGGGTCAGAACCGCACCACGGCAAAGCCGTGACCCTGTTACTCCCAGGACAGTCCATACCCGCACCACGCTTTTGACCTGACTGGTTTTACAGAAAACTGAAATGAGACTTGTTTGTTATTTGTTTTAAATAAATGAAGCAAACAATTAAGAAAACAAAAAGGCCAGTTATTAAAGGACTGAAACTTTTGTATTAGACGGAAATAGCCTGCACATGTGTGTCACAGAGGCCGCACCCTCAAATCATTTCCTAATTCAATTTTTCCCCATCAAATGATTTCCTAATTTAATTTTTCCCCGTAATAACGTAATGTAAAACAGACAGATGTCTACGTCCACAAATTAGATTGGCTAGTTCCAGTGTTTGTTGTGTCAGAACATATCGGCATATAGCCTACTATGACTCATGGCAGTGGCCTACCATAAAATCCCCCAAATCAGGGGCTTTCACCGATATCGAATATCTAATATTATCCAATAATATTCTACGTAAGCGAATAAACAACTGACAAGCACACATGTTTTTGCTTCTGGCAAAGGAAGTCTATTTCCAGAGTCTGTTGTAAAGTAGAATTAAACTTTTTACAAAGGGACAGGGAAATAGGCCTAAAGGAAAGAACTGTGAGTGAGATTTTATGAGCACAAACTTTATTAGGACTCTGCAACAGACCGTGAAATTGCTGGACAGTCAGAAATAGTGCAATAGCTGTGAGAATTATATTGCAGAAATAACCACCAAGGGAAACTGCTGGGCTCGTTCTCATAACTCTAGTGATGTGTCATCCAAATTATATTTTATATTTTCACATTTTCTACCTGGCAGGATGTGCTATTAATTAAGTACAATATAATGGGTGGTAGGTCATCCTGAGGAGATAGGCCAACTTTTCAGAGCGCCTGTATTTGGAGAGGATGGCAGGCACTATCTGAGAGGACATTTAATAATCTTTATTGTGCACTAATTATGTAATTTGTGCAGGTAGGGTAGATATATATGCACTACAGTATATTGCAACTTACCTTTTTAAAAGTATAATTTTGTTCTAATCAGGCTAAAACTATAACGGGATGAACGGAGCGCATCGCAGAAGGACACCTTATGATGGGTTCAGACCGCCCTTAAGAAAGTATACCTTAAAGGGATATTCTGGAATTTTTGAAGTAGGGCCTAATTTTTCGACTTACCTATTATGTTTTTGACTGATGGAGATCATTTTCAGTTAATTCCATGCTGGAACTAGTTTTGAGTCATTCCAATTTCCACTGGTGGCTAATGCTAGTGCAACACAATTAAGTCACGTTAGCCCCTGCTGGCTGTGACCTGAGGGGGACACCACAGAGCCGGCCAAAATACAGCCCCCCATTCACCTCCAGTCATTTACCTCCGACCCCTGTGAATCACAAGCCCCCTGAACACGGCCCGGATGGCCCATTCACCTCCATTCACCTCCATTTGATTTTGGGCTAGGATCACTCAAAAACTAGCAGACCGCTTTTCATGAAACTCGGTGGAGGGGTGTAGCATGGGCCAATTTAGAACCCATTCAATTTTGGTGTGCACAGGGTCATGAAATGCATTCAGGGGCGGAGGTCTGTGCTCTCTTGAGCACCAATTCGAGTTTTCAATATGTTTTTACAGTGCACTGCGTTACTCTAGCTGCTCACCCCTCAGTCGACCACACTGAATGTACCTGTTGGACTGTACGTTGCCACAAACATACGCATCAAGAAATGCTCACCTTTCAGCTAACCAACGCTGCACCTCTGGGATAACTTGATAGGGCTCCTCCTCCTCTCCATCCACACAACGATCTCTCCATCTTCTCTTTCATGCCTTGCTTCCTTTCTTCAATTTTCCATCCTTCATTTCACATTGTTTTAATCCAGAGGCCGATCTCCTCCCTCTCCACCCATCGCTGGGTCCAGTGACGTCAACAAGCTGAGGGATGGGTTGGTGTTGACATTCATTCCTCTTCCAAACTCAAGTTTAACATTTCAGTCAGAATTTTAGATAAATTATTGGTTGATTGGCAAATCATCCAAAAATGAGCAAGAAAAACATATCCACATATTCCAGTGTTTTTTTTTTTAGTTTGTTTGTTCATAGCGATAGCATTTTTTGACTCTCTGCTCCAGTGGATTTTTTTGTTGTTGAAATAAAACAATTTCTTCTGTTTCACATGGAGCGCAAGTCACCTGTCAAGAAACACTGTCAGTCGCTCGTTGCCTTTAAAGTTAATATATAAAAACATGTTCATAAATTATTCAACAATGTTCAGTAGATAAAATAACACTTGCAGTTCAGTCCTGAAATCATGATCTTTTGTGCTTTTCACAAAAAAAAGAAAAACAAATTGAAAAAGAAGCAGCAGACTTTTGCCAGAGGTTATTCCATATTAAAAATAGTCCATGAATCTAGAAAGTTCTCCTCTATCTGTGTCTGTTGGACAGGCCGTTGCCGTTTGATGAAGGCTCCTCCAGCTCGTCCTCCTCGAAGCCGTGGAACGTGGAGGTGTCGCTCTCCGAGGTGGTCCCGAACAGCTCCTCCGCCCCCACGAACGGCCGCTCCTCCTTCTCCGGGACTCCCGCTGGCACACAGGAAGGACATGTTAGCATGGCGCCACAGACGGGATAGGACCGGACGGGCACAGACAGCCAAGATCCCCCCCAGGTCCGGGAACGCCTGCTGTGCCCCCTGTCACCATGTAGGGCCTCCCGTGCGCTGCTGAGACATCGTTTTGCGTTGGAGAACACTGATATCTAGAGTGGTGTTGTGGTTTGGAAGCAGCAGGCTGAGGTGTGCAGGGACCGGGCTGAGGGGTGGGGGGACCAGGCTGAGGTGTGGGGGGACCAGGCTGAGGGGTGTCAGGGGACCAGGCTGAGGGGTGGGGGGACCAGGCTGAGGGGTGGGGGGACCAGGCTGAGGTGTGGGGGGACCAGGCTGAGGGGTGTCAGGGGACCAGGCTGAGGGGACCAGGCTGAGGGGTGGGGGGACCAGGCTGAGGGGTGGGGGGACCAGGCTGAGGGGTGGGGGGACCAGGCTGAGGGGTGGGGGGACCAGGCTGAGGGGTGGGGGGACCAGGCTGAGGGGTGGGGGGGGTGGGGGGACCAGGCTGAGGGGTGGGGGGACCAGGCTGAGGGGTGGGGGGACCAGGCTGAGGGGTGGGGGGGGTGGGGGGACCAGGCTGAGGGGTGGGGGGACCAGGCTGAGGGGACCAGGCTGAGGGGACCAGGCTGAGGGGCGGGGGACCAGGCTGAGGGGTGCAGGGACACGGTCTGGGATGCTAGCTAGCTAGCTAGCAGGGTGTACTCACCGGGGCGCCGGCATGTCGCGCACGGGCCTCGCTCACCGGTTCGGCCCGCTTTCCTGCTGGAACCGCGACAGTTACAGTAGCTGTTATTGGGGATGGCGGCGCCGCCCGGACCCTTCTGACCTGCGGGGGGAGAGGTGGGGGTGGGGGGGGGGGGGACCGACACCGTCACATTAAACGGATACCGTGCTAAACCCGAGCCCTGAACTACACATGAAAACGGCGGTCATCGTTTGAAATGCCTCTCAGATATGCTGCACGTTGACCACAAGAGGTTTGATTTGATTTATTTATTGATTGTTTATTATTTATTATCAATCAGCTACCCCGCACAAAGACGGGCGCTGTTCTGCCTGAGGTCAAACCACAAATTGCTTACCATTTGATTATTCAAATAAACAGAAATACATTCACACACATACAATAATACAAAGACAAAACAAAAAGGGATAGCAGATCAATGCTTCACTTAAGTTGTCCATTATCAAGTTCTGTGTCAGAGGACAGTCCAAGGGGGCAAGGACAGGCTGTCCATCCCCACCAACGGGAGCCAGAGATCCGCCACTCCCAGCCCACACAACGAGGGCCAGATGGAAGATGAGTCAGTGACTGTGGCAGCCATGCTCTGAACATGCCCTGCCACAGCGACAGAGAGCGCCAGAGTCAACAGGGCTGAGAAGTCCACCTGTCCCTCCCCTAGAGCTCCCTCAGCTCATACAGCTCACATCAGCGCTTTAACAAAGTTACAAAATGAGAGAACAAAGGTAAAGCCACGACTAATTAAAAGAAAAACAGAAACGTCATGTAACACCTTGTGTAAACCGATATAGTTTCAATTTCTTTTTAAAGTCGCACTGAAATGAAAAAAGCATCCTGTCCCATTTTGGTTCACATAATTGGTCGTACTGTTCACCTATTCAACGCTGTATGCCAAAAAAATTACCAAATTCTACTTTTTTTGTAATCTTATATCAAAGTATATAATTTCTTACTTCCTGGAAAACGGTAGGTCACATGCAATGTGCAGGTACCTTCGATTTTAGGCCAATAATCACACAACATCCACCCGTCTATCAACGCTATCCTTCTATCGAATCTGTCTAAAGTTCTTAAAACCCGTCCACTTGTCAATGTTCCAATCAAACTCTCTAAATGCATGTCCCACCCTCATAGCTTGTTTGCGTCGGAAATACGTCAAACTACGGAAGTTAGATAATCTCAAACGTCCGTTTCTGTGCGACTTCAAAGACCACAACACTAGTTTCAAGAACCAAAAACCTTGGCAAGGAATTCCAAGCTCCCATAGCTCTATAATGCAGGGTTCTCCGTTCTGCCCCTGTTCTACAACCAGGCAGCAGAAACCTCATCTCAGATGACTGATGGGTAGAGTAGTAGTGTTCCTCACAAGAAAACATTAAGTTAATATACAGAGTCACAGGACCTTTTGTCATAATAATATTTCTAATGGAGTTTACTAGAGATCAGTGCAACCTACTTTTGACAAATAACAAGTTCAACATATTATGCATATTACTTACTCTTGTTCTGTAGGAGCAGTTGAGCACTATACCAGCTGCTTTGTTTTGAGCTACCTGTAGCCTGTGTAGATTCATTTCTGATGTGTTGGACCGAATCACTGTGCAGTAATCAAGCTGCGATAGTACTAAGGCTTGTACTAATTGTTTAGTCAGGGAGCCTGGCACATATTTCCTACAAAATCTAATAGCAGCCATCCCTTTGCCCATTCTCTTCAACATTTCATCTAAATGATTTGTACAAGATATTCTATTGTCAATCATAACACGCAGTAATTTCACTTCTGTCATCTGTTCAATTTCTTTATCGTCTATTTTTAACTGCAGTTTTGGTGCCACTCTTCCTGCATGTTTAGAACTAATTACTATAACGACCAGCGGCGAGAGCTCAAACTCAAAAAGTCTCTTACGTTTGTGTCGGTCGGAGCGCTGTGCGGAGGGGGCCTGGGAGGCCTCGGGGGCCCTCTCTCCCGCTCGGCTCTCGTCCAGGTGGGAGTGGGTGTAGTGGTAGCTGAGTCCCGTGCGGTTCCGGTAGCGCTTCCCGCAGACTGGAACACACAAAGCACACGCGGCACGCGCTCAGTCGATCCCGCTCCCGAGAACGGCGTGGAACGCTCCGTGGCAGGTATGAATCACGCATAGACAGGGGGGAGAGCCCAGCTCTGTGGGATCTCTAGGCAGAATTATGTATAAACTGTTCATTTCAACAACAAAAAAAGACCCTTGCAGCCCAATGTCCCTTCACTGCACTCAGAGACTAATATCTGTGTCAACAGCGCCTCAGACACCCACCCCATCACTAGGGGACCTGGGGTCGGGACTGTTATTGTGCTAACGCCACAATGTGGTAACGTACCATTTACAGGTCTATAGAAGAAATACTGGACCATCGGTTGAGGCTAAACAAAGTATGTCATGAGAATACCAAGAAGTGGAGTTAAGTCAACAGACTGATAGCATCCAATGGAGGTGGCTTATCTGTTTCAGGGTCTAAAGAGTAAGGAATACTAATACAAAGGCCTGGTTAGCCAGTACGTTACAGTAGCGTAGCCCCATATGCCAGAGTGGTGAGAGAGAAATGTGTGTTAAAACACCAAAATTCACTATTAAAACATGTGATGGAGAAGCATGAATATTATTGTACCAAAGCCACTAGGGGGAATGAAATAGGTCCGAACCACTCCAAACTTCCTAAGCTACCAGCAAAGAAAGGCAACAAGTCCAGATACCTGAGGCCGAGGATTTTGAGTTATGCTTTTGTTTGTATCTGTCTGAAACAGAGAAAACAGAGCAAAACAAAAGAAAAGAAACAGAAAAAAGAAAGAAAAAAAGCAAAGGAAACAGCATGAGTATGAGTCACTCAGAACGAGTCACCACAACAACAGAGCCCCCAGTACCCCCATAGCCCCCCCTCCCCCTTCCCTCCCCCGGGGGTTTCAACATGCAGGCCGCATGCCAGGACTACCTGAGACGACAGTGACAACACTTCGTCTCCCGCCTCGTCTCTCCCCTCTGCTTAAGAATCATCCGGAGACACGACCAACTTTTCTAACGCTCCGAGGGGGATCTGAGCGAACACAATGTGCTACGGAAGGTGCTTTTTTTTTTTTAGGGTTGCTTTTCATTCGAATACCGTAGTCTTTCACTTGAGGTGAACGGTTTTGTCTAGGAGACAAACGTCTATAGTCACTGGGCGGTTGCGTAACGCACCTTGTGATTCAATATGAGAGAGTGAGAGACTTTGTTTGCGGGGAGGGGGGTGTGGGGGGGGGGGGGGGGGGGGGGTGTGGGTGACGTGTACTTACTGTCGCAGATGTATGGCTTGTCCTGGTCGTCCACCTCGGTCCTTCTGCGGCCAGTCCCCCGACCCTGTGGAGACAACACGTCACCATGGTCACCATGGTCTTACACATGTGGAACTGTTCCTTTTTCACTATGGGAGACCTTTAAGGCGCTGCACTCCACACAAACATTGCAGTTTGTAAATTGACCTTATCATACAATGCAAAACTGATAAAAAAAAGGGCTTGTATTAAAATAAGCTGAAGAACTTGTGGAACCAAAACACCAACCATACAAAAAAAAACATCCGAGGCACCAATAATTAATTCTTGATTGTATTTCATTTGCCGGAAAGGGTTAACATAATATGGAGGAAAAGGGATAGTGTTCTGTATTTACATTCTACACAATGAGACCAGAATCAAATTTCACTTGCAAAGAGAGCAGCCAACGAAAGATAATCAAATTCCAACGGGAGTGTGCAACCGACAGGAAAAGCTGGATAGATGCTCGTTTACATCTGCTAGAGGACAGAGCTGTGTTCCCTTAGTCAGTTGGCAGGAATAATATATCTTTATACAATAAACAATTCACCCAAGTAATGCCTGAAACAAATTCTCCAGCACAGAGAGAGATCCAAGGGTGAGAAGAGGTGGTCACAGCGCAGATACACAGACGATAATTCACTACTTGTGCGTCTGTGAATGAGGAATGAACTCGGTACAGTAAACATTGGCGTTAGCGGTGCGCTCGTGTGCACCGAGCCGTTGCTGGTCACTTACTCTGCCTTTTCCTCTGTGTCTCCTTTTGGGAGTGTCCACCTCGTAGTCGTCGTCATCGTGGAAGGCGTCTTCCGCTGCGTCGGCCTCAAGGACCCTCTACGGTGGAAGAATAATAATAATACATGATTTTCTTCATTCGAATGAGGGATTTTTTATTATATAGTTTTATTATATATTGTTGATCGAAACGTCATTTAATAAATTGGGAACAATTTTTTAAAAGAGTTGCGAGCCTCTTTTTCATGTTTTGATTTCTGTTCCACGGTGAGGCTCTGCACCTAAGAAGTGAATGTGCATGAAACTATGTAAATTACTTATTATATGTAAATTTCTTATTATATCCTTTGATTGGAGCTGAAATTGACCATGAAAACACTTGTGTAAAGCTGCCAGTAAAAAAACAAAACAGTTGCAAGTTCGCAATAGTGCACGTGCAGCCAGATGGTCTGCGCACGTGCAGCCAGACTACATTCTTGTGGACTGATCGACTAACCGACCAACCGACGGAGCAAACTCAGCTCTCAACTGGTGTTTTATGGCGTCTTTGAGAGGTTTTCCCTCTCGTCTAAAAGTAGCACACCTGACTCTACTTATCACCTACCAGGACTTGTCTTAATCAGTAGATAAGGTATGTTGCAGACCAAATTTTTGTGGACATTTTTGTGGACAAACCGACCGACCAATCGATCGACCAACATTGCGAGCTACAGAGCTGCTGGTCTCAGCTAAAAACGACTAACGGGGCGTTCACACGCTTGCGTTTGATGCGTCAACATTGACGGATGCCTATTTTCCTCCTGTCGCTTGCGTTGACAGGCGTTCGTTCTTTAACTGTCTTGAGTTGGGAATATAGACAAATGACGTAACAGAACAGGAAATTGAACGGTTTCAGTTAGGACAGCAAGCGTGCGATGTTGCGTTCTGTTGCTCGCGTCGCAAGCAGTTAGGACACGGTGTTAGAGGAACTATTTTGCTCGGCGGAATTGAGGGAATGATGCTTCGTTTTGAATAAATGTTCATATTTTATATTGCTGTGTGTTTATTTTCCACCAATAGATGTAGTAACCATCCTAGGCGATTGATTGTTATTGCGTGATGGACGGACGGCCCTGGCTTTTGTTGGCTTTGCGTGTCAGAGGCAAATAGTGTAGACTACTCGGCCAAAACAAGGAAGCATTAAAGGATACATTTGCAGACAGAGCTCAAAAAAATATTTTCTCCAACAAATATCTTAGTTAATACAAGTTTGATTGATCTAGGAAAAGAGTTTTGTGTTTATTTGTGTTATGTATGATATTTATTCCGCTTGGCGATCGCTCTAGCATAGCGGAAGGAGGGAAACCTTGAGGTTAGGACATAACAATAGAAAACAAAGCAATGGAACGCATTTTGTCGCCGACGCTCGCTCGCGTCGCGTGTAGTTAGGACACAAAACAAACAACAAAAAGGTTGCCAAGCAACAAATTAAAAAACACAATAATAGGCCTACAATGCATTGGATCAAATGGGAGGCACATTAATACTGACAATGATATGCGGTCCCAGGTGTGTGTTACAAAGTATTTTAACACGGCTTCCAGCCAATCAGAATCAAGAACCAGAACTAACCGTTGTATAACAGTTTATTAGCAATAAACCTCTCCAATACAAGGAATAATCCAAACAAAATGCCCCCCACCCCAACACACACATTTTCAGCTGTAACCAGCTGCTCTATAGCTTGCTGTCGGTTGGTCAACAAAGCTTTTCCAGGATAACTCAAAGTCCTTGACCAAAAAATATTCTAAATTTGCAGGCTGCAACTAGAGACAATTGGGAACTACGCCAGAAAGAACTACCATGATTCGTCCATAGGTGGCGCTATATTAACCGATTCAAAACGCACATTTCAAAATGCTGGTATGTACTGTACACTCCAGTTGACGAAAATGTATAAAACTTGTCTTTCCTCATAAGGAACATATTTGCCTTCTTTTAGCAGATCTGCACGATTCACGTAGGTCACATTTTAGAACTCCGGATTAATCTGGAAATATCCCATCCCTAGAACTCCGGATTAATCTGGAAAATCCCATCCCTAAAGCTCAGCGCTAACCCTAGACCAGAGGAGCAGTGCCTCTCCCTCTAAAGCTTTGGAGAAGAGCTCAATCTCCAGTTCTCACCTGGATCTCCAGAAGGCTTTCTTCATCCTTTGAGTTGTTCCTCTTGTCCAGACCTTCCCCTCGTAGCAGGGCCTCCAGTGTGGTGCTCTGGTTGGGCAGAGAATCCTTGGACATGAGACCCCCATCTGGAAGACAAACCGCAATGGAATAATTAACACAGTTAACCAACATCACTTCAGTATAATATTATTGTTATTGTTATGTTATTATTGTTGTTGTTATGTTATAATAACATTATTGTTATTGTTATGTTATAATTGTTAGGCTATAATATTATTGTTCTTGTTATGTTATTATAATTTATTCAATATTATCCCAGAGAAGACAGGGTGGAACTCGGATGGTCGACGACTCCGAAGGTCAAGAGAAACAAACCATCAAAAAAAAAGCCATTTTTAACAGTTCCACTTTAAGATTTCCAGGCACCTCAATAATGGAAGTCGGTATTGACACACTGCAGCCTTGTCTTTCCACAAACACTGTTGAGCAACGCGGCGTTAAAGAGACATGCTAGTTATTATTGATAGGCTTGGTATTTAGAGCATGCTAATGCTAACAGGGAGCCGGCCACTCCCTTGGTTTAGACACAGCAATGCTAAGCTGCCGCTAACTAAACACCATAATCTGAGCGTGCCGCTGACTGTCGGAAGTCCACATCCTGGGTATCTGTGAGATAAGATTAATCTGGCGTTTGAGCGAACTACCCCTTTACTGTAAACACTCGATTGACTCGGCTCCCCTCGGTGCTGAGCCGAGTGGCGAAACAAACGCGGTTGTTTGCAGGAGACCGCAAAGAGAACAAAGGCTGAGAGTCAGTCACTTCTGGAGACTTTTTTTTATTTCATGTAGGCTCTCTCTCTCTCTCTCACTCCCCCCCCTCTCTATCTCTCTCTCTCACTCTCACTCCCCCCCCTCTCTATCTCCCCCTCTCTCTCACTCTCCCCCTCTCTATCTATCTCTCTCTCTCTTTCTCTCTCTCTCTCTCTCTCTCCACCGCAGATCGAGTGGCTCCTACTCGTCCAGTAGGCTTGTGGCGTCTGAAAAGAGGCCCGACTTCAAAGCATCAACTCAAGCTTATTATCAGAGCTGCACAGGCTCTCTTCTCCCTCAGTACGAGCACTGAAATGTCTGTCTGTCTGTCTGTCTGTCTCTATCTCTCTCTCTCTCTCTCTCACTCCCCCCCCCCTCTCTATCTCCCCCTCTCTCTCTCTCTCTCACTCTCACCCCCCCCCTCTCTATCTCCCCCTCTCTCTCCCTCTCTCTCTCTCTCACTCTCACTCCCCCCCCTCTCTCTCTCCCTCTCTCACTCTCACTCCCCCCCTCTCTCTATCTCTCTCTCTCTCTCACTCTCTCTCTCTCACTCTCACTTCCCCCCCTCTCTCTCTATCTCTCTCACTCTCACTCCCCCCCCCTTTCTCTATCTATATCTCCCCCTCTCTCTATCTCCCCCCCTCTCTCTCTCTCTCTCTACCGGCTGTGAGTGGTTGGTGAGGCGAGAGATCTCACGGGCAGCCGCGCAAACAGGAAGAGAGGGGCGAGGTGCGGCCAGGTTGCGCTGGCGTACCGCTTCGCAGAGAGGGGCTTGCACACGCGGCCGCCCCTCGCCATTGTGTCTGTACGCGTTGACTTTCAACTCTCCGCGACTAGACAGACCCCCCCCCCCCCACCAGCTACCCACCCACCCCCTCCCACCGCCCCCCCCCCCCTCCCACCGGCCCCCCCTGGGAGCTGAGGGGCTAAAAATAGCAGCTGGTGGCAGCCTGCAGCAGGGAGCTGATTCTGCATGCAGCCCCAGTCTCTCTACCTCTCTACCGTCAACCAGTCAGTCAGTCAACCAGCCAGTCAGTCATCCAGCCAGTCAGCCAGTCAGCCAGTCAGCCAGTCAGTCAACCAGCCAGTCAGTCAACCAGCCAGTCAGCCAGTCAGCCAGTCAGTCAGCCAGTCAGTCAACCAGCCAGTCAGTCAGTCAACCAGTCAGCCAGTCAACCAGTCAGCCAGTCAACCAGTCAGCCAGTCAGTCAACCAGTCAGCCAGTCAACCAGTCAACCAGTCAACCAGTCAACCAGTCAGTCAGCCAGTCAGTCAGCCAGCCAGTCAACCAGTCAGTCAACCAGCCAGTCAACCAGTCAGCCAGCCAGTCAACCAGTCAGTCAGTCAGTCAGTCAGTCAGTCAGTCAGTCAGTCAGTCAGTCATCCAGCCAGTCAGCCAGTCAGCCAGTCAGCCAGTCAGTCAACCAGCCAGTCAGTCAACCAGCCAGTCAGCCAGTCAGCCAGTCAGTCAGCCAGTCAGTCAACCAGCCAGTCAGTCAGTCAACCAGTCAGCCAGTCAACCAGTCAGCCAGTCAACCAGTCAGCCAGTCAGTCAACCAGTCAGTCAGCCAGTCAACCAGTCAGTCAGCCAGCCAGTCAACCAGTCAGCCAGCCAGTCAACCAGTCAGTCAGCCAACCAGCCAGTCAGCCAGTCAGTCAACCAGTCAGTCAACCAGTCAGTCAACCAGCCAGTCAGCCAGTCAGTCAACCAATCAGTCAACCAGTCAGTCAACCAGCCAGTCAGTCAGCCAGTCAGTCAGCCAGTCAACCAGTCAACCAGTCAGCCAGCCAGTCAACAAGTCAGTCAGCCAGTCAACCAGTCAACCAGTCAACCAGTCAGATAACCAGTCAACCAGTCAGTCAACCAGTCAACCAGTCAGTCAACCAGTCAACCAGTCAGCCAGTCAGCCAGTCAGCCAGCCAGTCAGCCAGCCAGTCAGCCAGTCAGCCAGTCAACCAGCCAGCCAGTCAACCAGCCAGTCAGCCAGTCAGCCAGTCAGCCAGTCAACCAGCCAGCCAGTCAACCAGCCAGTCAGCCAGTCAGCCAGTCAGCCAGTCAACTAGACAATCAGCCAGCCAGTTAGTCAGCCAGTCAGTCAGCCAGTCAACCAGCCAATCAGCCAGCCAGCCAGCCAGCCAGTCAACCAGTCAGTCAGCAGTAGCTCTCTCTGGCTGCTCCCTGTGTTATCTGCCTCTGCCCAGCTACAGGGTTCTTCTGCCCAGGCCTGTCCTGGCCGAGTCTCTGCTGGGAAGATCTGCTGCTGAGAGAGGCTGGCGGGCCGGGGGCCGGGTCAGCAGAGAGCGAGGGCTCGGGGAAAACAATGGGGCTACGCTATAGGACGAGGCTGAGACAAAGGCTGGGTTTCATTCGCTCGCTACGTCTCCCTCTACGTCTCTCTCTACATCTCTCTCTACCTCTCTGTCTCTCTCTCTACATCTCTCTCTCTCTCTCTCTCTCTCTCTCTCTCTCTACATCTCTCTCTCTCTCTACATCTCTCTCTACCTCTCTGTCTCTCTCTCTCTCTCTCTCTACATCTCTCTCTCTCTCTCTACATCTCTCTCTCTCTCTCTCTCTCTCTACATCTCTCTCTCTCTCTCTCTCTCTCTCTCTACATCTCTCTCTCTCCCTCTCTCTCTCTCTCCCTCTCTCTTTCCCTTTCATTCCCCAGATCACAAACATTCCTCACAAACAGACCAGTGATTACAGGATGAGTACGACCATAAGAGCAACGCACAACTGTTTCATGTCTTCATTAATCGGGGTTAGGATGGCTTTTGGGAAGAAACCCCAGAGAGAGAGAGAGAGGTAGAACGAGAGAGAGAGGAATA
This sequence comes from Borostomias antarcticus, assembly GCF_949987555.1. NCBI lineage: Eukaryota > Metazoa > Chordata > Actinopteri > Stomiiformes > Stomiidae > Borostomias > Borostomias antarcticus. Next base: position 2,649,844 of record NC_140238.1, on the reverse strand, counting down.
GACAAAGAGAGAGAGAGGTAGAACAAAAAAGAGGAACAGACAGAGAGAGAGGTAGGACGAGAGAGGGAGGAACAGACAAAGAGAAAGAGAGAGAGAGGTAGAATGAGAGAGAGGAGAAGAGACTACAGAGAGAGAGAGAGTTAGAATGAGAG
>NC_140238.1:2609692-2647192 GCF_949987555.1 Borostomias antarcticus | reverse complement strand
CATAAAATCTTCACATCCAATAATCCGCAGACATTGGGAACGTTAAATATTGATTAGAACACAGAGAGAGCTGTAGGGCATTGCGACCCCATTGTGGGACTTCACACTTGGGATGTAAAATCCGTAGCGCACGTCGAACCTGCTGACCCCTTCCGCTGCCGCACAAGCCAGGACGCGTGATCGAGGGTCATCCCGGGCAATCGGGTCAGATGCAAATGACGATGCTACATGATGATTAGCATGTCATGCTAATGACCCAGGTCGATCAGAGAACCAAACCAACCCCCCCCCCCCACGTTCTCAAGATCTCTACCCTTTGGTTAGACTCACGAGTCAGTCTCTACACTGGGACAGTGAACGTTTTGTTTTGATTCTCCACTCCAGTTAGGGACGAAGATAGGGGGAGGACATTATTTCCGACATGGCGGATCCACACTGAGACTATTGGGAGATGTAGCAGGCAGTGGCTCTGATTGCTTGCGTGGGTTTTAGGCGCTGTTCTAGCATCGACTTCCAACGGAGATGTTTCCAGATTGGCAGAGATCTGAATGGAGTCTGGCATCCCTAAACTAGCCTGTGATAAGAGTGGCTACGCTGTGGACAATCACTGGAATGACTGGGGCACAACGTCACAGCTGTGATCTAGGCTGAACTTTCCAGAGTTGTGACTTTCAGACAGTCTCGACCTCTGGATATGGGTGGAGGTGGGGGGGGGCATGTGACTGATTCGACACAGTGAGCTATGATTGGCTGCTATTCGGGGCACGGAATCAATGAGAGAAATGATTAGGCCGGGGAGGTCGCGGTGCGAAGCGTGTGTTCGGTTTAAATCAGGACAAACACACAGTAGGTCTACAGATTTAGCCTACAGGCCACAGATGACCCTGATATATCCGGGTGAATGAGCCGATTGATCAGTAGGCTCGCTAGCTCTAGCGTGTGCTAGCTAGTGACAATCCTGGCACTCCCTTCCCGGGTATCAATGTTAATATTCAGTGTGAAAGGAGGAGTAGATTTCACATTCATCGCCTGCATTCCCAACACATGCCCTGTATGGTAATTAGCCTACCTAATTAATCTCAACAGAGCCCGGAGCACAGACAGGTTTCCAACGCAGCACCTTAAACAATGGCGGCGTAATACTTCATGCGCTACATCCATGTTCGTAGGACTAGAGCATGGTTCTGTCGTGCTGATACCGAGGTGGGCCGGCTACTCAGGCCACTGGTGGCTCGGCGCGAGGAAACTGCAGCACAAGCTGGCCGTTAATCTCTTGAACATAGCCACCATACGTCAACATAATAAATGTCCCCCACATGTTCCCAATTACAATATTAGCAGGCAGCCATTTTGAAAGGGCATTAATGAGCTGCTCTAGTCGGAGCCAGAGAACCACAGAGCAGGCAGGATTGCCTTAGACGTGCAATTCCCTCTTCTCTCTCTCTCTCTCTCTCTCTCTCTCTCTCTCTCTCTCCTCTTGATAAGACAACTTCCAGCAGATAAAGAGACATGTTTGGAATGTTATCGCTCACGGAGAAGAAAGCTCCCCGGCTGAGATAAGGCAACAGTGTTTAAGCATTCTGGGAAAGCGAGGCGGCGTGTCGGTATGGCTGTGAAGAGCAAACAGGCTCAGGTACACAGGGAGAAGAGAGGAAGAGAAGTGTGAAGGACAGAGACATGTGTGAAACAGAGAGAGAGAGAGAGAAAATGGGGAAGACAGAAAGAAAGTGAGAGGAGAGAAAGACAGAGTGTGTGTGTGTGTGTGTGTGTGTGTGTGTGTGTGTGTGTGTGTGTGTGTGTGTGTGTGTGTGTGTGCAGATACCACCGAAAGGTTAAAGACTAACCATCAGATAGGAATTGATAACTAAGCTACATTGTCAGTTTGTAACATGAGGAGGAATAAGTCAGTCTCAGGTAAATAAAGAAGTAAGTCCCCCCCCGCCTTGTGAAAACCTACGACAGAGCTGTGCAAACAGCACACAGTGACCATCCCTGGGAAGAACAGGTGTTATTAAATAACAACAACAGATATCAGTTGCAATCTAAACACGGTTCGGCACTCATTTTGCCACCTGTGTAGCCTACAGTGTACCTGACTCCTTACACTACACTCATTAGGCTACACTCAGACAAGCTAGTCTTATGTGCGCCTGCAGCTATGCTAGGAGTGCACGCGAGGACAGCCATATTTCTATATGGAACATTATAGCCGACACTGTACAGAGATGAAGGTGTGAGGGAAGGATGGCCATTTGTTTCGGTAAAACCGCCGAGCGGAAAGGAAAACAAACGGTTTGTAAAAGTTGTGTTGGTAAAAATGTTGAAAGCTCCCTCGGTAGCGCGGTAACCGTCGGGGAGACGTCTGTCAGAGAGATCTGCCCCGAGCGGGCAGGTGCTGTGGCCTATGAGGGCGTTGAGTCGCCAACCATGAGACGCAGCATCTGAGAGCGCGGAAGGCGAGAGACACACGACGCTCTCTGCCTCGACACGCTCGCTTCTCTTTCTCTTTCTCTCTCTCGCTCTCTCTCTCTCTCTCCACCGTCCCAGGGGCCCCAGGGGGCCGCTGACTGAGTTGGTTTTCCGAGAAGGTGAGGAGACCGGAGCAAAACCAGAAGCGCACGCTCGCAAACGGTGTCCACATGCAAAGCCTCAGGTATCTCCGAGACACACACGCTCTGCTACATATGTGTGTTAGTGGAGGAGGGGGGAGAGGGTGGGGGGGGGGGGGGGGGGGGAATCTCACAGTCGGTGGGGGCCTCCGCTATCAGCGTTCGCCTGTCAACGGTCAGAGCTGCCACATGTCTCTACTGTGGCCGTTCAGCAGGGGCATTCCTACACATCTTGCATATTTCAGAGAGCTAACGCCATTCCAATAATGACTGGGAACAAAAGTTATATTCAGTTGTACTCAACTCCATTGTAATATCAGTGTAATAATAATAACGTAGGCCTATTTCCCTTCAACAACAACAACAACAGCAACACAAACAACATATGTAAATGGGATATGGTAGGCTACCTACTAAACGGCAAGAAAACTCTCAAAGAAAAGTCTGTTCTGGGAGAGCAGCTAGCTTGTGTCTTTGCAGGTGCACGTCTGCTTCTTCACAGGAAGCAACGCTGCACCACAAGGGAGGAGGACCTTCTGAGCGCTACTGCATCCTGACAGGGCCAGGGTGAGCACCGGAGCAAGAACAGACCCTGCCCCTGGCCTGCACACGGCAGGGCCCACCCCCAGCCTGCATGCCTGCCTGACTCCTGCCCCTGCACACGGCAGGGCCCACCATGAGCCTGCATGCCTGCCTGACTCCTGCCCCTGCACACGGCAGGGCCCACCATGAGCCTGCATGCCTGCCTGACTCATTCAAACTTAACTATTATTTCCTATCGACAGCTCGTCTACCCTACCTATCCACCTCTCTCAGAATTCATACATTAGGACATGGTAGAATGTACGTGTATGGTACACATACATACACATGCAAGTCCACACACACGCACACACACACAACAACACACACACACACACACACACACACAGAGAAAGAGACATCTTTTGCTACACCGATCCCATTTCTACACCAAACCAAAAAAGATCACCACCAAGCCATGTCTCTGAGATGAATATGCTTGATACAAAAAGGGTCAAACTGGTCCATGTGAGCGCCATCCAATTAGTGTCAAGTGTGACTAATTATAATCTGACAAACGTGTGAAATGAAGTCAGAAACCCGAGACGCTGGATAATTATAGCAGATTGAAACACTTCATTAAGCCCTGCGTTTATAGCGAGGAGACATTCCACATGAGAATGCTAAAAGCTTCCGGAGATGAAGCAGCAGCTTCGCGTACGATTCTATGAGCAGGTTGGTCCCGTTGGATGCCAGGATAAGGCTCTCCAAAAGGAAAACAGGCCTAAATCCTGTGTAATCACAATAAAACAACGAGGCGCCTTGCCAATGACAAGCCACAGGCAATGAAGAGCGCCAAAGAGGTTAATTCCCACATACTTACTTCAGCAATCGTCAAAATACAATAGCAACAGTGTAAGGATGGTATGTACGCGAGGAGCCCACTCTCCTGCTCCTCCCGGGCCCACGGGGGTGCCACGGTACCTCCGTAGAGTGGCAGATGGGTCTCCTGGTTGTGCCCAACACTTCCTCCCTGTTGAAGCCTATCCTGACAGATGGGCCCCGGATTCTGGACCCGGCTAATCTGCCCCGCTCCTCCACTTAAAGGCACAGTGAAGTTACAGCCTACCTTACTCTTCACCTCAGACCATGGCTACTGTAGGCTACTGTTCACAAGGGGACGTGGGCTACTAAAGCCCTGCTGCCACTGCTTCCGTGCACAAATGTGGAGGATATTCATGATGAAGCAATGTCTTCATGGATGCTTTTACAAGAGGCAGTTCTGCATTATATTCTGAACTGACAATAGAGAAATATATGATAGAACAAAGGGAAAATTCTGTATCTCAGAGATACACTGTATATTTTCCTTGCGAACAAAGACTAGACTGCATTGCTTTGTGTGTGGATGCAACTATAGACGCGTTCTATTCGAGAAGGGTTTTCCCAAGCTGGGGCTCAAATTGCTGTCACTTTTTCGGAAGGCATGCAAACGCAAAATGCCTCCTCCCTCCTCCTCCCTCGCTCTGCCGGGTCCCGACCACATCTGCGCTGGAGGAGCTGAAGTTGACATGTCGACAATTTACACCAACTGTAAACGAGTCTTGGAATGTCAAATGTTATTCCGTAGACATCGGCCCATGACCTTTCCCAACCACTGCAAATGCATTTCGCTTTTAATTATCATAGTTTCTGTGCGAGTCTTTTGTTCAGACACTTTATAGGCGATTCAGTTTATTTGTAACACCAAATTAAAATCCGTTCAGTGGATCAGTCCGTACAGAACGACCAGCATCATATAGCCAAATCGAAATGGCATATGCATAACATGTCTGAGAAAAATGTAAAGTCATGACTGTCAAATAAAAACTAACCAGGCTACTTTGGAGAATGCACTATGCAAGAAGAAATAGGCACATTATTGGTAACGACAGTTCAATCCGTCATGTGCATACGTCTCGGATTTACATACATTGACGGTTACTTATAGTCTACGTGTTGGAAACAAAGTAACAGTATATAATTCCAGTAATTTGTCAAATTACTTACGCCTTTAGTGGATTCTGAATGACAGCCGCCATTTTGCTACAATGTAACGCAATATCAGCGTCTTGCAGTTCTGAGGGAAACCTACGAAAAAGCAACCAATCACAGCCTGGGTTGAAATCGTTAGCCAATGCATTGGCAGTACATGTGAATAAAGGCGTGGCTTATGGAGTGAACTGTCAAAATAATTTTAAAGGGTTCTCCCTGTATTTATATTGCACAAAACTAAATACCGATACTTTTAAAGGGACACGTCAGTTCACGCCATACGTATTAGTATGGTAAATAATGCCATTATTCTGTTTGGTTATTGAATCATATCACATATATAGATTCCTCAGAGGCTATAGTGCTTGAAAATGTAATGTAACTTGATGCCACAAGAAGTCACGAATACTTGTCATGACATTATGATCTCGCAGCAGCCTCCCTGCTACCACAAATACAGTTCACATGCAGTTATACTCTGGACTCTAGGTGGACCACACTGCTTCTGCAGGGTTGGAGAGTCCCAGACTAGAAAAACAAACACACACACAGGCACACACAACACACACACAGGCACACACAGGCACACCACGCACACAGGCACACACAAACACAAACACACACACACACACAGACATACATGCATAGAACAATTCCATCGCCTGACATTGAAAGTATGTAGACATGCGCACTTTTCAGAGGGCAAGTTTATTAGCAGAGTCAAATAATTCATATTTCATATCTCTCTTGTTTAGTACATGAATTATGAGTGTAAATGAAAGCATACAGACTGTTGTCATTCAGAAACATTAGACATGATCAGTGACATTTACCTCTCAAACAACACAATGGGTATTTCAAAGGACTTCACAACTTGCTGGGGGTCATAATTGTAGTAGTGCAATGTGCATCACAGAAAAATGGCTAGTGTGATACAACCTCATTATTCTAACCAGATACACAGTACACATTCTGACTCAAAGCAAATCCACCATAATATTCTTACACACAACCAAGCATCGCATTTAATGGAAAAATAGCATAATAGGTTTACAAGCAAGACAAAATGTTTTATATTCATTTTTTTATATAGTCAGAATTGTAAAGGCATTTGCTTGGTATGTATCCAGGTATTACTTGTTCTGACTTGTCCCCTAATTTATCTAAAACTACTCTTTCAAACATATTATCAATAGAGATGTTGACGGAAAAGTTTGTTAAAGCTTGATTTACTCAATATACCATTCTCTGTTTCATCTAAACAAAAAAGAAAGATACATTACAAAAATGCCACTCCATATAAGTTAGACAATGAGGTTCAGTGTTGGTTTTTCAAAGGTCACCCTCTGAACGTCTAAAGGCCATCTTTTTTTTTTCTGCAATTGATAAATATTTTCTTTCCACATCTAAAATCTAAATTGTACACTCCCCTAGCATAATTATATCTTCAATTCAACCATAATCACATGGTAAAATACCCAGGAAGTTATGTCCACACCACACAGAAACAGTAACCTGAACGGCTCTTAGAAGACCAGATAGTCTTAATCAAAGCTTAGATTTCAGTTACACTCTTGACAGACAGACCGGTTGTATAGTCTCTGCTTTTTGGCCACGATAAGCAGCAGCTTTTCACAGCTGCAACAGACTTAGTGCAAAAACTAAACGTTTGCAGTAGAGCATGCAATTGTAAATGTTGATGGCAATATCCCATTACCATTACACCTTATATGACATCAGTACAACTACACTTAATTGTAGAATTAATTAAAACTCATCATAAAAACCCCACAGGGATCTCAACAAACTTTTTTTTTTACATTATACAAATGTAATTTTTTCTATGGTACAAAAATATTCAACAAAAGAGCAGTGATTCGTGTCAATGCAGGCTAAAACTCCTGTCTCTCTTTCAACAGGGACGAGTAAAGTAGCATGTATGTTCCTGTTGTTCTACAAGGCATCGGGGACCCTGGATCTCTCCGGCCTCTCCAGCCCCCGGAACGCGGGACGGAACCATCAGCCTAACAGGAGGTATGGTAGAGGAGGTGAGCGAAGCCCGGGGCTCCAGAGTGAGACGCTCTCCCACCTGGGCCCTGAGGAAGGAAGACCAACGATGCTCAAAGATCCCCTGGTTTCTGGCTGCAGCTGGCGCACACGCGCACGGGGTGGTCCCACCCCCTGGAGGGCACCGGGCGGCGCTCCGGGGAGCACTCGTCGCACACGCCCTGCCCGCAGGCGCGACAGTGGTGCTTGGACAGCTTGGCGGTGAAGTCGCGTTGGCAGTGGTGGCAGGAGAGGATGTCCTGGTCGGGGACCCAGTAGGCCGGGCGGGCCGCCTCCTTCACCAAGCCTGGGGACAGCAGACACGCTAGGTCACGGGGACGACCGCTCAAATGTCACGGTCTAGCACTGACTCACTACAATGGCTAACGTTAGGATTTCAAAAAAGATTGTGTTACTATGTTTTGAATCACTTAATACGTGGAGACATTCCTCATGAGGCCAGTAGATGTCAGTCTGCCCATGTCTCTAACGATCGCAGCCATCTGGCGTCCCGTTACACAATAGTCTTATTTTACACCATGCTCACCCAGAGGGATGTCAATGGCAGTGACCACAGCTCCCAAAGTGTTAGTCACCACCTCGCCGACCTTCCTGGCTAGGGTCCCGCCTTCCTCCTCCTCCGCCTCTGACTCGGGTCGCTCTGCGCACAGCGAGACAGCTAGGTTAGCGCTAGCAGAGAGATGCGAGTGACCTTTAACCCGGCGGTCGGCGCCGCCCACCTGCGTGTCTCTCTCTCTGCTCGAAGCAGACGTCGCAGACCCGAACGGGCGCCGGTCCCCAGCCTCTCTCCTGGACGGGCGCGGCTTTGGACGAGCAGCTGTCACAGAAGCCCTCCCCGCAGGCACGGCAGTGGTGCTTAGTGTCGTTGTCCTGGAAGACGCTGTGGCACGCGTGGCACGCCTGTACGGAGCAAGGGACGAAAAAAAAACGACGGTGACAACAACAACAACAGGTTGTAATTGACCTGACCTTTTGAGGCGTAGGGAACGAAGCGGGGGCCTCTCCGAGTCTTATCTTGCGACACGCAAACACGGGTTGAGTAAGAGCTCCCGGCTGAGTGCCAGAGAAGGGCAGTAAACAGGTCTCTGGATGGCAAAGTGTCGAGTCGGCTGTTGGAGAGCGCTGGGGGCGGGTGTGTCACTCACCAGGATGAGGGAGTTGGGTTTCCAGTAGGCCGGGGCGATCTGATCCGTCAGCCAAGAGGTGACGGCCTTGGCAGGCTTGACGCTCAGCTCGGACACGGACTGGGAGATGTAGCTGACTCCGTCTAAAAGACGCTGGGCCGCGTTGCCGTTGTCCTTCAGAAAGCCGCCAGACTGCGGAGGGAGTTCGGATCGGATTTACATACCGTTAGTGACAACACTGTTGTCTGAGATCGTCTGTTCCAAGATTGTATCAACTAGGTATTCGTGTATATAAATAGGTTGGATCGCAGCGTTTTTTCCTACCCCAGGCCATACGTGCTGGATTTCAGTGCGGACCACAGTGTCCACTGGATCCTGGTTCCCATACCAGTACTGGCGGCTCCGATAGATCACCCCACAGTTGGGACATTCAATCACATACCTGCAGACACAGACACACAAGAAACAAAGACAAATTCTGATACAAAGACGCTACAACTGCATATCTCACTCCACAGTGGAGCAGTGGAGCTACAGCATCTCATATCCCAACACAAAGTGGCAGTGGGGCTGTAGATTTCACAACACATCCGACTGTGGAGCTCTGTGGTTAAAATTAGAGGAACGGGCGGTAACTCAAGCCTAACCTTTGACCCACCCCTCACTACCCATGACCCCTGGAGTGAAGTGCAGCTCACCCAGACCAGGCGTATCTGGCCAGGCCCAACCACGGAGAGTCTGACGACGCAGAGGTCTTCGGAATCACCACTACCTCCTTCCCCCCTTCGTAGCAGGCCTAGAGGGGAGACACCCATGTTAAAGATACACAGAAAGGGAAGTAGGAGAACATCTTGCTTCCGTACTTTGACGTATTTCCGCCTGAAATGGGCTGCAAGGGCGGGACATACGTTTAGATGAATTTCATTGGAACGTTATCGAGCAGGCGGGATATTCTCTCTCTAAGGCTGTCTATCTCGCTATCTAACTCACTATCTTGCTGTCTCACTAGCTAACTATCTCAAATACCACTATTCTGCAACGTATTCTGGCTTCTACATACATTTATATACTACAGAGTAGTTGACGTTTTGATTGACAGGGTGGATGTCGTGAGATTATTGGCCTAAAATCTAAGGTACCTGGTGTCGTAATTGCAAGTGACCTACCGTTTTCCAGGAAGTAAGAAATTATATACTTTGATATAAGATTACAACGAAAGTAGAATTTTGTACACTTTTTTGGCATACATCGTTGAATAGGTGAACACTATGACCAATTATGTGAACCAAAACGGGACAGAATGCCTTTTTCATTTCTGTGCGACTTTAACCTTCGGAGTCGATGGCGACGTCGACAGAAACAACTGATTTGGGGTGCCCCTAGGCTGGAGCGGTCGTCCACTGGGCTCACCTTGCAGGTGTAGATGCGGTTGTCGAAGTGGGCGGAGTAGCGGCAGCGGTGTTTGGCGTCGTGTCCGACCCCCTCGCCCAGGTGGTTCATGCTGTTCCTGCATCCCGAGCTGAAATACAAACCACACGGTGACGTGAAAACACGGTGAGGCTTCTGTAGCTCAGTTGGTAGAGCAGGTCGTTCAGTGAGCGAAGGGTCGGCGGTTCGAATCCCGGCTCCGACTGTCCACATGTCGAAGTGTCCTTGAGCAAAACGCCCAACCCCAAATTGTTCCCAATGAGCAGGTTAGCACCTTGCATGGCAGCTACTGCCATTGTAAAGCGCCATTGAATGGGTGAATAAGAGGCCATTGTAAAGCGCTTTGAGTGCCACTAAGGTGGAAAAGCACTATATAAGTGCAGTCCATTTCCCATGAAAACACAAATCGCTTATAAAGTCAGTGAGAGAGAAACAGAGATGGTACTAACCCACAGCTGAGGCAGACGCTGGAGCAGGTGAAGTACTCGTCGGGGAAGAAGCAGCTGTGCGCTAGAAGCTCGTCCACAATCTCCCCGTTAAAGCGCTCGCTTAAAGCCTGTACAAAGGAGACGGATCACACCCGGCTAAAAATGAACAACGCTGACACATCCGGTTCTTGAACAATATACTTGATGTTCTTCTAGGACGGGACGATAATTAAAAACTATCCTGGCTGACACAGGTCTGACACCAGCTGGTTGCTGGGCTATAAACAACCCTTCCCTCCCTCCCCCCTTACCTGCAGGGCTTTGAAGATGACGGTTGGGGTGCGGGGCGAGCGGGTGGAGTTGTTGTCGAGGAGCTGCTCCAGGTTGCGCTGGAGGCCGCCAAAGTCTGTCGGGGGGGTGCAGGTCTGGGTGCCGTGATACTGGATGGAGCTGAAGGCCTCTGGGAAACGGCCCAGCTTCCTGAAGCGCTCCACCAGCAGCCGGTCCACAGAGTCTGACGACTTGTCTGGAACAACGAGAGCAGATTGAGAAGGGATACATCAACAGGGCCATTTTACAGCCGTCACATTTGAAATAATAGCGTGGAGATTCCTGTGGTTCCTGACTAGCCAAACATGTTCCTTGGAATGACAATAGTTAGTTTGAACATTGCAGTGTGTCACAGGGCGTGCTTCAAGCTCTACGCCCAGGTTTACTCTGCGCCTGTAATTATCCAGTCACCTCACTTGTCCTATGTGAAGACACGGATAGAACGGCCTCGACTGCTATTGGCCAAATATGCCAGACAATCTACTGTTGTCCATTCACTCGCCCAGTGAAGAAGATGGAGATAAATGGTAAATGGTAAATGGACTGCACTTATATAGCGCTTTTCCACCTTAGCGGCACTCAAAGCGCTTTACAATGGCCTCTCATTCACCCATTCACACACACACTCACACACCAATGGCGGCAGCTGCCATGCAAGGTGCTAACCTGCACATTGGGAGCAATTTGGGGTTAGGTGTCTTGCTCAAAGACACTTCGACATGTGGACAGTCAGAGCTGGGATTCGAACCACTGACCCTTCGATCACTGAACGACCCGCTCTACCAACTGAGCTACAGCCGCCCCCTCCTACTGTTGTCCATTCACTCCCCCAGTGAAGAAGATGGAGATGGCACTGACTGATGAGAACAGCGAATAACCACACCACCAAGCCATTAGTTCCCAGATAATACTGACCCGAGCCCAGGAGCTTAGTATGGACGGTCTCATGGAAGATGACCACGGCAGGTCCCAGAGTAGACAGAGGGACGTCCAGCCCACAGCGGGCCGTGGTGGCCTTCAGCTCCTTGGTGAAGTGCCTCAGGTAGGCGTCGGACGCATCTCCCAGGAACTTGAAGAGGTCGTCGTGGAGCCGGTCAGCGTGGGTGCGGTAGATGATAAGGTCGGAGACGGCGAGCACCTTGAGGAGGAGGCGGGTTCTCTGACCCTGGTTGGAGCAGTTGCCCAGCAGGCCCTCGGTGTCAATGACCACCACTTTGTGGACGGGGTCGAGAGCCGCCCAAACACCCACCGTGCAAGACTCTTGAGTGGGGGAGGTCTTGAACACCTCCCTGCCCATGAAGAACGTGTGGTTCAGAGTGTGGGATTTGCCCTCTCCCGTGTTGCCAAAGATGGACACCACTTTGAGAAGCTTGTCCGGCGCACAGTTCAATGTCTTCACAAAATTGTCTTCATCCTTTATCTGTAATAAACAGTTTCATTAAAAGATAATTAATAAAAGTTAATTTAGTAATCATGTTTGACAAGACCTCCTTCGCGTTACCCACCTGCATCTCCTCATTCTCATCAACCAGGAGGAAACTGCTGACTTTATCCAGAAGTTTGGCTCTACGGGCTTCAGCCTCGTCTAAAACCCCCAGGCTTGGGGGTGCCAGTACCTCTATGGGCTTGGGTGGAGGGGGATAGGTAGTGAGTTGGTGTTTCTTCTTGTTACCGCCACTGTGGGTGCGCTTCTGACAGTCTTGGCACAGGTTCACTTTGCAGTTCTGGCAGCGGACCACCGCCCGGTGCTGTCCGCCGTTCCCCGGACCTCCATTGCCCCCTTTGCAGTTGTCACAGTAGGGGACGTGACCGGGCCCGATCTCGACCCGCTTGTGGTTCCTCAAGTACTCTTGACTGTGAAGCTCCTCCTCGCAGCGAACACACTGCAGGTTTGTACACTCGTCGCATTCGAAAGCGGCCTCCTCCGAGCCGCCACAAGCATAGCTCTCCTGGCAGATCAGGCTGGTATTAACTCCCTTGTCTGAAGATGAGCCATGGCCGCTCATTGTCTCTCAATACACAGTGTAACGCTAGCTGGACTAGTCTGACTTTAATGCCAACTACTTCCAATAGCAAAGTGGAAAAGCCCAGCATATGACCTTAGTGTTCTATAATAATGTGCTTATGTTCTCCACAGACTACTGCACCCGTAGGCTATAGGCTACACCTTGACATTAATGACTTTAACACAGTTGCATGATGACACTTTGAACTCTAAATGTTCTGCTACTCTATATACATCTATAGTTTTTTAATACAGCATAGGTCAAACGTGATGTCAGTGTGTGACAGTGCAAATATAATTACAGTGAGGCAGTCAGGTAGAATGGTTAGCTAGCTGGCCTTTCTAAGTCACTACTTTTCTTGTAAACATATTTTTTCTCTCCAGTAAAGCCTTTCTAGCTAACTGGTCTCATCAAACATCACAACAGAACAAAATCCTTTAGCTGCCAAAGAACAGAGTCAGAAAATGGTGCAAACAAACAGTAAGGCAGCTGGACAGCCAGCCCAGCTAGTGACAAAACAACTGGTTAATTATTTCCCCTGAAATATGAATGTGCAAATGTAACACTTGTCCACAGTTGTACCCAGGTAAGCTGTCTCGGCAGCATGCATTAACTCTTCTTGAAGCAAAAAACTTCCAGTTTACTTTATGGAAAGCTTATTTATATTAGCTGCCTTTGCTTGGTATCTAACAGTAAATAACTAACTGCAGATAACAGTAACAAGCCAATTGTGCAATATATAACTTACTAACTTGCTGTAACTTGACATTCAAACACGGTGATCTAGCATCAGCTATGCAAACACAGCTTCCCAAACAAAGGAGTATATTAAGCTAGCTTCACTTAACTGATACACAGTCAACGACTGACACAGAATTATTCCACGGTCCACGAAATCCCAAGTTAGTCAGCTATACAAATCAACATTAGCTAGTGTTGCTAAACCAGTAGCAACAAATCCTAGTCCGTATTATAAAAATGTGGCTAGCTAACGTTAGCTAGCTAGCTCTGACTAGCTAACAACTTGTCAACAACAACAATAATAAACAGTAGCGAGCAGTCAATGTTCGGATATCAGCGGATCCGTTCTCAAAATAAAACAAAATATGAAATGAATGGCACAGTTCCGTTTGAGAAGTCTTTAAAAAAACAGTTATTGCATTGAGATCCACTTTAGCGGTGTCATTGTTTTGTCCCCCTCCCTGACGGACTTCTCTGGGATGTTTTGTTGCCAGGTCAGATCAGCTGATCAGATTGTTTTTTTGTCACAGGGTCGGGGGAGGGCAGATGATAGTGCATGATGGGAGTTGTAGTTGCCACACAGCTTCCAAGATCGGCTGGTGAAATCAATACTATTCTTTTAGAATCTGCACATACATTCATATGAATTATATATATAAAAATTAATTACAATTATATATATATATATATATATATAAAAATTACAATTATATATATATAATTGTAATTTATTTTTATCTAATACATTATCTATGTATATTCTCTATCTATTCTGCCGTACTTTTTCCCCTACTGCTGTTGGACTGCTTTTTCCCCCACTGCTGAAACCCCAAATTACCTCCATGGGGATTATTAAAGTATCTTATTTTATCTTATGTTATCTATCTATCAATCTTATACAAATGGCATCAGGCCGTGTTCTGCAGCATCTCAAATCCACCACAGACCCCCTGTGGTTCGCCTACAGAGCCGACAGGTCAGTGGACGACGCAGTAAACATGGCCCTTCACTACATTCTCCAGCACCTGAGTCCGCAGGCACCTACGCCAGGATCCTGTTTGTGAACATCAGCTCTGCTTTCAACACCATCCTACCACCCACTCTCTGGAGTGTGTGCTCTCCCAGCTGCACGTGCCCGACTCCACCTGCAGGTGGATCACTGACTTCCTGTCTGACAGGAAGCAGCATGTGAAACTGTGTGACTCCAGGACCAACAGCGCAGGTTCCCACAAGGCTGTGTTCTTTCCCCTCTTCTCTTCTTAAACAGCTGCACCTCCAGACACCAATCGTATACAAATAAAGTTTGATTTGAATCTTCGAGGGAGATACCTTTTGCACCACCGTCACACAGCCTGATTGTACCACATCTCAACCGCACACACATTATATATATAAAACAATGCTCATCTATCACGGTACATTCAGACTGTACATACTCATCATACTCCATTCTGTATATTGTGTAATTTTACATGTATGCCTTTCTTCTTATTGATTATATTGTATTTGCACTGTATCTTGTATTGCATTGTATTTTGTATTTGCACTGTCCTGTCCTGTACCCTGTCCAATGTCCTCTCCATCAGCGTATGCCATTACCCTAGTCAAATCCCTAGTATGTGTAAACCACATGGCGAATAAACAGATCTTGAATCTTGAGGTGTGATATTAGTCAGATTGGGGTGTATAGATTACCACCATTACCCAC
This sequence comes from Borostomias antarcticus, assembly GCF_949987555.1. Classification (NCBI taxonomy): domain Eukaryota; kingdom Metazoa; phylum Chordata; class Actinopteri; order Stomiiformes; family Stomiidae; genus Borostomias; species Borostomias antarcticus. The sequence continues at coordinate 2,632,195 of NC_140238.1, read as the reverse complement.
AGGTTTCTACCAGCCATTTTGCTTTTCACAAAAGCAAAGAGGAACAGCTTTAATGGTAAAGCTTTTCAGATCAGGTCATTCATTTCAATGGCCTTTGTCTTGTAAATGAGAAGCTCAAAGAGACAGCAGGTGACCAGTGTCCTCTCTGGAGTTGGGTGACAGAGCCCTCTATGCAGGTCAGCTCTACTGGGCTCTCTCAGTCTTTCCCTCCATTTTTATCAGAGGATATACCAACCTGGATGTAAGTTTCCCAAGTGATCCATTCAAGCTCTTGTCATAGACTAGTCTCCCATAGCCAGACCTAGCCTATATAATATCTAAGTGGATGGCCTGTTTTATTCTCAGCAATACTATCATGAGGATATTCATTAAACTAATCTGAGGTGTAATTAAATGATGCACTGAGTTTCCAAATAACTACTCAAGCTCTCAATTTTTAAAAATACATTGACAAACTGCACAACTCTGATACAACCAAAAAACATTATTCAAACATATTCAAATATTATGTTAACAATTATATTTCTCATTTCCTTTGACAAACCATATTGAGTCAAATGTAAGAAATAACATGAAAAACTAGACAAAATGTGACAAAACAAAACATGATACCTCTACGAGAGGCTTGCAAATGTACAATGGAATTAATTATACAGTAGCTATGCCAATTACAGTAACAAAGACCACAATTATAGGATCGTGAGATTTTTCCAAATAAATGGGTTTTGATGGAGGAGACTACATCATGATACTGTGCTCAATACTTCCCCTCAGATGCTCAAAATCTCTCCATCAAAGAGAAACCCTGAAACCTTGGAAGGAGAATTGGAAGGAGAATTGTACTCTGGAGGTCAACTTTGAAAACAGTCTTTATGGAGATTGTCTGTTATTACATGACACCTTACAACAATGCTGTGTGACTTTATCCTGTGGAGAAGAAAGTCTCGCCATACTGAATACAGTGGGAGGATGAGAGAGGGGGGGGTCTGGCCCTTTGGCTATTCACAAGGCTTTGAGCTGGGGTTAAACAGTAGCTTTATAATCCAAAGAAGGGTTGATTTAATTAATTCAGTTTTCATGGTACAAAATCCATACTTTTATGCAACACACTGAAAATCCCACATGCAGTAAGAGTGTTTGTGCAATGATGCCACCAGTCAGATGAAGCAGAATAACTTCTTCCACCCAACAACAGAAAGGGTCTTTGCACGGTCCAGAAATGTTAGCTTCTTGGCTTTTTTACAAGTCTTGTGCTTAAGAGCAGCAAATATGGCGGAGTCAAATGCCTCTTTGAGGTTCTGTTGGGTCAGTGCAGAACATTCCACGTATCCCTGCGCGCGTATCTTCCTTTCCAACCGCTGCGCCTGGGAATGAAGCACCGGTTTGACCCTCCGCTGGTTCAGACTAATAAGGATGTTGACATCGTATCTAAGGTCCGACTGTGTCCCTACCAGAATGATGGGAGAAGCGGGACTGAAGGCACGGACCTGGGGGATCCATTTTTCTGTAATGTTGTGGAAGGACACCGGGTTGACAACACTGAAGCACAGGATGAAGACATCTACTTGACTGTAGCACAGTGAGCGAAAATGGTCGAAGTCCTCCTGCAGAAGAAAGGAGATACGATTAGTAGCCTATCCTACTCTAGGAACATTCAAAAAACGAGTATAAAGAAGTTAAAACAGCTTATAAAAGGTGACAGAAATAACCGGATCACAGCTAGAGATAAAAAAAAAAAAAAAGATATTACTCTACCTGTCCAGCAGTGTCCATCAACCGGAATCTAAATGGAATTCCATCTACTTGAACAAGCCCTGGATAAACAAATAAAAATCAATAAGGCATACAATACAAAACATTTTCTAAAACACATGTTCATCCAATTGTTGCAAAAAAAAAGTGTACAGAACTTACCAGTGAACACATCAAAAGCCGTCTGACGATATTCATGTGGATATCCATTGGAGATATAACTCATGATCATACTGGTTTTCCCCACGGCCCCATCCCCAATCAGCATACAGCTCACTGAGGATTCATTGTGCTTATCATGAAGGACATGACAATTATGCTTACTAGGACTGCCTAGAGGCATTTTAGTAATTACAGTCTATTAATTTACAGCCGCCTCATCCTACTTGAACAAGCCGCTAGGCTGGCGTCAGCAGAAGGAAATGAACTTTAGGCCACGCCGCCGATTTCTGTCACCTCCAGTTTGAATGAACAATGCCAACCAATGAGGGACTTGCTTTCGACCACTTCAGTCGGTTGCAGATCTCTTGGTTTACAGATGCTAATTGCCCAGTAGCCTAGTAGCTCATCTCCCATGTGCGTGCGCAGAATGCTACCACAGAAAGAAGCAAATGGTAGGTTACTTTCCTTTGGCATATAATATATTATATATTATTATATTATAATAATATATAATAATATATTATAATAATATATTATATATTATTAGGCCTATATTATATATACATATTATGACTCGGTGTTTAATTGTAGAGGTCGAGAAGGAATATAGGAGGGAATATTCTTACCACAGGTTTACACAACGACCTCACACAAATCACAGAAACGATCAAGTTGTTTACGAACCTTGTTTGTATTCTATTTTTTACTTTGTCTACTTAGGCTAGCCTATTGCTGAGTTGTCCTGTTGGGTTTAGCTCGAATTTCACTGTGTAGGCCTAGCTTGAAACCTGAAACTAGACAGACTATGAAAAGACTATTGATAGTATATTTATCTGTAACCTCGCTCTCCTGTCACCAACAGTCTGTAGGTGGCAATGCTGTTCCAGTGATGGTCAGACCGTTCAGTCTCTCGCTCTCTCTCTCTCTCTCTCTCTCTCTCTCTCCCTCCCACTGGTCAGACCGTTCAGTCTCTCTCTCTCCCTCTCTCTCTCCCTCTCTCTCTCTCTCTCTCCCCCCACTGGTCAGACCGTTCAGTCTCTCTCTCTCTCTCTCTCTCTCTCTCTCTCTCTCCTCCCATCTCTCTCTCCCACTGGTCAGACCGTTCAGTCTCTCTCTCTCTCTCTCTCTCTCTCTCCCCTCTCTCTCTCTCCCACTGGTCAGACCGTTCAGTGTCTCTCTCTCTCCCCCTCTCTCTCTCTCTCTCTCTCTCTCTCTCTCTCTCTCTCTCTCTCTCTCTCAGGTCTACGCACCGGACCGACCTTGAGGCTTCGTCAACAACTGGACAGCCTCTCCGTGCTCAGATGCAGGTGCTGGAACCTCTAGTTTGTGCCAAGTTCCATCTCTAACCGCAGGGCTGGACTCATCTTGTGGGATTGCCTAGATTCTGTAGGAGGGGGCCAAGTGTATTGTGTAGGTGGAATATGTATTTTCCTTTAACCTATCCCAATCCGACAGCAGTTACAGTTAGGTAACGGTAAAGAAATTGATTTGTCCATCAGAAAATTCGACCTATAAAATTAATTAATTGAATGCATTGTGACTCTGCCTTTCCACAGTATCCATCTACAATGTAGAGGCTTTGGGATGTGACAGGGGACAGGGGGAACTATTTAGGGGGACATTTTAAAATTAGACGGTGTTCCTTATCTGTTCGGAGCCTGCAGGAAGCTGAGGGAGCATTGTGTTGTAAGGTCCCCGCTTCCTGTTTGCCGTTGTTCCCCACTCTTTCATTCTCTGCCCCTCTCTCTCTCTCTCTCTCTCTCTCTCTCTCCCCCCCCTGTCTCTCTCTCTCTTTCTCTCTCTCTCTCTCTCTCTCTCTCTCTCTCTCTCTCTTTCTCTCCCCCCCCCTCTCTCTCTCTCTCTCTTTCTCTCTCCCCCCTCTCTCTCTCTCTCTCTCTCTTTCTCCTCTCCCCCCTCTCTCTATCTCTCTCTCTCTCTCTCTCTCTCTCTCTGCCACCTGCAGTGTGAGTGATAGGGAATGTATCCCCCCACCATAGGAAGACAACATCAGGACACCCTCTTCATGTCAACCCCCCCCCCCCCCCCCCCCTCCCCTCAATACCGTAGCTCTGGCACCAGTTATTCACGTGTTTCCAAAATCCAAGGCAACTACCGTACACAGGAAGAAGCAGCCATGTATATTTGGATTTCCAATGTTCTTCTTTTCAGTAGCTGCTCTTCAGTCTTGTTGACCACCTCAGTCCAGCCTACAGACTTAGTTTTGATGAAAAGTGACAGGGGACATTCAGTGTATAACGACATGTCCATTCATCACCATATGTATTCCCTGCATGTGCCTAACCTGAGCTGTAGGGGTCAGCAATACTCTGTTTATAAGGTTGTTTACACCTTATATACGCATCTCTGTATGACCAGACATGGGGAAATATCCTGACACAGATTTGGAAGAGTAATCTGCTTAGTAAGGGTCTCTGAGTGGGTATAAGTGACCAGAGCAGGGCATGTGGAGGCCAACAGTGCTCAGTTCACAGAGCTATTCCCTACAGGCATGGGCACATCAGCAGCAGACTCTGTGCCGTTCAGTCAGTCAACCCAAATACTTACCCTAACGCTAACCCCGCCGCCCTGAACCAATCCCTCCCCAATCTGGTTCTGTGTAAACATAACGGACTCAAGTGTGCATCTTAAAACAATAGAAAACCTGTCTCGGAGAGCTGTTAAAAGCTTACATTCTATAAGCCTGAGATCAACGTGACATAGAAAGGGCTAGACACGAAGTGGCTAGTATGACGGTCATAAACAAGTCATTTGCATATGTGGGGTAAGATTTCCTACAAATGCTGCATACTGATGCTGATTTGCATGCTGATTTGCATGCTGATTTGCCCTCATTGTCCCGGCGCTAGAGTGGTGGGGGATTAGAGGATGCCCCACCATTGAGATCTTTAATGGGACCCCCCACTAGTGACAAAAACCCTTTCTCTTTCCAGCGAATTGGGCTTCTTAACTTTGCGTGTTTATTGTGGGGACGGAGGACTACAGTGTTCTACCCAGCTAGTGTTTGAACCTGTGCTGCATGCTGGGATATGGCGTGCGTGGTTCAGTGGACGGACGGACGGACTCGGTGACCCGCGCAGCGCCGTTGACCGCCTTCTATGCGAAAGGCGATGAGGAAATGCGGAGAGCGTCCAGATGTGGTGTGCGTGCTCCATCCTCCGTCTCTGGACCCCCACCCCCAGCGTGGCCCCCCTGTCGGGAGACAGGATGCAGCCCTTCCCCAGGTCACCTCTCTCCCTGGACGGCCCGAGTGATTCATGGGGCGTCAGAACGCCGTGGAATCTCCCTTGCCGCACGCATTCTTGACATCAAGCCAAACACAGTCGAGGTGGCAGCAACATCCAAACATTCACATGCACAACGACGTTTGAGTTGTAGATAGTTTTTATTTTGAATCGATTGATTTTGCATCCCATATTGACTTGGGTTTGATCCTGTTTTGAGTTTTGAGGGTGTCCATCGGTCTTGTTGGCCTGGCTCAGTTTGCATGTACTTGACGTGAATTCATCCATTCATTCTCTTATTCTTGCTCCATTAAACCCTGGCTGGGCTCCAGGAGGAGTGGGGCTAATCCTGCCTTACCCTCCAGAGATAGCCACGGGGGGTCTGGCTCTGGTCAGTAGGACCCCCCGTTCCAAAACTGTCAAATGCTGCCCTTTTATTCGCTTAGATTGACCATAGGATATAAAACGGCGCTCCACTGGTGAATTAATGCTAGTTTACTCACATGCATGTTTCCCATTGGACAACGTCATTAGATGCTAACGGTGTCTTGAGGAGTTTGGGTTGCAGAAGGGAAGGTATTGGATTGCTCGTTAATAGTAGAATTACAGGTTTGGAAGAGCTACTCCCCCCCTAGTTATTATTTGTATTTTATTACTGTAGTAGACACTATCTGGGTGAATACAAACCTGTTGGTCTCAATGTGTCTCGACCACAACTCTGTCAGCAGGTTGGGAGCTCCAGGCTGGTGGTGTAACTCTAGCCTGGTGTGGGGGGGACTAGTTCACTCCTGCAGCCGCATCACCCAGCTCCAGCCTAGCATGATATCCTGTTACACGACACCTCCGACGCGTCTCTCCAACGCGTCTCTCAGGGCCCACGGTTCAGATGGTTCTTCTACAGCGCTCTCATTGTACCTGGAGGGAAGCTGAAATATTAATAGTTTCTTATCGTTTTTTAAGCCTCCGGATCTGCCTATTTCACTACGTAGCTCCAGCAGTATCCATCCGCCTCTGGGTTTGAGCCTCGTTTCGGCCGGTAGTGTAATTGCTAGGCGCAAACGTAGGTCTTTTTCTGGGGAAAACGCCGAAAAACGCAGTAGGCCTAGTGTAGGCTAATCCAGGCCTAGGATGCATGTCTGGCCTTATCATTGTATTTGACGGTTCTTTCATTGTAAAATCCTGATCCAGGCTCTTCAGTGTGGAGTGGTTTTCTGTCTAGTCAGGCCGCAACCCTTCTATTGGAACCTCCTTTGCACAATGTGACAGTTTTTATTCATTCAAATGGGATTTTTTGTTTTACAGAACGTGGGTGTTGGTGTGGTGGCATTAGCATTTTTCTATGGCAGTATTTAAGTAGAGAGTCCATGGTTTCAAGCAGGGCTCAACCCTTTTTCTCTGAGTTCATCAAAGTCACAACATTTCTCTTCAGTTCCCTACACAACATTTATTTTCTTCATGGCATCAGTGATGCATTCAGGGGATCTGATAACAGTATCAGTGAAAATGTCACACTTCGGACTTTGAGACATTTATTTTAGTCTATTTGGATGCTTTTAGCTCCAGATCAATCCGAGCACCAGCATTTTGTTCTGGACAAATTAGAATCTATATTCAGGAAAATCGACTCCAATGGGCCAAACGATAAAACCCACCCTTTTAATAAGCACTCCAAACAAACATATACATAACGTGTAACTGATTCTGGCCAAATATTTGTAATTTTATTCATCACGTCAGTAATAATTATGTGTGATTCAAAGTGAAGGATGCCTTTTTTTTTTTTTTTGCACGTTTGTTTAGTTCAACGCCCTGCTGGTCAATTGTGTGGTCATTATGTAGCATGATATTACATTGTGTGGTCATAATGCGACAATATTGAATTGTGTGGTCATGATGACGCAATATTAGATTGTGTGGTCATGATGTTGTGATATTAGATTATGTGGTCATGTTGCTGCAATATTCGATTGTGTGGTCATGATTGGCGATATAAGATTGTGTGGTCATAATGACTGGCGATATTAGATTGTGTGGTCATGATTGGCGATATTAGATTGTGTGGTCATGATTGACGCATCAAATCAGATAATTTTCCAATGTATTGAATATACCTAGGTCTTGTATTTATTACATTATTATTATTTATATTATTATTATTATTTACAACTGGATTTTAGTAGATGCATATTATAGAAACAGTATATCAAGCATTAGCAGCAGTTGCAGAGGCAGACCTAGGAACAGCCCAATGGGCAGCAGATTCAAGCACACAAGATGACAATCATACCAAACAAACAACTAGATGCTTTCACATTTGAGCCACACTTCAGAGCAATTATTTACTAGAGATTTTCCCAGTTGTACATGGATCCCTTTGAGACATTCCAAAGGCAGAGTTGTCCAAATAACAGTTTGACCTGTGAGCCAAAGATGGTGTTGGACCAAAGCAGCTCAACTTGATGATCTTCTCACTAAGACAGACAGACTATTGATGCTCCATAAAAATCACACAATCTTTATCTGACAGACGAAGCTTAACCCATGGCTCTCAACACCACACAGGGGCCGAAGCCAAACCGACGCCTTCAGAAGTGAAAGCCAGATCTTTCGTTTGTACACGTCTTAACAAGCTGGGTCTGTCAAGTTGTCTGAAATACATTTTCAGCGCCTGTTCCAGTTGTTTATAGTTATCAGGCCGACCTGGAAAACGGCGCCGGCTGGATTCTTCTACCGGTCAGGTCAGAACAGAACTACCTGATCCCCTGAAACAGTGTGATGGATCACCAGCCAATGACCAGTGACCCAGGATGCACAATCATTTTCATTTTTTTTGCACTAGAGCTATTTCGAAAGATATCAATTCCACTCTTTAAACACACGTCCTTTGCAATGTGATTTGACTTGCTTATTGCTATGTCTCTGTTGATATCATCCTTAGTGTTCAATAGGCTTCATAGAGAGCCATTAAAGAACTGAGATTACTGTGTGAGAGAGACAGCATGTGTAGATAAGAGTAACAGATTCATAATAAGTGCTTTTGAGTTCCATACTGTAATCACATTATGTGCCTTTTCACTTAAAGCATATCTACCAAAGAAAGTAAGAGTCCCCACACTGTAGCTCCCATTTAGATAATTTATGGACAAAAAATATAGATGTGACGTTTCGAGCGACAACGCTCTTCCTCAGACAACTGAATAAACAGCCACACCAAACATTTATATGGTATCTGAGGGTCACATGACCCTAATGGGATAGACAATTAACCCCTTTTCTTTAGACAAAAAACTTTAAAAACTTAAAGACAAAAGACTTAAAGCAACATCTCACAATGACCCAGCATGTGCTTTATAGTCTGCTGTAAAGGAGACCCAGAAGCTCAGTGGGAAGGCATTGAGACCCAGAAGCCCAGTGGGAAGGCATTGAGATCCAGCCTCTGCTAGTCTGTGGGAAAAACGGGCTCCCCTTCCTGTTCCCTGAGAGAAAACGCTCTCCAGAAAAATAGCAGGAAACCACCAGGGCCTTTTGATATCGGCTAAGTGAGTCAGAGTAGTACATAAGTGTTTACAGTTGGCATATTGTCTACTAGGGCTGCCTCTATCGTACCAAAGATCTCTGCCCTTTGGTCAAATGCAGCAGTCATTAGATTCTGATTCAAGATTACAAGTTATTAACTTGTAGGGTAAGCCTTTTGGGGTGTTCTTGCATTCTGCAGATAGGCATACAGATAGCCTTGTAACAAACTTTTGGGAAGTGAAAATGTTCAAGTCCTTGTACAGGAATACCCTGCATGTTCCCCTCCCCCCTTTTCCTGGTCAGGGTCCTCTAAAGGCCCCCATGGCTCCCAGAGAGGCCCCCTGCTGTCCTCATGTCCATCTTCATCCCACTACTGTATGTGTCCCCAGCTGTGTCTCAAGCCATCACACCCCCCCCCCCCTTTTTATCTTGGCTCTCTGCTTTGTGTTCCCCCACTTCTGCTTAGCAGTTATACTGTTCCTAGTTGACTATATTCTATAGGAGCCTGTCTGCTAAGTGCTTATTGTACCTTATTATGAGATACACTTAAATGTCCTATTGTGGACTACAGGGATAGCTAACACATAATGGCCTACCATGTACAGTACAGTAGGTAACATCTCTGTTACTATTTATCTACTCTATTGATACTCATGTATCTCTCATGAAGTACCTAGCCCATGTCTAGTGCTCTGTGAATGTTCCTAGCCAGTAGACCTAAACATTTCCCAGGAGCTTGCTCGATCGTCTCATTGAGAGAGATCAGGGAAGAATTTTTACAGATCACCTTTTCGGGCCGCCGGGTGAAACAGTTTTTTTTGCTTCCCTTTGGAAAATGTAGGGGTAGGATCTATGCCCAGCGCCCCCCTCCCCCCCCCCCTTTGCTCTCTGTAAAGTGCATTGTGTTGCCTCGGTGTATGAAGTGCGCTATACAAATAAAGTTTGATTTGATTTGATTCACTCACCAAGCAATCTTGTTGATTAGAGTTTTTATACTGTTCCTCATTGTGTACTTGTTCTTCTGATTAAAAGCCTGTTTGATCATCCCAAGCCAAACAACATCAGAAGCAGAATTTGTTTTATTGCCATTGTAGTTTTTCAACATACTAGGAATTTGTTTTAGGGCGTTATGCATAACATGGAGACAACATTAGACAGGGTGCAGGGATGAGACGGGACAATGCAAAGAGCAAGTACAAGATACGAGTGCAAAATAACTGCAAAATGTAGAGCAGTTAGTGTATATAGAGTGAGTGTGCAAAACAAGGCAGCTTATTGGTAGAGTTGGACTTGTTTTGTCCTCTTCAGCTTGAAGACTGGTTACGGGAGGCTAGATATGGACTAGAACTTGTTTTTTGACAGCAGATGTTTTGATACAATTAATCTCCTTTGATTTAACAGAAGGTGCCTGTCTATCTTGTGAGGGTATGGACCTGTGTTAGTATACACTTGAACTTGTAGGGGGAGTACACAGAACTATGCTGTGGGTTATAATATCTTAAAAGACTACTTCACTGCTGGGAATATAAAGGTCAATTGAATTTGGGTCATCTATGTAGTAAATGTGTGCCTTATGGCCAGAGAAAAGACGGAAAATGTATTTTTTGCTCAAACGGAAGAAACCTACAACTACCACAATGCACTGCGCTGTCCCCCTCAAGCATGATCTTCAGCTGCTTCTCTCTCAGAACTCTTTTCCTCATCAGTCTGCCTTGTCTTGAGCATTACTAGACACAGCCAACAGGTGGAGCTGTTGCCCCGTTTCCTCTCCCAGCTAGCTGTGTCTCTCAGCCTTCCTGCTGTTCAACTTCTACCAGGTCTGGTTTGAAAGGGAAAAGTTGACTCAAGCTTTTATTGTGTCAGCACCCTCCGGTTTGTGTTGACAACCAACATTCTTGGTGTTGATGATGATAACTGGCAAGATAACGTCACTCGTCAAGTCAGAGGACCATGTGGTCCCAACGGCTTTGTTGTGTCGCCACGCGAGTCGACGGCGGCGTCGATGCAAACAGAGAGACCGTGTTTACCAGCACACAGACCTCTCCCTCAAGAGCTTGATTACCACACATAATAGATTTGATTCCCTCAGCCGAACCACCCCTCCCCCCCCCCCACGTCGGTCTGTCATAGTTACAGTAGGCCCTCCCAGGGATGATCTCACAAAGCCAATCTTACCCCAGGGCCCGACACACCTCCGCCAGACCCCAGGGGCCGCCGTGCGTCTGAGGGTAAACCAGATTAGGGAAACGAAATTAAGAGTGGCGAAAGTGGCGTTCCGCGCGGTTGGGCGGGCCTAATGAAGGAGTAGGCAGCTCTCTGGCTGGGGGTCTAATTGGGTCAGCCATGGTTCAAGCCCCAGCCCTGGTCCCCCCAGATTGAATTATGAGAGCCAGAGGTTGTTAGTCCTGTTCTGTATATGGGTGTGTAAAACAGTCAAACAACACTCACGGCCGATGATTGATGGGATGAGGATATGGGCTTTCTGATTGTTGTGGTGATGAGTGATTCTGCGGTGGCTTTCTTTCACCAGACCAACAACAACACAGGTAATGGCACTGTAAATAGAAGCTACACGCTTGGCTCTGTCACGTGCATGTTGTTAGTAAAGGGAAACAGACAAGCACGATGGAAAGAAGCCACACCCATTTCACATAAGTAGTACATCTTTTTGTCTAAGCCATTACCTCACCTCAAAATGCTCTTTGAAGCCAAGATCTTCCCTGTGTAGAAGTTTGTAGATTTAAAATTGACAAAATCAAGTTGGTCAGTTATGTTTTATTCTTTCCTTGTGCCGCTGTCTTGGCCAGGACTCCCTTGTAAAAGAGTTTCTAAATCTCAATGGGAATACTCCTGGTCAAATAAAGGTTAAAGAAATAAAATAAATACAAATAAAATAAAAATAGCTAGAAATGATGCTTTGAGACGACCTCCGTCCGTGAATGCATGTTGTGGCTCTGTGCACACGCACATGTTTGGTATTGTTTGGTATTACTGGATAGAGATAATACTCTGTATTGTCTCTCCATGCTGCATGTAAAAAATAAAAACAGTGGTCACACTTTACAATAAGGGTCACAAAAAACATTAGTTAACTGTTAACTAATGCTTATTTAGGGTTAGGTTAGGTTACTAATGTTAATTAATACCTTAGTTAGGGTTAGGGTTAGGTCAATTAACCTTAGTTAACATAAATAACATTAGTAAATGGTTAATAGAGACATTAGTTAACTGTTACTATATGCTTAATAATGCATTAACTAATGCTTATTAATGTACCCTTATTATGAAGTGTTACCAAAACAGTCTTATACATAAAGACACAAAGACTGAACACTAAGTTTTTCTTCCACACCAGCAATCTTTGAATGTCCTCTCACCCTGAACCATCCACATGCTGCTGAGTGTTGGGTAGTGCTCAGTTTGGCGTGATTGACTGCGTGTTGACTACCGTCATCAGCCATTGTTGGTGTTCTATTAGTCTGGTCGTCCTTCTGTGATGTGGGGGCCCTTCTGACCGTAACGGTCTCTCGTCCAGTGCTGAGAGTGGGGCAGAGTCGAGGTCAGTTGGTCCTCGGTGGACGGAGCTGACCTGGGGGTCTGTCTCCAGTATCAGGGGGGTGGGGGCCCGGAGAGCCCGGACTCCATTAGTGCCCTAATCACTTTCTCTTTAACGCACTCTCGGGGTGACCTTCAGCCCTCCGCGGACCACACAAGGTCAAGGGTCAGGGTTCAGCCCGGGTAGCACATTAGCATGCAGGTGGAGGCTCGGAGGGGAGCGGTGGGCCCAATTTGTCCGGAGCGTGGCATCTCTCTTCTGCTCAGTGTGAGGCTGTGAACTCAACAGATTCCTATTGTCACTGTTGAGCACATGACCTCACCTCTACTCTTAGCATTGTGCACAGTCATCATAATCTATGCACGTCGCTTCAGAGGACAATGATTAAGACTGTCTTAGTCTTTCTCAAAAGGAAAGGATACGCTTTTCGAAAAGACAGAAGGGGGGAAAATACAGAACAGACGGCCTAACATGGGAGTTTTTTGGGAACTTTTTTTTTTTTTTTAAGTAATGACTCTTTAATATGGTCTCTGGTTCTCTCTGTCTTGCATGAATCCATTCATCTCCCTAATTTCATTTGCTATGATTTTGTCTTTAATGTCCACTTACAGTGAGCCCTGGCTCATGAGGTAATGGAGAGGCTTGGGGATTATAACATGGCCTCTGTCCAGCCTCTCTGACCACGCTGTAGTTTAGTGACCCCGAGGGTCACTGCTTCACTCTATACCTCTCCAAGGAGCCCTAATACAACCTTTGTGAGGGGTCGTGTATTGATTGCTTAGCCCTCATTATCAGGTCCTCTAGAGCTGTTAGGCTGACAGCTTACTAAATTCTGGTGGCCATATAACTGCCCTTATTCATCTTCATTTCATATGTAGAGTATGTTCAGATTGCTCTTCCCATAAGCCCCCTGTAAAGCCCAAAGCTAACATTTGACAAAGCACCAGATGTCTCAGCTCCTCCTCTATAGTGAATTGATGTTTTGTGAGCCTCAGTGGGGTCGTGTTTGTGGTGTTCACATTTTAAAGTTGCTCTACTTACACTCAGTCAGGGACTCTGATGAAGTCATTTGAACCATTTATTGAATGAAAATGGCAATAATGTTTGTCTTGGTGTTGGTGGCTCCGCCCAGAATGGGGGAGGGGTGGGGAAGGTGCTTCCTGTGTGAGGGAAGCATACTCCTATATGAATATAATAAAGGCAGGGGGCGCTATAAGCAACAGCCCCCCCCCCAGACAGACATGCAATTGAGTACAGACAGTACGGAGGACGCAGGGTGGTGAGCAAAAAACATAGTATAACGAACAGCATAGCAGCACAGACATTTGATGTGTGTGTGCGTGTGTGCGTGTGTGTGTGTGCCGTTAATTTATGTGGAACAATCGGGTCGTGTGCAAGTTCCCAAACTGGCAATTTACTATCCATCGTCTAGCAGTCAGTCAGTATCATCCTCATCTACTCATCCCATCCAATCATGGATGACTATGTCTGTGTCCATTATGCAGGCAGTGCAATTAAATAACGTTCAAGTATACAGTTGCGGATAGTGTTCAATTGTTAGAGTGTTATCAGGCGTTGGTTCAAGTGATCAAGTGTACAGTGGTGCAGAATCTGTTGTCTATTGTATAGACAAGGTGCTGAAAGTGTCAAGTGATCAGTTTTTGTTTGGGGGGGGGGGGGGGGTTGAGAGACGGGTGTGGCACGTGCACATTACTCAGCTGAACGAAAGATGACATGCGCTGCTTAGGTTTCCTGCCTGAACTAGTTTAAGATTCGCCCCATTTCTTTAGTTGGTGTTGGATGTCCACTTTGATTTCCCTTCACCCTCTTACGTTTATTGGATTCTGGCGGCTAATAAAATGTTTTGACTACTGGATACTTCGCAAACAAAACATTTATATGACTCAACTGCATTCAGCACATAATTGTCATGCCTGACTTGTCTTGACATTTCCTGAGTCGTTGGATATCTCTATTATGATTAGTATTTCAGACTCTGGTGTGAAAATGCTGTTAGCTCTTCTGCTTCTTCTGCTCTTCTGTATTGTATTGCACTGTGCTTTAGATTGCTATTCTTGCACTTTGCCTTCAGCACTAGATTATGCTCTTGGTCACTTGTTTTAGAAAGAATATGCACTTGTGAGTTCTGGCAAGTAGTAGTAGGCTACATTGGCTTTTCCTACATTAAATGCAATTATTGTTAGTCGCTTTGGATAAAAGCGTCTGCTAAATGACTGTAATGTAATGTAACAACAATGTCTACTGATTACAATCTGTCTACAATGTCAGTTAGGGTTTCCTTGCAAGTGCTGACCTAAGTTTCTGTTAATCATTTTCGTAATGCATCTGTGTTTACCTTCAGTAGGCTATAGTACCAGCAGAGCATGCAGGCCTGGTCTGTTTCAGGGACCTTTCACCCAGTGTGAGACAGGCCTCTAGGAATCCTGTAGGAATCTGCCTCACTAAGCGCATGTGACTCCGTGAAAAGCCCCAGACAGTCTGCATGTTTATGCTGGACCCGAGACCCCTCTGCTTGTGTGTTCACGTGTTTTCGCAACGTGATCAAACCGCACACTCAGACAGGGAAGGGAACCCCTGCCCTACCCCGCCCCCCACCCCCACCCCACCCCCACCCCACCACCGCCCCACCCCTCCGTGCCAACTCACTGCTCTTCTCATGTGAGTGTGGAGCAGTCTCCCAGGGACAGAATGTACTGACACCAGAGTCATGGCGTGTATTTATTTGTGTGGCTGCACAGTAGACGCTATTTACGCTGTATAAGGACAGGACCTGATAGGCTGTTATTGTTCCCTGACAACCTTGGCCTTCCTTTCCCTGAACACCCGCTGCCCAGCTGACGTACCTAAACACCTAACTTTAACTGATTACATAACACCGTCTTGGCGTTTAGAGCTGGTGATTAAGGTCGCAGGACACGGTGATCTAGGACACGCTGATCTTTGAGGTTGAGGTTCTAACAAACATGCACTAGTGTGCATTTCCAGGACAGTCATATTGTTCCTGATCCATCAGTAATGAACACTATCATCTAAGCTTAGCAATTAAAAATGTTTACCAGGGAAAATACAACCGAAGTGTCCCTGTCACCTTTTTTGCCATAAAAAGTATATTACAAGTGTAGATATTAGTATAAAGTACAGCTATAGAATATTCTTCAATGTCCTATATACATGTACATAGACATTACATTACATTACAGTCATTTAGCAGACGCTTTTATCCAAAGCGACTAACAATAATTGCATTTAACGTAGGAAAAGCCAATGTACTACTACTTGCCAGAACTCACAAGTGCATCTTCTTTCTAAAACAAGTGACTAAGAGCATAATCTAGTGCTGAAGGCAAAGCGCAAGAATAGCAATCTAAAGTACAGTGCACAATACAATACAATATAATATAATAAGTGCTTAGGTGGGAGGATTGTTGTAGTACTTCTTGAAGAGATTAGTTTTGAGCCTGCGACGAAAGATGGGCAGCGACTCTGCTGTCCTGACATCAGTGGGCAGTTCATTCCACCACTGCGGGGCCAGGACAGAGAAGAGCCGTGACCGTGTCGATCGACCGCAGGGGCCTCGGAGTGACGGGGCAACCAGTCGCCCCGAGGTAGCAGAGCGTAGCGGTCGGGAGGGGGTGTAGGGTTTGACCATGGCCTGGAGACTCTGTGGGGAGGACCAGTTTGGGGGATTTCTCCCCAAAAGAGATGAAGGGCCGATATTGCATGGAGTACTCAGCCCCTCTAAAGTACATAAACACTCACTTAAAAACTACAGGTATCATGATGGTTTCCTTCATGTGACGTCTTCACAGTGAATGTTTAGGCTATTGCTTCAGTTTTTCAGCAGAATCTTTGAGGCTCTGTAATTGAATGAATGACTAAGCCTTTTGACTATGTGACAAGAAATGCAAAGGGCCCCCTGAGCTCTTGGGCCCCTGGGCCCGGCAGGCCCGTTCAGTAATGTCTTTGCCTATATAGGAAAGTCAACATGGTTCACGATTGACTTTCTACAGTACAGCCAGCCACGTGGCATGAGAGCACAAGCTGACGAAGTGTTCAGTACTGTATATGGTTTTGACACACCTTAACCACAAAACATATACTTGAGATATTTGCAAACCCTGAGGCACTTGGGAAGCCGCTAGGATTGTCTTTAGTCATAGTAACCTGAATCTACTGCACGTGATATGCATCTCACCTGGGTGGGAAAGCATTTGTGGCATCCTTTAAGAGAAATACAAAATACCATTCTGATACTAGTCTGAAATACTGGTCGGAAAATAATGGAGTTTCAGTGTAATTTATTAAAATGCTTGGGTTTAAAAAATAAAATAAAAATACTTCCATTTCCAATGTACAACAAAGAAAACAGTTCAAAAAGACAAATACTGTGCATAGAGCAACACAATAACATTGAGTTCAAACAACATCACGCAACCACGGCACTTCTGGACATCTTAGTGCCAAACATCATAGATACATAGATTGTTTCGCTAAATAGTACATCCTTAACAACAGTTTTTAAGCTCATTGTCAAAACATGCTAGTACTCGTTTTACAGAAGAAGAAATGGACAGAATTCCCTTACGGCACTTGAAAAAATAATAAACTAGGCCTTCCCTAATCTACTGTACGCTTTTGTTCATTGCACTTGCAGCATGTTACGTTTCAATCTCTCAGGCATTCACACACAACAGACGAGTGTTTCTGAGAGAAAAAAAAACGAACAGCAATAACGACCATATCCGTTTTTATGATATGGTGTGACTCGTATTGTCGTCACATTGATTCACAGTAGCTAGGGTCGTTGGTCTGGTGTGTGTGGACCTCCCACGCCCCCCTCAGAGCACAAGGGCCAAGGCGGCCGCCTCGATGGAGAAGAGATGGTCGTCCTCCACCTCGGGACAGTACAGCCTCATGAACTGGGCCAGGCGGAGGACGTACTCGATGTTGTGGCCCGTGTGGCCCCTGCAGGTGGCGATCTGCGCCGCGATCTCGCCGGGGCTGGCGGGGCCCAGGTAGATGGGGTTGTCCGAGGTAGCGATGTAGACCAGGGCGCGCAGCGTCTCCTGGCCCTTCTCTTGAGGAGTGAACTCCACCATCTTGGTGACGTAGCCCCCCAGCATGACCTCCCTCACGTTCAGGTACTGAAGGGACTCCTCGATCTGGGAGTCGGTGACCTCGTAAGCGACCCCCCATGTGCATGCCTGTGGGGAGGAGAGGGGGCACCGTGAGATTCAGACGACTGAGCTGAGGAGATCTATGGAAATAATGAATTATACGTTCAGTTGATTTTGTGAATTGAGATCAGTTTGATGAATAACACTCTTGTTGGTAAGGATCAAGAATGCAAGCCTTGTAAAAAATCTTGCTATAGGCTACTTACATTATGATCTTCCACCAAAGTCGCCACCCTACCTGGCTACAGAGAGAGAGAGAGAGAGGGGGAGAATAAATAGAACATTTGCACTCGTTTTTTGTCTCTTAATGTGATATTTCAAACAAACAGATATTTTATATCAAACATCTTTAAAATCAAGACTTGACCATTCCAAATAGGCATCTCCAGTCCAGTGTTAAGGTCAAACTGGCTTAGTTGTAGCCTACAAATGGCTTAATTATTACAAGGTAAATTCTTACCATGTCTTTGTCTCCTCGATGAAAATTGTCACCATGCCAGAAGCGTCTCTTATATCCTTTAATGTAACCAACTTTGCTCCTCTTGTATTTGAAGTCTGGTTTCCATACTAAAGAGCCATAGCCGAATATCCACAGGCATGTTTTCTCTGTTAGAAAGTCCTGGGGCTTCATTGCTCTGTGCCTGGCTCGTCTTCTCTGAGACTGAAGGGTTGTTTATTTTCTTCTGTCAAGAAACAGCCCTCCGATTTCACCGATATTTGTTACTCTCCTTTGAGTTGTTTGATGCACTTGATGCATTCCGTTGCATGTGATTTCGCACAATGAATGATTCCCTATAAATACACATCAACTTGCATGATCATCTATACTTTTCAATGACTAGTGCCCTAAGGACGTTTTGTTCTTCCTTGGATAGTTGACTCCGCAGACATGCAAGATGTACAGTTTTAGCAACAGTAGGCTATTCATGTTATACTGTGTCTGAGTGTACAGACACGTGGATCTGTTATTTCTTACGCGTCAGAACATGACGTTCTTGACCAATGAGTTCATAGAAGAGGCTTGGCTGCTCGTAAAGCAGACCAATCAGAGTCCCTCTCGGTGGCAAAACAATCTCAGGTCACCACCCCCACAGAGAGAGATGCTAGAGTAGCGGTCCAGATTGATTTACAGTAACTTTTACAGTAGCAATAGTAGCCAACTAACACTGACTTAGTTGGTATTCTCTAAAGCAAGACACACATTATTTTTATTTTTTTCATGGCAATGATTTGATGACTATTGGAATTGTCTTTGAGTTATGTCACGGGCGATATCGCGTTCCTACAGGAATGTTCTGGTCAGATTTTGCAACGTAGGCTAGAACACACAGTGGGGCTCCCTCTGTCCAAAGGTCAGAGTTGTGAAGTCATGGTTATATTCTATGCAGTGGCCAGAAACAAGCATATCTGCAAAATACACAACTGTGTTTAACTGTGGTCCAGACTGAATCCGCCCACTCAGAAGTGTGTGTGCCCGACGTGAGGAAAAGGCTAACTTTCAGCCCTGCGTGAATCGGGAGAGCCCGTTATCCTTGAGTGTTGTACAGTCAGACTTAAGTTGCTAATGAGATTATAAGGAGGCAACTTGTAACATCCCATGCCAAAGCCAGCATTTTGAGGTGCGTCTATAGCTTGGACCAACGCTGGTCATCAATAAATTACTTAATAAGGTTACTAATACTTATAAGGTTATTTACCTGTTTGAACACCCGACAACGGTACGAGCGCACATATGTCATTAACTACACCATCAACCAATTGTGAATATTTTCAGAAACCCCCAAAATAAAGAAATATCCGTCATTATATATGTTATTCAGTTGTGAAGGGATTCCCAAATAATTGATCATCTGCATTGGAATCGTTGAGGAATATCTTTAGATTCCAGCTTTTTGTGACAAATGTTAACATGTTTTGGTCTGTCTCTGCCCCAACATCTGTTATAGCCTCACATACATGATTTACTGCCCTCAAGTGTTAACTAATGACATTACAATACTGTACATGAGGAGAAATCTCTTTTGGAGCAAGAATATCTAACATGGTCCAACAGAATAACCTCTCCACAGATTTGAATTGTTAGCAATTGATATTTCTCACTTGGAATTGTTTGATTTAATTGTACTGTGTTCATCTGCCTGGTGTTGTAATATTACTTGTCACTTGATGGATGTATTTAGTAGTAGGCCTAACCCTGAAAAGATACAACTGGATGTTGGTGCGAAAGACGTTAACACTTTGTTAGGCAGATGCATGAGAATTGCTGAAGAATGGCGCCCTTCACATTTTAATCAGAAGGGGAAACGGGAAATGATGTCACTTGGCCACAAACAGGATGCTTTGATTGTAACACAATGACCATGCTTGGCTTTGTGGTCAGTGTCCAAAAGGATTAGAAAAGGGTCAAGAGCAATCCTATGTGAGAAGGACGATGTTTGTGAAGTGTGTTAAGTGTGTGGGATAGCAAGGCGGGCGAGGGGGACTGGGGAAATGACCATAGGGACATGTTTTTAGTAACATAGGGTCATTGAGTGTCCCTATTTTAATCAATAAAAGGGATGAATGGGTGAATGGGTAATAAGTTATGTTTTTCCAATTGATGGATATTTGAAGTCACATTCTATGCTTTCTCTGGTTGATGCGTTTGCTACTCAACGCGGTAGTGCAAAGTAACAATTGTCTTTGTTGGTAGTGTAACTGAGTTCTGGGTTGTGCTGGCTTCAAAGATGGAGTCTTGGCACTGTCTGTTCTCTGGGGACCCTGTTGCTGTACTCACGCTCAGTTAGGGGGGGGGGGCATATGCTGATTTTCTCACTGATGTAGGGTCACACCCAAAGCATCTGCCTGCTTTGGTTAAGTAGCCTTTTCTCTCACAAATCCCCCTCCCCTCCTGTTCCAACACTGCTCATAGGGGCCAGTGTCCAAGGAGCTTAATATTTCAAGACTAATTGCTTGAAAGCTTGGGGACAGTGGGCAGAGAGGGAGTGGAGGAAGGGATTTTTTCTGATGGGTTTCCTTTCGGGAAGATACCCCACATTTTACTTACAACCCTTTTACTGTATGACTGGAGCTTAACGAGATCCTGCAGATTACTAGCATCTAGAATCTTCTACAGATGTGAGTCCCCCCCCCCCTCCCCACCCCACACGCACGCACAAAGCTGCAATAATGATTCATTGTAACATACAGATTTTAATATAGATCTTTTGTCTAAGCAATTTCTCATTGCTGTCACTTACACTACTGTCCACTGAATGATTGCGAGCACATTGATTTCACATCACATTGACACATGCCTCTCAACACATGGAATGAATAGAACTGCTACAAGGTCATACATTATCCTAGGGTCAAGAGTGACTGTATACTCGTGTGTTGAGACATTATCTAGACAATGAAGCAACTTTCACGCCTGCTGACAAAGTCCAACTGAAGATTCTTGAGTCGTTCCATCTATAGGCAGACTTAGAGATCTCTATTTGACCACTTACAACCACTCAACATTTCATGAGACCAACCAACAACAGTGTACCAGATATGTATTAATTGTTTGAAAAAAACAAACAAAAGACAATAGCAAAGACAACAATTAAAAAATAAATTCGATTTTTTGGGCATCAAATTAAAAACACTGTACACTTCAGACATTTAACCTTATAAATATACATTATATACAAAATAATTTTATCAAACATAGAAAGATCAGTGCTTCATAATGTTAAATAACTAGTGAGTCCTAATCTTAAAAATAACATTATTGGTTCAGTAATTTCAATTGAAGGCGTCCTTGGTACAATAGTCACTTGATTTTCTTTGTTTATGGGCAATGTTGCATAATAAGAAGTAGATGCTACTAGCACTGCACCACGTATTGCATCTGTTGTTGTTTGTCCTTTTTTTGTTGTTGTGCAAAGGATTCAAGAAGCTCGGCCGAATATTTAGCTCTTAAACCCATACTTAAGGCTGTGTGAATTGGGCTGCATACATTCTTTTATCAAAGTAATAAAAAAAAGAAATGGCAAATGTTACAAAACAAAGGTCTCAAATATTCTCAAAAATGAACCGTTTCCAGTAGATTTTTTTTTTGGGGGGACGACATTTTCTCTACACTTGCATAGTTCTAAGGGTAGAGAAATGGGAGTAGATCGCTTCTTCCGCAGGCTTGTTGGCAGTAGGTTGATTGTGACCAGTGACCAGCCAGTGCTGATTATCACAGTTATGCGGAGCATCTTCAGACATGGTCCTCTCGTTCTGCTGATGAGCCGGCTGGTGACGCACATAGGCCTGTTTTCCCAAGATGCACTTGGACTAAGTCTGTCAAGGGCCCGTATCTAACCGTACACACTTAAGGCGAAACGTCCAAAAGTCAGATGTGTATTATTCCTCAAAGTCTGTTTAGTCCTTACATTCTAACAAAGGTTGGTAGTTGGAGTCCTATTGCATTCATAGAGCACTCTGGCTCTGTCCAGTTATCAAGTTTTCAAGAGCAGCAAATTGCAGTTAAATAAATCCCAGTCTTTCCACATCTGTAAACAGTCCAGAAGATATCCTCTTTTCAGAATGACTGATACCTTCCATGTACTATACCTAAAAGAGACGAAGAATGAGAGTATTAGCATGATCATTAGAGCTGTACATTTGGAAGACCAAACTGATAAATGATCCTTTGCGTTTCTGATTGATGTGCGCGGCGTTGATGTGGCGTTTGGAGCTGCAGGAGCATGTTCAGGAGAAAATGCGAAAATGAAAGGCTCACCTCGGTTGCTATGACGCACTCGTGTTTCTCCTCTGCGATTACAAACACCGACTGGTACATCGAGTCTCTTGGAGAACATACCGTTGATAACCTACACTCCGGCCTCTCACTGAAAATGAAAATACCACATGTCAACACTCAGCACAAAAGCGTATCGTGTACTTGGGAGAATAGATGTAGTATAGTTTCACATCCCGGCGTGCCTCATTCTGTGCACTGATGCTTAAGATTAGCGTGTTGAAAATGGAAGATGTACTAAGAACCCTTGGCGTTGATGATAGCTATTCTCCGCTCCACTCTCCCATGACCTCTTACCTGTAC
>NC_140238.1:2532192-2604692 GCF_949987555.1 Borostomias antarcticus | reverse complement strand
GCTTGCTATTCGTTCAAGTGGTTCAAGTGCACTGTGTGGCCTACGATTGAAATTTCCCCTTCCTTTATGTCAGCAAAACATACTCAGCCCATTATTCCCATTCCAAAGGGCGGAACAGAAAAAGGTGTAAAATACAGGAAAAGGCAGTCAGAGGATTTTGGCAAGGACTAATATTCTCACTTAAGCCTGCACACTTTCC
Source organism: Borostomias antarcticus (assembly GCF_949987555.1). NCBI lineage: Eukaryota > Metazoa > Chordata > Actinopteri > Stomiiformes > Stomiidae > Borostomias > Borostomias antarcticus. Next base: position 2,604,493 of record NC_140238.1, on the reverse strand, counting down.
CACGCCTAAAATAACCCAGAGGAAGTGCAATTGTGTTGGAGATAGAGTTTGAAAAATGGTCTGTGGCACGCAACATCCCAACACATGATAAACTCACAATATTTGTACGTTTATTTGACTGCTAACATGTCTTTGTGAACTACGTTCACTCAAACTGTGTGTGATTATTTTATTTCATCATAAGGATCATTTGCTGTGCCTCCCTTGTGTGGTCCTGCATGTCTCCCTCTAGCGGTTGTCAGAGGCTATGAGCGCTTCTCACCTTCAGGTAGATCCGCTGAAGGAGAATGCCAGGCTTCAATTATTAATGAAAACGCACCCTATGGAGACAGATAGAAAAGTTACATAATCATAGGCATGCACTATTTCAATATTAGCAGACAGAGGTCTAGGCTACCCCACACAAGTTTAACGCGGTTTTTCTATACACGGGTAGCCAGAATACTGGTGCGTCTTACCGGCCATGAGTAGTTGAGCGCCAGGCGAATTGGTTTAGTGAGCGTGCTGTCCGTCATGATGCTGAAGGAGTTGGTGCCCAGGACTGGTGTGATGGCCGTGCCGAAGATGCAGTCCCCAGGTGACACTACGTTCTGATAATTCTTCAAGCACACTCGGAAAAAAGTCCTACAGGCAGGGCTGCAAGCAATTCCATTTGCAAGCAAACCTCTAGTATTCTGAAATTGGTGAAGATCAAGCTCGAATACTACACCAGATCCCCGAACCTAAAGGAATAAAATTATTAAATACACATGCAATACAACATTGCTTTGCAAACTTTTTTTTCATAAAGGAATGCTATTTAATTATTCCGGTATTCCAAAGTTCAGCAAAACAAATTACCTGCATAGATATCGTTATAATAATTGCGACGATAACGGTAAACCAAAGTGCCATTCTTCAGGGTTGCAGTGCGTATCCTTTCAAAAGTAACCTGTTCTCCCCAAACAGCGCCTACTCCAAGTGGTGATGGTGTATTTGAAATTGCGTGAAAGGGAAAATAAATATATATCCTTCTTCAAAAGCCGCGAGGAAGAAACCCAACTTCACAATCCGTAACCAGCAGAAGTCGAAAAAAGCCTTGTTATCCAGTGATACAGATTAAACGCATAAAATTAACGTCAATATCCACAGATTAGTCATTCGTCTGTCTTTATATTGGCCATCCATCCTGGCGGTGAAGTGTTTTTGTTTGGTGTTGTGTCGGTGCAAATGCGCTTCGCTCATGTAGAAACGCACGTCTTGTGAAGCCAATGTTGCCCTGCCCAAGCCCATGTGGCTGCACATCAGTCACGGAGCATACTGTTTCTTAATGAACGGCTCTTTCACGTCTCTCTCAGTTTATATACTTGAGTGAGTGTCATTATGAATACTGTCGATAAACGCCGCCCACTTTGTAGCGCAGCCTCGCAGCCAATCCCCTTGTGCTATAGCCCCACCATCTCTCGCTGGGGATAAGTTTTATAGACCATCAACATCGTCAATATCATTTGGGGTTACATCACGTGTATTTTCAACGCTTTATTTACCAGTCACAGGAGTAAACTGATTGATACAAACATATTATCCTTTCCTTTAGCGTTTCCTATTCTTTGCGCCGCGGTGTCACCAAACGCCGCGCGCGTCTTTACGCATTCCATGCTCTCCAAATGCCGCATCGAATACTTCTCGCGTGGCCATGGAGACTCTTGCAGGTTTATGTAAGATTGTGGAGACGTAGGCTAGGGGGAGATACTCGCTCATGCCATGCAGCTGTATGATAATGAGCTCCAATACAAATCGCACTGTCAGAAATCATAAATCTTTAACCCCGCTCTTTGGAAATTTTGGGAAGTGTGTAGGCTGCCTCAGTAACACCCAAATAATGAATGCCTATTAAGTTATTTATTATGGAGATCTTTGTCAGATTGAAAAAAAAGTCAGTTGTCTATCATGCTTCTGTATACTGTATGTTCATATGTTAGATAATGAACACATTTTGTTTACTCATTTAGTAGGCTACATGGCAACATGTTTATGGCAGAATTTAATATAGTCAATGGTTTTGCACATTGGATAATAATCCAATTTATTTTCATGCTGAAAATAGCTAAACGACTTGACTATTGATTGCATAATTGGTGTGTTATTTCATTTGTCTATAGCAAAGCAAGGAAACTGCAGATGACCACTTAGATGCTGTGCTCCCACTGAAAGAGCCAGTTGTGTAAATTGAGGTGGAGGAATGCAATATGTGCTATTCAGCAGTGTTTATTTGACTTACAACATCCGCCCAAGCCATGGATAGCCTCACTTTCCCTGGGTTTAAGATCCTTTTGTCAGGGGGAAACAGAAATGAAGGCATAGGAGTATGTAGGTCGTTAAATAATGGAAAACACGGTGCAGTTTTATCAAGCGTAGACTCATGCTGGGTGGGCGCATTGTTGGCTTTTATCACTTATGGAGCAGAGGCCACTTTGAACAGGACGATTTACAGTGAGAGTGTGATTCAGGAAGCGTTCCCTTGCCAGATGAAGGTGACTGGCTGCTCAGAGATGACCTCACTCACCACCCCCCCACCCACCCCTGACTTATTGGTCCGAGGCATAGTCACTCGATGGCGGAGACAATAGACTATTCAGTCTATTCTCCTGACACAGACGTGTGAGCGAGCGGCCCGGACATCTCCAGTCTCTATTGCATCGGAGCACGTTTCCCACAATTCACTGTTCTACACCGGACCTGCAGAGCGCTGCTGCAGCGGGTCTTCTCGGGCTGCGTGCAGTAGCTCCACCCCACCCCACTGCTCAGAGATGAAACATCTCACGCTTGACGTTGTGTCGTCCTGTGTAGTTTATTGATTATAAGATCATTGATCTCCTTTGAGGGAGGAGAGCTGTTGTCACAAAGCTGTTTGGTACATTGGGAGTATAATTCCACGAGGAGCCTCATTCAGGCCTACATATGAATAATTGATGGATTAGGGTCAGTTGCCGGGCCCTTACAGACCAGGGGTCCTCATGGTGCCTGGACTTGTGTACGTTCTGAATGTTCCCCTCAAACAAAACCACTTCTGAGACCTGCACATCAAATATCGGAGGTTTGCACCTTGCGCACTGCACGCCGGTGTCATCACATGGTGCCATGACACTTCCTCCGCCAGCCTCCTCCCTCCCACCATCCAATCAGAGTCTTCTCTTTCCACTTTATTTTTTTCTTTTAGATATTGAAAAAAAAAAACTGGCCTGAAACAATATGACATTTTAGTCTCTAGCCCTAGGGTTATTTACACTCAGCCAATGCAAACAATAACCTAACAGGCTCTTTTCTCCTAGGCCGGCCTTGTGTAAACACAGGCTTGGAAACTGGACGTAGGCCGTCCATAATTCCATCTGCAGCCTTTTATTGGACACCATTTTGCTTTGTGGCAGTGTTTTGTGAAGCTGCCTTCTGATTGTTCTCCTGCTTTTAAGCTTGGATCTAAACACCAACCAAAAATAACATTTCTAATGGGAAATGTGGAGACATAAAAAGGGCTTTTTGCTTGTAATAGCTGGTTTTTAATGACAAAAATGTCTGATGTAAGTGTTCTTTTTCTTGGCCATCTTCTGTACTGCGTCCAGGTCCAAATGTACCACGTTCTCCATTGTCCGGTTGAATTAATCATTAATTCAATATTTGCTAACATAATATTTGAAAAAAGATACACACTCAATTATGGTGGGCCTTGAGGGATGGTGTATTAAATTTCTGGCTCTTAGTACTGCATTAGTAAGAGACAGATATTAATATTCCATGATACATTTATTTTTTACCTGTGTATTAATGCTCATGTTTGCCCTCACCTGAATGTCACCATTTCCTTACTGTAAATCTGTACTGGCCGGTCAAAGACAATGAGTTGGATGGTTTTAAATTTGAATGCCTATTACACATAAGAGATATACAAGCATACGCGTGCTGTGTTTGTGTTTTCATTGTAAGCTGTTGTGTGTTGACTCATACTTTAATTTATGTGACACTTAGGAGTAACTGTGAGCGTGAGTAATGAAAAGGCTAGTGGTGCCAAATACTGTGATGATCCTGATGAGATGGATTTCCTATTAGAAAGCGAGGACAATTCCCGATTCAGTCCCCCCCCCTGTCTGCTCGCCAGTGTCGGTGCTGTGTCATGTCCGATATGCGTCCATGTGGCATCAACACACTGGGCAAGTGCAGAGGGAAATTAGCTACAGTGCTAACAGATGGCGCAGACCCCCCCCCCCCCCCGCCCCCCCCCCCTCTCCCCTGCCCGTTTAAGGAACAGCAGTTTAACACTTCTTAACAGCACATTTGATCTCTGTGCTACAATCTGTCCAGCCCAATCAATGGAGCTTTTGATGTGCCCTGCCAATAGATCCATCTAACCACGTCACCCTCCCCAGAGAGAGCACCTGCTGTGCTATCAGAGGGCCCAGTCCTGTTCCTCAGTCCTGTTGTCCTTCCTCTGTCCTGTTGTCCTTCCTCTGTCCTGTTGTCCTTCCTCAGTCCTGTTGTCCTTCCTCAGTCCTGTTGTCCTTCCTCAGTGCTGTTGTCCTTCCTCAGTCCTGTTGTCCTACCTCAGTCCTGTTGTCCTTCCTCAGTGCTGTTGTCCTTCCTCAGTCCTGTTGTCCTTCCTCAGTCCTGTTGTCCTTCCTCAGTCCTGTTGTCCTTCCTCAGTGCTGTTGTCCTTCCTCAGTCCTGTTGTCCTTCCTCAGTGCTGTTGGCCTACCCCAGTGCTGTTGGCCTAGCCCAGTGCTGTTGGCCTAGCCCAGTGCTGTTGGCCTACCCCAGTGCTGTTGGCCTACCCCAGTGCTGTTGGCCTAGCCCAGTGCTGTTGTCCTTCCTCAGTGCTGTTGTCCTACCCCAGTGCTGTTGGCCTACCCCAGTGCTGTTGGCCTACCCCAGTGTACTACTGTACCCTGCCCTGCATCCCAGGCCACTGGAGTTACTACGTGGATCAGCAAGCATGCTAGCATCCTCACATACAACTTTATTTGATGTTTAAATTAAGTGATTCTCAGAATGACCATTCCCAGAATAATAATTTAAACGTTGGTCGGAGCAAATGAATGCAGTCCCCACTCCCATGTAAATGGACTGCACTTATATAGCGCTTTTCCATCTTAGCGGCACTCAAAGCGCTTTACAATGGCCTCTCATTCACCCATTCACAGCAGCTGCCATGCAAGGTGCTAACCTGCTCATTGGGAGCAATTTGGGGTTAGGTGTCTTGCTCAAGGACACTTCGTCATGTGGACAGTCGGAGCTGGGATTCGAACCACTGACCCTTCGATCATTGAACAACCCGCTCTACCAACTGTGCTACAGCCGCCCCATGTTGACCAACATCAAAGACTTGACATTCAGGTCATGTGACAGGTCAGAGCTGTCAGACTTAAGAAGCCAGAGCCTCGGGCTGTGGTGGAACTTTCCAGCCACCCTCTTGGTGTTGTGTTTACTAAACAGCGTCGTGTCAGCAGTCTCCTGCCCCTACAGCAGAACTGACAACACACCTCACCACCATCGATGCTGTTTATAGCCGCTGGGGGATGTAGGTGAGAGGAGAAAAGACCTATTAAGAGCCTAACCGCTCTCCAGATGAGCAACTAAACTGAATCGGTCTGCTAGACTAGGCTGGTCTTGAGTCTTGATGACGTCAGTTTGATGACGGTCACCAATAATTCTTCATTTGCTGTATGACACTGGATAACATGTTTGTTGTCAGCGTTGGGTTACCTTTTCAGGAGGTAAATCAGTTTTTGTTGACTTTTTTTGGACGGAGAAGTGTGTGTGCGTGTGTGTGTGTGTGTGTGCGTGTGACAGCTGCTGACCATCCACAGGGACAACAGGACAGTCACAGGGAAGTGCCACTCCTACCACCCAATGACAATTATCCTCCTCAGCCAGCACACCCCTCTCAATGGACACCATTGATCCATCAGGGCTGCTCCACCTTGACCACACCGAGGGCCAGCAGGTCCGGATGACCAGCGGGACATCTGTCACTATTGGGCTGATGATGTCACTTCCTGCTCAGTTCATGGAGGTGTGTTTAAATAGGCAGGTGGAGAATAGGCGTCCAATGTTGTGTCTATCTGTCACTTTCATCTCCCGCAGGTGTTTTGGGATGTGTGTTTATTGACGCTGCTTTTGAAGGACATACATGAAAGCCCCCATGTACGTGTTTTCTGGTGTTTTGTGTGTGTGTGCGTGCGTGTGTGTGTGTGATGTCTGACTGCGAGGATAATTGTGTGTGTGGAAGTCGCGAGCCTTGCGGAAATCCTTCCTCGCGAGGGTCAAGGCGTCGCTTAGCTCAAGACAAAAACCCTCTCACAGGAAGAGGAAAGAGAAAAACGGAGGAGAGGGAGGGAGTCTGGTGGTGTGAGGAGGGCTGCTACGCGCCCCCCCCGGCCCCCCCGACTCACACCCTGGACCAGGGGTCCCCCCGATCTCACCCCCCCACTGCTCACACATAAATCTACTGAGGGTACGTGGTTCTGGAACAGGTGCGTTCTCTTCCTCTGGTCCGACGCTGTCCAAGTCTCTCTGTTCCCAGGGTGCCTTGCTCTACTGGTCGTTCAGTGACCTCACTCACCCACGGCTGCAAAGGAGAAACGGGGGAGGTTGACCTAGCGTGAGTGAACGCTTCGAAGCACAGGAAGTAACTCCCTTGAACCCCCTGATCACGATGATACTGATTGGGATCTAATAATGTCACCTTGTGATGCAGTGCCATGGATGTGGTGATGTCGTGTGATAAGGGCCTGTGATTCTGGCGCAATTATGGAGAGAGCTAATGATCCCTAATCAGCTGTTCTTCCTCCACTTCCTGTCCAAGGGCACATGACCTCTCCGGCTGGGTAGTAATATTATTATTTATTTACTTTGAAGGAATTGAGGGGGTTATTTTTGGACACACTTTGTTTTTTCCTTTTTGATTTGAGATTCCTGGATTGTGCTTTTTCCATTTAGTGGATGCCGAGGTCATTTCCGAGAGCTGTTTCCGATTTACATAGTGGTTCTTGGGAATTAGGTATGAGTTGTGTTCTCTCTAAGAAAGTCCCTACTGTAGGTGTGATACAGCCACGACTGTCTGTGTCACTGTAGTTATCAGGTGTGCTAGGTCTCTGTTACCATAACGGTATGGGATAACGTTCCCCTGTAGCTATTTAACCCTTTTAACCCTGAAAATACAGTGACAACATTTCGAATATTAATTGGATTTTCCCTATAATACTAGAAAGCGCAGTTTCTCAGCTTTCAGCAAGTGTTGGAGTGAGGAATTTTTTAGATTTGTTAGATATTTTTTCAATATTATTAAATATTTGTTAGATATTTGTGTTATTTTTGTTTGTTTGTTAGATATATGTTGCCGGTGACGTGGTCGTATTAAAAGGGTTAAACGGATGGAAAGGCATGTCTAACCCTGAGCACTGTTGAGTCTCCACGGTGACAAGTAGTCAAAGTCAACTTTATTTATATATATGAAGCACCGTTCATACAAGCAAATGTAGGACACAGTGCTTTACAGAATAAATAAAAACATAGATAAAAATAAGAAAATAAAACGGGACATATTATATATGGTAAAAGAGAATAGAAAGTAAGAAACCGTAAAAAAAATAAAAAAAATAAAATAAATAATAATCTTGTATTGAAAAAAAAAGAAAAAAAAGAAAACGGGTCAAACTACATGATGAAAGCGAGATTTAAAAGGTATGTATTAAGATTTTGCTTAAAAGTTCCCACAGTTTCAGCCATCCTTAGGTTTTCTGCCAGGGTATTCCAGAGGCTGGAGGAGTAAATCTGAAGGCTGTCTCCCCATGTCTCCTGGTCCTGTCTCCCCATGTCTCCTGGTCCTGTCTCCTCATGTCTCCTGGTCCTGTCTCCCCATGTCTCCTGGTCCTGTCTCCTCATGTCTCCTGGTCCTGTCTCCCCATGTCTCCTGGTCCTGTCTCCCCATGTCTCCTGGTCCTGTCTCCCCATGTCTCCTGGTCCTCCCCATGTCTCCTGGTCCTGTCTCCCCATGTCTCCTGGTCCTGTCTCCCCATGTCTCCTGGTCCTGTCTCCCCATGTCTCCTGGTCCTGTCTCCCCATGTCTCCTGGTCCTGTCTCCCCATGTCTCCTGGTCCTGTCTCCCCATGTCTCCTGGTCCTCCCCATGTCTCCTGGTCCTGTCTCCCCATGTCTCCTGGTCCTGTCTCCCCATGTCTCCTGGTCCTGACTCCCCATGTCTCCTGGTCCTGTCTCCCCATGTCTCCTGGTCCTGTCTCCCCATGTCTCCTGGTCCTGTCTCCCCATGTCTCCTGGTCCTCCCCATGTCTCCTGGTCCTCCCCATGTCTCCTGGTCCTGTCTCCCCATGTCTCCTGGTCCTGTCTCCCCATGTCTCCTGGTCCTCCCCATGTCTCCTGGTCCTGACTCCCCATGTCTCCTGGTCCTGTCTCCCCATGTCTCCTGGTCCTGTCTCCCCATGTCTCCTGGTCCTGTCTCCCCATGTCTCCTGGTCCTGTCTTCCCATGTCTCCTGGTCCTGTCTCCCCATGTCTCCTGGTCCTGTCTCCCCATGTCTCCTGGTCCTGCCTCCCCATGTCTCCTGGTCCTGTCTCCCCATGTCTCCTGGTCCTGGCTCCCCATGTCTCCTGGTCCTCCCCATGTCTCCTGGTCCTGTCTCCCCATGTCTCCTGGTCCTGTCTCCCCATGTCTCCTGGTCCTGTCTCCCCATGTCTCCTGGTCCTGTCTCCCCATGTCTCCTGGTCCTGCCTCCCCATGTCTCCTGGTCCTGTCTACCCATGTCTCCTGGTCCTGATCCAGGAACCGTTAAACGCTCAGTGCCAGAGGACCTCAGGGACCTACTTGGTGTGTATCGTAAAAGCGTGCCTGACATGTATTCAGGTGCATGACTATGGAGTGCTTTATAAACGAATAAAATAATCTATAAATCTATTCTAAAACTGACCGGTAACCAGTGTAGTGATAGTAAGACTGGTGTGATGTGAGCCCTCCTTCTGGTCTTAGTGAGGACATGTGCTGCAGCATTGTGTACTATTTGAAGTTGACTAATAGCTTTCTTTGGTCCAGACCAGATAGGAGAGTGTTACAGTAATCCAACCTGCCACTGATAAAACCAAGCATTAGTCTTTGTGTCGGCCTGGGAGAGAAAAGATTTCAACTTTGCAATGTTTCTCAAGTGATACAAATATATCCTTGTCACATTCTTAATATGGGCCTCAAAGTCAGAATCAAACATGACAGTACTTTGTCAGGGCCAAAATAACCACAATCACATTCACCATGTATTTGAACTCTACACATTTATAGTCTTGCTTCAGTCTACTGTAGGCCTACATATTTCCATATTTGAGTATTATTTGAAATCTTATCCGCGCCACTTATGAAAGGAAAATTCCCTCTTTGTCCACATCTGTTGTGTTAAATCAGTTATAGGCCATACTGTCGTAAAGAAGCATTAATCTCTTTGTAATACATCACTGTTGACTTAGTTGTTTGCGCTCCATTCGGTGCTAACTGAACTGCAATTGACCTTATTGGAACAAGTGGTGCATAATACTCACCTATAGCCCTCAAGGTAAACAACAGGCAAAGGTCTTTGTTAAGCACCATGATGCATGTCCACTCGGACTCAACATGCAGAAATACTGTAGAGTGCTGAGTGAGATGTTAAGTTCGTTGGAGTCCCTGGCCGACGCCGTGTTCAGTGTCACCACGGCCGTATGTCCAGGCTCACTCGGCCGTAAGCTAAGACAACAGGAGTCGTCTGACCCTCGATTGATAAACGCTCTCTTTGGGACGCCGGTGGAGGGGCCGGGGCCCAGGGCCCGGGGACCCGACTGACCCTGGGTGTTTGTGTAGCGGAGCCCCAGCGAAGGCTGCGTGGCTGGGCGGCCCGTGGTGATGGCGGGGGGCGGAGGACGAGGACCGGGTTTATGGCGATCAATCGTCGGAGCCTTCGCGAGCCGGGCTGACCCGCGGAGTGATGTATCTGCCCCACTTTCCAGACCGCGGCCCCGGAGTTCCTTCACTGGTCGGGAGGAACAAGGCGCTGTGTTATTCAAAGATTTGTCTTTCCCCCCCTTGGGACCTGATTGGCTGTCTTGTCGTGTCCCTGCCTGTCACATGGTATGCCCCCCCCTGAGAACCTCATGTCCAATGACACATCCAAGTGACCATTGCTAAACATGGCACTTCATATCAAAATGTGTTTGGATATAAAAGTGTGTGGATATAAATATTTTGGATATAAATGTGTTTGCATATAAATGTGTGTGGATATAAATATATTTGGATATGAACGTGTTTGGATATAAATATGTTTGGATATAAATGTGTTTGCATATAAATGTGTTTGGATATTAAGTGCCATGTTAAGCAATGGTCACTTGGCAGCAGCTGAAAGTGGTGACTAGCAATTTGTAGATGTTTTCTCTATTGGATCACCCACTTTAATGGTTCTACGTGAATGTGTTTAAACTACACACTAATTAATCTCTCCATGTGGTTTCAGCTTTCTCACACACTCCTGGGTGATTTATTAGTGCATGTGATGAACGACATAGATAGTATATGTAACAGCAGACGAACTGTAGCACATGTAACCCCTGTGACCTCCACCAGTTCTATATTATTTCTACATTAGGACAAGTGGCTCTGTTTAGAGCTAACTTCTCATTTCTTGACATCTCTGTAGAGGACGTGGTCTCTGTTAGGTATGTCTGTGAGGGTCTTACCCTGTGAGCAAGCCAGCAACCGTCAAAAGACCCTGCGGAAACGAGGACATTTATACGGGTGTCATAAGGGGCGGTTGATAGAATGGGAAGCAAGTACCAAATTACCTTTCATATCATTCGCTACCATTCATACGCTCGCCGCTCGACAACTGAAGCTCGACAGACCCTCCTGACGACAGTATCGGCGTTGGTGTGGATCGTTCACGCGGGCCGTTTTAAACGGTCCGCAGCCCTTTGATACAGCGTCACGGCGTTTGCTAGAACAAACGAGAGAAAGTCCGTCAGATGTGCTCAGTGCACCACAGTCAGCCCGAACCGATAAGACTCTGAGAGAGCTGCAGTGTTTAGCCTCTCACGCTTTTCACAAACAGGGCACTACGAGCTGCTTATGTAATCCCTGAGGACGGCCGGGCCGTCACGCAACACAGCACAGAGCGTGCTCACTGGGGGGAGGTGGATCAGTGGATGTGGATCAGTGGATGTGGATCAGGAGATGTGGATCAGGGATGTGGATCAGGGATGTGGATCAGGAATGTGGATCAGTGGATGTGGATCAGGAGATGTGGATCAGGAATGTGGATCAGGAACGTGGATCAGGAATGTGGATCAGGAATGTGGATCAGGAGATGTGGATCAGGAGATGTGGATCAGGAATGTGGATCAGGGAAATGTTGATCAGGGAAATGTTGATCAGTGGATGTGGATCAGTGGATGTGGATCAGGAGATGTGGATGAGTGGGTGTGGATCAGGGATGTGGATCAGGGATGTGGATCAGGGGGATGTGGATCAGGGAAATGTTGATTAGGGATGTGGATCAGTGATGTGGATCAGTGGATGTGGATCAGGGGATGTGGATCAGTGATGTGGATCAGGAATGTGGATCAGGAATGTGGATCAGGAATGTGGATCAGTGGATGTGGATCAGGGAGATCTAGATTAGGGGGTGTGGATCACTGGATGTGGATCAGGGATGTGGATCACTGGATGTGGATCAGGGATGTGGATCAGGGATGTGGATCAGGGGGATGTGGATCAGGGAAATGTTGATTAGGGATGTGGATCAGTGATGTGGATCAGGGGATGTGGATCAGGAATGTGGATCAGGAATGTGGATCAGGGAAATGTGGATCAGGAGATGTGGATCAGGGATGTGGATCAGGAATGTGGATCAGGAATGTGGATCAGGGAAATGTGGATCAGGAGATGTGGATCAGCGATGTGGATCAGGAATGTGGATCAGGAATGTGGATCAGGGGATGTGGATCAGGGATGTGGATCAGTGGATGTGGATCAGTGGATGTGGATCAGTGGATGTGGATCAGGGGGATGTGGATCGGGGATGTGGATCAGTGGATGTGGATCAGGGGATGTGGATCAGTGGATGTGGATCAGGAATGTGGATCAGGAATGTGGATCAGGGAAATGTGGATCAGGGATCTGGATCAGGGGGATATGAACCAGGGAATGTGCCATTTTTTGCATATTTGCAGCTTTGCCCTCCAGAATTGGATATGGAGTAAAGTCCCCATCGATAGAGTCCAGTGCTCGGAGAGGTTACCCTCTCCCCTCACAGCCTTCAACCTCCGCCCCCCACCCCCCGCCCTCTCGCCCTTACCCCATCCCCGGCCTTACCCCGAGCCTGGGAGCGGAATTCTGGGAACATTTTTCCATGTGAAATGCAGAGGTCCAGTCGAGGGGTGTGACGCCACTGCATTGTTCGAGCAGCAAAAAAAGGAACCGCTTGTGATGAGGCCAATTCCTGTTGGTCCCAAAAAAACAGGCACTTTCTCACACCGACTTCCTTCCTCATTGGACAGCACAAAACAATCCCAGACTGCCCAGCAGAGAGAGGGAGAGAGAGAGAGAGAGGGAGAGAGAGAGAGGAGAGAGAGAGAGAGAGAGAGAGAGAGAGAGAGAGAGAGAGAGAGGTGGACAGTGAGAGAGAGGGAAGAGAGAGGTAGTGGAGAGAGGGAGAGAGGGGGGTGGGAGAGAGTGGGGGAGAGAGAGAGGGGGGGGGAGAGAGAGAGAGGAAGAGGGAGGTGGGAAGAGAGGTACTGTAGAGAGAGAGAGAGGGGGGGGGGGAGAGAGAGAGGGGGGGGAGAGAGGTAGAGAGAGGAAGAGGGAGGTGGGAAGAGAGAGGTACTGTAGAGAGAGAGAGAGTGAGGGCGAGAGAGGTAGAGAGTGGGTGTATGTGGGAGGTAGCGCCAGAGAAAGAAGCACACAGCGAGAGACGAGTGTATAGAGAGAGAGAGACCGTGAGTGTGTGTGGGAGGGGATGGAAGAGAGGTGGACAGTGAAAGGGAGAGGGGGAGGAGAGACGCGGAGAGAGACTGGGAGGCTGGGAAGAGACCAGAGAGGTAGTATTCTATCAATCCGGGCAGACTGTTTATTGCCAACGTCTGTACAATCTACAGTGTCCACCTGACTCCTCACAAAAGGGGGATTTGGTTTTTATCAGCTGCAGACCAGGCCCCAACAAAGTGTGTTTGCTATTTAGCCTAGCGAGCGATCCTGGTGGCCAACTGCTCTTATCTTTACAGGTCACATGACACCTGATCCACATGCAGTCTGCTCGGAGAATTGAAGAGCTGTCTCCCCTGAGCTCACAGAGATCTCGCCCCTTCTACTAAAGAATTATAGTAGAACTATACGACCCCTCGTCCCAGTCGTTGTCGCGCCGTGTTTTCAACGCCTTTTCAACGGAACGGCTTCAATGTCAACGGTAGAAAAGTTAATGAGGGTCAACGTTAGTCCACGCCAGCTCTGGACGTCCACTGGCGGAGGAGGTGGCGCTGCTAGGAAACGCTTGTGAGAGAGATAGATAGAGAGAACGAGTGTGAGAGTACAGTGTGTGTGTGTGTGTGTGAGAGAGAGATAGTTGTGAAGGGAGTTGAGCAGATTGAGAGAGCAGGACTCAGGAAGCACCTGTCTGTACGAGCCGTCCGTGCGTTTATCTGACCCCCGCTCACATCAGGTGGTTTCCTTGTTTACGTTAACCCCCCCCCCCCTTCCCCCCCCATGGCCCAGCCCTCATTGGCCGGCCCGGGCCACTCCTTTTTCCACCACACTCATTGATCTTGAGAGGGTTCGCCACTTCCCCCCTCGCTCCTTTCCCACCACTGACTGGAGAGAGAGAGAGAGAGAGAGAGAGAGAGAGAGAGAAAGAGAAAGAGAAAGAGAGAGGCTGGGGAGGAGTAGAGAGGAGGGGGGGGGGGGTTAATTTGAACCGTTTGCCCCTCCGTTCCCTCCAAAATCCCTTTCTCTTTCTCTCTCTCTCTTTCTCTCTCATTCCTTGGCTCACTTTTCACCAGCTAATGGATCTATCTCCTCGTCAGCCTGACCCCCCCCACCCGCCCGCGCGACCTCTCACCTCTCTGTCCTCAGAGCGTAAACACGGGGGCCTTGAGGACAGCTTCCCTTTTCCTCCCCTGGCCAGTGCTCAGGCACCGAGAAAACAAGCAAGCCCATCAATCAGGCCGAATGATAGCTCTGATCCCCGTGTCCCCTGTGTCCCCTGCGTCCCCCGTGTCCCCTGTGTCCCCTGTATTGCTCAACCCCCCCGGTTGCGGCGATCCAAGCGGCGATAAGGCTCAGCGTTTGAAGCGTCTTTACGCGCACGTCTTTCCGTGGCGGTCATTATTAGCCGTTGTTCTCCTGGAATCTGATTTGGTTTCCCTCGTCTTCGAGACGCGTCTGCAGGTGGGTGGGGCTCAGGTGGGCGGGGCTCAGGTAGGTGGTGCTCAGGTGGGCGGGGCTCAGGTGGGCGGGGCTCAGGTAGGCGGGGCTCAGGTGGGCGGGGCTCAGGTGCCGATGGTAATTGCTCTCGCCAGGATGAAGCAGGATTGGCGAGATCCAAACATCGTTATCTATCTGCGTACAAGTGACCGCTGCAGATGTGGCTCAAAGATGCTGAAACGCACGATTACTCACTTGGGAAAGAATCTCGCTAATGAACTTATACTGTGTGTGTGTGTGTGTGTGTGTGTGTGTGTGTGTGTGTGTGTGTGTGTGTGTGTGTGTGTGTGTGTGTGTGTATATATGTGTGTGTATGCATGCATGCGTGTGTGCATGTGTGCAAGCGTGTGTGTATGTGTAGCGCCTAATATGTGTGTGTGTGTGTGTGTGTGTGCGTGTGTGTGTGTGTGTGTGTATGTGTGTGTGAGAAAGAGACAGAAAGAGAGTAGTTGCTTGAGTGGGCCATGCCCTTCATGTCAGTTCAGATCTATTTGTCCTGCAGGGTCGGAGCTGGAGAGGCTGTGAGGTCACAGGACCTGCGATGGTCCAGAACTTCTCCCTTCCCAGCACACGTTTATCACTACATCACTACATCGTACTGTTAAAACGAATGACTTTTGGTCCAGTACCCAAGGTCCAAGTACCATTTCTTTATACCCTGGCTCGACACAAAGGCACAACGTAGTGTCACAAACAGCCCCTTCACCGAGAACCCCCCCCCCCCCCCCTCCAGCCCCCCCCCTCTCTTCCTCTATGGGGGTCGCTCCGTGGTCCCCCCCCCCTCCCCTCTCTTCCTCTATGGGGGGCGCTCCGTGGTCCCCCCCCCCCCCCCCTCTCTTCCTCTATGGGGGGCGCTCCGTGGCCTTTCGGCCGCCCTGTTTTCCTACTATCTTGTTATCTCAGCAAGTGTTTCCTGAGAGCACCTCGCTCTTCTCGGGACGGCCGCTGGAGCTCGCGCTGCGCCGCGTCCGAGGGGGGTATTGTTTGAGCGTCATAAATTAGCTGGAAACAATTTGTCAAGACGTGAGAATTGGGGGGGGGGGGGGGTGAGGGGGGGAGAAAAAACAACAACACTGACGGTGCTCTGACGTCACCCTCGCTCGCTGAACCGTTCCCCTCAGATGTGGTAATGGCCGCTCTCTCTAATCGCCTCCAATTCAGGCAATTAAGACCAACATTATCCAGAACCCCCGAATACAGGCTAACTGGGGGGAATTTTGTATGACACTGTTCTGTGGGGTGAACGCCATTACGCTTGGCATTTTCCATATTTATCGTCCTCTGAGACACATTGAAGCTTGAATGTTTGCTCACTTAAAGTGCTCCTCTGGCCCTTAGTTGAATAGAGGCAGCTGGAATACTGCAAATTCATCACATCTTTACAGTGGCAGCACATTCGAGCGCTGAAGAGGGATGTACTAGCCACTATAAACACAGCTTTGCTTCATTTAAACTAACCATTAATCTCCTCAAGCCAACGCACATACTATGCAAGCTTCTGTTATGACATAAACGGGAGGCCGTTAAGTGACGACGTGTTTGTTTGACCCGTTTCCATGTTAAATGGATGAAAACGGTGTTTATTTGAGCTTCGGCAAAGAACACACGCCTGTTTATTCCGTCCGGCGCGCTGTTAACCATCAACATGACCCTCTGTGAGGGGATTCCTGAGAAATCAGAGTGTGTCCACGCACATCCTGGTCCTTAATCGGCGCGGCCCGGTCTCACCTACGTACACTCGGAAGGTCACGCAGAGGTCACACCCTTCGGAGAGAGGTCATCAATCCTCTTAACACCCGACTCCCTCTGGAACACAAGGCCATACTAGATTAGGGACCCAGGTTGAGCGTCCACTCTCTCTCTCTCTCTCTCCCTCTCTCCTCTCCTCTCTGGTCTCTTCCCTTCTTTTCCCTCCTTCTCCTCTCCTCCTTAAAAGTGATGTCCTCCCCTGTTTTTCTGTTTACCCCTTCACTTCCCTGCTGCCCGTTAGGGCTGACCGCCCCATGGGCACGGTTCCCATGGATGAGGGCGACCCCAGGGAGCCGGGGGGTGACACAGAGCAGAGAGTACGACGAGAAAATAAAGGTCTCCAAACATCCATGAGGTCTGACAGAGACGCGAAAAAAGGAAAACATGCTATAAAGCATAACATCAGGCTGGTCTGGGACATGGGAACCCCCTCTACCCCTGAACCAGGCCCAGCTGTCCCTGTAGCCCCCCCCCCCCCCCTCCCCTGGACAGGGCCTGGGGGTCACATACCCCCACGCCCCCCCCCCCCCCACCACGGCCCGGGCAGCTGGCTCCCTCCTGGTGATGCTACGCTACCTCATACCACGCAAACCTTCCTGCTGGGAACCAGCTCAAGTTAAGAATACAGCCTTGAGATCTGCCCTGATATACGCTACATAAATGTCCGTTAATGGCCCAACCCTGTTCCGTCTGATACTGGGCCAAATAACGTAACACTGAAACCATTCGGAGGAATGTCTTTGATGAGGAAACGTCGCAGAGCCCGGAAGAAAAGGACCCAGCCGAATGTCAGGGACAGGAACATGAAATATGGCTCTGATTCAGTAAGAAAACAAGGATCACCACCATATAATAACCACTTCCCCACAACGGTGTAAGGAAATCCAAAGGTCGGAAGTAAGTTCCTCTTTTATAAGGGACTGGATTGTTTCCTAACTGGGATTGTTTATGCTAAGCTGGGCGAGTGTTGCCTTTAAATTAGGTATTGAGGGCGTGGCTGCTTTTTTTCTTTCGCCTTTTTGCAGGAAGGAACAATATGCTTCATTAGGAACGAGCATTCATTTCTTTAGCTAAGAATCTCTTGATTTCCTACTAGCGCAGCCAAACAGGAATATTCTCAACGGAGGCTCGTCACTGGAACAATGGATCTGCAGTATGGATCTGCTTGCATCAGTGACTCATTCAGCCGAGGGGATTTTCAAAAGCAAGTGACTAACTTCTCCCTGCTAACTTTGTGAATACAGCTTGCCAGACTATATTTATAAGCATGGATACGTGCTTGGTGTCTGTGTTGAGCACTGTGTGTTTACGCCAGCTTCACGTCAGCTATGGGGCGGCTGTAGCTCAGTTGGTAGAGCGGGTCGTTCAGTGATCGAAGGGTCAGTGGTTCGAATCCCAGCTCCGACTGTCCACATGTCGAAGTGTCCTTGAGCAAGACATCTAACCCCAAATTGCTCCCAATGAGCAGGTTAGCACCTTGCATGGCAGCTGCCGCCATTGGTGTGTGAATGGGTGAATGAGAGGTCATTGTAAAGAGCTTTGAGTGCCGCTAAGGTGGAAAAGCGCTATATAAGTGCAGTCCATTTACCATTTTTACCATATGCAGTACATGCACCTGTTCCACCTACAGTATCTACGATCATCCTTCGTCCAGATCTGCTGTGTGCTGACCAGAGCAGGCCTACCCGGGGCCGGCCGTGCCAAGGGACAGAGGAAGATGGCCACCACCTTGGGCCCGGTTCCTACAGACCAGTGTTGTCCCACAACCGTTCCCTGCAATGCCGCCTAGCCCGCCGTCACCATGGCAGCCTGTTTTTGGAGGGAAAATGGACATAGGGACATTAAAGGGTTGGGGGGTTTTTGTGTGCCATGTTGGAAGCCAGACACGCTAGCTGGCTCCTCTAGTGCCGCAGGTGTGTCTTGGGGTGGGGTGTGTGTGTGTGTGTGTGGGGGGGGGGGGGGTTAGGGGGGGGCAAACACATTCAAATGAGACAGACCCGTGAGCTGACTTGGCTCGGTCCACGCTGGACAGCTGGAGCGCGCGATGTGGACCGCAGTCCGTCGCCGGTCCGGCCAAGTAGCAGGGAGGCGCAGCAGAGGCTGACGTAGATGGACGACAAACATGAGGCAGCCAAGGGCGGGAAAAACATTGGATCAACAAAGGATCAGGATTTGATTTTAGTATTCTCCGTATTTTCACTCTTCTCAGTGAGTTTGTTTGTCTTCAGAGAACGCTACAATCGCAACATTCGCTCTTCTGAACGCGGCGAGTTATTGTGAATGTGTTCACCAAGAGCAGACTTGAATTTTACTGGATCAATCAAAAACAAATGTGGAAAAACATTAAAAAAAACACATTAGTAAAAAGAGCACTATAGAAATTCCTTCACTGGTGGTGCTGGTATGCAGTAGCCAGCATCCAGATCCAGACATTACTCTTCATCACAGAGAAGCCTGTGTGTGATCTCATTAGCGCTAACTTGCTCCTATCTCTGGCCATACATCTTGATGATGCACTATGGGAACTGCATTAGCTCTGTCTCATTTCATTCCCCTGAACGCCTCTTTTCTCTATAGGGGGGCTTGTTAGGTGGAGATAAGCATCTGGTCCATGTTTTGGCCTGTTCCTGTTTGTCCTGTGGGAGACGGGGGACGGGGGACGGGGGGGGACGGGGGGGGGGGGGTGTGAGCTGCTGGTAAACCTATCAGGGTACTCAGGAGAACGGGACCCACAGCAGACAACATGACTCCTCGTAGACAATGAGGCGGTCCTCTCTCCCTGTCTGACAGCGTATTGTGCATGGCCAGACATTGTGTGTCTCCTGGTATAGGACAGTCCCTGAGAGAGACCAGCACGGCGTAGGGACAGATACACTATCAATAGAGAGACCGTTTGTAAGGTGTCTAAAGGTCATGTTTCAGACTTTTGTATCATTCGTTTTCCCAGGGTTGTTGGTGTCGTCACTCTACACAGTAGAGGGTTGTCTTTCAGGTGGGCTTTTCTGTGTGTGTGTGTTTTGTATGTTCTCTCCGTACACACATGGGTTTCCTCCCCAATATAATAAAAACATGCACAAACATGTCCTGCCCCCGACCAGTTTACCCACAAGCCCTTGGACTTGGTCTCCGGGCGCCACTGCTCCCCACTGCTCCTGGCTGCCCTTGGAGGAGGACAACTTAGATGGGTTAAAACGCAGAGAACAAATTTATGTGTGTGTGTGTGTGTGTGCCCTCGTGTCACCACCCATTGCACGCGTGTGTTGGTGTGTCAAAAATGCTGTAAAATAATACCTCAAGAATAAACAACTTTACCTTTCCTATACCATCATGTGACCATGTATACATCATGTGATGTCCTCAGGGCCCAGTGACACACTGCGGTCTTGCGTTCTCCAGCGACGGCTCCAGAACCAGCTCCTGTGGAGAACTGTGCCATTTCCCCTCAACTACATCTACTTCCTCCCCTTCTGGGTTTCATCTCCTAGTTCAGCCCATTCACAGAATCACAGGACTTACTCTGTCACTGTCATGGAGCACAATGTTCATTGTTCTCACTGGGACCCCTGGCTGACAACCAGAGAAAACTCACAATACGTTTTTATCAAACTACCTTTCGATAGCGTGTGTGTGTGTAGAGTATGTGTGTGTACAGTATGCGTGCATGCCGTGTGTGTGTGTGTGTGTGTGTGTGCGTGTGTGCACGCATGTGAGGGTGTGGACAGTACATGCAGGAAAGAAAAAGTCAGTGAAGAGCTTCTGTGTGGTGTTATGTCACGTCCCACCACTGCCCCCCCCCCCCCCCCCTCTGCGTTCCCACAGTCCCATGTCACTCCCCATCTGAGGCCCCGCCCACTCCCCATCTGAGGTCCCGCCCACCCACCCGCCTGACGGAGCGTGATTAAAGCGGTATACCTTGAAACCACGTCGGGTCCTCTGTCCTCTCCTCCACCCCTCAGAATAATGGGAGCGTGTTCTGGCTGCCATGGGGACTAGAGCCAGAGGCTGTATCGGAGAGTGTGTGTGTGTGTGTGTGTGTGTGTGTGTGTGTGTGTGTGTGTGTATGTGTGTGTGTGTGTGTGTGCGTGTCACAGACAGGAATGTCTCCTTATAGGGCTCTGTGTGCGTCGACACGCCCACATTTACCAACCCCGCATGAAATCAAGATAATTAAATTTCAAGTGGGTATATTTGTGCACTAACATGGGTTTATTTCAGTTAAGAAAGGATGAGAAAAGCCCCCCCTCAACTAATAATAATAATAATACATTTATTTAATAGCACGTTACCCAAGGATACTGTACAAAAGACAACACATTTTAGTAGGATTGTTTTTGGATACAGGTCTAATTGTGCGCGTGCAAAAACAGAACAGGAACACTTGAGCTGGAAAGCCTGATGACAGGTGTTTTACCCAGAATGCTGATCCAGAGGGTTCAGGAGGAGCCCGAGGGCACGGTGGTGCTCAGGTTGGCACAAACACAGCTGGAGCCTAGAGCGTCGGCCCAGTGGACCGCTTGGTAATGATTCAGTGCATTGTTCCTATAAGGAGAAAAAAAACGATGGGATAAACGATGAGATCTTTAAATCTCATCGTTTTTTTCTCCCTAGAGGAACAATTTCTTTCTTTTCTTAATGATCTGATTTTTAAAAAGTCCATATTCGCGGGACATTTCTAATGGCCTCTTGTGGCTGTCTGTAAAAGGAACAAAGGCAAGCTCACAGCATATCTGGGATTTGCCTGTAGGCCTACATCATCAACACAACTTGATTGAGTCATTATTTGTTCATAATTACAGCACAACAATAAAATGTATTTGGTGTATATGGGTCAATGACATAAAGGTGTTCCCTGTCATTCAGTAGAATGCTGAGGGCCATCTCGAAAAATTTAAATTTATCTACAGTATAATCACAAGTTTATATATCCATGCGTAGACTGGCAGAAATATAACCACCCAGAAAAATGATATTATTTTTGAATTATTATTTTGAATACCACATTTTTTGAAAAAACACATTACACTGACAATGACATGTGTCATTGACCCATATAGCCTAAAGGTATATTCTGCCCCAGAAGCCTTGTTTATCCTGAGCATCCGCTCTGCGCCCGTGTGCCAATACCCCCTCTGAATCACCACCATCAAATGTGTTTTTTTTGGCTAGGCATGGGTATGGCAATCACCCTTATTGGAGAGTATCTGGTGATCACTGCCCTGTGTGGGTCCAGCCCACTCTCTAATCGACTGAGTCATCGTGCTCTGGAATGGAACCCTGTTATAATCCAGCTCGTTAATGGAGAAAATTACAGAATCATTACTGTGGAACAAGATGTCGTCCATCACAGCCTGGCGCGAAATTAAGTTATTCTGGGCTCATTACAACGCATTGAGCTCAATCTTATCTGCAGCAGTACAGCTTCTCTGAGCTTCGGGCGCTGGCACCTCAGATAGATGGGTCTAAACCAGTCGAAACACAGTTGACTGGCTGCGGGTGCAAGAGTGGTGTGTTGTAGGCTACTATCTCTTAACCAGAGACCTCCCATCCCTGAGCGACGGGCGTCCTGCTGTGAGGGAGGGAAGAGAGAGAGGAAGTCCCACACAGATTCTATCAGTGCTCTTGTTTCACATGGCCGCTCGTGCTTCCAGGAGACCTCGAGAGAGAGCTGCGTTCCGAATCGCATACTACCCTAGGCTACTATAAAGTATGCCAAAACAGGATGTAGTATGTCCCAATGCATAGTATGCCACATGCCGTATGGCAAAAATACCAGGATGTCCTACTACATCCGGTCGTATTTTGCAATATGCAAGCCAGCAGGCTTTTCTGGCTATTCTGACCCACAATCCTGTGCGCAGCGGAAATGTGCGTCACATGTGCGAGTCGTGACAGCTTTAGACGAATGTTGCGTTATGGACAGCGGATGTGGGCAATTTTCAAGGCGCAATGTTATGACAAGGTAGTATGTCCCAATTATATACCTACTGCTTGCTGCAAAGTACGTACTTTCTAAGGGCAGCTGTAGTAGGTACTGGTAGTAAGAAGTAGAAGTAGGCGATTCGGAACGCAGCCGTCTGAAACAGCACCGCGGCTTTGCCGTCGTCATCTTCCAGCTGGTGTTTTAATATGTTGTTTGTGTGGTCTGAGGACTGGCAGGGGAGCCGCTCGGCATCCCATAATGACCAGCCTGCTCAAACAAACCAGCAGCCAGTTACCTCAGGCTATGGCTTGTGATGAATTAGCTCCGTCTTTTCATTGCTGTGATGAGATAGGATCCCCCTATCTCTGTTAGAACAGGTTCCCTTAACGAGTTCATCTACTCCCGCTCAACGTCGCCTACAGTCGACGCGTTCAGTCAGTTCCTCCGGGGGAGAGACGCTTTTCTGCTCCCGCACGCGCACCGCACCAAAATGGCGGACGGCATTTGGAGCGGCTCAACGGGCTCTTCCGGCTCTATCGTGTCATTTACCAGTCGCTCGTTTCTCTCGGCCCATATCAAACGGCGGCCAATCAGAAGGCAGACGGCGTGCCGTATTTGTATTGTCGAGCGCGAATGCACTCTTGCCCTCGCGTCTTCAGATGGCAGCCCTAATTAACCACGCCACTTCATCCTCATTATACCAGAGGCACCAAAACACTTTGCTCTCATTAGCCAAGCCGGGCATTGTGTCCCCCATCGCTGTTAGAAGCCATTTTGCCTTCCCCATTAGAGCACAAAGAGAGAGGAGGTAGAACAGTTTACCCACAAATCTCCCTCGGTGTCCCTACTGGAGCGCTCCATGCATTCAGGCGGGAAAGCAGCCTAAGGACCATCTGCTCTTTTGAAACAACTCCACCCTCGCGAACCCTCCCTTCACCCAACCGACATTCACCACTTCCATTACCACTGGCCAGCAGATTAGCTGACCAAATACCCCCCGAGTGCCCCCCCCCCACACACACACACACACACCAGGGGCTTTTATCTCGATGGCGGCTGAGGCTAGTCAAGTGACTATTCTGACTGGAGTTCTGTGCTCGCTGCGAGATCCCGAGCGCCTCTGTGTTATATCTCTTCTTCTTTACTGGCAGAGAGTGAATGGCGGAGGGAGAGTTGGACAGTAGGCCGCAGAGCAATGCCACCGGACTGGACTAGTGTTGACAGGCTAATGGATGGACAGCTGCTCTCGTCTTCTCCGGGCCAGGCCTGGAATGGCCTGCCATGTTTAGACAGTTAATGAGCTGACTGGGCTTTTGGGTGTGTCATCCAGCTATTGAGCGGATCGTGAATTGAGGATATTGTATACAGGCTCATGGACCTGGGATGGAGACGCTGATGGCGAAGCATTCAGATGGTGAGCTAGCGCTCCCACGGTGCTACAGGGCCTGGGTTTGGTGATACCATTAATAGTTTAGTTTGTTCCAGTTTTCAGGGTCCTCCCTCCCAGTAGCTGTCCTCCCTTCTGTCTGTCTGTCTGTCTTTCTTTCTTTCTTTCTTTCTTTCTTTCTTTCTTTCTTTCTTTCTTTCTTTCTTTCTTTCTTTCTTTCTTTCTTTCTTTCTTTCTTTCTTTCTTTCTTTCTTTCTTTCTTTCTTTCTTTCCTTCCTTCCTTCCTTCCTTCTGTCTTTCCTTCCTTCTGTCTTTCTTTCATTCTTTCTTTCTTTCCTTCTGTCTTTCTCTTTCTTTCCTTCCTTCCTTCCTTCCTTCCTTCCTTCCTTCCTTCCTTCCTTCCTTCCTTCCTTCCTTCCTTCCTTCCTTCCTTCCTTCCGTCTGTCTTTCTTTCCTTCTCTTTCTTTCTTTCTTTCCTTCCTTCTGTCTTTCCTTCTTTCTTTCTTTCTTTCTTTCTTTCTTTCTTTCTTTCTTTCTTTCTTTCTTTCTTTCTTTCTTTCTTTCTTTCTTTCTTCCTTTCCTTCTTTCCTTCCTTCCTTCTGTCTTTCTTTCCTTCCTTCTGTCCTTCCTTCCTTCCTTCCTTCTGTCCATCCTTCCTTCCTTCCTTCCTTCCTTCCTTCCTTCCTTCCTTCCTTCCTTCCTTCCTTCCCTTCTAGAAGTTCTGGGATCTCTAACTGGGTGGGTGTCTCCCTCGTGCTCCGTGGCTGCGGGGGGCCGCCACCCACAGCGTCAGGCCTGTTTGAAGACGCACCAGGTGGGACCCGGACAAACACACATTAATCTGGGCTTTTTATGAATATTCACACACAGCTGTCTGTGACGGGGAGATAGCAGCTGGTGTGTTCGGGCCCTGCTGATATCCCAGTGCCAATTCCTGGACAGGAGCCCCCTGCATCTGGGCCAAGGCTGGCAGGACCAGGACCAGACCCAGGCTTCTCCCCCCCCCAGCCCCAACGCTGACATCCTTTACAAGCAGGGGGGTCAAAGACTCAATCAGCCACCTTCACAGGCCAGCGTTAGCCAGCCAGTCCACATAGAAGGACGGTGGTCTCATTCAACTTGTGTTACTGTATCCTGAACACTGGCTTTGAATGGTGTACCAACCTAGTTACAACGAAGAGGTTGAGAGGAATACTTTAAAAAAGCATAACTACTGTAAATTATCCTGAGCAGTGGTCAACATTTTGGAGGTCATAAATCAAATTGAGAGCTGTCTAATCCCCTCCATTAAACAATGTGGTCCGGTTTGGTGGCAATGCTGTCCCCATGCTGCTGTAGTAAAGCATCTGCTTAAACAGATGGCGTTGCTTTTGGTATCACATTTGATTTCCCATTTACGTCTTTTGTTAAGTATTCCCGACAATGGTGCGCGCAACAAATCGGATTGAATTTTGCGTTCATTTAATTGAATCAAAAGGACACGTTCGTTACTTCAGCTGCGTGGCACGAGGGACAGGGCATGACTGACTGACTGGCACGTCTTGGCACCCGGCTGTTTTGGGGTGCCAGTGAACTTGGAGTTAGAACTACGCTCACATTTTTCATTATGTCTGAATGTCAGACAGGCTTAAAACAGTCTTTACCTTAACCCAAGTGAGATCAATCACATCTGCCCTCTCTGTCTGCCAAAGTTAATCTCACACTAATCCAATGATATTGCCACAAGTAAAGATGGTGGTGTGGTGTGTTGGTTGGGAGACAATGCCTGGCAGAAAGGAGGAGTTTGTGTTTGGTGTGTCTGGTGTTGCTGCCTCCCATACAGGCTGATGGTTGGCCCTGGCAACATGGCGTCACCGTGCCAGACTGTCACCGAGCCAGGCCCAGAGAGCAGCTGCCAGGCCGGCACAGCGGGCACTAATTCAGCCAGCCACAGGGGGTCCTCTCTCCCATCTCCTCTTCCACAACCCTTCCCTGTGGCTACAACCACTCCTCTCACACACACACACACACACGCGCACACACACACACCACACACACACACACACACACACACACACACACACACACACACACACACACACACAAACACACACACACAAACACACACACACACAGAGGACATATTGATGCCAAAACTTGCCAGAACCTAATTTCTCATCTTTTTAATCAAAGACATTTGTAGCAGAAGACGCTGCCAATAACGAGATGACTAATTGGCAGAATTGCTGGTGAATAAACACGTTTTTCTGTGACCAACTGCCCTTCCCCAATCCTCCAAAGCCCTGAGCTCTGAAACCTGAAAAAGCATATTTACCTTTGCATATAGACCTGTGTTGATGTCGTTGTGACAGGAATTCTGAATGCATATTAAATAAATGTCTGCGCCTTTTTCAGTTTCCTGGGTTTATTGACGGTCCTTTAAAGATCTAGACTGCAGATGCGTGTAGATCCTCTTATCTGTGGAGCTACACCAGCCGCTGGCGTGCCTGTCTTCGACACGTGTCTGCGCTCACGCGTGAATTATTAACGTCCCGCTTGTTTAGTCATTATCCCCCGTGGTTCCGTGAGAGCCCTGGGGACAGCGGCGCGGCCTGCCGGTCCAAAACCCCTGGCGTCCTTCAGCTGCCACTCTGATTGTTCCGAAGAGACTCTACGTTTGGATCCCGCCGCGTCTTTGGCCTCGGTGCCCTCGTACCAGGTTGGGACGGGACTGGAACTCATGTCCTCCAGCGCCGGGAACCGGAGCGGACCTGGCGCAGTGCCATCGGGGTCGAGTCCCGATGGCCCTCGTGATCCGAGCGCGAGAGGCATGGATGAGGCAAAAGCCGCCTCTGACTCAACCTACTTTACAAGAAGCCACAGACACCGTGAACTCTCAGACGCTTCATAACTATAGTTATGTAACATATCTTTGGGGAAAGAAGGCATGCTGGGAGATCATTAAGAACACGCGGCCTCCAAACAGCCTCGGAGGAAGCGGCTGGTGCAGATTGGCGCAGTGGTGATTGCATGGCCCTCCGGAGGCATGGCCCTGTCCCTCTACCCACAACACATGCCGCTCATCTGCGCATTCACCTGTCATTCAAGCTGTTTCCCACTGTCGCCGGGCCCATCTGCTCTGGCTGAAGGTCACCATTCAAGATTCAAGATCTGTTTAGTAGGCATGTGTATGTTTCACACATAGGGTTTTGACTAGGGTTGAGGCAGACACAGGACAGAACAGTGCAAAGACGACAAAACAGTACAAAAAACAGTGCAAATACAACACACACAAAACAGGTGACTGACTGCACAGTCTCTATAGGCCTAATACACCATGATGCCTGTGTTCACACCAGAGGTACAGTACACGAGAGGGAGAAGGGAGATATGCAGATTGTGTGTCTGACAAAATAAATATTTTTCACTGTATGGTCGAAAGGCCTTTTGAGCTGAAGAGGCCTGCATGAAAACACTGATTCATATCCCTTCACACACCTCTGCCTGTTACTGATCTAGCCAGAGTAGCCTACTAATGTCCCACAGCGGGTTTTAAGGCCTGACATTACAGCACAAACTATGATCATGGTGGCAACTCGTCAGCTACGGTAGCCTCAAAGCATTAATGTGAGACCTGAACGTATATTTCCATAAATTTTTATATCGGCAATATTATGAAAAAAATGTGCCTTTGTGGTAGCGTGACATCACAAAGAATAGAATAATACTTCTATAAAATAATAGAAGAATACCTTGAAAGATTCAAGATTGTAAAATTTTTATTTTGGAGGGAAAACTGGACATTGTTGAGGCATTTCCACGCCTCAACATTCCAGAGGAAGGGGCGGGACTTTAGTACTCTGAAGGGCTGCAAAACATTCTCACAAAACGTGTAGACCAACAGACCAAAGACACACACCGACACACACACACACAGTACACACAGTACATACCATGAGTAGAGCATGCTGAAATATTGATGCTGTGTTTTGTTCTCTATTTTTGCTCTACCTGAGAGGCCTTCTGGGAAGGTTGGCTTTTCTCACGTTAAATATTCATTCCCTGTTGAATATGACCAGTGCTGTGCGAGGGAGGCTAGTACTCTTGTTACTTCTAGAGGGGGGATGAAGAGGTAGTGTGCGTGTGTGTGTGTGTGTGTGTGTGCGTGTGCCTGTCTGTGTGTGTGTGTGTGTGTGTGTGAGAGAGAGTAGCAAGGCTGAGCAGGTATCCTATAGGATGGTAGGATGGTTCCTGGTCATGGATAGCTTGTCCTATAGCAGATGGATGGTGTGTTGTTTCCTACTGTAGAATGCGCCACGACCGTGTGAGCTGGTAACAGATCACATAGCCTGTTGTTCCTGGGGGGCCAAGGGATTACATGGGCATGAATAATGGAGTTGAGATTATTATGTTGACTCGTGTCTTTAATTTGCAGTGGCAGCACAGATCAGACCCGTCTCCTCTGGTCCAACGCTCAGGTAAGATCAACATCCCTAACTCCCCAACGGGCCAATCAACCATCTCCACCCCCGGCCACCCAAGCCAATCCAGCGCTATCAACACCGAGGACGAACCGGCATGGCGTGACAACTGAAGTCAGATGTGCTTATTCCGGAGGACTTAATCACCCGGGCCTGCTAGTCATCACTGGAACGGACCTGTCACTGGGGACAGATTTGAAGAGCGCACACAGACGGCAATGTTCTAGTCAATGAGCCGAACTCCGCCTGCTCTCAGCAACTCTTCCCTTTCTGCTCAGTCTGCTTAACGACCAATGAGCTATGGAGAAGACGGGCAAACTCCGCCAAATCAGCAGTGAATATTAATGACGGTTTTGGCACAGGTGTGCCGAGGAGTGCAAACCCACAAACTAGACAATTCGAATATAGGGGGCGTGGTAAACCATCTTCCGCGATTAATAATTCATAACCCCCTATTAATCATGAACCAATCAGTAACCTAACACTAGCCAGGAGGTACGGCGATGCTAGGAACACTGAGCCGTCTTGAATAGGCTAGCGGTCCCATTGCGTCCCAGTGGGGCTGGTAAGAGGAGAGCCTTGAGGATAGTGGTAATATAGTAGAAAGTAAACACGCTGCACAATGACATTTGTTTGGGGTGCCGTCACAATGGAGAAACAAGCTCCGGTGATCAATAATGCAGTGTGGAGCGTGTCCAGATCCCTCTGGGAGCCGTGCTGCAGACATGCCCGGGCCCATGGATGGGTACTCCGCTGAGCTGTGGATGCGTTCTTCTAATAGATCATGACAAAGTGAAATGTTGACTTGACTGTGCACTGGTACGCATGCATATTTGAAGGTTGTGAGTTGGGGTAGGCCTAAACTTGAGTGTTTTCAGTGTTGGTAATTCAAGGCGAAAGATGACTTTGGCATCGAACACAACGAAGGGAACATGACTTGTTTGTGTCTGACCCATATTCAGACAAACCCGTGAAGGAATAGTAGCATTCGTGTTCCCCTGTGGCAGCAAAGTCACAACAATCATCCTGACATGGAAGCTCCATTTTGGGATGTCCAAACACAGCTGGAAACTCTAAAAGTTTGTGTTTATGTCTGTCCGCTACCTTTCCGACCTGACGCCAAAAATAACCCCTCAACATCCTGCCGTGATGTTAAAGGTGTAGCCATCTTCCCTCCGAAGGACAGGCCGTGTCTGAAGTCCGGGGGCCGCGGGGGAGCAAGGAGGAAGCCGTGACTACCGTGTGACAAGCGCCCTGTTCCTTCCTCCCAGGCCTGAGAAACAGGAAGTGGAGCTCATAATGCATTATTGTGACGGACAGGAAATGCAAGGTCTTCTTAAAATAAGGGTCCCTCTCTACCCGTCAATGACACAGGACCCTACCTTGAACAGTCCTGTGTGGGGGGTCTCTGGTTCCCCCCCGTCTTCATGTCAGGGTGACACAGGTTTAGTAGTAAACGGCACGCCACTGAGCATAGTCTGGGCTATTAGCGAGTCATAACCAGTAAAGCCACACCAATGTTACAGTCGCACTGAAACGGACGTTTGAGATCTAACTTCCGTAGTTTGACGTATTTCCGACGCAAACAAGCTATGAGGGTTGGACATATGTTTAGAGGAATTTGATTGGAACATTGTCAAGTGGACAGGTTTTAAGAACTTCAGACAGATTTGATAGAAGGATAGCGTTGATTGACGGGTGGATGTCGTGAGATTATTGGCCTAAAATCTAAGGTACCTGTTGTCGTCATTGCACGTGACCTACCGTTTTCAAGGAAGTAAGAAATTATATACTTTGATATAAGATCACAACAAAAAAAAACTATTTCTTTTTGGCATAGATCGTTGAATAGATGAACACTATGACCAATTATGTGAACCAAAATGGGACAGAATGCTTTTTTCATTTTAGTGCGACTTTAATGGTGCAGCAAGACGGACAGACAATCAAAATGGTGGTTTTATTCCTAATGTAAAGAGTGACCCAGTAGATTCACAAATTGAAAATGGCTGAAAAGCATCAGACCATGCCGTGCGAATCGTGCTACAGATAAAGTTCAACTATTCACTGCATTCAGTCGTACTGCCTTGTCAAGCTTCATTTCCCGTTCTTACACATTGTACTGAAGTCAGAGAAAGACTCGGGTTCCACGGTGAATCCAACATGAGGCGTTCTATCCCGCTGTACGCAGACCGAGCGGTGTCCGAGGCCGGAGTGTGAGGTGAGGCAGACGAGGATCCAGGCCTTCGCAGACGCCGAGGAGGAGGAGCCGGCTGCCGAGAGATGTGTCTTTGTGCTCCATTCCCTCCCGGTTAATTAAAGCCCTACTTTATGTTGCATGCTTTCAATTAAGAGGCCCTGGCAAGGGCCCAAGTATCGAGATAACCATGGCAATAAGATGTGATTAACGTGGGGGCCCGTTTGTGTCGCCATCCCCACCGCTGTTTCAATGCGCTGTATTGTTTTAATATCCTGTTTTGATCCCGACCACACCTCTGAAGATCCATTCAAAATGTGTGTGCGTGCGTGTGTAGAACATATCTAATATCCGCGTATGGCACCTCATAAAGGAAGCTGATGGTAGATCGACGGTGAGATTTGCCTTTGTGTCCCTTGTTAAAGATGGCAGGTGTTGGCCACTTGTGATCGTCACCATCTGAACTGCATGACTGATTAACGCTACAGACGGGCGACATCAATTTAATCATGACCAGGCCGAGGGCTCGCCCTGTGCCAACTCAAATGGCTTCCAGTCATCTGGAATCTGTAAAAGCACCATCCAAGAACAATGTTTTTGCTCAATTAACAGCAAATCCATCAATGCCTTCCTTTGCTTTCAACCTCACTTAGCTGTGACACAGAAGCCAAGTCAATCTATCATCCTCAGCTAAACCGATTGTGGTTTACGGAGTGTCTGGTTGTACATGTGATAATACTGTAGCAATCAGGTTAGATCATAACTCAAACAAATCAAGCCAAAACAGAGGGAGGCAGAATAACAATAAAAAGCACCCTGAACTAGTGTTTAATCAAAAGTAAACAAACTTGGGACCAACCGAAGCATATAAACAAACCTAAACCTGCCTCAGTACAAGCTCAGGTAAATAATAACAACCAGATATCATGGATGCTACATTTTAAATAGCTAATAACATACATCAACATGTCCCCCCCCAAAATAAACTATTTCCATTTGCGATAGAAAGAACCACAGAATAAACTGATATCTTTAAGCCTTGTAACAAAAGTGGACTAGTCTAGTAACAAAACATTACTATTTACTGCCATCTACTGGCCTATAAAGGCTAAACATGACAAAAAGGATCTAGTTTTCCCAGTCAAAACACAGTCCCTGATTGGCCCGGTCAAAACGTAATTTTGAGAATAATCATTTGAGATGGGGGGGGGGGGTGGTGAGCTCGCGAGATCAGGATGGTCTCACCAGGCTAGAGCGGCAGACCCTGGCGCTGAAATTAAACTAACCATCCTCGGGAGTGGGGGTTAGTTAGTAGAGGTGGGCCGATCTGGCGAGACCGAGGCGCAAACCCTGGAAGATTTGACAACAGGAACCCTTTTATTAGATCCTTTTGAAAGAGCTGAAGGAGAGGACCGGGGGATTGTGGGTAAAGAGGCCTCTCCCCAGGCCGGGGAAGCCCACGCCCGGGGTGGTGGTGGCAGGCTGCTGGGGCGCGGCTCCCTGGGCGGGGCCGGGCATGGATCCCGGGTGAGAAGGACGGGCCGCCTCCCCCCTCCCCGCGGAGGCCGGGGACATCGCGACCGCCCCGGGGTTCTCTCTCGGGACGTGGGCGGGGGGCTGGGGCGAGAGGCCACGCCCCAGGGAGGGGCCGGCGGGGAGGGGCCTCCCTCTGCCCATTGTGTCCATGAGTATCTCCATGAGTCCCGGCCCTCCAGCGGGAGCCACCTCGCCGGCCGTGGACAGCTGCTTCCCGAGGCTCGGCCGGGCCTCTGGGGCCTCCGGGGCCGGGGGGGAGCGGGGGTCCGGGGCCCTCTGGATGCTGGCGGGCTGGACGCCGTCCACCCCGAACCCTGACGCCGGGGCCGGGCTCTCCGTGGCCGGGGGGCCGGTGGAGTCTGGCTGCTTGCGGGGGTCCGCGTCCCGGGCGTGGCCCTCTGCGGGGGGGGCGGGCCGGGGCTTGAAGCGCTCCAGCAGGCCCTGCTGGGTGACGGGGTAGCGGTCCATCGCCCGCTCCTGACGCTCCTGCCTCATGTTCTCCAGCTCCCTCAGCTCCTTGGGCAGCTCCCAGACATCGCCCTGCAGGTAACACACACACACACACACACACACACATCAACTTTCATATACTAGTTCTGTGTTAATGTGTGAGTGAGGAGTGAATGTGTGTGTGTGTGTGTGAGGTGTGTGAGAGTGAGTGAGTCTGTGTGCGTGTGTGTGAGAGTGAGTGTCTGTGTGTGTGTGTGAGTGAGTCTGTGTGCGTGTGTGTGAGAGTGAGTGTCTGTGTGTGTGTGTGAGTGAGTCTGTGTGTGTGTGTGAGTGAGTCTATGTGTGCGTGTGTGAGAGTGTGTGTGTGTCTGTGTGTGTGCGTGCTTGTATGTGTTTCTCACTGTGCCGATGTTCCCCAGGTGTCCAGGCTCTTGGCGGCTGCCCTCCAGGTAGGCGTCCACCAGGGCCGTGTAGTCGTCCATCAGGCTGTCCAGCAGCACCAGCCTGAGAGGCTGCAGGTGGATCACCGACAGAGCCATCACCTTCAGCAGCGACATGGGGCACGGGCGCACGTACCACACCTCCTTGTCCTCCTGGCGCACACACACACACACACGCATTACGAGTACAGCAGTTCCAGGACACGCGTCCGCTACGACTGAACAGTTACCCTCTCTCACCACTAGGTGGGGTACGGTACCCTGGTCAGCTGGGACTTGACGTCGAGGGAGAAGAGTCGTGACAAGGGCATCTTCATATGGAGGCTGACCACCTCCTGCAGGCTGCTGACCCGGTCCGGGAGGAAGCCCCCCGTCTCGGAGTAGAAGCACATGGCGTCCGCCACCTAGCGAGACGCGCGAAACACGGAGACACGGATCAGTCTGGGAAGAGAGGGACGTTCGCTGTACTGTACCCCGCTCAGACATGGATGAATCCTAAATTAATCTTGTTTATTTGTCATAATAGTTTGTAGAGAACATGATACGGTTAAGAGTATTGTGTTCTACGGCTCTTCTCTGTCCTGGCCCCGCAGTGGTGGAACGAACTGCCCACTGATGTCAGGACAGCGGAGTCGCTGCCCATCTTTCGCCGCAGGCTCAAAACTCACATCTTCAAGAAGTACTACAACAATCCTCCCTCCTAAGCACCTATTGTATTTGAGATTGCTATTCTTGCACTTTGCCTTCAGCACTAGATTATGCTCTTAGTCACTTGTTTTAGAAAGAAGATGAACTTGTGAGTTCTGGCCAGTAGTAGTACATTGGCTTTTCCTACGTTTAATTAAATTATTGTTAGTCGCTTTGGATAAAAGCATCAGCTAAATGACTGTAATGTAAAGTACTGACTAGGCGTGCGTGCGATGATGCTGGGACACCGGCCCACCTGTAGGAGCTCTCTATAGGGTATGTGGAGTACCTGTGTGTCAAACACGTTGGTGAGTTTGACTCCAAACTGAGCCATCAGACACCCGGCGATGCTCCGGCAGTCATGGGTGACCTGGGCAGCAGACACAAACCAACTAGGGTGTTCAAACAGACGCTAACTACTAATCATGTTAATAGTTAATCCACTAAAGATGAAGGTTGCCGATAAGAATTTACTCGAGTAAGATTTGGTTACTTGATTAATGCTTGTTAATGGAACATAACTTTTTTGGGGGGAACGGACGTTATCAACGGGAGTTGCGTGAAATGTAATCATGATTAAAGGTCTGACTGCACATGAGGGCGCCACGCCATGTCGTGAAGGCTAACTAGGATGCCGGGAAATTTCAACGACACAGCGGAAGAAGACACAAAAATGAAGCGAGCAAAGCGCAGTCCGGCGCGGGACGTTCGTATCAATTAATCAACTATCGTTTGTTAAGGTTAACAGCTATCGATCAATGAAATTCCTTGAAATTTGCAACCCATGTAACTACAAAACGAGGCAGTTTATTTCTCATTGACCCGTCGACCTGACTCACCTTTAATATGTGGTTACTTTGGAGGATCATGGACAAGCCATTTTTGAAAGCTCTCTCCCCAAGTATGAGGACGTCAAAGAGGTACACCTTCGTTTTAGTGGCAATCTAAACAGGGAAGATGTGTGTCATCTGAATGGTTCAATTCACAATGTATGACAAGACTGTCTCTCTCCCTCTCTCAAGACTGTCTCTCTCCCTCTCTCAAGACTGTCTCTCTCCCTCTCTCAAGACTATCTCTCTCCCCCTCTCAAGACTGTCTCTCTCCCTCTCTCAAGACTGTCTCTCTCCCCCTCTCAAGACTATCTCTCTCCCTCTCTCAAGACTGTCTCTCTCCCTCTCTCAAGACTGTCTCTCTCCCTCTCTCAAGACTGTCTCCCTCCCTCTCTCAAGACTGTCTCTCTCCCTCTCTCAAGACCGTCTCTCTCCCTCTCTCAAGACCGTCTCTCTCCCTCTCTCAAGACTGTCTCTCTCGCTCTCTCAAGACTGTCTCTCTCCCTCTCTCAAGACTGTCTCTCTCCCTCTCTCAAGACTGTCTCTCTCCCTCTCTCAAGACTGTCTCTGTCCCTCTCTCAAGACTGTCTCTCTCCCTCTCTCAAGACCGTCTCTCTCCCTCTCTCAAGACCGTCTCTCTCCCTCTCTCAAGACTGTCTCTCTCCCTCTCTCTCCCTCTCTCAAGACCGTCTCTCTCCCTCTCTCAAGACTGTCTCTCTCCCTCTCTCTCCCTCTCTCAAGACTGTCTCTCTCGCTCTCTCAAGACGCGTGCACACGCACGCACACACACACACACACACACACACACACACACACACACACACACACACACACACACACACACACACACACACACACACACACACACACACACACACACACACACACACACACACACACACACACACGTTGACTTGCCTGTACCCAGCAGAGTCTTTCGTGTTGGAAGGTCCCGAGTCCATCTGCTCCAATACCGATCACCTGCTGCTTCCGAATGTGCATCACCTGAGCAGCACAGCCAATCAGGTACCAGGTCAGAGGTCATAATCCACTTTACTAATTCACATAGTTAATTTTCCTGGGAAAAGCTATCCCAAGTTGTCAGTGTACTTCTGCAAGATCGGGCACTGAACCACGGACAATTTAAAATACAAATACAACTTGTTACAGTAGGCTATTCAATGTTTGTCGTTGGTTGATCTATTTATTTGTCTTTGTTCTGTAATGTGTTTACATTTGTAATTTTTTTTTTTTTTTTTTGATCTTCTTCCTTGTTTGATCTCATGCACTTATTTTTTGTGTCAGCATGACTGTATTATTAGGTTATATTTCTTAAAATGTGTCTAAATAATTCCGTAAGGGATGCCGTGTTGTGATGGCTGGACACGAAAATACAATTATTCATTCATTCATTCATTCATTCATTCATTCAATCATACAGCTATAGCTACTGTAAGGTTATAGCTACTCACAGCAGGCCCAAACTTTTCGTGAAAATCGTCAACGACCACAAAGTTTACATAGTGTTCATCGTCGTCATCTGAGGAAGGAACAGGGGAAGTTGCTTAACACATGGATCAATGTTCAGATTTTTTAAATAAATTAATAAAAATAAGAAAGAGGGTGCAGGCCAGGGTGGCAGTATGAGTCATAATTCACATTTTATTAGTAAGCCTCATAACGTATGAGCCCAGAATATGGTTCTGACCCAGTATGAGGCTCTTGCGGTAGGGCTGGAACTCTGCCACCGTCAGGTAACCCGACTTGGCCCGGCGGTCCGCATCGGCAGCCCTGAACCACGGGATTACAGTCATCCAGAACGGACCTGGTCAGAGCTACTGGACCACGGGATTACAGTCATCCAGAACGGACCTGGTCAGAGCTACTGGACCACGGGATTACAGTCATCCAGAACGGACCTGGTCAGAGCTACTGGACCACGGGATTACAGTCATCCAGAACGGACCTGGTCAGAGCTACTGAACCACGGGATTACAGTCATCCAGAACGAACCTGGTCAGAGCTACTGTACAGCAGCAACACAAACCTGACAAATGGCAATTTTACATTAAGAATGACGATAAAAGGCAAATCGATATCATAATAATTGACTTACCCACTCTTTATTGCCGGGGGGAATTCCACTGAAAGATTATTGGCGGAACGTTAGAAAACATGACTCTTGATAACTAGAAATGGTGCTCAGAGAGCACAGACCTCCGCCCCTGAATGCATTTCGTGGCACTAACGCGCCAACATTGAATGGGATCTAAATAGGCTCTGTGCACCAGCTCCACTACTTCCTGAAAGGAAGTGGGCATCTTAATTTCCTGTCCTATACTATTGTATCAAGTGATTTATCAGGTGTGCGCTGGGTCTGCCGCACACCTGATCAATCACTTTATCCAATAGTATAGGACAGGAAATAAAGATGCCCACTTCCTTTCAGGAAGTAGTGGAGCTGGTGCACAGAGCCTATTGGCCCATGCCACACCCCTCCACCGAGTTTCATGAAAGGCAGTCTGCTAGTTTTTGCGTAATCCTGGTTCAAAAAAATGAATGGAGGTGAATGGCCGGTCGTGTTTGGGCGGAACGGGGACCTGACTTGTGATTCGGATCCGCTCGAAAATTGAATGGGTTCCAAGTTGGACCATGCTACACCCTTGCGAGTTTTGTGAAAATCGGTCCAGTAGTTTTTTGTGTAATCCTGCTAACAAACAAACACATGCATGCACACATACTGTAGGGCTGGGTATTGTTCAAAATTTTTCAATACGATACCTTTTTCGATACCTTGAGTTCGATACTGATACCAAAACGATACCTTTTTCCATACCTAGACTAATAAAAGCACATTTTGTAATGCAATCACCTGAATGTTTTTACGATTATGAATGTCTTTTTACAATAAGTTTTCCCAATATAAATTCCAAATGTTATGTATTGCGTGGTGTCGCTGGAAAGGTAGCAGCTATAAAACGGGGATCGAATGTTTTAAGATCTTTCGATACCTCGATACCTAGCAGTGTTTCGGTCGATACCACAAAGGTATCGAATTTCGATACCCAGCCCTATGCACACAGCCACACCACTTAAAACATTACCTCACGCCCTGCGCTGGCGTTGGAGCGGAGGTTATTACATTAGGTAGCTATACAGAACATGCCATTTGATTTGAGCCAACATTAAGCAGCATTAACGTTAGCTGGCACAACATGAAATTACACTTACAATTACAATCTTACCATTGAGAATTTCATGTCCAAAGAAGAGTTTCACTCCAGGGAACTTTCTTCCATTCTTGATATCAACAACTATAACAGACAAGGGCCACAAATCATCATGTGACCATTCTACTCTGTGACAGGCAGGACCAGTCGGTACCTGCGTTAAAACCAGGTGACACCGACACACCCACCCGCATTCATTTTGTGATTAAGATCATCTGAGTCACCACGGAGTAGAGCCACGACTTACACCTGGCCTAAATGACACCCACAATATCTTCACACAGAGACTGTTAGTATGCTTCTCAAGCTACTGCCAGAATGCTAGTGTGCTTCTCAAGCTACTGCCAGACAGTTAGTATGCTTCTCAAGCTACTTCCAGGTTGTTAGTATGCTTCTCAAGCTACTTCCAGGCTGTTAGTATGCTTCTCAAGCTACTGCCAGACAGTTAGTATGCTTCTCAAGCTACTTCCAGGTTGTTAGTATGCTTCTCAAGCTACTTCCAGGCTGTTAGTATGCTTCTCAAGCTACTGACAGGTGTTTGCCTAGCATTACTTAGTCACTCAAGGTGACATGATGTAGCAAGGTATGCATTTCAAACTCATCATGATGAGATGGATTGTTTTAAATAAGATTGTAGTAACATCTGCTTTTGTACGTAGAGCAGACGGTTGGTCCCCTGCTGAGGCAAGCTAAAGAGGGGGGGGGGGGCTTTGTCTCTGGTTTAGGGATGAACCGATATGAAAACTGGCAGTAGCTTGAGAAGCATACTAACAGCCTGGAAGTAGCTTGAGAAGCATACTAACAGCCTGGAAGTAGCTTGAGAAGCATACTAACAGTCTGGCAGTAGCTTGAGAAGCATACTAACAGCCTGGAAATAGCTTGAGAAGCATACTAACAGCCTGGAAGTAGCTTGAGAAGCATACTAACAGTCTGGAAGTAGCTTGAGAAGCATACTAACAGTCTGGCAGTAGCTTGAGAAGCATACTAACAGTCTGGCAGTAGCTTGAGAAGCATACTAACAGCCTGGAAGTAGCTTGAGAAGCATACTAACAGCCTGGAAGTAGCTTGAGAAGCATACTAACAGTCTGGCAGTAGCTTGAGAAGCATACTAACAGCCTGGAAGTAGCTTGAGAAGCATACTAACAGTCTGGCAGTAGCTTGAGAAGCATACTAACAGCCTGGAAGTAGCTTGAGAAGCATACTAACAGTCTGGCAGTAGCTTGAGAAGCATACTAACAGCCTGGAAGTAGCTTGAGAAGCATACTAACAGTCTGGCAGTAGCTTGAGAAGCATACTAACAGTCTGGCAGTAGCTTGAGAAGCATACTAACAGTCTGGCAGTAGATTGAGAAGCACACTAACAGTCTGGCAGTAGCTTGAGAAGCATACTAGCAGCCTGGAAGTAGCTTGAGAAGCATACTAACAGCCTGGCAGTAGCTTGAGAAGCATACTAACAGCCTGGCAGTAGCTTGAGAAGCATACTAACAGCCTGGAAGTAGCTTGAGAAGCATACTAACAGTCTGGCAGTAGCTTGAGAAGCATACTAACAGCCTGGAAGTAGCTTGAGAAGCATACTAACAGCCTGGCAGTAGCTTGAGAAGCATACTAACAGCCTGGAAGTAGCTTGAGAAGCATACTAACAGTCTGGCAGTAGCTTGCTTTCGAGCCACCAGTCAAGAGTTCGTTCCCACAGGCAAGACACCATCTTTAGCCACCTATACTAGCTGAATTAGTATGCTAAAGCATGTTAGCTGTTAATGAAGCATGGCTGACTGCAAAATCGTGATGTGCATGGGAACTTGTGTAGCTAGTTGATAGGGTTATGTCTCTTACCGTCCTCCAAAACCACAGTTTTGTTCTGGTTTATACGCTGCACGATGCCACGGATAGTGGTTGTTTTAAGGGTTAGTTGTATTTCCTGTCTTTTAAAGCTGTCCATAAACTGGACGTCATCCATGGTCATTTTGATCCTGAAAAACTGAGTCCAGAATGAAGCTAACACACCCGCCGCCTTTCTACGCTCTACTTTCTACGCTCTACTTTCCACGCTCTACTTTCTACGCTCTACTTTCTACGCTCTACTTTCCACGCTCTACTTTCTACGCTCTACTTTCCACGCTCTACTTTCCAGCGCAACGATTGCTGATTTTCAGCCACGCGCCAGACCCAAGTGTGTATCTCTCATGGATGTGGTATCTCTGCAGGCCGGAGACTTCGAGGGGGCGGGTCAACTGTCAATCATTTTTTACTTTGGCCAATCACAGGCTGACAATCGTCTTGTCAATCAAAAACTAATTTCGCCTGAAACGGTTGTCAATCACTTTCTATTTGGCGAATCGCCTTTCTCTAAGGGCGTGGTGGAAATGACGCTATAGCTAGTTCGCTAGCTATTTACATTTGCTAGTTACGTAGCTAGCTAAGCTAATTAATAACGTAGCTAGCTATCTATTGACTTCGTTTGCTATAGTTAGCTTGCTAGTTACGTAGGCCTAATGCAATTTGTTATGGAGTTAGATTGACTGGATTACATGACTGTGTGTGAGAGAGATTATATTTTTTAATGCAAATCATGTATCTTGAAAGACTTAATAAATCATGATGATGAAAGCCTTACCAAGACTCCGCTTGGTATTCTCTTAGTAGGCTTATGATCAATGTAATGGAGGCTTGTGGGTAGAGGCTAGCAATGGCTTCACTAGCCCAGTAGTCCAGGCATTTTATGAGACAAAAGGGGTCAATATGGAAAAAATTGCAACAGAAATTATTTCAACTGTTTTAGTGTCATACATATGTATATATATATACTATATCATACTTCCGCTGGATGACTCGAGTAGCATGCTGTATTTTCTCGCATACTACACGCGTTTTGTGGAACAGTAGGTACTATATAGTATGTAGTATGCCTACTATATAGTGCCTACTATATAGCAAGTAGCAGGTAGTATGCATTTCGGACACGGCCATACCCTTCTCGCCAGACCACCGCAGCGCCTATGCGTCACATACGGGTACTTCAAAAACGTCATGGCCGCGCCCCTTTTGAATCATTGACTCAATTAATCATTCATCTCTCAATCAAATGAATCACTCAATCAAATGTCACATGACAGTGAAAGTCATGTCAATTAAAACCCACACCAAAATACTGATTCAACAATATTTTATTTTTTTGTCTATAATTTCATTCATTGGATTTTTTACAGTGCACTGTGTCAACAAGTCGCAACACAAGCTCAGCGCGTTTTCAATTTTTCCAAAAGTAGCCAAAAACACAGCTTGTTGGTGGTATAATATATACTATAGACCTCTGTAGCATAGATTCAACAACGGGATCAACACTGATCATATTTCCACCGTTTGTAGGGCCAAGAGGGGCCTTCAGCCATCTTTTCTTCCTCCCCTAATGCTCCCAAGGAAAACTGTTCTCACCTGAACACACTCCTCGTCCAGAATAAACCTTCAATGCCGTTGTACTATGCTCATAATAGCAAAAACATGTCACATTATTACATATTGTGAGGCCATGTTTGTTGACATTATTTTTTATATCCTATAATTTAAGTGGTTAACAACATAGACCAAATTTACCAGTAGCCTAGTAGTAGTAGTAGTAGTAGTAGTAGTAGTAGTGGTAGTAGTAGTAGTAGTAGTAGTAGTAGTAGTAGTAGTAGTAGTAGTAGTAGTAGGCCTAGTACTGCAATTTTGTCCCTCTACTGGTGTGGGCGATTTGTTGTAGACCTAGCCCTCAAAATAAGAATACTGACAAGCATTTAGAAAAAACATTATAAGTGTTTTCTATGGCAAATTCTGGTAGATGTAGCCTACTAGGGTAATTACTTAATTGGCGTTTATTTCTTCCCACTGATGATCTAATCAGCTGGGCAGTTCTTGTGGCTGACAACCTACCTTTTTTTCCTCCACAATGAAAGTGATTTTTGTACTGCAGCAAAGCATATAACCAAGACTCAACTTTTAGGCTACTTCAATAGCCTATGCTATTCCTATTTCTAGAAAAAGATTTAGTGAGGGTACTTGAAGTAATAAATAATAAAATGATTCTCATTCAATTATTCAATTTGTTCTCTGCGTGGTCAGATCCGGTCCAATCAAAGAAAGTAGATGTGACCCATCTCGGCTTCCATTCAGAAATAGTTCCAATGGCGATCTCTGTCAAGACGCAATTCGGCAACAATGATGAAACACGCCATGTTCTTTCCTTCTTTGATTTATTGGGTGGATTGACATTCCTCTGCAGACGGCAGAGCAACAGGCTCTCCTTCGGTCCACAACTCGTAGGCTAGGTACTGGGAACCGGGAAGAGAATACCAGATTTAAAAAACAACAATAGGCTACTTGGATAGGCTAAACATGTTAGTAAGATTTAATTAGGCTATGTATGTTTATTGTGTCATTGAAGCACAGACCGCTACATAACTCTGGTAACAAACACAGGCCATTCATTCAGTGTTTACCCTACTAGCCTATAGCCAAAATAATTGGACATTTGGCTATAACATTATAAATAAATAGCCTAACATTATAACGTTAAAATTTGAATGCTTGCCCATTATATTACAGAAGTCCATCCATCCATCCATCCATCCATCGTCATCCGTTTACCCGGGGTCGGGGGGGGGGGGGGCAGACATCCCTTTCCCTAGCAGCATCAACCAGCTGTACCTGGGGAATCTTTAGCAAAATAACCAAAATAACCGACCTCAGGGAGACTGTAAGGGAACGTAGCCCTCACTGCTGCTGAAATACGTAACTATGATGTGATTAAATGACGTGACAATGCTGTTACATTACAGTCCTACCCTGACTTTATTGGAAATGTACATTTGTCACATCGTTGGTCAGAACATTTGTAAATTACTTAGGTTTTAAAATAAAGTCATAGTTACAGAATTGTAATAATGAGGAGCAATCCTGCATATCTGTTTTGTGTGTAATTTCTAATTTACAGTTAATATTAACACTAACATTGCATTGCATTACATCTTAAATGGTGTTGAGAGACTCGCGTTCGAACGGTGGTATCTGATTAGCGGGAGAACATTTACGCTGAATTATTAACTATGGCAAATGTTAAAATTGAAAACATGTAAATAAAACATGTAAATAATGTGCGTGGGTAAAGCGTGGCTAAGCTCCACAGCTCAGCAAGTCTTTTGTTGTTCCGACCATGGTTTAATTTGCAATAGCACCTTCATCACACCTGTCTGAAAGTGCCAATCAAGTGATTTACAGTGATTTTAGAACTCTATGACGCACACAAAGTGGTTTTGTCAAAAGAGCCTTACAAACCGTGACGTCACAGAGCGCCCTTGTGACGTGGGCCAGGAGGAGTATAAAAGCCAGAGAGCGACAGAGGAAGAGCAGCCAGAGAGAGAGAGGGGGGGGCGTCTCCCTCTCTCTCCCTGACTCTCTCTCGTGGGCCAGAGAGAGAGAGAGAGGAGGAGGAGATGTCAGATTGATATCTCCTCCTCTCTC
Source organism: Borostomias antarcticus (assembly GCF_949987555.1). NCBI lineage: Eukaryota > Metazoa > Chordata > Actinopteri > Stomiiformes > Stomiidae > Borostomias > Borostomias antarcticus. The sequence continues at coordinate 2,561,635 of NC_140238.1, read as the reverse complement.
TCTCTCTCCGTCTCTCTGGCCAGGGAGGGAGGGGGGAGGAGATGTCAAGATGGTATCTCCTTCTCCTCTCTCTCTCTCTCTGGACCACTGAGAGAGAGTCAGGGAGAGAGAGAGAGATGTCCTCTTCTCTCTCTCTCCTCTTCCATGGCTCGGAGGAGGAGGCGGTGGTGGTGGCAAATTATAAAAACTAAATAAAAGATTTTTTTTAATAATAAAAATTGATTCTGATTCTAATTGTACGCTATAGTGATAAGATAAGATAAGATAAGTTAGCATATAGGAGTACTGTTACTATAGTTAGGCTACTGTTAGCACTTCAAACTTCCACTGTCATCAGCTGCTGGCCCCTCTTCCCAGAGCAACCGCCGTATTTTCAACCGGAGGTTTCGCGTCGCCCTGATTCAACCAGGTGTTAAATGCGGAATTCTGTGACCATCAGTGACCAGATCCAGATCAGATCCGGTGGTTTATCCGCATGTTAATACACCGACATATGTACGCTGCGCTTCGGCAGGCCTGTGTGAACATAGACTGTAAGAAAAACATAGGCCTACAAAAGTAGCTAAATATAGATTCATGACTACAAATTAATACATAAATGTACTAAGATAAGACATGGCATAAAACATTGAAGACGACGTCCAATCACTGCACGGCAAGTTTGTAAGGCCATCTCATCTCTCTTCAGTCTCTGTTCGTAGCGCGCATCCTTCATCCTTCCAAAAGAACTTCACTTTCAGCTCCAAATGGGATCCACTCTGGATCTGGTTTCGACTGGTTATCTAGTTAGTGGTGTTTAAAATCATCCAAAACAACCCTGGATCGTCTGGTCCGTTATCCCTCAGGACCCGGGCAGCAGATCTCCATCACAGCCCGCCACCTCTTCTATTCCCCCTCTGGAGGTGTCTGTAGATAGACCTCTGGAGGTGTCTGTAGATAGAGTAGCGTGGAGCGTGGAAACATAGTCCTCCTCATCGCCTCCGCCAGCCGGTTCACAGAGCGAGACACAAAATCCACAGACACAGATGTGTAGTGAGCAAGGAATAGGAGGGTCCGTCCCAGTTGCCACCTGTGGCTGAAGATGAAATTGATCATTATGTCTTGCCCCCACATCCTCTAAATGACGATGGGTTAAGAAAAATACTGTATTGATTGGGTTTTCTTGGCTCCTGTGCACTTTTTTCGTAGGTTAGGCTACTTTAGCCTGCCCTCCTGCAACATTCTCAGTTAAGGTATTTATCTACGCACCTCTCACTGATGCGCAGATCGCACTGTCCAATCACTGCACGGCAAGTTTTGTTTCCATGATGTTTGTTGATATGGCTGAAGTTCAATAAGTTCAAAGATCCAAGTGTGCTGCAGAGATACCCTTCTCCAAAGATCGGCCAAGTCTCAATGTTCACTCAACCCTCAACCGTCTTGGGCGTGGGGGCGGGGGAGAGAGAGAGAGAGAGAGAGAGAGAGAGAGAGAGAGAGAGAGAGGAGAGAGAGAGGAGAGAGAGAGAGAGAGAGAGAGAGAGAGAGAGACGTTTCCGAGAATTCCCTCTAAGCCTGGGAAACCCGGCTCTGGGCCAAGGCCAAAAAACGTGAGTGACGTCATTTCCACTTTAACATTTCTAGCCCCGGCCTACACTCTGGGTGCTAGCTTTTGTAACAACAGAAGATTCAACATACAACCATTTTCAGTCGACACTTCATGTCGAAGTGTCCTTGGGCAAGACACTGAAGACATTATTAACCATTTCATGGACTGTTCATATTCAAAACAGCAATACCACAGTTTACGGTGCAGTTGGCTTCAACTAAGGTTGTTGCCCTAGTAGTCTCACTCAGAGCCAGACCTAACTTCACACTTTGTTTACACTGTGCCAGTGCTGGAGAAATGTTATTACCATAACGAGATGGGGGAAAAAAACAATCTTCTTAAAACCAATCACAATTGTCTTGGGCAGAGTGGTTGCTAGGTTGTTGTTGTTTCTCATAGTCTGGATTGAATCTGATTGGGCCAGGAAAATATTCTGTCACCATTGATTGGGCAATAATAAAGTAATGACTAAGTGAAAAAATCTCACTCCAAACTTTTGGTCAAACTTGGCAGCCCTGCAAACATTTTCGATGTCTAGGATTATCAAAGAGCCAGCAACAAACAGGTCACCATTTCTGATGGCTGTAATCATACCTGCTTAAAATGTTTTACTCCAGCTGCTCATAAACTGCAATGGTGATACATAAGTTTGTTTTGATATTTGTTGCCTCTAAGTAACGGTACCCTAATGTCACTGACCCATAACAATTTAGAAAGTTAAATGAAACATAACAACTGGATCACATCCATTCCATGGATGGGTTTCTCCCTCGGTTTCCAACCCAAAAGGGAGCGGGCTTTGGCGCTCCCTTTGTCATGGTGGTCTAAAGTCAGCTTGATTGACAAGAGGCCAAGGGCAAAAGACATGAGTGATGTGACTTCCACTTTAAAACTTCTAGCCCCTACACTCCGGGTGCTAGCATTTATAACAACAGAAGGTTCAACATACAACCATTTTCAGCTCCAGGGGGCGCTGTTTGGAACCTCTTTCTAACAGGAAAAGGGTTCTAGGGCTGCTGGGGCTCAGGAGGTATGTGGGTCGTCCAATGATCGTAGGGTTGGCGGTTCGAATCCCGGCACCTCCTGTCCACATGTCGAAATGTCCTTGGGCAAGACACTGAACCCCAAATTGCTCCCAATGAACAGGCAAGCACCTTGCATGGCAGCTGCGGCCTTTGGTGTGTGTGAATGGGTGAATGAGAGGCCATCATAAAGCACTGTGGATAAACATGTATAAATGCAGTCCGTTTACCCTCCAATTCTACTACTATTAACCATTTCATGGACTGTTCATATTCAAAACAGCAATACCACAGTTTACGGTGCAGTTTGCTTCAACTAAGAGGTTGTTGCCCTTGTAGTCTCACAGAGTCGGACTTAACTTCACACTTTGTGTGCACTATGCCAGTGCTGGAGAAAGGTCATTACCATAACGAGATGTGGAAAAAAACAATCTTCTTTAAACCAATCACAATTGTCTTGGGCAGAGTGGTTGCTAGGTTGTTGTTGTTGTTTCTCATAGTCTGGATTGAATCTGATGGGGCCAGGAAAATATTCTGTCACCATTGATTGGGCAATAATAAAGTAATGACAAGTCTTATCCCCAAAGCCTATATCCGCTGAGTCAGCCTATTGCCCTAGTGACCGAAAGTTCCATTGGTTCCAACGAAGGGTTCATTGAAAGGGTGTGTGTGCGTATGTGCGTGCGTGTCAGATACACTTGTCTATAGTTGGTAGCCCCAATGTTTGTGACTTCATGCAATATAGTCAGTAAATAAGCCGACATATATTAATGTTTTAATTGATGTGGCCAGAGGATCATGTCTTCAGTAGGAAGTAGCCTAATACGTTTTCAACAGGGCTATACCGTTTGGGTAAAGTCATATCATTACATAATCCATGTCTACCTGAAATCAGAGTGAATTTGAATGCAGTTGAATTGTGACAAGGGCCTGTGGGTGTGGAGTCTTATGACTGTTCTTATGACCCACAAAGGGAACTATAGCTCTAATTATTCAATTTCACAACCATCCAGGAACAAGCTTACTCAGTAACCAGACAAAGGACAACTCTAGGGGAGCCATAAAAGAAGGTAGGTCTAAACACATTCCAGTGAGTGCTTCATGTCAATCCAAAACATGTCTTCAGAATGGGTAGGTTTCTAGAGTTTCTTTGCACATCTTTTGTGAATAACAAAATCAAAAGCCGGCTAATACTGTATGGTGAGAGAGTTGAAGTCTGTTCACAGATTTCAGAGAAGTGAAACTTCACTTTCACCACTTGGGGGCAGGCTGGAGACATTTCTGCAAACAATCAAGCTATAGCCCCAGGGACAGATCATTCTGGTTGAGCTCATTAGCATAAGTAGCTTAACACTGACAAATGTAATTATGAATGTCACTCTGCAGGGGGTGGTTACCCCTCTAGCGATAGCCAGCTGGTATATGCCATGTATATGGTTCACACATACTAGACATTTGACAAGGGTTAATGCATACGCTGTTGCAGACGACATAGGACAGGGTGCAGGACAATACAGTGCCAAGACGTTACAGTGCAAATGCAAAATGCAAAATACAGTGCAAACAAAATACGGTGCAATATACAAACTACGATAGACTGTTATTTTAATTATGAGGTCTCTTGACGTGCAGTGTTCCTCTTCCAGCACTTATCAGCTTCAATCAATCAAAGCTTTATTTGTATAACGCATTTCATACCCAGAGGCAACCCAATGCGCTTTACAGAGAACAAGGGAGGTGGGCATACGACCCACCCCTACATATTCCAGAGGGAAGCAAAAAAACAGTAATCACCCGGGGGCCAGATAAGTGAGCTGTAAAAATTCTTCCCTGACCCCTCTCAACAAGGCGACCGAGCAAGCTCCTGGAGTATGTTTGTCTACCGGCTAAGAACATTTATAAAGCAATAGGCCTACATTACATTAAATTACATTTTCAGAGTAAGAGAAGCTAAAAACAACATAGGAGAGACATGGCAAATACTGGTGTGTGTTTGCTTTGGCCCAGGCCTAAAACCGAAAGTGGGCTGGTGTATGTCTGTGTGTATGTGTGTGTGTGTGTTAACTAAATGCTACGACATCCACAGCAGACACAGGGGTATCTATCGGACTCAGGGAGGTCTGCTGGTGACAGTGGGGCATCCACTGGACCTGGTTAGAAGATAGGAGGGAGAGAGAGAGGCTCTAGGGACTTCAGACAAGGACAGAGTACAAGGAGGAAGAGAGGTGTCTGATCTAAGGGAGTTGGCCAGGGAAATACTGTTCAGCCAGGGAAGTCCAGACTGATAAGAGGCTTTTTATCACTGATTTGACCTCATGCGATACCATGACTAGTGCCTTTGTCAACATTAGAACAGGGCACTTTCATATTTGTCTGACTCTCCTTATGACTACACAGTCTGTGGAACAACTGCAAACTGAACTTTCACAGAAACGCTCACAGAACTAGTTGCACCAGCAAACGCACCTAAAACACAGGTGTCCATGTGCACTTCATCTCCAGTTGTACCCATGGCTCAGAGTGACATGACAGACATGATGTCTGGGCCGTGGAGACAATCCTATCACACCGCCCAGCTGTGTACCTCCTCTGTCTGAACCTGCAACATATTCCCAGGAGAGCTCTCAGGCACTGGCATGTTGACACACAAGAGCTCTCCACTCAGGAGGAAAGCCCCACCTTTCCTGTTATACCCCATGTCTGTGACTGGTTCAGGGAATCTGAAGCCACAAACCATTGGATAGGTATGAAGATCACTCTTTTGAATCTTTTTATGTACTAAAATCAATAGTTTTTTACTTTTTAATCCTATAATTCTGTCAAATTTGATCTGCGTGTAGCCTATTAGAATAAAGATTAAAATGACTAAACGGATTGAAGAGCGGTTGCTCATTTCTGAGCTCTCAAGCATAAATTACTGAGCAGTGGCATCGGGCGCATCACCAAAACAACTTTTGTTCAATTGAGTTTCCTCCCACGCGTTCACGGCACGATGCATCTTAATTTTGTGTCGTCCTCATTGACAACTCCGAACAATGGTGAGCTCACCGCCGGCGCACGGCCGCTCTCTGAACCAAGCACGCAATGACATGCTCCCATCGAAGAGAACAGATGGATAGTCTAGTTCAACCACTTGTTGCCCAGTATCTCGCTATAGGATATCAATCTAAAGAAAATAACCATATTGGAAATACAATAAGGTCGAATGGGAAGGAAAAAGAACACCCGTAAGTTTTATTTCGGTTATTTACAAATGGGTTGTGCTTATTGTAGTTCAAGTGGGTTTTAGCGCTCAACGTTTTGCGTTTTTGTTTATTTTCGTCGACAATAACTTTACAAGGGTTATAGCCTAGAAAGATCTAGAAATACATTATAACGCACCGGTCCGTGTCCACTCAGGAGAACACACAGATTCAGACTGACGCTCCCTCATCAGCCTTCCTGCCTTGACTGATATTCCATAGATTAGGACTATTTTTATCACAAGCCTTTATTTGCTGCGTGGCTTGAAAAGTTCGTGGAATGTTGTTCATAGTATCTTCTCGGTTTATTGGTTCCCACAATGGACGTCCGCAATCAACAATGATTTCCGTAGAGGGAAGGAAACGAGAACAATGAAACAAGTTTGCGGTAACTGAAAGATCCCAGGTGTTAACTTTTGATGGACAACGTATTAAGAGTTTAAATAGTTTTGTGCATGCATGATTTTATAGAATATTATACCTCGGTGTGGAATTTGGTGTTTTAAATCTGCAATAGCCGTAAAAACGATGGGTGCAAACCCCGTCTTTTTCCACACCCTTCCAACACACAAACACGCGCGCTTGTACACACACACACACACACACACACACACACACACACACACACACACACACACACACAGGCAGAGCCCCCCCCCCCCCACACACACACACACACAGGCAGAGCCCCCCCCCCACCACACACACACACACACACACACACACACACACACACACACACACACACACACACACACACACACACACACACAAACACAGAGGCAGAGCCTTCCCACCCACCTCAGTCCCCCTCTCCTGCCTTCCTTCCCAGACGGCTCTCTCTGGGATGTGGCACCAGGTCTAGGCTCTCTCCTCCCGTGCGCCCGCAGAGGTTCCACACCAGGCCCAACCTGGCCCAGATGACCCAGGGAAAGGTCATGATGTCTCTGGGTCCCTTTACCAAGGGCGCCAGCTGGGAGGAACTCATCCAGGCCTGTCTTCAATCCTTCGGTAGGTCCAGTCTCTCGTATTTATACTAGCTTCGCTTGTTTGGTTAGTGGTTTGTTGTTAGTGCTGTTTTGGTCACATTTCTGTGTCTTTGTGTTGAACTATTCTGTTCCATGGAAGGAGCCAGTTATGCTGAGTATTACCAGTGTTGTTGAACGGTGTAAAACACAGCAGGATAGAGCAGGCCTCTTCCCGTTTCAGTGTTGTGGCAAAACCGAATCTCTGTTTATTTGAAATCAGAACATTCTGTTGACTATTTCCTGGAAGCACCTGCTTTTGTATGATTTTCTCATGTGTTGGTGATTGTTTGATGTGGAGAGACCCGCACTGCTTCAGTTTACGGTGCATGGTAGCCTATCTCCAGTTCAACAGAGATGGTGGAGAGAACAGAGGACATTTGCAGATGAAATGTGGTGTCCATGCATGCTCTGGACGTTGTTTTGTGTTTGAGATAATGAAACTAAAGATGATCGTAATTAATTCATGACCACTCTTACGGCCGAGCATCGGCACAACCACAGTGTTTTATTGATAAAATATTAGTCCAAAAAGTACTCTTTGAAGACACTTCTGTGTGCTTATTTTACTTTACAATGATTTCTTAAACAATTTATTTGGCTGTTATGTGAAAAAAGTAAGCAGTAGTAACTAAATAATAATAATAATAGCAGTGTAAATCAGTTAAATTAACATGATGGGCACATATAAGTTCTGTGAAGGGTTCTCAAAGTTATGGTGATTATGTCTTTGAAGAGGCAAGCATTCAGATTGCTGTTGCCTGGAGACAAAATGGAGAGAAGAGAGTGATGAAGATGTGTTACAAAAGACTGAATGCAGAGAGTGACATCCCATAATTACACTTGTCTGTCAGTAGGGAGAATAGGAGAATGATGGCCAGCTGTTTATTTAGGTATTATGAAAATTATCAGTCAAGTTAGCAGAGTGTTAACCCAGTCCATGACAAGCTCCCCTATGCGTTGTCTTGAACGTTGACATTATGTTTACTTTTAAAACCAGCATTTTCAGAAGACTTTTTTTCCGTTTAGCTTAGTTTATTTGTTTGACAACATTCAAAATGCACCAAGAAAACTTGACAAAAATCACAGAGGATGAACGCAATAATGTTAAAAACATATTTTCATTGTGGTTCCCTCACAACTTGCAGTGCTCGTCTATAAATATCCTTCTTGAACGTCTTAGACCTTGAAGGTCATGTCATTGAGCGACGCTGCTGTGTGCAGGTAAACAGACAGGTGCGGTGAGGGAGAGACAAAATGGCAGCAGGGGTGAGCGAGTGCTCTCTCCGGCTGATCCTCTCGCACATCAGAGACAGACCCCCCCCCAGGGCCTGGGGCAACGCCACCTTTTCAAATGTGAAATTGCACGTAAGAGCTATTTGAAGGATTACCTGATGGCCGCTCTTCAAGCCCGGCCGAGCTGAAAGGTCAGCTCCCCAAACTGTGCTCCTCAGATGCTGACTACTCTTTGAAATGCAGCGCGCTGTGGGGCCTGGATCAATACTGTTTGACATCATCACCCCCCCCTCGTCCACACTGCAGAGTTGCACCCTACCCTCGGACTATAAGTCTACTCTGTGTTTATATAACACATGCTATATATTTTATGGTCAGGCATGCAAACAATAGCAGCTAGGCCTGCCTACAACACCATTATACTGTACTGTAAATGAGATAAGCGTTGGCCTGGGGTCGGAGACTAGACCTCCGCTTAGTTTCAAACAAAGGGATCATCCATCCCGATAGTCCCCTGTCAAAACAAGGAAGGACACGGCGGGTTGAAAGACTGGTCGCGCATGCCTAGGATAATAAAAACATTTGCCCGCTTTCAGGGCTGCAATCCACGGTCTTACTGTAGTTGTGTTTGTCGACACATGCCTCCTACTGTATGTTAGTGTACCGTAGTGTAGCGTAGTTACGGTCCAAACCTTTCCACACAGTGAGTAAGACGATCCTGGAGGGGATTTCCTCTGCGATTAGTCAAGCCTTGACTGGGAGGGAAGGACGACTTGTGTGTCGTAAAACAGATGAAGCAATTGTTTACCTGGTGAATCTAAAGAGCTTCCTGTGGCCATGTAGATGTTGCATGTTTTGCGCCTGGCTGTTCCAGGTCATTTCGATTCCAAGCCTCGACTTGTACTGACCTGACATGTCTGGCACTTTCTCTCTGCAAACAAGAGACTCTCTGAGACTCATTTCACCAGTAGACCTGTTTCCCGTCCTTACTTTAATACGTTCTCCACTCAGAGAGATGGCTTCTCTTTAGCTGGACGCATTTGACTCTGGCTGTAGTGGTGTTGTAGTGGACATCCAGAGCACACCCGCAGGCCGGGTACGGTATGACGGTTTTGGGTTAGCTGACGGCTGGAGTGGCCTGCCATGCGCAAATAACAAAGATTAGAATGGAACAAGTTGCCATGGCGTCTGAGGTATTTCAAGGAGATGTTATGTGATAGGTGGGGGCTGATGGAAGCCTGCTGTCCTTGGTGGCGTCACAGCGATGGCAGCTGGTTGAAAGTTAATATGTCACCGTAATGCGTTCAGATGTTGGTTTCTTTGTATTATCCTTGTTTATCTGAAGCTCTGAATTAAAGTGTTTATTGTAGCTGAAAGGGAAATGAGAGTGGATGTCAGCAGGTCGCTTTGCAAATGACCTTTTCAATCAGTTGTCAGTTGTCTGTAGATGTTAATTTGAACCTCATTTGACAATTATGGAGGTGAATCCCAGTGGATGCATACTGTGTTTGTGGCCTGACAAGACTGAAAATGTATTGTCATGCTTGTCTAAAATTAGACAGTGTGATTTGTTACTTTTAGCAGTTAGCTATATGAATTCTATTTTGGTCTTGATCAGGAAATAGCTCATGTTAGTCATGTCAACTGAATTTCTTTTTGATGGTTTTACACAATGTCAGATTTTCCTTCTTGCGGAGCGTTTCTGGAAACAAAGCTTCTAGAGGAGGATGAGAGTCCCCCCCGGCCCCCACCGGCCCCCGGCCCCCGTGATGTCATCGTGTTTTCACAGATAGGGGAGGGGATCACAAAGACAGGAAGTCAGATACGAGCAAAGTAGACCACAGGAAATTCGTACAACCGCAGGAAAGGCAGACAGATTCAGACGGTGTATACTTACACATGTAGGTTACTAAATGGTTCAGTCAATGGAGATTCAAGATTCGAGATCCAAGATTCCTTTTATTTGTCACTTGTAATGTACGCTGTGCAATCACAGTGAAATGTTGCTGCCAGCTCTAAGGTTATGCTACAGATGAACTGAATAATAATAAGGTAACACTTTACAATAAGGGTACATTAATTAGCATTAGTTAATGCATTATTAAGCATTAAGTAACAGTTAACTAATGTCTCTATTAACCATTTACTAATGTTATTTGTTAACTAAGGTTAACTCACCTAACCATAACCTTAACTAAGGTATTAATTAACATTAGTAACCTAACCTAACCCTAAATAAGCATTAGTTAACAGTTAACAAATATTTTTGTGACCCTTACTGTAAATTGTGACCAATAATAATAATAATTGATAAAATACTCAATTTCCAAATTACAAAATTACAAGTTACAAATCTGCACTTATTTAGAGATTTTATAGAAAGCGCTTTACAAGGGCCTCTCATTCACCCATTCACACACCAGTGGTGGCAGCTGGCGTGCAAGGTGCTGGCCTGCTCACTGGGAGCAGTTTGGGTCTCGCCCAAGGACACTTCGGCGCTCTGCCGAGCTGAAATTGGACCGGGAACCTTCTGAAAGTCAGACGGCTGCTCGACCTCCTGAGCTACTGCCACCCCAAGTTACTACACGCTACAGTCGTTAGAAAAACGTCTGGGATGGCGGCGACCTTTATCTACTATAAGGAAGCTTTGGGTACAAAGATCAATGAAAGGGTTTCTCTTCTATTCCATTGCGCACAGGCTCACTATCTTCTTACATGATATTGAATGATGATATGAATATGTTGTTTTATTTGGTTAAGCTTGTGGTTTTTAAGACATAGATTCATTGATCTATTAGCGTGAGAGTGATTTCATAGCACATGAGTGATAGCTTTGCAGTACCATCCGGCCAGGAGGTAAACCGACATCCACTCACAGTATAGCTGAGATCCCCTCCATTCTGTAGTGCTGGCACCGCAGTGGGTAACAGAATGTCTGCTGACGTGCTCTGTGTGTGTGTGTGTGTGTGTGTGTGTGTTCTCTTCCAGACTCGGAGGGATGCGTGTGTGGGAGCAGCCATCTGATGAACATCACGCTGACCATGCACAGGCTCCTCATGTCGTCCAGCGATCTCCTGGACAGACTGTCCTCTCTATATCCGTCTACTGGCCTAACGCTCTGATCTAGCCGCGTGGAACCAGGGGTCCAGATCTCGGTCCACGTTACGCGGTGACAAAAACATGCAGTCTTTATACCGGCTGTGCTGTGATGCTAACAGACTTTTAGTTGCCAGTAGCAACAGGCAGTCAGGATCCGACGGGGTTGTCAGGGCCTGGTGCCATTCTGGCGTTGCCTCACTGGAACTTGACCCTCGTGGGCTATTTGTGGCTTGACCAACTGTCAATCACCTCAAAGCTTTCAAATGTGTGTTATACTGTTACAGTAGCCTCGGCTCTATTCTGCGCACGCACTTCTCTTTCATACTCATTTCGTGTTCCTTATTAATCAGGTACCTCACAGTTTTAGGCTCTTTACAATGCATGCTGGTCCATTCAAGATGAACCGTTCCTCGCAACTGAACCGCTCCTTACAATTCAATTTCCTCATTTAATTAAAAAAAGAGAGAGTCTTGTGTAGTATTTTCAGACTGTAATCTAGTAATCAGCTGTAATCTACCCACTCATCTCAGGGAGTGATGCGTCAGCGGCTCCGGGGCCCTGCCCTGGTCAGGTGAGGGCCCCGCAGGGTTGCAGGTGTTAATTACCTCCTCCCAGTCCCCGAGTCCTCTTCAGCTATATATAAACACAGGCCCCCCTATCCAGCACTCGAGGAGGCCACCGTCACCAAAACCCACGTCAGAATACACACTCCCAGCTATGTTTAACCCCCTCGTACTGAGCTCTGGACGCGGGAGGCGCACGTATATGGTCAGAGCGTGGGTTCGAATCAAGGAGCCACGTTCACAGGAGCCATTAACTGCCTTTATCACCAATCTGGCTTTGGGATTGTGTGGGCGGCTCTTCAACTCCCATGACGCAATTAGCCCTTTTATGCACCTCACTTCAAGCTGATTTCTGCCGAGAGTGCTGTTGTGAGGCACACGGTGTCAGCCTATTTCCAGCGCTGTTTTTATATAATAAGGACATGTTTTTTGAGTTTCGCTGAAGCCAAAGTCCCAGTGGATTCTGGTCACTCTGGGTCCAGCGTGTAGCACAACAAGGCAGAAAGATGAATCATGCGGTCAATCCCACAGATGTAAAAGTATCAGCTGAGCTTTTTTCTTGTACATAAAACATTGTTTTATGTACTAAAATGGTTTCTACTCCCCACATGGTTATTGTAGATCTGTCAGTTTTGTAAGGAATAGGAACGTTATTGTCTGTTAATCGTTTGTCAATCGGCAATGCCAGAATGATTCATTCAGTTATGCTTTTACCAGTTTTTCCTTTTGTGGTTGCGTGTCCTCCCACCAACGAATGGCGCTTGCATTCGCTGTTTACTTCCCCTATTTATGTAGATACAGTAGTATCAAATCAGAATCGCAGCGTTCAGCGTTCACAGCTAGAATGAGATGTTCTGTTGTCTTGTCCCCTTAACCCATATTTCCTTAACCTCACTTCTAACATTTAAAAGAGCAGTGGAAAATGAACAGTCTACAGATTGCCAGAGGATCTGCTACGTCATCAGGTAAATGTGTGTGTGTGTGTGTGTGTATTCCACCTGCTGTGGGCTTAATCCTTAGCCTTAGAAATCACAAAGGCCTCCAGGTAATAACATATTAATAACATACATCCCAATCAAACTGATGAAAGGCCTAACAAAAGAGGGGATGGACGGTTTAGGCCTTGCAATCAAAACATGCTAGCATGGTGTTAAAGCTGCATATTTATGAAGGGACCATTGAAAACAGATGTCACCTTAGTGCATGTTTTTATTTATTGATACAACCTTCCCCCATTCGCAGTTATTGGATTCGCGAATTCTGGACAATGTTCCGTCTTCACACCAGCCTGTCGGACTCTCTGGAGCAGTTCCAGGAGCTGATGAGAGAACAGGGCCAGGAGAGGCTGTGTCCGCTCCTCGAGACAAAATGGATGTGAGTGTCTCTACTTGGTCATGAGTGAATAGGACTATGGGTCAGTTGGGTCTCATCTTTTCACATAGCGGGTAGAGTTTCCTCGGTCAGTTAAAATGAGGAAAACGTACAAAACTTATGAAAAAGGGAGAAAAAAAAAGTTGGGATTAAACACTCCACTTGAAAACGTCTGAACATGTATGCGCTTTTAGATTAGACTCCTATAACTCTTGTAACTCGATAACTTTATTAATATTCTAATCATGTGGTAATCCCTGGTGTGTCTTAGCAACGAGAGGGACTGGTCATGGAAGGCCAGTCAGAGGATCAAGGCCAACAGCAGTAAGAAAAGGAAAGTCTCCCTGCTCTTCGACCACCTGGAGCCCATCGAACTGGCCGAACACCTCACTTACCTGGAGTTCAAGTCCTTCTGCAGAATATCAGTAAGCAGATCCTCACACTGACACAGAAGGAGGAACTTATATTCACACGCTCACGCTAGTTTAGGTATTTTCCCCTGAGGCAGCCTACATTAGCTGGCAAGTTCCGCCGAGGTCTCATTCATTGTGTTGTGTCTGTTCTTGCCAGTTTGTAGACTACCAGAATTACATCCGCAGCTGCTGTATGAAGGACATCCCCATGATGGAACGTTCCATCGCGCTGTGCAATGGTATCTCCCAGTGGGTGCAGCTGATGGTCCTGAGCAGACCCACGCCCCAGCTGAGAGCTGAAGTCTTCACCAAGTTCATCCACGTGGCTCAGGTAGCGACTACCTCCACGCCACCACCGCTACTGTACAATTACATAATATCATCTTTCAGGAAACAAACGAAACACCCGAGAACGAGACGCTTTTTGTCCCTAGTTCCGTTTTTACGGCCGCGTCGCTCGTTCTAAGCTTATATCTGGTACAGTTTCATCACCTCGCCAAGCTAATGCATTTCTATCATGGCACACGGCTGTGGGGTCTATTTTACCACAGTGGCAGCATCATTTGCGTGTAGCGACATGAAATATATTCAAAGTAGACGGCTAATGACTGTTAAGGGCCCCACGATGGGAGCCCATCAAAGACCCGGAGGTAGATGGAGAGGGCTCGCTGGGAATATTACAGGCCGGCGCTAATGGAACAGAGACTCTGGAGGACAGGGAAGGACCCTGTAGGGCCGGGGAGAAGAACGAGTGACTGTCTGGTCCAGTCTGGTTAATTATTAGACCACTAAATGGCTTTGTTGCGATGCGGCTGCTATCCTGCCTCATGAAGAGCTGGGGGGGCTCGGTGGAGCGAACTCTTGGGGTCACGCTCATTATACTAGCGCTAGATATATGCGCTTCATCATAATCAATATTTCTCGCTCTTGAGAGCAACATGAATTTAGCTTTACTAGCGTTAAGGACTCCTTTTAGATTAATAAAAGCTGAATAAATAAAAGATTAATATAATCATCATAATCAATATTTCTCGCTCTCAAGAACAACATAAATTTAGCTTTAGCTACCAGCGTTAAGGACTAATTTTAGATTAATAAAAGCTCCCTGTAGAGCATTAAAAAGCTGCAAGTTCTCATTACACAATAGTATCGTCTGCTTACAAATGGGCATGACAACCAGTTAAAGAAGAAACAGTATAATTAAAATAAATGGTAAAAAGGATTATTACTAATCTCCTGCTGAGCTGCTGTTGCTGCCACCGTCTCCCTTGACGCCCAGGCTACACATCGAGCATTGCGTCAGCGTTGCGTTGCATCAAACATTGGGAATGTTGCTATTGTAATCAATGAAAGGTGCTACACCGCCCACATCGCGTCAGCGTTGAGTTGCGTAATAGGCAAGAGATATAGTAGAACGTGACGCTAACCACCACGGCTGGCGTGGCTTGTATACCGCAACGTTGACTGGCCGATGGCGAGTTGACGTGATGGCGGCTGTGTAGCCAGGGTGTTAAAGGAGTAGTAAAGGGAAAATGCATGTTTAGCCCTGTTTTAAGGTTACTTATGATCATATAAAATGGTTCAGATCAAAACGTTGACAAAACTAGCACTTTTGAGAAAGTCTGATAATTGCTCTACCACCGTTTTGGTCATACAATGGATGTGGGTGGGCACCGTGAAAAATCATTCAAAAACATGTTAAACTCTCGATTCCAAAGACAAGAAGCGCCCCTGATTATGTTTTGAATTCTCTCTCTCTCTCCCTCTCTCTCTCTCTCTCCCTCTCTCTCTCTCTCCCCCCCTCTCTCACTCTCTCTCTCTCTCTCTCTCTTCCCCCCCCCCCCAGAGCCTCCACCTGATGCACAACTTCAACACACTAATGGCCGTGGTAGGGGGTCTCTGTCACAGCTCCATTTCCAGACTCAAAGAGACCAGCTCACACGTCCCCAACGAGGTCACCAAGGTACTGTCTACACACACCGTGTTTACAAAATACACAAGTACACTTTTATAGTTACGTGTATTCTTTTGTATGAATACAGTACCTTTTACACATTATACTGTATTTATATAAACTACTGAGAAGGCTTTGACTGATTCTATGTGCTACAGTACTGTATATTTAGCACTTTGAGATTTTTTAAATGAAAAGTGTGTTACAAATAAAATGTATTATTATGATTATTATTTTTTTTTTTTTAAATTATATTAACCTCTAGCTGCTCCTTCCACAGGCGCTGAATGAGATGACAGACCTGCTCTCCTCCTGTAGGAACTATGACAACTACAGGCAGGCGTACAGCAAGTGTGCAGGCTTCAAGATCCCCATCCTGGGCGTCCACCTCAAAGACCTGATCTCCGTCAACGAGGCCATGTCGGACTACGTGGACGACGCCAAGATCAACGTCCAGAAGCTGCAGGCGCTCTACAACCACATCAACGAGCTGATCCAGCTGCAGCAGTTCCCCCCGCGGCTGGAGGCCAACAAGGACCTGGTCCACCTGCTCACGGTCAGTTGGTCTACGTGACAGTTGGTCTACGTGACAGTTGGTCTACGTGACAGTTGGTCTACGTGACAGTTGGTCTACGTCAGTGATTCTCAACGGTCTCTGGCATAATTACAGGAGATCCTTGGAAAAGTGTTTAAAATATATATTTTAATGGTATTTTCGTTAAATGTATCAAAACTATGTTCAAATAATACAGTGTAAGCTCACCATAAGCCTAGCCTATGATGAAATCTTCCAAGAATCTGTCAACTTCAGAGGAGTGGGTGTATTTGAAAGTCTGTCTAACCCAGGTTAGGGGGTGGGGGGTCCAGAGCTCAAAAAAGGTTGAGAACCACTGGTCTAGGTGACAGTTGGTGTACGTGACAGTTGGTGAACACTCTCGTTCGCGGAACTGCTTTCTTCAAACGGCCCTACGTTTTCTCTCACAGTACACGGTAGGTAATGATGTGATGTACAGTAGTGTTATTGGTTTCTCTCTCTCATGCTTCACACCGTAGCTGTCCCTGGACCTTTACTACACAGAGGACGAGATCTACGAGCTGTCCTATACCCGAGAGCCCAGGAATAGCAAAGCACCCGTGAGTAAAGGGAATTATTCTCTTTCAATTTACAAAGAATGAAAATTGTAATCGACCATGAGCACGGTATCATCAAGCGCAACACGTAACACGTTTGTTCTGAGAGCACAAAGAAAAGCCTGGTCAGCGTTAGCTAAATCATTTGAGAGTGCATGACACTGGATATTGAATAATACCCCATAGCTACAGTAGGCACTATACCCAGAGAATGAGACCGTGCTCTTTAAATTGGCCTATTCACCGTCCCCATCGCTGTCCAGCATCGTTGACCATGGTCTAATTATTGTTTTTGTTTCCCATCAGCCAGCCACCCCCTCTAGACCCCCTGTGGTTGTGGATTGGGCACCAGGAGTGGCACCTAAGCCTGACCCCAAAACCATCAGCAAACACGTGCAGAGAATGGTTGACGTAAGTGGTCCGTTCTCCACTACCGAACCGCCACCCAATAGGTCAATGGGACAGATATCCCATTCACCCCATTGTGTAGCCATGCTACCTAATCATACAATTCTCACAATCATATCTTTCTGGGAGTTCTGAATTCGCTCACGTTGCACTCTTATAGTGTATTTGTTCAGAATTGAATGTCACGTGCGCCTCTTTGTGTGTCCCCACAGTCTGTGTTCAAAAACTACGACCATGACCAGAACGGCTTCATCCCTCAAGAGGACTTTGAGAAAATTGCTGCTAGCTTTCCGTTCTCCTTCTGCGTGATGGACAAAGAGAAGTGAGCGGTTCCTCCGTAGCCGCGTTCTCACGCAACGCAGAACGAGCAGTCTAATGCTCTCTGCTCTAGTTCATTTGTGACTGCAGAGAGGAAACACAAGTTGATTTTGTAGCAGGGTCTATAGCCACAGGAAACAGAAATAGCGACTGAGAACTTGAGAAGTGATACTCAGCCAAGACACCCTGTCTTTGAAGTCTAGCGTACTGACAAACGCAACTTCATTAGTGTGTACTAATCAAAGGCCAATAATAATAAAAAACTCCCTTATGCATTTGTTGAATTGTAGTTCATTGAAATAGTACCGTTATTGCCAATGCCAATGAGGGGCAACACAGTACAGGGGGTACAGTGGATATGCCAATGTTCCGGATAGTTCTCTACTGTGTTCTCTAGCATACAGACGTTCTCTACTGTGTTATTCCAGGAAAGGCCATATCAGCAGAGACGAGATCACAGCCTACTTCATGAGGGCCAGCGTCATCTGCTCCAAACTGGGCCTGGGGTTCGTCCACAACTTCCAGGAGATCACCTACATGAAGCCCACCTTCTGCGACAACTGCTCGGGATTCGTAAGCCGCCACGTTTGAATCTCCCGTCGTTTCTCTTTCTGGTGTGACGGGGGTTTGAGGCCGCGCCGCGCTCTCTCCTCACTCAAACCTTTGTTTTCGTCTAAACAAACGTCTCTTCTTCCTCTTAATTCACAGTTGTGGGGCGTCATAAAGCAAGGATACAGATGCAGAGGTGATTATTTTATTCTGTGACTGGAACCTTCCGTGGCGCTCGCTTAAAATGTCATGCTTTGGAGATTACTATTACCGCTCAGTGAGATTTGACAGCCGGGGGGGGGGGTGATGTGGCTTGTCTGAGAGTTCAGAGTGAGGAGGAGCAGGTAAAACATGAGTAAAGCCGAGCCGGTGTGTATCATGTGGTTTCTGTGTTGCACTCTGCTCCGCCGAAGGCTGCAGCACCTGAAAGGCTGCGTAGTGTGCAGTCGAAAACCACAAAATGGTGTCTTACCCTCGTCTCTTGGAGTGCTTGGAAACAAGCTGTTTACATGCACACAGAGATCTCAGCCCGCACTGCAGCATCACTGTTGATGGGAGGGAGAGATAAGACGCTTCACAAGTCGGGTGCTTTATGGGTGGAGTCGGTAGAGAAGGAGAGAACGCCAGGCTGCTCTGACACGTCTGCGTTCGCGCCCACAGACTGTGGGATGAATTGCCACAAGCTGTGTAAGGACCAGGTGGCGTTCGAGTGTAAGAAGAACGCCAAAGTGCACAACGCCGCCGACAGTCCTACGCAGAGCACCACGCCAGTCGCTACGGGCCCCTCGGACGGTGAGGGCCGGCTCAAATGCAGAACACACACGAAACACGTCCTGACCTAGTGACATCACCTCATAGTGATGGTGGTCTGTGGGTGTGTTATGTAAGCTGAAATAGCCCCACCTACTGGTAGGAAAATAAATTAAAACGCTCCATGTGCTGAATGCATGACGGCCCCTTGCCAGGAAACCATTCCACCTGATAGTATTAATTCCATCTGATAGTATTAATTCCCACCAGATAGTATTATTTCCCCCTGATAGTATTAATTCCACCTGATAGTATTAATTCCACCTGATAGTATTATTTCCCCTGATAGTATTATTTCCCCCTGATAGTATTAATTCCACCTGATAGTATTATTTCCCCTGATATTATTATTTCCCCCTGATAGTATTAATTCCACCTGATAGTATTAACTCCACCTGATAGTATTATTTCCCCCTGATAGTATTAATTCCACCTGATAGTATTAATTCCACCTGATAGTATTATTTCCCCCTGATAGTATTAATTCCACCTGATAGTATTACACCTGATAGTATTAATTCCACCTGATAGTATTCTTTATTTTTTAGAAGAGGCAACCCATTTCCCAGCCAATGTCATATTATTGTCCCCAAGTCATTTACTTGCAGATGATTGCTAACAAATTATGTCATTTAACATGGAAAAATGCTAGAGCCTGTTATTCTCCAAATGTTGTAGTGCTAGTGCAGGGAACTATCTCATTTACAGTAATAATACTGTGTTCTCTTTCAGGCACTGCTGAAAATAGTTATCTCATGAGAAAAACAGTCTCTAGATAAACACCCTGTAAACGTCTGCTCCTCTCTTAATTGAGCCTAATGTAACATGAAAGAGCGAGATTTAAACGGAAAGATGTTTACGAGTTGTCTGACTGTGTTGTGATTCGCTGTTTGTTTCCTGTTCAGAGGACGGCCCTTTCCTGTACCCTCCGGATGAGTCTAAGGACTGGAGCCCAGAGCCTCCGGCCCTCACCCACCTGAGGCGGCCCCCGGCCCCGATCAGGCCAGCGGGGGTGGACCGCACCACCCAGACCGAGGGGGGGCCCCACACCCCGGACGCCAACCGCCTCCAGCCCTCCCTCCTGGCCCCCGCACCCCCCTCGCTCACGCCGTGCCCCAGTCCGGTGCCCGCCCGCAAGCAGCGCCACTTTGCCCTCTGGGAGAACAGAGACTCGACGACGGCGAAGCCCAAGGAGGCGGACGAGGACACCCACAAGCCCACCTCCGACGCCCTGGAGACGGTGAGTTTCACGTCCGCTTTTCACATTTCTGCACGCGACCTCCCGGGGGGGCGGGGGGGGAACTCACGCTGTGAGAGCTACGGTGACGGTGAGGGGAACGGTGTTGACGGTGTTGACGGTGTTGATAGTGAGGGGAACGGTGTTGACGGTGAGGGGAACGGTGTTGACGGTGAGGGGAACGGTGTTGACGGTGAGGGGAACGGTGTTGACGGTGAGGGGAACGGTGTTGACAGTGAGGGGAACGGTGTTGAATGTGTTGACGGTGTTGACGGTGAGGGGAACGGTGTTGACGGTGTTGACGGTGAGGGGAACGGTGTTGACGGTGAGGGGAACGGTGTTGACGGTGTTGACGGTGAGGGGAACGGTGTTGATGGTGAGGGGAACGGTGTTGACGATGCGGGTAACGGTGTTGACGGTGAGGGGAACGGTGTTGACGGTGTTGACGGTGAGGGGAACGGTGTTGACGGTGAGGGGAACGGTGTTGACGGTGTGGGGAACGGTGTTGACGGTGAGGGGAACGGTGTTGACGGTGTGGGGAACGGTGTTGACGGTGAGGGGAACGGTGTTGACGGTGAGGGGAACGGTGTTGACGGTGAGGGGAACGGTGTTGACGGTGAGGGGAACGGTGTTGACGGTGAGGGGAACGGTGTTGACGGTGTGGGGAACGGTGTTGACGGTGAGGGGAACGGTGTTGACGGTGTTGATGGTGAGGGGAACGGTGTTGACGGTGAGGGGAACGGTGTTGACGGTGAGGGGAACGGTGTTGACGGTGAGGGGAACGGTGTTGACGGTAAGGGAGGAACGGTGTTGACGGTGAGGGGAACGGTGTTGACGGTGTTGACAGTGAGGGAAATGGTGTTGACGGTGAGGGGAACGGTGTTGACGGTGCGGTTGCTCTGACTCCTCCCCAGGAGAACCAGAAGCTACACAAGAGCAACGAGAGCCTCCGCAGGAAGCTGAGGGAGACCGAACGGGAGGTGGACATCCTGAAGATGCTCCTGAAGAGACACGCCCTGCACCCTGTGGAGGAGGACTCGTCCTCCTAGCCGGGAACGCCGCCTCCAAAAGACTCACACACCCACCGCTGTATGATGTCACAGGTGACGCCCCGTTCTACTGTTACTACAGATAACCAGTGCTGTGTGCCTTTCATACGGAGACGCCTGTCACTCACACAGTACCGCCCGGCATCGAGCACACAGACACTCAAAATGAACGCCACATGCAATCGGCAGAATGTATCATTATCAGTGTGCCGTCCTGGACAGGGATGCGGCCAATCGGAATACTGCACCATTCAGGATTAAAGCCAATGACAGTGCCAGACAGACCCAGCCAATTAGAGTTGGCCTGCCATGTTTTATGAGCCAATCAAAGTTTTATACTGAATGGAGGAGATCCAATCAGAGTATCATATTTATAGGGACACAGCCAAACAAAATGACTGTACCACCCAATGTGAATATACAGCCAAGCCAAAGCCAATCAGTGCACCATCTGGTATAGGACATAACCAACCAGAGGACAAGTATTGGAAGTGTACAGTAGAGTGAGAAGCCATGACACAGGTAAAGTTAATACATGACTTAACTGTATAATATTGTTATTGTACTGTCTGTCAATGGCACGTGTAGGAGCAAGCTTGCAGTTGTACTGCTGATATTTATTGTTGAAACACTACATTTTCAATATTTTCAGTCATCCAATAAAAGCAGAATATTATTTAAACGCAGGTACATGCATTGGATTATTTAAGCATTGTGTTTGTGGATCGTGGTGCATTACACTTTAGAGACCAACTTGATGTTTTTTTTTGTACAAAGACCATTTTCAATCAGTTTTATGATGTAGCCATATTTCATTCTTTCAGTGTGGTCCATGGTAGCACATACAGCTGTGGTAATGTACTGTATATTCAATGGATTTTCTCCTATTGAAACTTAATGTAAATACAATGAGTTCCAGTATCTTTTGGTATGATTATAACATCTGAAGATTGTCTTCTCGATGTCAGTGTTTGTGTTATAATAAAGATACTGTATCCTTATTTGTTGCGTGTATCTCAGGATCGGTCACAAAATGTTTCCAAATCGGTGCTGTGTGATTCCTTCCACTAGGGGTCGCTGTAAGCCACTGAATCTTGTTGAGCTGCAACATCCATAGCCCTGTATTGATTTGTATATTTTGATGACCGTAATGCTGTCATGTTACGTTTTCCAAATTGAAACTTACGATACCACTCACCGCAGTGGTACGTAGTGTAGTCAATAGTTAATTTATTCAACTTGGATCTGGACAATCGAATTAGGGCTCTGTGGATTACAAACATAACCATTATCTCTCTGTGGGCGGCTAATGAAAAGCCTGATAAGAAATGTAAATCATTCCGTTCGTTGTTTTCTCCCTTAGCTGTAGTTCCTATTGAACTGATCTTGAGGTGTGTAAAAAAACAAACATTTGATGACAGTAAGTCTGTGATAGTGACCATGTAGCAGTGTTACAAATGCAACTCTTAAATTGTTCCTAATCCTCTGAATTGACTGGAAAGACCAAAGGTGTTTTCAAGCAAAGGTTTATTTTTTACGACATACAGTGTGCATCAGGTAAAGCTTCAGGTAAAGAAGGTAGTCTAATGCTGACTCAATAAGTGACTGAGCGGAAATTTCCAGAAGGTGTACATCTGTGACTGTAAATGTGACTGTCTATTGTCTCTGGAGTAGGTCAATAGTCTGCTGCTGATAATTACTCCTGTATCCTCATTAGTGCTGACCTAATGAGCGGTCAGCAGTGAGAGCCGTCACACAGCCAATCATCTCGCTTCACCTTTACTGTGGACACATGCAGCAGTGCAGACTCAAAACTATCGTCTAGGCTCTAGTTCCAATAGAAAATGTGTCTATTGAGTCAATTGAAAATGTGTCTATTGAGTAATCACATAGTGTGATCGATAATGACATATGATTACAAACCAATATCATCCATCAGGAAATGTGTCTATATATAGTACTGTAGCAGATTGGACATGTGATTTAGCCTATACAAACATATGATGTATATAGGCTAAAACATATGATTTAGCCTATACAAACTGTATGCAGTTTTTCAATTAATTCACAAGTGGATTTTGGGTACCCTGCTGTACCCCCATCCCCTGGTCTCCCCTATCGGTAAATCCATATCAGAACGTGTGTAATATACACATGGAATAGCCCCAACGAGGAAGCCAGCTGGCCTGTCTGGCACGGCAACCGCGTCCAGCCTACAGGAGGGGTAGGTGGGTGGTGACAGTTAATTTACTTCTGTTTTAATGTGACACCCTGCTCAGGGAAGTCACACTCAATCTCCCAGAACCCCCCCCACCCCCCCCCCCCCTTCCACACAGCAGGCTACTGCATCGTCTCCAGTCACATGGCAGAATGAGAATGAGAGTGACATAATGAATATGAATTAAACAGAGGAGCTTGTCACTCCGGAAAGGTTTTAATCTAATCAAGGCTCTGTAGCGACAGACGGTAAAAGGAAACGTTGAGAGGCTAAGGCAATCATTTAATGTCACGACTCGTGAAATTGTAACAGAAATGGGCAAATGGATGTATGCTGCTGTGAAGTGTATTACAGCTGTAAGGGAAGCGTAGCGCTGAAGCATAAAGGCTGTTCAAGTACGGCAGACAAGCAGACGCCCATGATTTATAACACTGCTATCTTGTTGGGGAGAGATTGGGAAGCAATTGAGATTCCCACAAATTAACGTCATCTGCCCCAGAGGAATGAGGAGCTGAAACTAATCAAATCAAATCAAACTTTATTTATATGCAGTAGCATATTTCATACACATAGGATCCACTAATTTTCCAGACGGAAGCAGAAAAAAAAACATTTCACCCATTATATCCAATATTTAAAATAAAATAAAAAAATCCCTGACCTCTCTCAAAGAGACAATCAAGTAAGCTCCTGGAAAATGTTGACTAATGTATTAGCTATATCACAGAAACATATTACAGAGCACGTATGCGTAGCATGAATACTACATTATAACCCTGTCTTGTATTTATATTGTTGTATGTGTTTTTCATATGGACCAGTGTCCGATTAATAAAGGTGATTGATTGATTGATTGATATAAGAAATGTATTATAAAAAACAAACGAGTAAATAACTAAATACAGATATTTTACCTGAATGGTAGGCAAGGCATTACAGGGACCAGAGGGGCCTCAGGAGGATCTCTCCTGGAAACGGGTATCTCTCCAGGACCTGGGTGTGATACAAGAGGGAGAGACGCTAGGGAGGGGAGAGGGAGACCGGGTTAAATGGGTCTATATATTTACTTGAAAGTTATGTTGACTGTTAGTCATAAAACCTCATTATAAAACACATAGAGCATTAAAAACGGATGACCTGAAAGTAAGACACTGCTAATATGCGACTGTATGTGCTGCTTGTGAATCCCGCTGAGCAAAGGGTAAAGAGATGCATGATAGACATGACAGCTATATGATGGAGAGCAAAACCATTACTAATACACCACCCACAACTTGTTTGAGGCTGGCTGCCTGTATGGTAATTCCCTCCCCCCTCCCCTCCCCTGGTATTGTATTTTGTATGTCGCCTTTTCTTCCTTTTTATGTGTTATTTGTATTGTGAAGCGCTTTGTGCATTCGTGCGCTATACCCAGATAGCAAGCGGATCTGGGCCATATATGGGCCGGAACTAAGCCACAAGGGCCAGATCTGGCCTGTATATGGCCCAGATCTGCTTGCTATCTGGGTATAAATAAAGTTTACTTACTTACTTACTTACTAAGGCCTGTCAAGGTCGCTCATGCCCACTTGATCGGACCGTACGCCACAATGGAGACATGGGAATGGTAAATGGTTTGCATTTATATAGCGCTTTTATTCAAAGCACTTTATAATGAAGGCAGAATTCACCCATTCACACACCAATGGCGGTAGCTGCCATGCAAGGTGCTAGCCTGCTCATTGGGAGCAATTCGCAGTTCAGTGTCTTGCCCAAGGACACTTCGACAGATAGTCAGGAGGAGCTGGGATTCGAACCGCTGACGACCCGCTCTACCTCCTGAGCTATACAGCCACCCCATGGGAAGACATGGGAACATCCTGTAATCAGGGGCCGAGCCAAGGGGGGCCACGGCCACCACCACGCCTCTGGCCAACCCAAACAACACCACTTTTCAGGCATAACTTTTCGCGGGAACCGTATCTCTACGGCTGTTGTTCCCGGACGGACACATTTTAAGAGCACAACCGCCCCCCATTCAACCGCATGCAACCAAGTAGACTCACAAGCCTCTAAACACTTTGCTCAAACAGCGACTGAGGACTTTCATTTGGATTCTGTCGCTTAAAGTGGGTGGAAACAATTTGAAAGTAAAAAAAAACCAACTGCATTGCAGAACCAATCCGAAGTCATTTGTTCTGCCACCAGATATATGACTCTGACTCACATTCAAACTATACATTTGCATACACTACATATACTGTAGATACAATGTATCGAGTAGCATAATTGAAATGACATGGTTCTTATTATATATGAATCCTCGCGGTGTACTTCTACATGGCAGCCGGTCTTGCTGCATAAGCAAATGATAAAGAGTTAAAAAAAAACGACTATTTGGCCTACAGCGATTTGCCATGCAGAAAGAAAGATTAATGACACATCAGTTTCTGTGCCACCCCAATGTGAGTAATGGTCTCAGCCTGGCCACCCCTATAAAAATTGCCTGTCTCTCCCACTGCCCATAACAGCCTTTATGAAACAAAGTTAAAATGGTGAACACCAGCACAAAGGTGGAAAACGTGGGTAATGCTCCTGTCAAACAAAGATCTGCTGTAACGACCTCTGGACACACAGGACCGACCTTTCTTCTCTAAAGTGCGCTCCCTAAATTATTCAAATGAGTTCATGAAGTTGTGATGATGGCCGAAGGAGCGCCGTTGCTCTGTGCTGAGGAGCTGAACCGTGCAGAGATACAGTTTTCAGTTCTCTAGAGGTGTCTGAGAGGTCATCTGAAGCTCCGCCTCCTTTGTAATTAACCTTAATTGCAGATGAGTAGAAGGATGTAAGGAGAGAGAGAGAGGATTATGTTGCCGTTACTCAACAGAAAACTCATCAGTTCCATGTTCTCAAACATCAGTCTCATGTTCTCAAACATCAGTCTCATGTTCTCAAACATCAGTCTCATGTTCTCCAACATCAGTCCCATGTTCTCAAACATCAGTCTCATGTTCTCCAACATCAGTCTCATGTTCTCCAACATCAGTCCCATGTTCTCAAACATCATCAGTCCCATGTTCTCCAACATCAGTCCCATGTTCTTAAACATCAGTCCCATGTTCTCAAACATCAGTCTCATGTTCTCAAACATCATCAGTCCCATGTTCTCAAAGATCAGTCAAATGTTCTTAAACATCAGTCCCATGTTCTCAAACATTAGTCTCATGTTCTCAAAAATCACTCCCATGTTCTCAAACATCAGTCCCATGTTCTCGCTGACCATTTGTTCTCATTTCCTGATGCCGCCTGATCCCTGGGTTCCGTCTGAAAGAACTATTGTTCTACCTCTGCCGGTGACAGGTTCAAGGTTCCTCTGGAGAACAGGTAAATAAGGAGTCGGACTCAGTGAAAACAGGACTTCTTAAGGAAAGGCCAAATGCTCAGCGCTTACACACACACACACACACACACACACACACACACACACACACACACACACACACACACACACACACACACACACACACACACACACACACACACATACAGTTCAAACTAAAGGCTGTCAGGATCTTGAATATGAGCCACCGTTCACAACATACTGTCCTAGCGAGGGAGCTCAGAGTCTCAGGGGGAAATAGCACATCTGAAGCCGTGAGAAATCACTTGAGTTCACAGCATCAGCGCCTCATAAAGACAGAATCAGAGCAGCGTTCACTTTTTATTTAATAATAATAATAACAACGACAATAATAATAATAATCATCATCACCATAATAATAATTATAATACAAGTGTGAACATTTTCACTCTGAACTCATTATTATGGATATTCAGAACCTTTGTTTAAAGGAGCATGTCCTGTAGCATCTGTACCAACATTTACAAAGTATAAAGTAGCCTCCAGCTATTTACAGACTCTGTGAAGATCTCTGCGAAGCCATTTGTCAAAATATGCATGTTTCCACGGCAAGAAAGGCGCTCACTAGACGGCTCACCGCCTCAATAGCCTGTGGACCCGTTAGAAGAGAATAGAGAACGGAATACAGAAGAGTCATTAAATAACTGGAGCTCTGAAGCTCTGTGTTAATACTGATACATTATGCATAATGTGCTCCCACACAAAAATGATTCAAATAACAGAAGCAGAAGCACAGGGGATGATATACTAAAATGAAACGGCTCAGTTGGGAGAGCGGGTCGTTCAATGATCGAAGGGTCAGCGGTTCGAATCCCACCTCCGACTATCCACATGTCGAAGTGTCCTTGAGCAAGACACCTAAGCCCAAATTGCTCCCAATGAGCAGGTTAGCACCTTGCATGGCAGCTACCGCCATTGGTGTGTGAATGAGAGGCCATTGTAAAGCGCTTTGAGTGCCGCTAAGGTGGAAAAGCGCTATATAAGTGCAGTCCATTTACCATTTATATAGTATGATGAAATGACAATGATGTATCTATGATGCCTTTATTCCATATTACACTGTTATGATGGCTTCATTACATATTACACTGTTATGATGGCTTTATTCCATATTACACTGTTATGATGCCTTTATTCCATATTACACTGTTATGATGGCTTCATTACATATTACACTGTTATGATGGCTTCATTACATATTACACTGTTATGATACCTTCATTACATATTACACTGTTATGATCAATCAATCAATCAAAGCTTTATTTATATAGCGCATTTCATACCCAGAGGCAACACAATGCGCTTTACAGAGAACAAGGGAGGTGGGCATACGACCCACTCTCTACATATTCCAGAGGGAAGCAAAAACCAGTAATCACCCGGGGGCCAGATAAGTGAGCTGTAAAAATTCTTCCCTGACCCCTCTCAACGAGGCGATCGAGCAAGCTCCTGGAGTATGTTTGTCTACCGGCTAAGAACATTTATAGAGCAATAAATAACATTAAATTACATTTTCAGAGTAAGAGAGGCTAATAACATCATAGGAGAGACATGGCAAACATTGGTGTATGTCTGTGTGTGCATAAATGTGCCTGGGCCCAGATAGAGGCAGGGTCAGGGGTAGGATCGGGTAGGAAAAGGATACGGACCCGGACGGATGATGGCTTTATTCCATAGGACACTATGTTATCTGTGGTTCTACGCTGTATTTGGAACTGTTATTCTTTTTCATTGTTCTGCGCTGTAGCCTAACCTTCCATTATGACACGGAGCCCTGCACCATCTGGCAGGGAGCTAGCGATTGAACCAGCCTTCTGCTGGTAATTGGGTGCTTTTTTCTTAAATGTCCATGAATGTACTTTGTCCCTCTGGAACAAATAAAAATAAAAGTAAAGTAATAAAGAAGCAAGGCTGCACAACAGAAACCCTCTCTGTTGATGTGTGTGTGTGTGTGTGTGTGTGTGTGTGTGTGTGTGTGTGTGTGTGCGTCCGCGTGTGTGTACTATAGATAAAGCTACCCTAGATCAGGGCTAGGCAGAAGAGACCACAGCATGTGAGAACTTTCATGACAGTCACCACTGTTCAAACCATGCTGCGCTAGTGCTGGGGTCAAACAAAAGTCCAGCAAAACATTACTATTGATCACATGCAATGCTGAAAACTACAACACTTCATCACTGAGAATCAACATGATGTTTTGGTTCAGTGGCTGAGTGGTTAAGCCATTGCAGTAGTAATCTGTAGACTTGGGTTCAAATCCAGATGGGGCATGTAAAGGAAAAATCTTACTTGGTTTAGTTTAGATTTCAAAGAACACGCTGAGTGGTCGGTCAAGCTGGTTTCAAATAAAGACAATAGTTTATTCTATGTTACGATTTGCAATTCGGACTCGAACACAGGAAGTGAATCCGGGCTCGAGTGAGTCAGATGGGGACGAGGTCGATAGGTTATAACGTGAAAAAGGAAGTGACATAGTTTCAGGATGAAGAGGACAGGGAAGTGATGTCACACAGGAAGAATTTGACTGATCTATGAGAACGAACTACAAAGTTAGAACAACAGTCAAGTAGGAAAACAAAACACTTTGGTGAGACTTGAATTTCATTAACAGGCAAGCACGTAGCTCAGGAGGTAGAGTGGCTGGCTGAGGATCGCAAGCTTCCGGAGTGTTCTGAAGTGTCCTTACGCAAGACACTGAACCCCAAAATCTCTCCCATGCAGCACGGTGGCGCAGTACTTATTACTGACAGCGAGGAGGTAACCGCAAGAAGGTCTCCTGGCCTTTCTGTGTGGAGTTTGCATGTTCTCCC
>NC_140238.1:2489692-2527192 GCF_949987555.1 Borostomias antarcticus | reverse complement strand
AGGAAGGCATGAATGGCTGGTCAAATAATGCAATGCAGGTAGCACTGGACACACAAACATGATTCAGTGGAGAGAAGTTGATCTGTGCCCAAGTTGGGGACAGACTCTTGACGAGGTACAAACGGCAGTTTCACAGGGTGAGAGAAAGAGGAGGTGGAACGTACTCACACGTTTCATAAGTATCACCCCGTCCCTGAAAGAAACCTCACATCCAGGGGTTCCTCAGACAAACTCGTCCAACCAGATAATAGGAACTTCCTATAAGGGGTTACTGGTAATTGACCCCGTTATGGAGAATCATCTCAGCCAAATTAAAGATGGAGAGCATGCTCATTACCTTGGGAAGTGCACACAGAACGAGCTGTTACAGATGTTGAGTGACAAGATTCTGGAGGAAATAGTTACCAGTGACTCGTGACTCGACTCGGTCTCGGAACATTGGGGATTCGTGACTCGACTCGGACACGAGACTTAGTGACTCGACTACAACAGTTACTCAAGTTAGAGACTCAATATTGCTTCCCCATTATCTTGGGCTTTACACCTGACATTAGCCACGAGGAGCAAATGTGCATTATTCTGAGAAGTGTGGCTTTAAAGGACAAAAACGAGATCAAGGAGCACTTCCTTGGCTTTGAATGAGGTTACAACAGGCTTGAATCTGTCCACCGTCATCGCAGCGAGATGAATGACCTGAATATTGCATTTGAAAGGTGCAGAGGGCAAGAAAGGAAGTTTAGGATAATGGGTGCCGACATGAAGGGCAAGCGCCAAGGAATACGAGCTAGACTGATTGATATCCCACAGCCGTGTTTGACTGCATGAGGATCACGGTCACATACTCTAAACCTCCTCATTGCAAATTCTGCCAAATCTTCAAAAGATGCAGTTGTTTTTTTTCATGTGTGTGTGTGCAAAATCTATTCACCTCCTCTTCATCTGGCATCCAAAGATGGAGTGTTTTGAAGAAACGTGAAGTTATTGAGTCACACAAGATGAGGGAGTATAGGTTCTACCGTCTTCATGCAATCAGGTACCAGGCTTCCGAGACTCAGGAGGCATTTCTGGGAGCCAGACAGACGATCAACTATCCCGCGGCCAAAGTGGAGGCACAAGCACTCGCACAGGAAGTCTGGTCCTAGCGCTTCTTGATTGGCTGTGTCGTATGGTGTGAGATACTGACAATGACAAACAAGGCGAACAAGCTCTTCCAATCCGCTGCAACGCAGCTGGATATAGCAGAGGATTGAATCTCAAATGAAAAGGCCTCCCTTGCCACAGATACCGGGGGAACGGGATTCTCTGAGGCCCGGGGAATAGACAAGTGGAGAAACAAACATGGAGGCCTGTTCTGAAAGAGAAGACGCTGAGAAACAGCAAGAGGCTTTTCAGCTATGCTCCCCCACATAGCAAGCGGATCTGGGCCATATACAGGCCAGATCTGGCCCTTGTGGCTTAGTTCCAGCCCATATATGGCCCAGAATTATTACACATCCGCTTGCTATCTGATGCACATGTGACTGATGCACTGGAAAAACCTTTGGTCAACTACTTCAAATAGTGGTCAACTCGGCGGTGGCATCCATGGATAGTTGTTGAAAACACTCGAACCCTCATAGATGACTGTGATATCAGTGGAGCGGATGTGGACGAGAGTAACATTTAAGATGGCATGGCAGAAGTGCGTTTGTGTAAATGATTACATAACTATGTGACATACTTTCTCAGTTTCGTCCAGATAGTTCAGATAGATGGATGCTCATGGTGTAGAGGGAACCAAAGTTAATCACAGAACTGTATACATTTTATTATACTATTTTGAGTCATATAGCTGAAGCCATAGCCCATAGGCTTATGTTTGCATTGTATAGTCAAAGCTAATCACACAGCTGTATTTTACAATGCTATTTTGAGATATATACTGTAGCTGCAACCATAGTCTATAGTTTTATGTTAACATTGGATAGCCAAAGCTAATTTTATAATATTGTAAGGACTGGACTAATTGGGTCGCCACACGCTCGAAGCTCTGATGCAAACATGTATTTATTAGACACTAAAACTTGGGTCAACTACTTCAAATTGTGGTCAATTCTGCGGTGGTATCCATGGAGATTTGAGACACTCAGCCAGGTGAGAACCAAATCTGGAGCGCTGCCCAGTGAATCTGATCTTCAGCTCTGCGTCGCGGATGCCCAGTGAATCTTTAAAGGCTCACAGCGCGGCAGTTGAAAACACTCTAGCCCTCAGAGATGACTGTGATATCAGTGGAGCGGATGTGGACGAGATTCTGAATGTACCTGATCTGCCACCAGATAAGATGGCCGCCTGGGAATACTGACTGCCAGGGCCTGGGTGTCCCTGTGTGTTGCTGAGAGTTGTGGATGTGTGCGTGCTGCAGGTTTGCATGTATGTATGTTGATTTGATTTTTTGATTTGATTTGAAACCTTTATTTATTCAGGGAAGATGTTTGAGAGCAAGCTCTCTTTTCCAACATCGCCCTGATTGCATACAAAATAACACATACAGTACAAAATACAAAAATAGAATACAGTACAAAACATACAATACAGTATACAAAGTAGAAAATAAGTAATGGAAATAAATAACAAATGTCACCGATAGGAGAGTGGGAGACACACTATAGGAAGCATGTGCAGTCCCCTATGTAACATATCATCTATGAGAATCCTAAGTGTTTTCAGGGAGACTCGCTTTTCCAATTTAAGTGTGTTCTGCATCTTATTCCACCTGTGTGGGACATAAAAACTACAAGCACTCTCCCCTGCCTTGAGATGTATGTATGTATGTATGTATGTATGTATGTATGTATGTATGTATTTATGTACAGGTATGTATGAATGTATGTATGTATGTATGTATGTGTGTATGTATGTATGTATGTATGTATGTATGTATGTATGTATGTATGTATGTATGTATGTATATTTGAGTATTATTATACCAAACAGGTATAACCTGTCAGGTATAATGATACAGAATGTACAGTATGTATGTATATATCCTATATATTTGCATTACTGTATGCATATATTTCTTGTAATTTAATTTAATCTATTATGTATATTCTCTATGTATATTTTTTATTCTGCTGTACTTTTTTCCCCACTGCTGTTGTATTTTTCCACTGCTGAAACCCCACATTTTCCCCATGGGTATTATTAAAGCAATTAAGTATCTATCTATCTATCTATCTATCTATCTATCTATCTATC
Organism: Borostomias antarcticus; assembly: GCF_949987555.1. Lineage (NCBI taxonomy): Eukaryota > Metazoa > Chordata > Actinopteri > Stomiiformes > Stomiidae > Borostomias > Borostomias antarcticus. The sequence goes on along the minus strand of NC_140238.1, from coordinate 2,523,955 downwards.
TATCTATCTATCTATCTATCTATCTATCTATCTGTCTGTCTGTCTGTCTGTCTGTCTGTCTGTCTGTCTGTCTGTCTGTCTGTCTGTCTGTCTGTCTGCCTGCCTGCCTGCCTGCCTGTCTGTCTGTCTGTCTGTCTGTCTGTCTGTCTGTCTGTCTGCCTGTCTGTCTGTCTGTCTGTCTGTCTGTCTGTCTATCTATCTATCTATCTATCTATCTATCTACTGTAGCTAACTATCTATCTGTCTGTCTGTCTGTCTGTCTGTCTGTCTGTCTGTCTGTCTGTCTGTCTGTCTGTCTGTCTGTCCGTCTATCTGTCTGTCTGTCTGTCTGTCTGTCTGTCTGTCTGTAGAAGGACCGCCTATGAATAAAACATTAATAAAGAGCCTATAAAAAGGTCTGAGATCAAAATGAACATTAAGCTCCATGCGAGGTGCAAGGGTTTTGAAGTTGTGTATCCATGCTGTTTCTCGTTACAATAATAATCTCTCTATGCCCCCCCCCCCATCTTATTGGCTCAGAAACATATTCAATACCAACGGAGCGTGAAGAAGAAACAGGGTGATTAGCTTCTACAAATTGTGCTGAAAATGGATGTAATATTACATTTAATGGAACGGTACTACAATGCTCTGCCATTGTGTGCGGACGGTACGTTCTCGTCTGGTCTTGCCCACATATGCCTCAGCGCAAGGGCAGGGAAGTCAGTAAATGACCCCTCTGGCGATGCATGAAATTATACCTTTTATGGGGATCTTATTACCAGGATGAGGGTATTTAAAGTTATGACATTTAACATTTATAAATGCAGGGCTCCAGACTGCCACCAATTTATGTGACAGTTGCCGCCAAAAATATGTTGTCCACTGCCAATAAACAAAGTAATTAGTGGCAATGCTACCATTTGACCTTCATTGGTGCCCCCCCCCCCCAAAAAAAAAGAAAAAAAAGAAAAGAAAACAAAATCGATCAAATCAGATCAGAGCATCTCTCCACACATACATAGTGGGCCTTATTAGAATCAGCATTGAGGGGCCTAGTTTGGTGGACAATGATGCCAGGGACAGTGTCCCCCAGGGACAACGGGCTAGAAGGTCAAAGGACAGGGATTGGTCATCTGCAGACCCTGGGGCTTCTGGGTATCTCTTGTAAAGAGGACCGGATTTGTTATTGTATGCACTTTTTCTAATCAAATGCTTATTAATTTTCAACAACAACAACACAAATAAACTGCAGGCATACAGTCAGTTGAGATTTTATAACCTAGAAATAGAAATAACCAGAAGGGCATTCCGAGAGTGCAGACCTCCGCCCATGATGCATGTCATCAGCATGTGCAGGGACATTTGAGTCCCAGACAGAAAACGGTTAATGAGCAGCTGGGTTTGACACAGGTGACGTCATCTGAACGGGGACTTCTAGGCTCTGCTCTCGGATGTACCTCAGCTACCTGGCTAGCTATGACAGGACCCACAGCTGTAATCTAGTGGATGTGCCCGCCCCGTGATTCGGATGGGTTCAAATTTGGCCCATGCTACACCCCCCCCTGAGGGTCTGGTAGTTTTTGCGTAATTCTGCAAGGAAACAAACAAACGAACACACAGCACCAAAAACAAACTCCTCCCCCAGACTTCATCCTGAGCCAAGGTAAAAATGAATAAATTATATAATTATTGTAAAATAATATTGGTACATGTGCAAATATACAGATACGTAAAATAAACACACATATCCGCATAGAGGCATACCCACACAGACACACATGCACACACACACACACACACACGCACACACACCACACCACCTCACCATAACTGTATGCGATTAGTACGTTAACAAAAATAGTAGTGACAGCACTCTATATCTATTCTTAGCAATTGTACCATACTATAACTCAATTATGCATGTTTTTGTCTTACACTTGAATTACAGTACAGCCAACAAATACTGCTCGAGATAAAGAAGCAGAGCTGTATTCAAAGCTGTAATGTTCAGAAAATGTTTGGAAGCAGTGTAGCAAGGGGCATCCTAGAATGACAACACAAAACATTTGCCATGTATCCGAAGAGTTTGTGGTCTGCTGCTCTCTAGGTATCAATATTTAGCTAAAATGTGGCGCAGTAATAATTCATATCTAACTAATATATCTACTAACACCAACATTTAAACCCAGTGATTTGAGATAAGTAAGAATAGTTAATGCAGTATATTGACATCCCACTCCAAAATGAGTGTCAGTGTCGGGTGCCAGTATGAGCTTGCATCACTAGGCGGGAGATGGGATGCCAGACAGATATAGCCCAGTAAAGGCGGTCTGTAGGCACACAGCTGTCACAAGGAACCTTGGAGAAGAAAAGGAACCGAGGTATGAGGCTATGCTCATGCTACCAGAGATGCAGCCACCAGATCAGCATGTACACCAGGAAGTGAAACAGCCAACCACTTATTGACAGTGCCCCTTTAGGGAATATCCATGTCAGCTGTTGTTTATTTCACAGGGTCCTCTAAGATCCAGACACATAAAGTATGACAGAAATTATGTTTCAGTAAGAAAAACATATTTTGTGTGACAGCTGTCATTTCAGTAATCGACAGTTATTGACCAATATCACTAATGTGTTTACACAGTACCAGGTGTTCTCAGCTCTACGCGTGAGGACCATGTCAACGACAACCTGCAGCAAATGCGTACAGTCCTATATTCAACCTACCATCATTCAGAAATGCTATATAACTTTTTTGTATTCCTTCTATGTATGTAACTCTCCTACTGTATACTATTTGCCCCACTATTTTAAGAATGTATATTTATTTGCCCAGGGACTGCGGGTGGAAATTAGCTGTTTAGCTATAACCTTGTACAGTGCATCTCTCCCTATTATATAGGGTAAATGTCTACTGTACCTTGTCCCTGTCTTAAAAATAAATACAAATCAATCAATCAATCAATGGACAACAGATCAGACGAGTCTACTTATGGACCTGAAGCAGAAGGAGTAGGTTTGGCTGAGAGGGGATATGAGAGCTGACAGCCCTGAGTTTCGATGTACCTTAGCGTTGTGCGAAGGTTTCTAAGGTATAGACCTACCTTGGCGAAGGAGTCGTTTTCCCTACGCGTGGTTCCCAGACTACCCCCTAGGGGGCGTCTTAAGATACATCATTAGACGAGCTGGTAAGATACATCGTTAGTTGGAGCAGCTATATTGCTCATTTGTAAAGTCAAATAAATAACATTTTAATATAACAAGCATTGCCATAATCATTTTCTAAAATTACCAAAAAGGATCTGTGCCTACTAAAGATCATATGCTATAAGGTTAGTGTTTAAGAGACAACGTGAGACCTTGTGATAGTTCCAATTCATAGGCTAGATTGTAACCCACAAAATATAAAATAAAGAGCATGAATCGACAGTCTGGGCCAGGAAAAATTATGATAATGATGATAGCTAATGATAATGATGATAGCTAATGATAATGATGATAGCTAAATGGGTGAGTGATTTCGTTCTCAACCGGTATTTGGAGATGATGTCACTGTCCGAGAGGACATCCAGAGGACAGATGTTGGTCCTGATGACATGATTAACACGAATCAAATGGCTATGCGGACGGCTTCGCCGTTGGTTCCTTTAGTTCAATACAAGGACGCGTTGTAATGCAGCCATGATGCATAGCCTACACGAAGCAAGTGACGTGAACCGTCTCTTCAAGGGACAGAACCCCTGGAAGGCGGCCATCTTGAAGCACTGTGCTGACCAGCTGTCCCCTGTGTTCACTGACATCTTTAACGCCTCGCTGGAGTCATGCCATGTTCCAGACTGCTTCAAGGCCTCCATTATCATCCCGGTTCCCAAGAAGGCGAAGATCACAGACCTGAACGACTACAGACCCGTCACCATGACCTCTGTATTCATGAAGGTCTTTGAGCGCCTCGCCCTGGCCCATCTCAAGACCATCACAGACCCACTCCTAGACCCCCTGCAGTTTGCTTACAGAGCCAACAGGTCCACGGAGGACTCAGTGAACATGGCTCTTCACTTCGTCCTACAGCACCAGGATTCTGTTTGTGGACTTTCAGCTCGGCCTTCAACACCATCCTCCCTTCAACACCATCCTCCCTTCAACACCATCCTCCCTTCAACACCATCCTCCCTTCAACACCATTCTCCCTTCAACACCATCCTCCCTTCAACACCATCCTCCCTTCAACACCATCCTCCCTTCAACACCATCCTCCCTTCAACACCATCCTCCCTTCAACACCATCCTCCCTTCAACACCCTCCTCCCTTCAACACCATCCTCCCTTCAACACCACCCTCCCTTCAACACCATCCTCCCTTCAACACCATCCTCCCTTCAACACCATCCTCCCTTCAACACCATCCTCCCTTCAACACCATCCTCCCTTCAACACCATCCTCCCTTCAACACCATCCTCCCTTCAACACCATCCTCCCTTCAACACCATCCTCCCTTCAACACCATCCTCCCTTCAACACCATCCTCCCTTCAACACCATCCTCCCTTCAACACCATCCTCCCTTCAACACCATCCTCCCTTCATCCTCCCTTCAACACCCTCTTCCCTTCAACACCATCCTCCCTTCAACACCATCCTCCCTTCAACACCCTCCTCCCTTCAACACCATCCTCCCTTCAACACCATCCTCCCTTCAACACCATCTTCCCTTCAACACCCTCCTCCCTTCACCACCATCCTCCCTTCACCACCATCCTCCCTTCAACACCCTCCTCCCTTCAACACCCTCCTCCCTTCAACACCATCCTCCCTTCATCCTCCCTTCAACACCCTCTTCCCTTCAACACCATCCTCCCTTCAACACCATCCTCCCTTCAACACCCTCCTCCCTTCAACACCCTCCTCCCTTCAACACCCTCCTCCCTTCAACACCATCCTCCCTTCATCCTCCCTTCAACACCCTCTTCCCTTCAACACCATCCTCCCTTCAACACCATCCTCCCTTCAACACCCTCCTCCCTTCAACACCCTCCTCCCTTCAACACCATCCTCCCTTCAACACCATCCTCCCTTCAACACCATCCTCCCTTCAACACCATCCTCCCTTCACCACCATCCTCCCTTCACCACCATCCTCCCTTCAACACCATCCTCCCTTCAACACCATCCTCCCTTCAACACCATCCTCCCTTCACCACCACCCCCCCCTTCAACACCATCATCCCTTCAACACCATCCTCCCTTCAACACCATCCTCCCTTCACCACCACCCCCCCCTTCAACACCATCATCCCTTCAACACCATCCTCCCTTCAACACCATCCTCCCTTCACCACCATCCTCCCTTCAACACCATCCTCCCTTCAACACCATCCTCCCTTCAACACCATCCTCCCTTCACCACCACCCCCCCCTTCAACACCATCATCCCTTCAACACCATCCTCCCTTCAACACCCTCCTCCCTTCAACACCCTCCTCCCTTCAACACCCTCCTCCCTTCAACACCATCCTCCCTTCATCCTCCCTTCAACACCCTCTTCCCTTCAACACCATCCTCCCTTCAACACCATCCTCCCTTCAACACCCTCCTCCCTTCACCACCCTCCTCCCTTCAACACCCTCCTCCCTTCAACACCATCCTCCCTTCAACACCATCCTCCCTTCAACACCCTCCTCCCTTCAACACCATCCTCCCTTCAACACCCTCCTCCCTTCAACACCATCCTCCCTTCAACACCATCCTCCCTTCAACACCATCCTCCCTTCAACACCCTCCTCCCTTCAACACCCTCCTCCCTTCAACACCCTCCTCCCTTCAACACCCTCCTCCCTTCAACACCATCCTCCCTTCATCCTCCCTTCAACACCCTCTTCCCTTCAACACCATCCTCTCTTCAACACCATCCTCCCTTCAACACCATCCTCCCTTCAACACCCTCCTCCCTTCAACACCATCCTCCCTTCAACACCATCCTCCCTTCAACACCATCCTACCTTCAACACCATCCTCCCTTCAACACCATCCTCCCTTCAACGCCATCCTCCCTTCAACACCCTCCTCCCTTCAACACCATCCTCCCTTCACCACCATCCTCCCTTCAACACCATCCTCCCTTCACCACCATCCTCCCTTCAACACCATCCTCCCTTCAAAACCATCCTCCCTTCAACACCATCCTCCCTTCAACACCATCCTCCCTTCAACGCCATCCTCCCTTCAACACCCTCCTCCCTTCAACACCATCCTCCCTTCACCACCATCCTCCCTTCAACACCATCCTCCCTTCACCACCATCCTCCCTTCAACACCATCCTCCCTTCAAAACCATTCTCCTTTCAACACCATCCTCCCTTCATCCTCCCTTCACCACCATCCTCCCTTCAACACCCTCCTCCCTTCAACACCCTCCTCCCTTCAACACCATCCTCCCTTCATCCTCCCTTCAACACCATCCTACCTTCAACACCATCCTCTCTTCAACACCATCCTCCCTTCAACACCCTCCTCCCTTCAACACCACCCTCCCTTCAACACCATCCTCCCTTCAACACCATCCTCCCTTCAACACCATCCTCCCTTCACCACCATCCTCCCTTCACCACCATCCTCCCTTCAACACCATCCTCCCTTCAACACCATCCTCCCTTCAACACCATCCTCCCTTCAACACCATCCTCCCTTCAACACCCTCCTCCCTTCACCACCATCCTCCCTTCACCCATCCTCCCTTCAACACCATCCTCCCTTCATCCTCCCTTCACCACCATCCTCCCTTCAACACCATCCTCCTTTCAACACCATCCTCCCTTCATCCTCCCTTCACCACCATCCTCCCTTCAACACCATCCTCCCTTCAACACCATCCTCCCTTCAACACCCTCCTCCCTTCAACACCCTCCTCCCTTCAACACCATCCTCCCTTCATCCTCCCTTCAACACCATCCTACCTTCAACACCATCCTCCCTTCAACACCCTCCTCCCTTCAACACCCTCCTCCCTTCACCCATCCTCCCTTCACCACCATCCTCCCTTCACCACCATCCTCCCTTCACCACCATCCTCCCTTCAACACCATCCTCCCTTCAACACCATCCTCCCTTCAACACCATCCTCCCTTCAACACCATCCTCCCTTCAACACCATCCTCCCTTCAACACCATCCTCCCTTCACCACCATCCTCCCTTCACCACCATCCTCCCTTCAACACCATCCTCCCTTCAACACCCTCCTCCCTTCACCACCATCCTCCCTTCACCACCATCCTCCCTTCAACACCATCCTCCCTTCAACACCATCCTCCCTTCAACACCCTCCTCCCTTCACCACCATCCTCCCTTCAACACCATCCTCCCTTCACCACCATCCTCCCTTCAACACCATCCTCCCTTCACCACCATCCTCCCTTCACCACCATCCTCCCTTCAACACCATCCTCCCTTCAACACCATCCTTCCTTCAACACCATCCTCCCTTCAACACCATCCTCCCTTCAACACCATCCTCCCTTCAACACCATCCTCCCTTCAACACCATCCTCCCGGCCACACTGGAGCACGGACTCTCCCTGCTACGAGTGCCTGATGGGATCACAGACTTCCTGTCCAACAGGACACAGCGCATGACGCTGGGGAAGAACATCTCCGACCCCAAGTCCAGCAGTACCGGCACCCCACAAGGCTGTGTTCTTCATGTTCGATCATGGTCGACCCCTCCCACCCGGGCTATGGTCTCTTCACACCACCCCCCTCTGGCAGGAGGCTGCGGTCGTCAAAGACCAAAACTCTTCGACACAGGAACAGCTTTTTCCCCTTGGCCAAAATCCTTATCAACAAGGCTCCCCTTTGACTCTCTCCCATGCCCCCTGAAATTGTTGCACTATACTGACTACTGCTGCTCTTTTGTAGGCCAAATGCACTTCTAGTTTTGCACTCTTTGTATTTTGCACTGTTCTGTCCTGTTTTTGCACTGGTACATTGTTGAGTTGTTGTTGGCTTCCAATTCCTATGTATGTCAAGTACAAATGGCAATGAAAGGATTCTGATTCTGATTGGCTGTGACACACAAATAGAAGGAGACCTTAATTAATGTAACCAATTACACTGTGTCCACCCTACTGTGGTTCTAGAAGGCCTCTTCAGATCAAATCAATTCGTCTTATATTTGTCGGTATCCTGCAATATATAGCAGTGCGGTACAGACAGAAAATCCATGTCATCAAAAGGCTAGGTTAGATAAGAAAATGTTGTTATTGTTCACAGAATGGATTTTTATTATGGACAGTCCCTGTATTTTATTTGGCACAATAACAATTTAAATGACAACATTCCTGTGATGTGTTATCTAGGCTACAAAAACATTGGGCCTCATTCACCAATCAATCAATCAATCAAAGCTTTATTTGTATAGCGCATTTCATACCCAGAGGCAACACAATGCGCTTTACAGAGAGCAAGGGAGGTGGGCATACGACCCACCCCTACATATTCCAGAGGGAAGCAAAAAAAACAGTAATCACCCGGGGGCCAGATAAGTGAGCAGTAAAAATTCTTCCCTGACACCTCTCAACAAGGCGATCGAGCAAGCTCCAGGAGTATGTTTGTCTACCGGCTAAGAACATTTATAAAGCAATACATTACATTAAATTACATTTCAGAGTAAGAGAGGCTAAAAAAGCATCATAGGAGAGACATGGCAAATACTGGTGTGTGTTTGCTATGCCCCAGGCCTAAAGCCGGAAGTGGGCTGGTGTATGTCTGTGTGTACGTGTGTGTGTGTGTTAACTAAATGCTACGACATCCACAGACACAGGGGTATCTATCGGACTCAGGGAGGTCTGCTGGTGACAGTAGGGCATCCACTGGACCTGGTTAGAAGATAGGAGGGAGAGAGAGAGGCACTAGGGAGAGGGAAGGCAGAACAGGGTTAGTAGTACACAGAGCCATAAAAGCAACACAGATATTAAAACAGGCAACCTGGAGCAAGCTCCTGGAATATATTTGTCTAACGGCTAAGAACATTTATAGAGCAATAAATTACATTAAATTAAGTTTTCAGAGCAAGAAAGGCTAAAAGCATCAGGTCCGGGCCTAAGCCGGATGTGGACTGATGTGTGTCTGTGTGTACGTGTGTGTGTGTCCTAAGAATTCTAAGAATGTTTCTAAAGAAATCTCCCGTCTGATTCACGACGTGTTCTTAAACCGCTGGAGGAGTTTGCACCTGCCTTCTCATAATGATGAATGTAATGGTTTCTCAAGCTGAAAGCGCATGGCCGCTCATCCAAATTAGTAAACATAGGTAAACTCCCCACCAGCCCCATATAAGGACATGCAACTACAGGGTCGTGCGCAGATGTCACTTCTCTGAATGAATACTTGTCATCCGCGCCCTCGACTTGCCACTTTTTCGATAGCATAATGGTTTAGGTGGGGTTGCATCGACAGCTAACCTTTTCTCCTGTAATCAATACAGCAACGAGGAGACTGGCAGAGCGGCTCTGGGGAAGGCGGGTCTGATTCAGTCGTCCTTGAAACGTCTGGTGTGAAGGTGGCTTCTCCTGTGATTGACCGACACCCACAAGCCCAGAAGTACCTTGGGGACCAGAGACCAGGCATCACGCACTACTATGATGTGTGGTGTGCTGCAAAAGTTATTGCCATAATAAATCAAACATGGATGGTTTCTATTTGTACTAGTTGACATTACTGTTTTACCTTTGTCCTGAATGTATCCCGCAGGCATCAACAAGAAAGTGGAGGGAATCCCCAAGGAGAGACCGTGTGAGCGTGTGAGGATGAGAAAAAGTGGCCGGCAAGCATAAAGAACCACCTGTACTGGTCAGCTGTTAGCTCCTCAAGTGGGGGAGAGACTGTGGTCAAGTGGAACTCACTGATGTGCAACATCCAGGATTTCCACGCATGAAGATCCCCTGTTCTCTGCCTGGACCTTCCACAGACATCTCAAAATGGCTGACGCAAAGTGAACTAGGCACTGAATGACAGTTCACTTCAGGGATTAGATATTCATGTATTTCTATGCATGTTTTCCATATTCTGTCCTTGTTGTTTTCATGCATTTAGAAAAATACATGTACCAAGTCTACAGGCTAGAGAAAGTGCTGGAGAACTCTGGAGAGTCTTCTCAAAGATATCTCCAGGCTCAGTCCGCTACACCAGACCTCAAACCTGGAGGTGTTGCACAGTGTTATACTGAAGTTCACACCCAAGAACGTCACGTTTTCCTACAGTATACCTTGGGAGGCTGTGCAGGTAAATTGTACATAATATTTTTTTTATTTTTTTTTTGCATTTCAGTTGTTCTTGTCATTACAGTACACATTATTATTATCACAATAAAGTCACTTTTTGGTCCCAAGATACTTTTTGGTCAAGCGTCATGAAGGCTAGATGTGAAGATTTGGTGTGTGGGGGGGGGGGGGGGAGGCTGGGTAGGCTTGTTGGATTCTGGGGCCTGGGTTGGAGCCAGCATGCATTTCAGCTGTTCAATTCATTACATTATATCACAATAAAGTCATTTTAGACACTGTTATCCAGGGGGACTTAATTATAATCTTGTGTGTGTGTGTGACTATACTGTAATGTATATGTATATGTGTAACGTATCCATCTTTATAATCTGGTCAAGACATGCCCTGGCTATTATCCTATGTTTGTCTGTCTAAAGACATTATTATAATACATTATTATAATTACAATCTCCCGCCTGGACTACTGCAACTCCCTCCTTGCTGGGGCCCCAGTGGCAGACAATAAACCCCTGGATCTTGTCCAGAAAGCTGCAGCTCGCCTGATATTTCACCCCAAGCTCTCCCACACGTTCTCCTTTCTCTGTTCCGTACACTGGCTCCCTTTAGCGGCTCGCATCCCAATTTTTAACTCTGGTACTACCCTAGAGGGCAATGAAAGGAATAGCAGCTAACTTACCTCCAGGCCATGGTCAAGCCCAACATCCCCGTCCGACCGCTACACTTTTCTGCCCCGAGGCGACTGGTTGCTCTGTTGCTCCAAGGCCCCTGCGGTCGATGGACACGGTCGCGGCTCTTTTCTCTCCTGGCCCCGCAGTGGTGGAATGAACTGCTCACTGATGTCAGGACAGCAGTCGCTGCACATCTTTCGCCGCAGGCTGAAAACTCATCTCTTCAAGAAGTACTACAACGATCCTCCCTCTTAAGCACCTATTATATTTGTATCTTGCTGCTCTTACTCATTGACCTCAGCAGTAGATTATGCTCTTAGTCACTTGTTTAGAAAGGAGATGCACTTGTGAGTTCTGGTGAGTAGTGGTACAATGACTACCTACGTTTAATGTAATTATTTTAAGTCACTTTGGATAAAATGGAATATGTAGAGGTGGGTCGTATGCCCACCTCCCTTGTTCTCTGTAAAGCACATTGTGTTGCCTCTGGGTATGAAATGCACTATACAAATAAAGCTTTGATTGATTGATAAAAGCATCTGCTAAATAACTGTAATGTAATGCTTCTACCTCACTCTGTTCTGTATAGGATTACTTATTCTTAGACCGACAGATGGAGCAAACTGTTTTCAGGAGGGAGGATTGCAGTGGGAGCGCTAGGGTGTCAGGTGTGACTGTGTGGCAACAGCTAATGGTTTATATTTCATTTCATTTTAAACATTTATCTATATTCGTGAAGCTCTGAGGTTTCCCTCATTTAAAGTGATGACAGGTTTACACAGAGACACAAATATCAACAAATCAAATGCAATATACAATAATAATAATTAAAAACAGTTACAGGTCGAAGTGCATAGGTCTAGAGCCATGGACTTCAACTCTGACTGGAGGAAGGACCTCAAGCTTAAGAGTCGGTTATTGGTAAGGTATTCCAAGTATAAGGAGCATAATGGAAAAAAAGCAGCCCTTCCAAGTTCAGAATGCACTCGAGGAACCCTGAAAACAAGCCGATCATTAAATGACGTGGCTCACACGGCTCAGGAGGGTTCCTTAGCAGATTCAGGTTCCTTAGCGGAATTTTGCTCGGGGTCCCAGGGAGGTCTGGAGCAGCTCTGGGGGAGAGTCATCCACATTATTACCTCCACATCAACACTTTCCTTGCTACTGTGGAGGATAAAGAGTCAATAGTCACGCTGCCGTTAAACTCACTCAACACTCAACCATTAAAACCAGGGGAAAACAGGCCAGCAGAAGGCCCTGATTATATATAGATCATAAAACATTCATTTATTTGCAAATACTCCGTAGCTTAATGAATTATGCAACGACGCCATGCATTATTCAGCCGAACAAGAGGAAGATATGTTGAGGAAGGCGTAGACATGCTGTCAGGCGTCAGCTGGCTCAGACCACGCGGAAGCTTCCGGTAATCAGTCCCCAGAGGACTGCTCCATGCACAGGTACCTGTCACTCCTCCAAACGGCATTGTTATTTCTTCGCCATTACGGAACTCTTATGGGAATGCTACTTCACCGGCCATCTCACACACAGCCTGTCCAGCAAATATTGATTTTAGGGTGGGATGCTACCTCTGCCCCAGCGACAGCACAGGGCTAGGGGTAATGTTTTCGTTTTTGGTGGCGTCTGTCTGTCCGTCCGTTCGTCTGTCAGCAGGATTACACAAAAACTACTGCAACGATTTTCATGAAACTTGGCGGAGGAATACAGCATGGGCCAACTTAGAACCCATTAAATTTTGGAGCGGATCTGAATCACGGGGTAGGTCCACGAGCTGTTTCTTGGTTGGTTTGTTTGCAAAAACTACCAGACCGCTTTTCACAAAGAGGTGTAGCACGGGGAAATTTTGATCCCATTAAATTTTGCCGCATTAGAGCCACGAAATGCATTCAGGGGCAGAGGTATGTGCTCTCTGAGTTGTCATCATTATCACACAACAGCAACCCGATAACCCCACCATGGCTGTGTACTGTATCTGTCATTCCCCTCCTGTCTTCTAGGGGTCCCTGTGGGTCAGCCCAGCGCGGGGGGAGGAGTGGTGTCCGGAGACAGATGACCGAGTTAACATGGAAGGACGTTGTGGTTGTTTACAGGGCCTTGACCAGCGTGTACTCAAACAAGCAGTTAAGAAATCCACCCCCCCCCCGCCTCAGTGCCCCCTGCTGGTGATTACGCTCCTCTCTTGGGATCAATCTCACATCACACGTGTGAACCCTGTCGATTCCCCGGGAACGGCTGAGCAAATAAACATGTGTGGCGAGGACTGGTCCAGTTGTGCGCCGAGCTCTTATTGACACACGTGACGGTCAGGTGACAGGAACCATGGATTTTTCCGCCGCCGTGCCGTAAATGGTAAATGGACTGCACTTATATAGCGCTTTTCCACCTTAGCGGCACTCAAAGCGCTTTACAATGGCCTCTCATTCACCCATACACACACCAATGGCGGTAGCTGCCATGCAAGGTGCTAACCTGCTCATTGGGAGCAATTTGGGGTTAGGTGTCTTGCTCAAGGACACTTCGACATGTGGACAGTCGGAGCTGGGATTTGAAGCACTGACCCTTCGATCATTGAATGAGCCACTCTACCAACTGAGCTACAGCCGCCCCAATCCCTCACGTAATGGCGAGGAATTTAGCATCGCTCTCGTAAAACGGGCCTCATCTCCAGTGAGGGTCTTTTAAAGAGAGCCTGTCGGCGAGGAAGAGAGAGACATAGAGAGAGACATAGAGAGAGACATAGACAGACGTATCACACTAAGTGGCCGCTCCTTACCGGCTCTGTGACATCCCATAGAGAGCTCAGACTCGCTCTCACTTCATTAGTCAGAGCACAAACAGACAGCGTCTGTCTGGACTGAGAACAGATGCTGGGTGAGGACACTGACAGCACCTCCTCATGCGGGAGCACAGAGCCCAATTATGGTCAGCATCGCCACGGAGGATAATATTACACCAGGGGGGAGGAAGACTATTGATTTATCTGAGGATAAACACCACATCCATTATAGGTGTCAGCCAACTTTCATTCATGCCGTTGTTTGTGAACATGATGATGCATAAATATGTCTACATATTCCTAACCATGAAATAGAACAGTTGGTTTCTAAAAGACTTAACTTTTAATTTAGCAGCTTAGTCAAACTATTCGAATCTGTGGGAATATTAAAACATGCCGTAGATACTGGATGCTGAGCCTGCTGGATTTGAGATGGTCCTTCTTTGAAGCTGTAACAAACCCTAAGATAACACTTGAGAAACTCAGAGATTACATCGGCAGAATTCACAGACAGACAAAAATAAGATCCAATCCCTTGAGTGCTAGAAGACAGACTGGGAGTGTGAAAGTTGGTAAAAGATGAGTGCATGAGTGAGAGGCAGTCTGAACATTATGGCCAAAGTGTGTGTGCGTGTGTGTCTGTCTGTCTGTCTGTCTGTCTGTGTGTGTGTGTGTGTGTGTGTGTGTGTTAAAAATGTTGCCATAGACGAGAGCATCATCATCTTCACTATAAAAGCAAGATTGCAGGTTTTACCGACCAAACTCAATCTTTCCATCTAACGTCCAGATACTCATCACTATATTCACCACGGTCATGAACAAGTAGATGAAAACATGTCCCACATCTTAAACGGTTGCCATGTCTACAGGGGGCTTTACGTATGCGGGCACGACAGAATAGTGGGTTTGATATCAAAAGGTATCTCATCTATTTTCAGATTTCCCATTATTATTATTATTATTATTATTATTATTATTATTATTCTACTGTGAAGCCAAGTGTGTTCAGTCTGTGTAGCAGGATTACGCAAAAACTGCCAGACCGATTTTCCTGAAGCTCTGTGGAGGGGTGTAGCACGGGCCAACCTAGAACCCTTTCCATTTTGGAGCGGATCTGAATCACGGGGTGGGTCCACAAGCCTCCCAAACGCAGCCGGTTATTCATCTCCATTCGTAATTTGGATTAGGATTACCCAAAAACTACCAGACCGATTTTTATGAAACTTGGTGGAGGGGTGTAGCACGGGTCACCTGAGATCCTTCATAGTCAACGGGGGGAATTGAAACGGCCATATCTCGACATTGGAAGGTCGCAGAAATAGGTTTTGGACTGGCATACAGCCCTCGACCTTACCGATAGCAAACGTGTCCTGCTCACACACACGTGAGCGCACGTACAAAGCCATGACATGCATTCACGGGCAGAGGTCTGTGCTCTCCGAACACCATTTCTAGTAGTAGCCTAATCTTAGAGATGTGTTCATTCTGGAGATTGGCTGTACTTTCGATTAGATCTTAGAGGAAGCTTTTCTAATCAAGGTACTCCTACAGCAGAGCGTTTCACAACCAGGCTACAAGGGAAGACTTTTCGTTTTTATATTTGTCAGCATGGGATCAAGTGCACAATCTGGTTGTGAGGGGCCTTCAGATGGCCGGCCTCCCTAGGAGAAGGGCCAGGCAGTTAGCAAGGTACTGCTCAGTTTCAGCCATTTTCGGAGCCGCTCAATATGGAGGAGCCGCTGTTTTCCCATGATGCAGTGCAGTCGTTCCGACCTGTCATTGTCATCATCTTGTGTGTTCTGTATGTAACAATGTGACTGCCAACTAGGCACTTATGTAACTGACTGACTCCCAATGTCTGACGCCATTGTTAGTGTTTAAGTCCTTTGTATTTCTTTTTATGTGGACATACATAAATTATTCCAGTGTGTGTGTGTGTGTGTGTGTATGTGTGTGTGTGCAGGGGGCATGGTGCAAATGCAGATCCAGGTAACTGACTTGATGCTAATAGACAGGGTGATGAGTCATCCCGGCCAAGAGTGTCTCCTTGCCCAACCCACAGTGGCCCCTAAACCATTACTTATTCATAACCCTTCCCTGCGATTCCATAGCCAGAAGCTACGCTGCCGATGACAGGCACGCCTGTCTGGATCTATATTGCGCTACTGTACAGTTTGCTTCAGATCTGAACTGTGTTGCTACTGCTAATTAGCTGGTCCCACTGTGTTCCCACTTGTTGTGGGAAAAGGATTATGTCATATTACATTAGCATCATTTTGCTCTGATTATAGGTAGCTATTTAATGTGGATTTATATTATTATTGTAATTTTCAAAGCTTGCTTTGCTGGCACAGTATGAGTGTTTGCATGGATTTATCATACTAATGAAGGTAGGGTTAATGCATAATTCATGGGGAAAATCTCAACTGTCCAAACAAATCTCACTGGCGCTACTTTAACTAGAAATGGTGTTCAGAGAGCACAGAGCTCCGCCCCTGAATGCATTTCGTGGCCCTATGCATGCCAAAATTTAATAGGTTCTAAATTGGCCCATGCCACACCCCTCCACGAGTTTCAGGAAAAGCAGTCTGGCTGTCCGGGCCGTGTTTGGGCGGTTCATGGACTTGCCCCGTAATTCACTGGGGTGGAGGCAAAAATGACTGGAGGCGAATGGGTGTCTGTATTTGGACGGCTCTGTGGCGCCCCCCTCGGGTCACAGCCAGCTGGGGCAGTGCGGTGCACTCCGGGCTCCCCCCCCCCCCCCCCCCCCCCCGCACACCCCAGTCCAAACCCCGTTTCTCTATCACCCCCACACAGGGAGCTGGCTTCGTTCTAAGTTTTGTTTTCATTCGTGGATCTGGCCCGTGATTCGGATCTGCTCCAAAATTGAATGGGTTCTAAGGTGGCCCATGATACACCCCTCCACCGAGTTTCATAAAAATCAGTTTGGTAGTTTTTGCATGGTCCTTGTTCAAAAAATGAATGGAGGTGAATGGCCGGCCATGTTCCAACCTGTGCTTTGGATTTGCACCAAAAATGTAATGGGTTGAAGTTGAACCATGGTACAGCCTTCCACCAAGTTTCGTGAAAATCGGTCCACTCATTTTTGCGTAATCCTGCTAACACTCACACAAACGCACGCGCAAATAAACGCACTTACGCACCGAAAACTTTACACCCCCCCACCCTGTGCTGTTGCTGGGGCGGAGGTAATAAAACTATTCAGCTCTTGCTAACAGAGGATACAATTATGCCCAAATTTCCTCTCCTGGGGATAATTAAAGTTATATCTGATCTTATCTTATTTTATCTTATTAATGCGAGGACATCCATTCTCGAGGGTGAATCAGATGCTGTGTCACTGCAAAAGGGCTTTGTGCAAAAGCACAAAGTGTGTAAAACCCCCACACCATTCATGACTTTGAATACTTTAAGGCTCTGTCTATTTGTGTGGATTCATCTCTTGCTACGGATGAGTGCCTCGGGTAAAAATAGGCCTACTGATCAACTCATTCTCCTTGAAAGCCAAGACAAACTTGAACTTTTCCCCTCACAACGGCACGTTTTCACCTTCAAGGGCGCTTAATACATTTGTGTAGATAATCACATTTTAAAATGGCTGCCTCTCGCTCTACAACACCTCTCGAAGCACCTACATCCACAACTACAGTCAACACTGATTTAATATTCTGAGAAGACCTTGAGGAGCCAATGGGACTTTAAAAAACACTAAATTAAATTGCCTTCCATAATTTTGCCATCCTCTGACTCTGACACTCTCTTTAGACAGTAATTTCCCAGCGAAGTTTCCAGTGGCCTCAAATCAACCTCTATAAATGCTTCACAGAAGCGTTGTTAAGAGATAGCTTCACTCTCCAGACCCACCGATGACACAAAGGTTAATCCTCCTTCGGCTTTCAGAAATTCAAAATTAATTCACAGCCCACGGGGTTGAAAAACATTTTCCTGATAAACAAGCCAGGCTTTTAGAGAGGCTTAAGGTGTTTGTCTGTTCTGACCGACTTCCTGCTCCGTTAGAGGAAATAGCCGCGGTCTGAACTAGGAGGATAAACAGCTGGCTGTTTTATTTATACCTCCTGCCGTGCCCCCTCTCTGATTCATCACCTCCTCCCTTCACCATCTGCCCACGCTGCCTCGCCATGCCCCCGCCTCGCTGCGCCCCCAGCCCTGCAGCGGAGGGCCTAAGATCCAGCCAACATCCCACCTCCTCCGTCAGTCTGGTCCTGACCCGCGCTAGTCTAACCACGGTGTTCTCTCAGGGAACCGACTGACCCAGATGCACTAATAGACACTCCATCCAACGTCTAGAGAAAGACATCTAAAAGAATCTCAAGGCAGATCTGTAATGGTAATGAGCACTTTTTCAGGGGCTGCTTTTTCATAGGATTGTATTATTTAAGCGCTTATTATACAAGAACCCTGCTGCTGCTGCTGCTGAGAAGATTGGGGAACAAGAACATGATGGCTCCCATTGAGGGGTCAGCTACCCAGCAAACACGCAACGTCAGGGAAACGTTCAGATCATGTCTTAATAACGTCCGTCGGTCCAGAACCCCCTTTGTACGTCTGCTGGACCCCTCAATATTCAAACGTCTGGCTTGGACCCCTCTAAGACGTCTGTGGACGTGCAGAACGGGTTCAATATCTGAACGTAAAAAAAACACATTCATTCTGGCTCCTTATTGGGTGTCTTTGGACGTCCGAAAAAGTCAAAAAAGACATCTGAAAGATGTCTTTTAGACATGTCTTTGCTCAGTGGGTATGCCTTGCAGCTGATAACAGACCGGCACTCTTCTCCCTACCACTTCCTAACCAAGGCCATGTAGATTGGTGCAGGGGGAGTGGCTGTTTTATGCATCCCTGGAGTTGCTTCCCTGGTTGTCACAAGCTTTTTAATCAAAGAGGAAAGAGAGTGATCCTTCGGGGAAAAAAGCTCCTTAAATCCCTGGTTTCTTGAAAAAAAGGCTCTGACGAGCACAGATTGAATTAAGTCGTTTGACACTTGCTCTGCAAAGAGGATTAAGTCGACTCATTCCCAAAAGTGTTTAAATGATTAAAGCCAGCTAATGGGTGTTAGGGGGGACTTCCAGAGTCTCAGTCTTGTTGACTGTCATATCAACAGCCTGGAGAGGTAGGGGCGGGGCGGGGATCCTGGGGGGGTCAGGGGGGACATGTCCCCCCCCCAATATTTGAGTTCATTCAAATTGTCCCCCCCAATATTTAGACTGGTGGCATTCAAATGACCATACAGCCGCTTAGGAAGATGTTCCCCCCCCAAAAATGTCCCCCCCAAAGTTGGATACAGATCCCAGCCACTGGGTAGGGGTGAAGTCACAGGGAGAGAGGCCTGTTTATTAATAGACTGTGAGGTCATCAGCATCACACATGGTTCGGTGTTGGACACCAGAGGTCCGCTTCAACCTCCTTTCTCCGGCTTTGAACACTACGAAGTACAGCCAGAACACAAATATAGGTGCTTGACAAATAATGCGTCTGCTATTTCGTGACACCGGACCTAAATATAGACTGGAAAATGGAACAGGCGAGTGGGGCAGAATGTGAGAAGCAACAAAAAATATTCACTATTGTCCAGCTACACTAAGATGGCTGCTGCCCTGGTGTGTTATATGGAGGAGGGGAATAGCCTTATTTTTCTATGTTCCAAATATTACTGCTAGGGTCTTTCTTTATGGTCTGACAGTGTCATTCACATGCTGTAGACATCTTCACCAAAAGATGCAGGTCTAAATGTTTCTGGTCTGACACGTGATAGGGTTGTGAGGAGAAGGAGAGGGAAAGAGAGAGAGAGAAGAGGGAAGAGAGGGAGCCTACTAAATAGATCATTCTTTCTCTCTCCATGTCCGTGGTGATACTCTCACTCTCTCACTCTCTTCTGCGGGAGGCATGTCTGTGTGCCAGTTTCTGGCTCATTGCCTTGTCCATTTGAACACAAGGTGACTCTGAGAGATGCACAGCTCATCAGCCAGTTCATGAGGCCGCAGTCCTAGAAATGCCCCCTCATGTTTCTCTCGTAAAATATCCATCAGTGCAGCGATGCATCCTCGAGACACAGTCAGGACGGCGCAGGCGGAATAAAAAATGGCGGCATTTTTTTTACGAGCTTCAGGAAACGTGCGCTTTCTCAGAGCAAGGGCGTCATGCCCAGAGATTGAGCCTCTGTAGCCACCAATGCGCGTTTTGATTGCTTACAGAATCTCATGGCTGACACTAAAACAGCTGTTGCCTCTGATTTGGTAACGTTTATTTTTTTGCTTCCTGGTTATGAAGTTCAATGGATCAGTGTGTTCACCCTTGGAAATTGATAAAACTATTTGTTGCAGTGCCGGGCCACTCCAAGCACTGAGAAATTCAAAATGGTATAAGTGCGGGTCTAATTATACCATTTTGCTTCCTGGTTAAGACATTGCTTAATAGAATTTCTTGGGGGAGTCAAAAGTTGAGGGCTTATATTCTATACCTGTGTGTGGCATCTATCACAGTCACTCTTTTGCTGTGCTTGCTTTTAAAAACACATCTATATTAATGTTATGTAAACACTGTTTATGATAAATTAAAGGCATGCAATCTTAAGCAGCGGGTATGCGGGTAAAAGGGACAACCAAATTGGCATGATAAATTCATGAGTTGCTCTGAAATATTAATCAAAATGTAAACGCTGTGATTTAATGGTATTCATGAGGTAACATTGGGAGCATGATGCACCTGGTTTTTAAACTTTTGATTCATGGAGGTTTGATAGTTATTTACTCACACAGTTTAGTATGCAAACACATACTCAACACAGTTTAGTATGCAAATGTACTGTAAGCTTGTACGTGAACAAAGAGACTAATTATAACAAAGCTATTAGACTGCTGTTGTTTTAATTCACACATACAAAAGTGAAAAGAGATTTTAATTACATTACATTAATTTAGATGACCCTTTTATATCCAAAGTGACTTATATAATTGCATTTAACATAGGAAAAGTCAGTGTACTACTACTACTTGCCAGAATTCACATGCATCTCCTTTCTGAAGCAAGTGACTAAGAGCATAATCTAGTGCTGAAGGCAAAGTGAAGAAAAGCAAACAAAAATACAATCAGTGCTTAAGATGGAGGATCCTGGTCGTACTTCTTGAAGAGGTGAGTTTTGAGCCTGAGGTGAAAGATAAGCAGCGATTCTGCTGTCTTGACGTTAATGGTCAGTTCACTCCACCACTATGGAGCCAGGACAGAGAAAAGCCATGACCGTGTCAATCGACCGGCAACCAGTCGCCCCGAGGTAGCAGAGTGTAGTCGTTGGGAAGGGGGGGGGGGGGGGGTGTACTGCTTGACCATGGCCTGTAGGTAGAAGAGAGCTGTTCCTTTCATTGCCTTATAGGCTAGTACCAGAGTTTTAAACTGAATAGGAGCTGCTACAGGGAGCCAGTGTAGAGAACAGAGAAGGGAAGTTGTGTGGGAGAACTTGGGGTGATGGAACACCAGGCGAGCGGTAGCTTTCTGGACAAGTTCCAGGGGTTTAATGGCTGACGCCGGGGCCCCAGCAAGGAGGAAGTTGCAGTAGTCCAGGCGGGAGATGACCAGGGCCTAGATGAGCACCTGTGCCGTTTATCAGTGAGGAAAGGAATCTGTAGGAATCTGTAAGAGTGTGTAACAGATGTGATATGTGCAGAGAACAACAGTTGGTCGTCCAGGGTCACATCCAAATTCCTTTCAGTCCGAGTCGGGGTCACCCCTATGTCGTTAATGGTGATGGCCAGGTCCCGGTGTGGGCAGCCCTTCCCCGGGAGGAACAGCAGCTCAGTCTTGTCCAGGTTGAGCTTGAGGTGGTGTGGAAGGAAAAAAGGTCAGTTTTTCCTTGGAGAGAGCTCTGGTTGGAGAGAGCTCTGGCTGGAGAAAGGCCAGTCAGACTACACGGTTCCGACATCGACCCTCTCCATGTCACCTGGTAGGAGCGGCCCGTCAGGTAGGATGCAAACAGGGAGTGTGCAGAGCCAGCGACGCCTTTCTCCTTGAGGGTGGAGAGGAAGATCTGGTGGTCTACCGTGTCAAATGCTGCTGACAGGTCTATGAGTATCAGGACAGAGTAGGGATTGGTCCAGGAGGTTGTTCTGGTGGAGGTATGAAGACAGTTGGTTAAAGATAGCATGCTCACGTTTTTTTTGATGGAAAGGATAGAAGGGAAACCAGTCTGTAGTTTTTGACGTCAGAGAGATGAAGAGATGGTTTCTTTAGGAGGGGGGTGACTCTGGCAGTCTTGAAAGCGGAGGGAAAGCATCCTGATACAAGAGATGCTTTGATGAGGTGGGTTAGGATGAGAAGGAGAAGGTGCAACAGACTGAAGGAGAGTGGGGGGGGGGACAGGGTCTAGGGAGCACGTGGCGGGACGGTTAGATGTTACAATTGTGTGGATCTCGTTAGGGGACAGGTGAGGAAGGTAGAGGACGAGGAACATGAAATAGTGACTCAGAGAGATTTAAGGTGATTATTTATTTTGAACCAACGATTAAGAATGTGTTTGTGAATGTGTTTGTGATCATAATAATCCCTCGGTCAGATATGCCCGGCTCAGTCAGTGATAGGGCCATATTGACTGGACTCAATGAGCCAGTCTCAAATGACACAGTGCGCTACCTTGAATGACGCAGCGGCGCGCGTTGAGAAACGAGATTTTTTGCACAGTAGCCTACACTAGGGTATATCGACTGAGGGGGAATCGCAGAACTGTTTCGTGATGAACAATATAGGGTAGTTTAATTCCGCTGTTTTCTGTGCGTAAAATGTATGTTCGCTTATTTTGTGTGAGCTCCGCCCGTTTAGGTAGAGTTGAGGCGCGCCCAGCGTGGTGTGCGTAAAATAGCCCACATTCATCCCCTCGGTTCTGTCTCTGTAGTTTCTCTACGTAGCTGTCCGTCTGCTTTCTCAACCGTGCGCAGAAGCTAGTGAGGTCCGTCAATTCGTGCGTCCGGAGAACAAAAGAAAAGTATCGTGTACATTTGTCCTCGTCTCTCGTCATTTTTTTTCTCAGATGTTTAACTAAAGCAGTGGTACAGTATGCTTTCAAAACCTACTCCGTCGACCTGCACGGAGAATGCTGTTGAGGTCCGCTGCAGGATCTGGTAAAAATAGGTAAGTCTCCATCTCAACTGCTATGATATTGCTACATATAGGCTATGTGTTTAGTACGTGTTTCCATACAATTCATATATTATTTATTAATTTCAGTTATGAGCCACCACTGATGTTTTCCACTGTTCCACTTATTGTATTGATTGGTAGGATGGATGCCATTAGATATTTTCAAAGAATGTCTGATGTTAAACAAACTATCTCAGAAAGCGCTAGAGTGGTTGCCACCCTATAAAAATAGAGAGAGAGAGAGAGAGAGAGAGAGAGAGAGAGAGAGAGGGGGAGAGAGAGAGAGAGAGAGGGGGGAGAGAGAGAGAGAAGGAGAGGGAGAGAGAGGGGGAGAGAGAGAGAGATGGTGAGACTCTGATTCCATTTTTTATTCAACTGCATTCTCCCCACGCACAAGTGGCACCATAAAGTGCATGTCATTGTCTAACAGATGAATTATTGACCATATGAAATGTGGTCTTTGTTGTTTAATGTACTGTGTAATGGAATTGCATCTTATCGGGTGAGCAGCAGGGAGGCATCCTGAAACCCATGTGAGGATGCTTATTTCATTAAATACAATAGTAAGGCCTCTGGTGCTTTTCAGATAAAAGACGGAGATACCGTTGTTTTGTCATGTGGAGACAGTCACACATGCACAGAGGAAATCTCCATTTATAGACTTTGCTTTTATGTGGTATTAGGAGATTTTCTCGCCATAGTCGCTCGCTGTTTCATCATCTCCACCCTCAAAACCCTCCACATTTTGAGATATTGTTTCTGTGTGAGCTCCCGTACAGCTTTAGATGAGAGGAGTTTCTAAGACTCAGAATTCCCATATGCGCCCTTTCCACACAAAATGAACCAACAACAAAATAGATCACAAAATGACTGTTATCTGGCATCATATTAACTTACTGTAGCAGAAAGCATCATAAGGAACATGTACATTTCCTGAAATTCAAGAGAAAAGCCATACCCTAACACCACGGGATTAGGCGGATATGTTCTTTTCTCATTATTGAAGTAGCTCAGGAAGTAGGCTTAGGATGAAAGATTAATTCGCTGCACAAAAAGGTCTTCCCATTGGAATCCGCAGGGACGGACTTGCTGGCTTCATGCGCTTTCACTTGATGCGCTTTCATTGGCTACTACTGACATTTATGCTAATTGGCCTGCTTATAGCAAGAGAGACAATCCCGGGAATTTGCCTACAGTAGCACTCCACCATCCATAGAACAGCACCCTGGCTCTTAGGATCAACAACCACCCCCACATACTGCAGGAAGATAATGTGACAGTCTCTCTCTCTCTCTCTCTCTCTCCCTCCATCCCTCCCTCTCTCTCTCTCCCTCCCTCTCTCTCCCTCTCTCCCGCCCTCTCTCCCTCCCTCTCTCTCTCCCTCCCTCTCCCTCTCTCTCGAAATATATCATAACAGCCCCAAGAGTAATGTGGTTTAACAAGAAAATACCTTTGCTACTTG
Organism: Borostomias antarcticus; assembly: GCF_949987555.1. Lineage (NCBI taxonomy): Eukaryota > Metazoa > Chordata > Actinopteri > Stomiiformes > Stomiidae > Borostomias > Borostomias antarcticus. The sequence goes on along the minus strand of NC_140238.1, from coordinate 2,499,612 downwards.
CTTGTATAATCCCCCCCCCCACCCCCCCCCACGAAACTGAAAGTCAAGTCTCTCCAGTCAACAACATCACAGCTTTTCCCACTCTCCAACCAGAGCTCTCTCCAACCAGAGCTCTCTCCAACCAGAGCTCTCTCCAATCAGAGCTCTCTCCAACCAGAGCTCTCTCCAACCAGAGCTCTCTCCAACCAGAGCTCTCTCCAACCAGAGCTCTCTCCAACCAGAGCTCTCTCCAGCCAGAGCTCTCTCCAACCAGAGCTCTCTCCAACCAGAGCTCTCTCCAACCAGAGCTCTCTCCAACCAGAGCTCTCACCAACCAGAGCTCTCTCCAGCCAGAGCTCTCTCCAACCAGAGCTCTCTCCAACCAGAGCTCTCTCCAACCAGAGCTCTCTCCAACCAGAGCTCTCTCCAATCAGCGCTCTCTCCAACCAGAGCTCTCTCCAACCAGAGCTCTCTCCAACCAGAGCTCTCTCCAACCAGAGCTCTCTCCAACCAGAGCTCTCTCCAACCAGAGCTCTCTCCAACCAGAGCTCTCTCCAATCAGAGCTCTCTCCAATCAGAGCTCTATCCAACCAGAGCTCTCTCCAATCAGAGCTCTATCCGACCAGAGCTCTCTCCAACCAGAGCTGTATCCAATCACAGCTCTGGGATCAGAGCTCTCCAACGCTGCCACTGGGGGCAGTTCAAACAGCGTAGTGCAGCAGTGTGATCAGTATGCGCAATAGTCCGACGAGTCCTCCAACATCTGCCAGCCTTCTCACTTGTGTGTGTGTTGTGTGGAGAACAGAAAATGATAAAACACTTCTTTTTTTTTTACCACCATTTTTTAATTAATTTATGGAGGTGAGATGTGCAGCACTTGTAGAGCAGATGGCAATTTGTTGAGGCGGGTGAGTCCTTCAAGTGTAATGCTAATGTGTCTGCAGCATTCATACTGCAGCACCGTGGCTGCTCTCTGATGCACATCCCATAGACAGGTAGGTCTTATCACCAGGGCTGTTAGTAGGATCTCCAGTATCTCCGAGGGTTAGTTACGCTAGACTTTGGTGTTGTTTCTGAAATCCTTCTCCCTTCCCGGCTTATCCCCCCCAGCTCCCAGCCCGTTGTCTCCACCGGGGGTCCGGCCTCTCTGCTCCCCCAGCGGCCTCGCTCCACTGCCCACCATGGAGAGCCTCAGCGAGCTCCAGAACCCGCTCCTGGATAAGACCAGCGGACGCACGTACCAGGGCTACCAGTGTGACTACCCCAGCCACCCTTACCAGGAGAACATAATCGGCTACCTCTACGCAGGGACCAACGGCGAGACAAAGAGCCAGCAGTTCCTGGACGCCACCTCCCTGCACCTGGCGGTGGAGGCCTTCTGCAGGCCCAGCTTCATCCTCTATAAGGACGACACCTCCAGCCTCCAGGGCAAGGACTCGAAGAGCGAGAGTTCAGAGACCACCTTCACAGAGGGCAAGGACACGGGGGCGGAGGGGGTTCCCACCGAAGACCCCCAGGGGCGAGGGGAGGGGGAGAAGGAGGTGAAGATCCAGACTGTGTCCTATGAGGTGGAGGAGGAGGAGGAGGAGCACGACTATGAGGTGAGAAAGGTCAGGAAGAGGTCGACCAATCATGAGCAACTAACAAGATTCTAATGTAGGATGGGTTTAATACAAGAATTAGCCAGATGCTCAGACTGAATTGGCATTTCATTTCACTTCATTATTCAGTCTGAAAGTTTCCCATTGAAGCCGTTTTCTGGAGTTCATCCCCTAAGCAATCACAGCGTTTGTGATTACATTCAAAGGAAGCTGGCTTGGCTACACCAGACCCTGAATCGCATTTCACAAATTGAAGTGGGTGTACGATTCAGGGGGTGGAGCCAGGCTACACAACAATTATAACTTGACTGAAATCTGAGGTCACGACAGTAAAACACTCAAACACCTAACATGTTATGGTCATTAGGTAATTAGTATTAAAAATGTATTTAAACAACATTTTCACGATTGTCCAGGACATTTTAGGAACCAAAAATGAAGCATGTCTCTTATAATAATGATGATGAATCCTGTCTCTTAGTGTTTCTCATGTTAATTATTTAATTTACAGAAAAGCCCCCCACCTCTCATTCTAATAATCTGCCAGCATGATTCCTGCCTATTGTTCTGTTTGTTCCCTGGGGATTATTCCTTGTATTTTTCACCAATCGTACAAACTAAAAGCAGAAGAAGTAATTAGGATTGTTTTTCATTTTATAATTCTTATCGCGTCTCTTATTATATCAGTCTAGTCTTTTGTTATGTTTGGGAAGGCAAGCCAGACTAATCACTCCACAACACATGGTGCCAGCAGGAGAGAGAGCGGCTTCTTTTCAAAAAGTGGCAAAATATCATTTCAAGCATGGTTGTGAAAGACCCAGGAGGTGGGAGGGAGTTGGCAGCAGGACTGAGAACGTACATCCCCAACCGGGCCGGCGATCAGTCCAGCTTCTGTCTGTCATCGGCAGCCCGGCAGATGGATAGGTGCGCGGCAGCTGTCGTCCGCGCTATAACTAATGCAGTGCTTTGAGAGTATTAAGTCAGGACTTCACTGATGCACGGCCCGGGTGCCGATGAGCCGGTGGAGGAGTCATTCCAGGTCCGTCCACAGAGCTGATGAATCCGGTTAACATACTGGAGATGAAAGTTGAGCTTCTGGTGGAGACGGATTTCTCTCTCTCCGGTTTCTTGGGTAGTCCCTTCTGTGTGTGTGCATGTGTGTGTGTGTGTGTGTGTCTGTAGATGAATACCGCGTTGGATGTAGTTCCAAGACTCGAGAGATGAAACCGCGTCTGATCCAACCAGGTAACTCATCCTGTATCCGATGCGCCGGCAGACATTCCCAGCAGCAGATCAAAGAGACTCGGAGGACTTTCGCAATCTTCATGCCCTGAACGCACCGAGACAAGACAGGAAGCCGCCTACATAAGCGCCTCTCACTGCGAAAGTCAAGCGTAGTCAAAGTAACGGTATGATTGTTGCTGTTAAAATAAATAAATAAAGACGGAACAAAATAAGATTTCAGATTGAAAAGCGGAGCCTTCCAAAAACGCCAGCTGTTCCCCAACCAGACTATCAGCAGGCGTGTGGGAGTTGATGGGGGAGTCAGGAGGTCGTTGATGGGATGAGATGGAGCTCACGCCTGGGTCGGGGTGGAGGATGGTTATGACGGTGCCAGTCTCTGGTGGCATGGCCATGGCTGTCCCTGGGGGCGTGCCCGCTGTCCCTGGCTATCAATAACGAGCGCCCTGGGAGAGCACTATAAGGGTTATTAACAGCACAGGGTGATGCAGGAGTCTGACTCATTACACTGGCCTCGAACACCTTGGGAGCCTGTCGACCTGCGTGTCCGTTTTTTTCTCTGTCTGTTTTCTCTCTTTGTTTTTCTGTTTGCATTTGTGCCTGTCTGTCTGTCTGTCTGTCTGTCTGTCTGTCTGTCTGTCTGTCTGTCTCCTTGGCTGTTTGTCTGCCTACCTGTCTGCCTTCCTACTTGGTTGTCTGTCTTGCATTCATGATTGTCTATCTGTCTGTCTGTCTGTCTGTCTGTCAGTCTGTCTGTCTGTCTGTCTGTCTGTCTGTCTGTCTGTCTGTCTGTCTGTCTGTCTGTCTGTCTGCCTTCCTCCCTGTCTGTCTGCCTTCCTCCCTGTCTGTCTGTCTGCCTTCCTCCCTGTCTGTCTGTCTGTCTGCCTTCCTCCCTGTCTGTCTGCCTTCCTCTCTGTCTGTCTGTCTGCCTTCCTCCCTGTCTGTCTGTCTGTCTGCCTTCCTCCCTGTCTGTCTGCCTTCCTCTCTGTCTGTCTGTCTGTCTGCCTTCCTCCCTGTCTGTCTGTCTGTCTGTCTGTCTGTCTGCCTTCCTCCCTGTCTGTCTGTCTGTCTGCCTTGCTCCCTGTCTGTGTGTCTGTCTGCCTTCCTCCCTGTCTGCCTGTCTGCCTGTCTTCTTGTCCGTCTGGCTGCTTGTATACAGTCTGCCTACTCCTGTCTGGGCTTCTTCTCAGACTTGCTGTCGGTGGAATTAATCCACCATTGGTGCATTGATCCCCAAACTGCGTGCAAGAGTATGAATGCATGCAGAATATATCTTGTATAATATAATATATAACTTGGTGCGCTATCTACTAATGCGCTCTCCGCTTGTCCCTGTTTTAAACATTGTGGAAACTGTTCCAAATGAATTAAATGTTCCTGTTTCAGATAGTGGTTTTTGTGCTTGGCTGAAAGCCAGCCACGCAGGGAGTGAGCAGCTTCCAGCTCACTCCCTCCTTCCCTCCTTCCCTCCCTCCCTCCCTTACTCCCTCCCTCCCTTACTCCTGACAATGTTGGCCTGCATCTCTCTGTTGGCACCACAAGAGGCAGTAGTCCCAGCACACCAAAATCAAGAAGGACACCAAAATCAACCCGCTGAAGTATAGTGGTCAGAGCATTGGACTCCCACGCGGGAGACGGGGGTTCAAGACCCAGTGGGGATGGATGGCTTTATGGGACTATACCCCAAACCTCCACACGTTCATCCTTTCACTCCAACCTTTTTATCCCTTACCTAAATTCCACAAGTAGAGTTGTGGTCAGAGCATTGGACTCCCATGCGGGACATTATTCCTTATAGGTCAGATCCTGTCCCAACCCCAACCCTTATTCATGAAACAAGCCAGCCACACACATAAGCCAGGCTGGACCTGGTCTGGTTCGGCCAACAGCCTCTCATCGGCGCTCACCTTGTCTGCATGCCTGCTTATAATTGGCCGGAAGGTATGGTGGACAGGCGCTGTGTGAGCCTGCTGCCCAGTCTTTCTTCCTCTGGAAATTGTCTCATTTATTTTCAAGCTCCCGCTCTCCATTCGTTTCCATTTCCTCTCCTCTCCTCTCCTCCTCCGGTCCCCCCCCAGCGCCTGTTTGATCCTCCGCAAGAAACAAGACTAAAAAATGGGTCTCTGTCCTGTCGGGGGTGGGGCCGTTCGTTCTGACTAACAGCTGCTCCCCCTGTGGTGTCCACCGTCAAGGTGAGCCCGTCTCTGCTCAAAACCAGGCCACGTCCAGGCTTGTTTCATTAAGGGGGGAAACGGAAGTCCACCGGATGTATAAAATGTAAACAACAGCGTTTGCTTAGCTACATATAGACTAGAGGAGTTTGGCTCAGCATAGACGGTAATCTCTGAGAATGTCCCGTGTGGGAGTCCAATGCTCTGACCACTACTCTACTTGTGGAATTTAGATAAGGGATAAAAAGGTTGGAGTGAAAGGATGAACATGTGGAGGTTTGGGGTATAGTCCCATAAAGTCATCCCCATCGGGTCTTGAACCCCGGTCTCCCGGGTGGGGGTCCAACGCTCTGACCACTACTCTACTTGTGCAGTGGAGATCGGCAGGTTGATTTTGGTGTCCTTCTTGATTTTGGTGTGCTGGGACTACTGCCTCTTGTGGTGCCAACAGAGAGATGCAGGCCAACATTGTCGGGAGTAAGGGAAGGAGGGAGGGAAGGAGGGAGGGAGGGAAGGAGGGAGTGATAATCGGACAAACACTATACTAGCTGCACGGCTGGCTTCCAGCCACGCACAAAAAAAGGTCACCAACCGGTGATCGCCGCCTTGCGCCCTGCCCATTCGGGCGCACTTCTGTACCCATGGTCTTGCACCCACCGCGGCGTCTGACTTAAGGCAAGGCAAGTTCATTTGTAGAGCCCTTTTCAGCAACAAGGTAATTCAAAGTGCTTGACAGGAGACATTTAAAGCATCAAGACAAAGTGCAAGAAACACATAAAGGTCATATAAAACGAAATGCCAAAAAAAGGACATTTAAAACAAAATGCAGGAAAAAATCAAATACAGGAAAAAAAGTTACAGCGCAGTGTATGATTGAATAGTTATTTGATTTGATAAAAAGCAGCGGCAAAAAGAAAAGTCTTCAGTCTTGATTTAAAACAACAGAAAGTTGCAGCAGACCTGCAGTTTTCTGGAAGTTTGTTCCAGATATGTGGAGCATAAAAACTGAACGCTGCTTCTCCATGTTCTGTTTTAACTCTGGGGACAGAAAGCAGGCCTGTGCCAGACGACCTGAGAGGTCTGGATGGTTCATAACGTAGCAGCAGATCAGAAATATTTAATAATAATATCATCATTTAATAATAATTAAAAAGCAAGATGGGTGCACGGAGGAGAGGGATGGGTTGGGGGGTGGGAGAGAAAGTGTGTGTGGGGGGCAGTCGCTCCGTAGAGGCAATTCAGCACATAAATGACACCGTCTTTATTCTGTTTTTCCCCCTTGTCGCCTCGCGATGGTAAAACAATCCGTTAACCCAGTGCTATGTGTCACGGCCCTCATGGGTGTTGACAGAAGCAGCGAGTACTTCCCTGGCTGGCTGGGGACATGGTGGTCAGCGGGCCAGGCCTACTGTAGGAGGGGAGGTTGGGGATGGGGTGGTGAGGTCACCTAATGTCACCCTCATGTTTTCTGAGGGACATGCACATGTCAAGTTACAACGGTGGGATTTTGTTGTCTTGTCAACCTTGCAGGTAATGTGCCTTTTTCCTTTTGAAACGCCCTCAGTAAACGCCATATCCATAAACACCGTCCAAAATACTGTATGTGGAATATGTGTGTGTGTGTGCGTGTGTGTGTGCTGTGCCCCCGCCCCCAGAGTGGCAGTGACAGTGACAGTGAGGACAACTTCATCATGCTGCCCCCGCGAGACCACCTGGGCCTGGCCATCTTCTCCATGCTCTGCTGCTTCTGGCCTCTGGGCATCGTGGCCTTCTACTACTCCCACAAGGTAAGCGGCCAGCGTTCACCTCAACGCCACTCCCACGCACACCAACCCTGGGATTAAGGCTAATTCATTACTTAGCATTCTGCGCAAGGTTGTTAAGCACAAGTGGCCTGTCAAGTGTCTGTCCATTGTCCACTCCTGTGGGCCCTGTGTAATCGTTACACGCAACTGACGGACAAACTCTTCCGGTTCTCCCCTCAATTACTGCTGACACAAGTCTAAATACTGCTGAGTAATGAGATGTTCTCACAATGACATACTGTACTTTGTCATGTTCTAATAGGTAGGCTACTTTATTGATCCCCAAGGGGTAAATTGCACTTAGTTTCAAAAGACGTACACAATCCAGACTAGGTACATTTAGAATAGATACGAACACGTACAGGAATCCAAATATACAAAGAGTGCAAATAAACGAGTGTATTACCGGTCGGTAGGTTCCTTAGCATGCCTAGATTGTGTAAACATGCATACAATGCCAATATCACAGTTTGTTAAATGTATTTTTGAGTACGAGCTCTCTGGTGGTTTGATTCTATTTCAGCACCACGCCTACGGGCAGGTTGGTCTAGAAATAGAGCCGCTTAGCTGATTCTGAGTGAATCGGGTCTCCTTCTCCCCTTTCCCCAAACCCATTCATCTTTGCTCATCTTCAGACTAATTGCCAAGACAATTACATTGAATAAGACCCTAATAAATGTGTCAAACGGATAAATGGATCAAAGACCAGCCTTATATTTGGGCTGGACCCGAAAGCATCCAAAAACAACACATTAGTCATTGTCCAAAGGATAATGACATGTTATTTCCATAGCAACTAATGGCTCTCTGTCCATGCCAACATCTCTCATTGTCTCTCTTTAAACACCTACCCACCGTCTCTCAGACGCGAGTAACATTTCATCGTTTCTCTCTCCTTTTTCCCCCCTTTCTCTCTCCTCTTTTCCCCACTTTCTCTCTCCTCTTTTTTCCCCCTTTCTCTCTCCTCTTTCTCCCCCCTTTCTCTCTCCTCTTTCTCCCCCCTTTCTCTCTCCTCTTTTCCCCCCTTTCTCTCTCCTCTTTCTCCCCCCGGTCAGACCGGCAAGGCCATCGCTAAGGGAGACTTCTCCAGGGCGGGCGTGTCCTCCAGGAGAACTCTGTTCTTGGCTGCTCTGTCCATCACGGTGGGGACAGGCATGTACGTGGGAGTGGTGGTGGCCCTCATCGCCTACCTGTCCAAGGCTGGACACGTATAGCAGCTTGACCAGGGGCTGGGGACCAGGGGGCCGCACGGAGAGGAAGAGGCTGTGTTTACACCGATACGTTTTCCTTTTAAAAAACACATAACGTTTTGCAGCGTTCAGGCCTAGCGTCTACACTACTCTGTGTGTTTACGAGTCCCTAAAGTGGTGACTTTTGAATACTCTGCTGATCCGGTGTTAGTGTGAAAACCCCGTATTGCGTTGTTGTGTGAACCGGCAGAAACAGAGACTTTTGAAAACGAGGACGTTCGCTTCATCATGCCGCCATATCACGACCCTTTTCCGGAATAAAACTAATTACATCAGCCTAGACTACAGTACCGGTGGTTAATTGAACATGGATAATGGAAGTCCAGGCGTTGGTGACCTTGTTGTCTAGGCTGCTGTGCAGTTCAATTCTGCTTTTTTAATGCTACTGCCTACATGCACAGCTGGCAAGCAATTAGTCGAGTACTTTCTGCAACTAGGAAGAGTAAACAATAAGCCTCCTGTTTGTACCGACGAGCGCATGCCCAGTGTATGTGAACGGTCACGTGATATGCGCTTTCACACTGCGTTAGTATGGACAGAGGTTATTTCTGAAACGGTGCTAAAACGCCTGTGTGGACGGAGATTGTTTTCATTTTAAACCCGCCTTGTATTAATGTAGCCAGAGAGAGAGAGAGAGAGAGAGAAAGAAAGAGAGAGAGAGATAATCTACTCCGGAAGGGCGACCTCCACCTTCACCTGTGGCACTGCTTCAGTGTTGGGGTTGTGGAGCAGCATGAAATTGATCAACAGTGAGAAGGCGGGATAGTCAATGTTTTGTAATATAGCCCTGATTAAACTACACAAACCTCAAGACACATTTCAACTCTTTGATCCTGTCCCATCAAACCTAATAATTAACCAGATTTATGTCTGAGTTCCAGAACTCAACGATGCTGGGAAAGGCACTGCCCTTTATTCCACATTGATTTTACTGCTCCTAGATTATGAGATTATCAACGATCCACCACTTAACACCCGCACCGGCGTCCCTCATCATCCTGGCACCTGCGTCCTATTTTAGATGTTCTTTCTGGAATTATTAAGTGAAGTTGACGTTCCAAGCGATTCCCATGCACTTGGCGAGTAGCCTATAACTGTCTGAATCATTAGGCCTACATCTGTGTCCAGTGTCCCACATGCAGGCCTCACTGATTATTCATGAGACCGCTAATGAGGAAGATCCACTGCGGTCAGACCGTGAGGCGCGAGCACAGAACCAAGCGAACTGTCAGAGAATGTACATAGAACCCTGTGGGCGCTGATCAAGAGGATTATTGTATTTATCGTGTGCCGTATATCTTGTCGGAAATAAAATCCATTTGGCATGAACAACGATGTTTTCTCTCTTTCTGTTTTCCATTGTCTCCGAGACGAGTTGCAGGAGACACCATCGATCCTGCGTTTAGAGAGGACTGTCAGAATCCATTGTTGGCCCATGCGAGGTATATTGACTATTTTCCCCGTGCTGCTGCGGTCCTCTCCTCCCTCGCTGGCACGTCATCTCCCTCTCTCTGTCTGTGGCATCACTCACCGTCCAGCCCGGAGGTGACTTTAGCTGCCAGAGCCCTGGAAGTCCCGGCAAACAAAGCCGAGATTGTGAAGTCTGGGTGTCAGAACAAAACAGGTGCGGTCTTTAATTCTCTTCCCTTGTGGGCGCAGAAGCGCCGAAGCCCATCGCTCTCCTTCCTCCGCTGGCATCCAATCAGCCTCTTATCCCCACAGCCAGAATGACCCGACACACATGCCTTTAACCTTCACACCTATCCCGATGTGTGCTACCTCCCTAAGGGTTTGCATTAGGACACACAGGGAACTATTCAGCTGACATGCTGTTCAATTCCAGGGATTGGTTTTGCAGTCTGAACTAAACCG
>NC_140238.1:2417192-2487192 GCF_949987555.1 Borostomias antarcticus | reverse complement strand
CACCTTGCGCGGACATAATTTTCACGCGTATTTTTACGCGCTGCTTATCTGCGCTCACACGGCAAGATGCTCCTCTCCTCTCCATGGCGACGCCGTTAGGCTGGACACTCACTGGGTAGATAACAGCCTCGGCTCACGGACGCATATTCGGCTCGACTCATTTCCCCCAGGCAACAAGGAAACAACGTCTCTCTCCTCTCGATGCTATCTCTTCCCACAATCAGCAGTGAGCGCACATTTGTGCGTTTTGCGCGTCCCTCCAAACTGCTGTCGTGTACCAGCTGGGGACTCTAGTGCCCAGAGATGAGAGACGGGGGAGTGTGATGGTTCCTCATTCCTATCGCTGTATTTCTTTTCATTAAGACACAATGACTGGTGCATACTTTTTACTGAAGTAGAATGGATGTTTTAGGTGATAAAGACTGGTAAGATAAGGCGTTGTCATTGGAGTAAATTAGGCCCAATAGAGTTTGAGTCTCAGCAGATGACAGGAAGTGGCAAACGAACGCAGATGGCCTGCTGAAAATACCCAGCTCCCAGGGAAAGGAGGGTGTTGGTATCTTGCTCACACATCATATCTTTCTAGAATATGCTGACAACTCTTACTGTAAGACATATTTCCATACTGCAACAGTATTGTGACCAAAAAAAAGGATCGCCCAAGGGCAGCAGTCCCATCATTCCTATAGACTTCCATCCAAAAGCACTAATAGACTAATGTTTTCACAGGTAATGGTGCGTTATCATGTCACAAATGCATCAATTTGTGTAGGCAACAAACTCAGGGTATTGGATGCATTGAATGGAAAATTATGTCAATGTGGATATTAATCAAATGCAGTGTATGTGAAGGCGTCTCACTGAGAGTAGTCAGGCATGATAGAAGGCAGGTTTGGTTGAATGAACCCTGTTCTGTAGATGAGACCAGCCTGGTGGAGATGATCAAGCTGTCTGGCCCATTTCTCTGCCACCCCCCAACAGACAGCTCAATTAATAACTCTCATATAATAGTAAATATTGATCAAGACATTTCGACATAATAAGAAACCTGTCATTTCTGCGCCCCTGTAATCAACTATAGGCGTGTTTTCATCATCACAGCCAATATGAGCCTAAACGCTGTCCTTCTGGCAGTAAAACCAGGTGTCTCTCATTATCATTGTGTATTCTGACAACGTCCGCTGCGAACTCCTGCCCCGAGGACACACCTGAGGACACACCTGAGACGAGGACACACCTGAGACAAGGACACACCTGAGGACACACCTGAGACGAGGACACACCTGAGGACACACCTGAGGACACACCTGAGACGAGGACACACCTGAGGACACACCTGAGACGAGGACACACCTGAGACGAGGACACACCTGAGGACACACCTGAGGACACACCTGAGACGAGGACACACCTGAGGACACATCTGAGGACACACCTGAGGACACACCTGAGACGAGGACACACCTGAGACGAGGACATACCTGAGGACACACCTGAGACGAGGACACACCTGAGGACACACCTGAGACAAGGACACACCTGAGGACACCTGAGGACACACCTGAGACGAGGACACACCTGAGGACACATCTGAGACGAGGACACACTTGAGACGAGGACACACCTGAGGACAGCATATAACAAGGCTGCATGAGCTGTCACTTTATAATTTTGTGCTCAACAAAAGACAGTTTTACATCTCAAATGTAACAGTAGAGTATGGTGCCCTTTCCCTATTTGAATGCCATCTAAAGCTCAAGATCACCACCTTGTGGTCAAAGCCAACAAATAATCACCCAACATATATTTTATTTTTTTAAGTAGAATCCCATTTTGTAACTTATTTCTCCAACATATTTCACAGCCTTGAAAGACATGAATATTAATGTGGCTAAAATGCAAGCTACATTGCTATCCTCAACGGTGCATGTACACAGATTACATAGAATACACTGGAAACCAATAGCAGGTAGCATATACATCAGATATCGAATACAGTCAATGTCAATGTCATTTTTTTTATATCAACACCATTCATACAAATTAATGTAGCACATAGACTAGTGCTTTCCATAAGAAACCATTCAGTACCAACATTGTTGAAGGGAACGTTTGGTAGTCGTTCCCCAAAACGTCCAGCAGAGGTCAGACTAGCTCTAAATTTAAATTTGCACCATCACAGAGCATCGATAAGAAATTATGTTGGTGTGATATTGCATTCTTAATCTTTCTCTCTGGACATTACCATGATAATACAGTAATCTTAGAATCACAATGAAAGAAATTGAATGTTGACGTTGCTTTAGCAGGGTTTTCATAAACCTAGGATCTCAGTTTGGAGGGCTATAATTTAGATGATGTCTTAAACCAGCAATCTGTCCATCAGAAGGGATATTGAGAATGACCTCCTCATCTCTGATGTCAACAGCTTGATCTTCAACAAAATGGAGTCCATCATAAACATCCATTCCACTTCAGGAGGATAAAATATCTTTGCACAGAGATGAATAATCCTCACTGCATAGCCTATGTCTGGTCTCTCTTAATTGTATTTGTGTGTCTAGGGGGCTTGAGGTCTCCTATTTAGCACAAGATATTTGGGGGCTTACTGCCAATATTACAGGATTCAGAGGATCCCGAACATACTGTAGAATTATATAGTTTTGCTTTTTGCACCTTTTAAAAACTGTTGGGTTCCAAATATAAATCCACAGAAACTTTTGAAAAAAATGGTGGACGATTAAAACACAAGAATAACTAGTGCTGCCAGCAGCAGTGAGCGGGCCCTCGCACCCCACGCGGGTCGGGGTGTGGCGCCGTTAAAGGGTGTGCTATTTCGGTGTCCAGTTCTGACAGAAACGTCCTGTCACCAGTAGGTGGCGCTCTAAGCGTGACTCAATACCGACGCATAGATGTGTTCAGGACAGTACCTTGATGAAGCGTGAGAAATGTTGTGTAAATCGGACAAGTATGTAGGAGTTATGAGGACTTCCTGTAAGCAGTAGGTGGCGCTGTAGGTATGACGCAATACTGACCTACAGATGTGTTCAAGATGCGACCTTCATCAAGCATTAGCAATTTGGAGTAAATCGGATAATGTATGTAGGAGTTATGAGTACTTCCTGTTTCACCAGTAGGTGGCGCTGTAAGTGTAACTCAATACCGACGCAAAGATGTGTTCAGAAGGTGACCTTCATGAAGCGTCAGCAATTTGGTGCAAATCGGATAATGTATGCAGGAGTTATGAGGACTTCCTGTTTCACCAATAGGTGGCGCTATAAGTATGACGCAATACTGACACATAGATGTGTTCAGGACAGAACCGTCATGAAGCGTGAGATAAATCAGACAAATCGGATAATGTATGGAGGAGTTATGAGGACTTCCTGTTTCACCAATAGGTGGCGCTATAAGTATGACGCAATACTGACACATAGATGTGTTCAGGACAGAACCGTCATGAAGCGTGAGATATATCGGACAAATCGGATAATGTATGGAGGAGTTATGAGGACTTCCTGTTTTACCAATAGGTGGCGCTATAATTATGACGCAATACTGACACATAGATGTGTTCAGGACAGAACCTTCATGAAGCGTGAGATATATCGGACGAATTGGACAATGTATGGAGGAGTTATGAGGACTTCCTGTTTCACCAATAGGTGGCGCTATAAGTATGATGCAATACTGACACATAGATGTGTTCAGGACAGAACCGTCATGAAGCGTGAGATATATCGGACAAATTGGATAATGTATGGAGGAGTTATGAGGACTTCGTGTTTTATGGCGAAATGTCAAACTTTGGCGGGGCGCCACGGCAAGGGTGTTTGGTGAAAACTCAATTTTTTTGATAACTTTTGATCACAAAGGTCTTAAGATGAAGCTGACCTGATATGAAGTTGATCGGATGAAATCTGTAAGAGGAGTTCGTCGAAGTACGAGGCATGGAAATGGTAAAAACAAGGACAAAATGGCACATTAAAATCAAGATGGCGGACTTCCTGTTGCATGTTGGGTATAGCTCCAAGAGACATTTTAGTGTGTCTCGATGAAATACATATGCCCTCCGAATTTCGTTCGCCTACATCAAACTGAAAGGTGGGGCTCGCCATTTAAAATTTTCCAGGGGGCGCTCTTGAGCTGTTTTGCCACACCCATTTCCGTCACCCATGAATTATTAAATTTTTCACCGGGACTGACGTATCTGCAAAGTTTCATCCGTTTTCATCGATGTTTAGGCCGCCAAAAAGGCATTTGTTTGGGGAGAAGAAGAAGAAGAACAAGAAGGGAGAATAATAATAATCCTTCGAGTTTCAATAGGGCCTCGCACCGCCAGTGCTCGGGCCCTAACAAGTTTTACCCACCAAGTCCTCTCAAGGTTTCAAATAGTTTTTAATCCAGTGGCGAAGGAAATACTGCCAAAATGTCAAGTTACATGAGAATACATGTTCTTAATGTAAATTTGGAATATTGAATTTCTACTGAAGCCCTACTACAGGCAGACGTGGCAAACACCACTAAAACAAGCCGTCCATTTTCACAACACATGCCAATGAATTAATTACACTGATGCTAAATCAACTGAATCAAACTAGATTTACCGTAAGAGTGTCAATCTGATGACGTAAGCTAACAGGCCATAAACACTGCTGACTAAGATCAGAGACCTATGATGATCCAGAATGGAGAGAACGTGACACTCAACATCAGATTAGTGTTCAGTAATCTAGCTATTAGTAACTAATATTTGCACTACAGTGGTCAAGTGGCTCAACATTCACACATATGAAATGTACCAATCAGTGGTTCTCCCCGTGGTACAGTAATGTTTGAACATTTATATTACCCTGCTACTCCCCATGCCATTCCCTGCTCATTTTTAATTATGAATACTTGTCTCTCAACATGGTGGCCGTGGATTCCCTATCCTATGACAGAAAGATTCCAATTTGTGAGGAAGTCACCGGTGTGAAAACATGGAGATGCATACTGAGAGCTATTCTTTATTTCCCATTTGAAATGCTCTGGGCCTAATCATCTCAATGGTAAAGCATTGCTGAAGTTCAAGTTCAAGACTTTTTATTTGCCGTACTAGTGCAGGGGGAATTCTTGGTCCTGCTCATCTGCACAATTGCTTATCAATTCCTGTTCCTGACTGAATGGTATAACATACTTTTGAAAATGTGAATTAATCTATGAATATGAATATACTAGTTGAATAATATAATATTAACCTGAACCTAGAAAGAACCTAGACCTAAGTCTAAAGCTATACCTCAAAATATAGCCTGTCATATCATACAGACAATTGTACATTAGCAAAGTTATTGTAAAAGTGGAGTCAAGAGGTGACGGACACTGGCAGGTGAGGGGGAGGGTGGGGTACTAGTCCAGTGCTGGTGTTGAGGGGTGGGGTACTAGTCCAGTGCTGGTGTTAGGGGGGGGGGGGGGGGTACTAGTCCAGTGCTGGTGTTGAGAGGTGGGGTACTAGTCCAGTGCTGGTGTTGGGGGGTGGGGTACTAGTCCAGTGCTGGTGTTGAGGGGCGGGGTACTAGTCCAGTGTGGTGTTGGGGGGGGGGTACTAGTCCAGTGCTGGTGGGGGCAGGGGGGGGGTACTAGTCCAGTGCTGGTGTTAGGGGTGGGGTACTAGACCAGTGCTGGTGTTGGGGGGGGGGGGGGTACTAGTCCAGTGCTGGTGTTAGGGGTGGGGTACTAGACCAGTGCTGGTGTTGGGGGGCGGGGTACTAGTCCAGTGTTGGTGTTGGGGGGGGTGGGGTACTAGTCCAGTGCTGGTGGGGGCAGGGGGGGGGTACTAGTCCAGTGCTGGTGTTGGGGGGGGGGGGGGGGGGGGGTACTAGTCCAGTGCTGTTAGGGGTGGGGTACTAGACCAGTGCTGGTGTTGGGGGGGGTACTAGTCCAGTGCTGGTGTTAGGGGTGGGGTACTAGACCAGTGCTGGTGTTGAGGGGGGTGGGGTACTAGTCCAGTGCTGGTGTTGGGGGGGGTGGAGTACTAGTCCAGTGCTGGTGTTGAGAGGTGGGGTACTAGTCCAGTGCTGGTGTTGGGGGTGGGGTACTAGTCCAGTGCTGGTGTTAGGGGTGGGGTACTAGTCCAGTGCTGGTGTTGGGGGGGTGGGGTACTAGTCCAGTGCTGGTGTAGGGGGGTGGGGTACAAGTACAGTGCTGGTGTTGGGGGGTGGGGTACTAGTCCAGTGCTGGGGGGGGCAGGGGGGGGTACTAGTCCAGTGCTGGTGTTGGGGGGGGGGGTACTAGTCCAGTGCTGTTAGGGGTGGGGTACTAGTCCAGTGCTGGTGTTAGGGGTGGGGTACTAGACCAGTGCTGGTGTTAGGGGTGGGGTACTAGTCCAGTGCTGGTGTTGGGGGGGGGGGTACTAGTCCAGTGCTGTTAGGGGTGGGGTACTAGACCAGTGCTGGTGTTGGGGGGGGGGGGGTACTAGTCCAGTGCTGTTAGGGGTGGGGTACTAGACCAGTGCTGGTGTTGAGGGGGGTGGGGTACTATTCTAGTGCTGGTGTTGGGGGGGGGGGGGTACTAGTCCAGTGCTGGTGTTAGGGGTGGGGTACTAGACCAGTGCTGGTGTTGGGGGGGGGGGTACTAGTCCAGTGCTGTTAGGGGTGGGGTACTAGACCAGTGCTGGTGTTGGGGGGGTGGGGGTGGGGTACTAGTCCAGTGCTTGGGGAGGGGGTGGGGTACTAGTCCAGTGCTGGTGTTGGGGGGGGGGGGGTACTAGTCCAGTGCTGGTGTTAGGGGTGGGGTACTAGACCAGTGCTGGTGTTGGGGGGGGGGGTACTAGTCCAGTGCTGTTAGGGGTGGGGTACTAGACCAGTGCTGGTGTTGGGGGGGTGGGGGTGGGGTACTAGTCCAGTGCTTGGGGAGGGGGTGGGGTACTAGTCCAGTGCTGGTGTTAGGGGGGGGGTACTAGTCCAGTGCTGGTGTTGGGGGGGGGGTACTAGACCAGTGCTGGTGTTGGGGGGGGGGGGTACTAGTCCAGTGTGGTGTTGGGGGGGGGGGGGTACTAGACCAGTGCTGGTGTTGGGGGGGGGGGGGTACTAGTCCAGTGCTGTTAGGGGTGGGGTACTAGACCAGTGCTGGTGTTAGGGGGGGGGGGGTACTAGTCCAGTGCTGGTGTTGGGGGGGTGGGGTACTAGTCCAGTGCTGGTGTTAGGGGTGTGGTACTAGACCAGTGCTGGTGTTAGGGGGGGGGGGTACTAGTCCAGTGCTGGTGTTAGGGGGGGGGTACTAGTCCAGTGCTGGTGTTAGGGGGGGGGTACTAGTCCAGTGCTGGTGTTAGGGGGGGGGGTACTAGTCCAGTGCTGGTGTTGGGGGGCGGGGTACTAGTCCAGTGCTGGTGTTGGGGGGGGGGGTACTAGACCAGTGCTGGTGTTGGGGGGGGGGGGTACTAGTCCAGTGCTGGTGTTAGGGGGGGGGTACTAGTCCAGTGCTGGTGTTGGGGGGCGGGGTACTAGTCCAGTGTTGGTGTTAGGGGGGGGTACTAGTCCAGTGCTGGTGTTGGGGGGGGGGGGTACTAGTCCAGTGCTGGTGTTGGGGGGGGGGGGGGGTACTAGTCCAGTGCTGTTAGGGGTGGGGTACTAGACCAGTGCTGGTGTTGGGGGGGGTACTAGTCCAGTGCTGGTGTTAGGGGTGGGGTACTAGACCAGTGCTGGTGTTGAGGGGGGTGGGGTACTAGTCCAGTGCTGGTGTTGGGGGGTGGGGTACTAGACCAGTGCTGGTGTTGAGGGGGGTGGGGTACTAGTCCAGTGCTGGTGTTAGGGGGGGGGTACTAGTCCAGTGCTGGTGTTGGGGGGGGGGGGGGGTACTAGTCCAGCAGGGGCTTGCAGGTCATTGCTTATCAGGAATAATGTTTCATACAGAAACAAAACCTACTATCAGAGATCTGTATTCAAGTGACCTGATGCGAGCGCTGAAAGTACGATCACTTACAATATGTGCATGAAAAAGCTGATAAGAGGATCTACTGTAAGTGCAGGACCGGCCCTAGGGTTTAAGGTGAGGGGGCCATGGTGGCAGCCAACAGGGCCCCACACATAGTGTGTGGTCTGCATGTTGCTATCACCAGCGCTAAGTGCTCTAAATATGAAAACAGACAGGATAATACAGTATTACTGTAGCTTTCTACAGTGTGTATCAGAACAGACCGTGTACGGTATGAATATCTAAGGTTCTTTCAGCGATGCTCCCATATGTTCCCAATGCACTCGGCTCACGGTTTAATCTGAGAGATTGAAGCCTTTCAACTGTAACAGATTAGCGCGAACATAACGTTGCACTTGGGGCCCAGCGGACAGACAAGACCTGCAGCCGGAGCCACGCCTCCTGATGGGGGAGCCCCACCTCCTGATGGCGGAGGCCCCACCTCCTGATCAATCAATCAATCAAAGCTTTATTTGTATAGCGCATTTCATACCCAGAGGCAACACAATGCCCTTTACAGAGAACAAGGGAGGTGGGTATACGACCCACCTCTACATATTCCAGAGGGAAGCAAAACCAGTATCACCCGGGGGCCAGATAAGTGAGCTGTAAAAATTCTTCCCTGACCCCTCTCAACAAGGCGATCGAGCAAGCTCCTGGAGTATGTTTGTCTGACGGCTAAGAACATTTATAAAGCAATATGATGGGGGAGCCCCACCTCCTGATGGGGGAGCCCCACACCTCCTGATGGGGGAGCCACACCTCCTGATGGAAGAGACCCACCTCCTGATGGAGGAGCCACACCTCCTGATGGTCGCGACCAGCCGAGCATCATGCAGCCGGAAATCAACGGCAACCGGTGAGGTGTAACACCGTTGAGTCCAACACAGATATCAGCCTCGTTCGGAAGCTACTGATTTATGAGGGCTAGAAACTATCGGCCTACTGTAAGACAAATACAAGAGAATAAACTGTATGAAATAACGCAAGCAAAAGACCACATTAAAAAATCAGTTTTTAATACTTTGTATTGCATATTATACAGATTATGAAACAAATACACAAACGTATTAAGACTACATGAAAGTATATTTCAAACAGTGCTTTAATTAGTTCTCATTATTTCCGTTATATACAACAACACGACAACTTTTACTAGGCTCCTCTTAAAGAGACTGGTCAGTGGTTTCATTCTCATGTCACCACCCTAAAACATTTAAAAACAGAAGAATCTTCCTAACGACTCTACAATAAACATAGTCAGCAAAGACAATGGAAGTCGTCATTGAAATACATTGTGACGCTGTGGTTTTGGGACATTGAGAGAGGGGTGGGGGGGGGAGGGTGTTAACCGGCTACAGGGTCTCCCTCCAGGACTGCAGGGGTTTGGAGGGTGATTGGGTGCTGTATGTGTTCATGTTTGGTTGCTTGCTTAATGGGTAATAGGGGGAGATGGATAAGGGGGTGGGGTGGGGGGTAGAGGGATGTTAGTGAGGGATGGAAGTCATGTTGGGTTGAGTTAAGGGACATGTGGAGAGTTGTGATACGAGAGAGAGAGAGAGAGAGAGAGAGAGATAGAGAGAGAGAGAGAGAGAGAGAGAGAGAGATTTGCAGTTCAGTGTTGGGCAGCTTTAGCCAGTAAAACTGGGCAAAAAACAGATAGTCCAAGTCATCTGAATCTGTACTAGCTACCACTGTGACGCCACAATACACTGAAGTCCCAGAAGTCCTCATTTGCATATCAAATGAGTGGTCTATTGAGCAAAAATAATTAAACCATCATATGACCGAGTACAGTACATCATTGTAGTCTTCTTATTATATACATACATCTATACCGTAGATCTAAACTTCCAAATCAAAGCAATGGCAATTCAGTGACAAGTTTCAATTTCATAAAGCAACAATGTATGTATGACAGGAAGTAAGAAAGACGAAAAAGTGCATTGGTGTTTTTCCTCACAGTCAATAGGAGACAACCGGATCAAACACTGATATCTTGGAAGGTCCATACAGTAGATGTTGAAAACATTCAGGGCACTACAATGCCTTGGGGATAAATGTGCAGTCCTTAGAAGGCGAGGGTCCCTATGGGCTCTCCGCCTCTTCTCCAGCGCCCAAATGATCTCTGGGTATCTCCTCTGCGGCCGGTTTCTCCTGTTTACCCTCTGGTCTTTCCTGTGAGACTGTCCCCAGCACTTTGGCACTGTGCTCTTGAGCTTTGGCCCTGAGTGCCGCGATGCTGTTCTCTCTCATTTCCTCTTTAGAAATGGGCGTCTTGTCCTCCGTTCTCTCCTCCTCCGCCTCGCTCGCTTCTGCCCTCTGAGCGCTCGGCTGTGGGGGGGCGTCTGTCTTCCCTGTCGGCTGGACTACCGCCTCCATGGATTTTTTGTGCATCCCTGCAAAGAATTGTGGGCATTCTGATTTAGAAAAGCGTCTGCTGATTGGAAAGCCATCTTGAACTGAAAATAGTAAACAAAGAAACAGATCTGATTTAGCGACAGCAGGAACAGCGGTCAAACGGTATGGATGCATGGTCAAGTGCACACTTCATTCAGGATGTTGTTTTTAAAATCTATTCAGCTGTATCGTAAGAGAAGAGCAACACCTTCACTCACACAGAGCGGCCTATTCGCAGAAGCAGGTGGGCTACTCTATGTGTGTGGTGTGAGGAGAGGGGCGGGGCAGAGGTGGGGGGACGAGAGCGTGAAATGAAAACAGAGGGGAGGAGCCTGTAAAGTCACGTGGCCTCGCTTACCCAGCAGCCACGGGGCGCAGGAGTCCATGATGCCGTCCTTGGCGGACTTGAGGATGGACTCGGGGAGGGGGATGGAGTGGCGCACCATGGCTCCGTAGAGCCCGTACTCCGCCATGACGCTGCTGCGACCCCAGCACTTCTCACGCTTTCTCCACTTGGCCCGGCGGTTCTGGAACCACACCTGTGAGACCCGAGAGGACCGCGGTCAGCGCCACGCAAAAGAACCCAACCTCGGTTTCTAACCGTATAACAAGACTGTTTGGGCTTTACTTTTTCTATTTTGCTCACGTATTTGCGTTGCTGTTGAGCTTGATCGGATAGGTACTCGGATGTCTGTAGCCTAGTGTTTAAGGGGCCGTGTGTGAGAGATTGGTAAATGGTAAATGGACTGCACTTATAGAGCGCTTTTCCATCTTAGCGGCACTCAAAGCGCTTTACAATGGCCTCTCATTCACCCATTCACACACACATTCACACACCAATAGCGGTAGCTGCCATGCAAGGTGCTAACCTGCTCATTGGGAGCAATTTGGGGTTAGGTGTCTTCCTCAAAGACACTTCGACATGTGGATAGTGGGAGCTGGGATTCGAACCGCTGACCCTTCGATCACTGAACAATCCGCTCTACCAACTGAGTTTAAGGGGCCGTGTGTGAGAGATTAGGCATTATCCAAGTTAAACACTGATGCGATCTGAATCAGATCATTGATTTCCCATACTGGCCAACGGGTGTGAGTGATCCCTGCCCCTGTGAATGATCAGACTCCAGAGCCCAGTGTCAGGATCCCCACTGGCTCTGGAAGCCTGTGGATGGATAGTCAGTCCTGACACATCAGGTCAAGATACTTCACTTGCCCCCTGCCAAGACCGGTCCTTCATGACTACTGCTTGGGCTCCCTGGCGATCAGTCAAGTCAGTGAGATGCCAAATTGATTTCATAGCACAACACACACAGAGCTGTTAAGCAGCCTCCTTGGCCGTCCCTGATGGCGGCGCGTAGATTGCAAAAATAAGAGAGGAGGCACGAGCGCACGGGGTCCGATGGGGGGGGACAGACATTAAATTGAAAATGATCAAAACCGTTCAAACCTTTTTCTGGCAATTCTGGTGATAGCCCTTATTTCATACAAGATACTTTTTTATGAGAAATTGCTTCTCTGGCACTCAAAGGAAGCCAGTGTGGAAGCGGCGAGGAGCAGCGACCCCTGGGGCACACGGAGACTGATTGAAAAATAAGTTAATTTCAGCCCCAATCGATGGTGGACAGGCGGCAAATATCACGGGAAATTAAACGAGCCGGACTCGGGGGAGCGTTGCTATTGACCCGTGCTAATAAATTCAATGTAGTTATTTCATTTGAACTCCCCGCGTCTCCAGCCAGCCTCCCACCGGAACGAGGCGAGCTCGTCTGATTTAACTAATTACACTCGATGAGAAAATTGGGTGTTAATTTTATTTAGGATTGGAATAGTGCCTGGGGTTATTTATTTATTTCCTTATTATTTATTCGCGACGGAGAGCCGTAATGAGAAGGAAATGAAAAGGCGCCCGGGCAGATGGATGGTCCGGGTCACACCGCAATCTCCCTCCGCCTTGATTGCTTGATTAGGTCGTTAGTGCTTCTTCTCCCAGAACAAATTGTTTCACATCCAACTGCGAGATTATCTGCTCTGGCGAGGAAGCTGCAGTGCTGTCTTTGTTCAGACAGGGGTAGAGGCAGCATTGATCGATTTACGTGGGCTACAACATTAAGAGGCTAACTATTTCAGCAAGTGCGAGCATTTTCTAAGCCCTTATCACACCACTTTACATGATTCCTTTAGTGTGGCTGTAAATTGTAATTCCAGGTGGGCAAAGCATTAACTTGACAGGCCGAGGCATCCATAGCCTAGCCTACTGATATAGGCTAAATAAATAAACAAATAATATTAATACTAATAATAGCAATAATAAACTTGTGCACTCATGAATGTTAGTTCCTATAACTACTGTAGCCTATATGACTCCATGAAGACAGCGCGAATAATAGGTCTACTGCTGATTAGTAGGCTATGTTCACAAGGAAAAGCTATGAGCGTTAGTAAAGCCAGGCCTTTCTAAAAAGCCACGTAGCCTACGTTAGCATCTGGAAAGCCCAATAGTGTATAAACACGCTTTTGTGTCTAGACCTGCCTTTGTCATGTTATAAGACTAATTTATCCACAATGGTCATCATCATTGGCTCAAAACTCATATCATGAAAAAAATATAATGAATCACCAAATGTCAATAAAGTATCTATCTAATCAAACGAAGGTAGGTTATGTTAAAAAGTAAACCCAAACGAAATGGCATAGGTACGCATATATGTCTCTAAACCCAGTGGAACAGAAAGCCATGCCTGTATCCTGTCTTCAGGCAGCTCCGTTTTCATGGCCAGCATCTCTCGCGCGTACACATCCGGGTAGTGGGCCTCGTTAAAGGCCTTCTCCAGCTCCTCCAGCTGATACGAGGTGAATATTGTGCTGCGAAAATAAACAGGTGTCAGACTCGGACGTGAAAGTAAAGCTAAGAATTTCCAACCCATGTCCCTTTTCTTTGAATGGTCCCTCTATTCAGGATGTGGGATAGACTGACACATGCCCACGGTGACAAGAGGGCAAATGCATTTCCAATTGTGTGCTTATTAAATGCACTGACATCATATTTAAATGCACTGGTTCTAATAGCTAAAATATTTAAATGCACTGGTTCTGATGGCAAAAATATGTCTATGTCTATGCATATGTATGTGTAGGCTATATATGTATATGTAAGGCTAATTGTGCAATAGGCTACACCAACATTAGTAGGCTAGTTATAGCTAAATACCAAATAGACTCAAAATACATATTTAAATACATTACTGAAAACACTTCCAAATGTATTGTCTTATCAAGTTTTCGAAACGATACATTCACTAGTTTACTCACACAGAATCGTCATACAATATTGGATTGATCATTTGTTGATAATTGATAATTTATCTTGCAATGCTTACCGGTGACGTCTCTTCTTTCGTTTCTTGCTCTGACTTATTGAAGACTTTGAAAGGTTTCGTTCACTCGATGACAAATCCTCAGAGTCTGTGAATATGACAACAATCTTACAATAAGCTTCATGAAATGGGGTTTATTATGTTATCCATTAATGCAATGTGTTTGACCCGTGAGTCAAGCTGGTGTAAAATATCTCACATTGCCATAAATGCATAGATGAACGAATGGTATGATAATTAGGGTCTAATTATAATTTTCACACACCTATCAATAGCAGTATTAAACTGCATTGGACGACTAGGTCACATATCTTATTCTTTATGATCACATTGTAACTTGGTGTTAATCTTTGTTTTATTTCACAAGTAGTACTGAGTAAATGTAGTAAATGTACAAAGCTACACCAAGATGTAATAATAATAATAATAATATAAATAATATTAGGCTGCTAATAATAAAGAACATCATACGAATACACATAATAGTGTAATATCATGTACATAAGGATAATATAGCCTACCTACTACTGATACTAAATAATAGCTAATAATAATAATAATAATAGCAAGAATGATGACAATAATTAGCCTATAATAATAAGCTAATAATAATATAGCCTAAGTAGCTTACTAATAGTAGGCTACTAGCCTACTACTACTACTACTACTACTACTACAACTACTACTACTAGGCTACTACTAATAGCCTAATAATAATAATAATAACAATACTACTAATAGCCTAACAATAATAATAATAGGCTATTAACAATAATAATAACATGAAATACAACAACTAGGTACTAATAGCCTTATAAATGTAGGTTGAAATAGGCTAATAGCCTAACAATCAAATAGGTTATTTAATGAACAATAAATGTTGATGAAATCTTTGTCCACCTGAGCTGGCGGACTGGCTCGCGTCCAGGGATCCCACCGTTCTGCTGTGGGGCTGCAGGTGAACGTTCTGCGCGTCCGATAGGACCTCCAAAAATGCCGGCTGGCCGTAGAATGAAGGGATTCCTCCAGGGCCAATTAATCCCATCCCAACTCCAATACCAACGGGGCCAAGCATGGACCTGGCGGCAAGCAGGTGAGCCCCAGCTGGGAAAGAATCCAGGCCAGTCCTCGGGGCCGCGGAAGGCTCTTTATTCAGACCCAATATCTCCTGGATCCCGAAGCCCGTGCATCTGGGCGGACGTGTGGCGCTGCTCTTTGGTTGTTGGTGGCTGTTAGTCCCTCCGTTTGCACCGAGAGTGGTCGATTTCGATATATTCAAAGTTTCCGACAATAGAGTGCCTTGTTTACCTGTCATGGTGACTTTGATAGTGTTCCCTATTTTATCTGCTCATAGGTCGAGCCCCAGCGCGCGATCCACGGTGTAACACCCGGGATCCCTCTAGAAAATGGTATTTTTATCCAACAGGTCCATCCCAACAGGTCCATCCCAACAGGTCCATCCCAACAGCAGTCAGAACCCAGCAGCCAATCAGCTGCGAGGAAGCCATTCGGAATTCCTGCGGATCATGTAGG
This sequence comes from Borostomias antarcticus, assembly GCF_949987555.1. NCBI lineage: Eukaryota > Metazoa > Chordata > Actinopteri > Stomiiformes > Stomiidae > Borostomias > Borostomias antarcticus. The sequence goes on along the minus strand of NC_140238.1, from coordinate 2,471,932 downwards.
CATTACGCGCTCGCGGATATGCATTTATACCCGAGGACCTGAAGCACAGCATGCAGGGCGACTGCACCAGGACGACCCAACGATAAAGATTACTGAGAAATGGTGAGAAAAGAGGACAGACTCGGAAAACCGTCTAGTGTAAGAAGAGCTGATTGAAGAATTTAATAAAATACATAGCCTAAATATTACCGCATGCCTTATTGGAAAAGGGTAATATAATTCAGCCTTTGCAATTTTGTATGAAATAAATTATGAAGAATAAAATGAATTAATAGGCTACCATTTTTGCGTAGCCTATTCAACACCAGGCCAGCTTCTGGTAGCTTCTATATTATCTCCGAGCCATCTTCTCTCGCCCTCATGGATAACCGTAATGCATGGGTATCCAGATGCTATGGAAAACCATCACACGGAAATCAAAGGCCCTGAAAATCGACAGCTGGACGATATCTTGATCTTGATAATCCCACAGCAGCATACATGACAGATTAAATCAGAGGGATATTTCACAGGAGAAAAAAAACAAATGTTAAAGAATGTGGGCCACCGGTGTTAGATCTACAACAGCTACGCTATTTATGTTATTGGGCAAGATTTATCTTGAGATGTGGCATTGTATAACGGCATCGACTTAAAATGTATTTTATGTAGTGTCTAGAATTAATATCGAGATAACGACATGGAAAAGAAGTGAGAACATTCAGTCACATATAGCCTAGTCCTAAACCAGGGAGATAGTATTTTTACTAAACATTTTAAGCAATTTAATCAATGTTAAAGTATTACATAATTGTCCCACGAGTAGATAGTCTTTTTAAATTAATAATCCCCTGTTCAATAAATCTATTTTATTTATAGAAATAGAGATTAAGGCACGAGAGTCTATTTTGCATTTCAGATAGGCCTAACATTTATTTGATTATTTCACAACGTATTAAATCTATTTCGACTAACAGTAGCCTATGTTATCAAATAATCAAAAGTGCTGGTTCCCCCCGTTTCTAGTTTCTAAAAATAAATAAATAAATAGTTATGTACTCAAACTCGCCTCTCTCATGTTCTTCTCACCTAAGTCTGCGATAGGACACTTGACTAATAAAAAGTAAGAAAATGAATATTATTTGATGATATATTATAGCCTCAACAGTCTTCCATTCTGTTTGTAGTCCACTTTGTCAGTGAAATGAAGATCCTTGCGAATCAAACGGCTCACACTCAACCATACAATACTGTAGGCCTAATTGGATGGCCCTTACATTTAGAATATTTTATTTTTCCCTGAATCATTTTGCTCACATTAAAAAAAAGATAGGCCTATGTCTATTATTAGGCTAGTTATCATTCAATTGCAGATATTTGATGTTTTGAGATCATTTGTGGCACATGTTTGGAAATCTGGACAGATAATCACACCAAGATAATGTATGATCATGAGTTTAAAATCAGCTAACACCAATCTTGAAAACACCAAAGTGCAGTTTGCTGACGCATGGATGGTGATGAAAGCAGCGCATCAGGTGCGCCACTGGCACGCGCTGTAATTGGCGCGTGGCATGAACATTTGCTTATCAGGGTTTTGTTAAATGAAATCCATATGGCGGTGCCAAATCCCAAGAGGTCCTGGCGTTTATTTTTAACTTCATATCACTCAACGATTTAAAATCTAAAATAATAAGCAGTTAGGTCTGTAGGCTACGCGCGGATTTTAAATGGATCCACAATACGTTGGTAAAACGCATTTTGCAGTAAGGATAAAGGCATTTCCTTATACTGCAATCTGATTTTAATATTGATGAGAAGTCAGTGAATAGTTTATTAAATCTATCTATAATTTCCAGTAAGCCTAAAATCATTTAGTGACATATTGCATATTTTCTGTCATGATACTGCATGTTGAGTGAGTCCAACTAATTGTCCATGACTAGCCTATGACATACCACATAAAGAGTACGACATGAGTAATCTTCTTCGCAAAGTCATATTTTTACAGCAAACACATAAAATTGAGCCACTGATTACGAGAGAAAAATATTACTGCTGCAATTACTGGATGGCCAGTTGAAACTAATTAGAGGCTATTAAGTTGACATTTCATTAATGAAGAAATCAATGTTATCAGGGTATGGTAATGAAGCATCACCCAGTCAAGATAAAGCCATCTATCCCAGTGGAACAGTGAGTTAAGATGACCTGTCAATTACAGGCAGTTCGCTCCCCACCACCATTTCTGGCCTAATCTACCGCTGCTTTGTTGCTTATTGTTGGTAGAGGAGCTCTCTCTTTCTCTCTATTGCTTTTAATAATCCATCTCCATATGAAAATGACTCCTGCCTGATTTACATGCACAGGACAGGCTAACTAATAAGGCTCTAGATTAAGGGAAGATTTAGCTCAGTCATTCGTGTAGATTGGGTTGCCCATCAAAGACCACAAGATCTGACAGCTGCAGATTAAAAGAAACAGCTGTTGCCAAAAATTGTTTGCCCCCCCCACCCCCCTCCCCTCCTTTCCCCATCTTGTTAGGAGAGTTGTGTATAATGCAATGTAATAATCATGTAATGTAATTATGTAACCCTAGAAGTGGATGTGTACTCAACTCAAACCAAGGGTGATCCAATGCTCTCCATATAGGTTCATTAGATAGTTATGTGGCAGGCCGAGCGGATAACTCGATCGCCAAATCCTCAAATTGTCCGTAATGATCTGCTCTCGCCATTGCCTGTGGTTCATACGGTCCTCCCAGAGAAAGGATGGCCATCCTGACCTTCCAACCAACGGGTATTCAGAATACCGCAGCGGATCACTCTCAATTTAAACATCCAAAAGTTGCAAACAAAAGCCGCCCACCTGCAATGAATAGCAATAGATTCTGCCCTCATACTGATTGGAAAAACTTGACGTGTATTTGTGATAATGAATCCGTAAAGAAGTTTCTCTTACGAGCAAGGTCAGTGGATAATGGGCTTTCCAACGGGGCTGTAACAGTAGCATAGCTATGCATTAGGCCAGCCCCTGCAGATTGCTGCTTGGTACTTCATACTGTGCAATCAAAATGAAGGATCACCCGCGCTCACACGCACACATCTACATTCGCCCTTTCCAATGCAGACAGAATGAATGGGGAGCGGGATTTTCTCTCCTTTACCCTGTACAAGCGCACCCGGCGAGGTAGTTCCAAACACATTTCTGTGATTCAGCCCGTTAATAGTGCTGAATCAAGCGCCTCCCTCGGTGGGGAGACAGCCTGATGACAGCACACATCTTGTGCCGCGTCAGGGAAAAACTAAAACACTGCTGAAGAGCTTCTGCCCCCCCCCAAAAAGCGCTGCCAAGGGTGTGATGACCCCCTGACGCAGACCGAGTTTGCTAGCTCCAGTTTTCTCATGCCTCCTCCTCAATGGCGTGTTTGGGAGCTGCCCGTCGACATTGCTTAATTAGGCGAGGAGTTGATTAATTTGCACTAATTGACAGCTAATTAAAGGCCTGAGGGCACATCGGATTGACGTTTGCCGAGGACGGCGAGGCTCTGCGGGGTCAAGGCGATGCACTGAGGCTGGATGGAGGGAGGCCCTCCCCCCTATACGGGTGACCTCTCCGCGTGAAACGACCTGCCCCTCCGGGGGCGCGTCTGGGACGGCCGGAGGCTGCAGGCTGACAGGCTCCGTATTGGGGACGTCAGGTCACTTACCGTGTCAACGCTCAGGAGACTGAACCCCGCGCATCGGTCAATATCAACAAGTGTTATTAACCAGTTATTAACCAGTGGACGGACCAGTTAGTCAGGCGCCATAAGGTCGACACATTCACCAGACAATCTCCTGAGGTAAACCGCATACGACAGAACCTGTATCTACGTGTACAGTGCTGCTAATGTGACTTAAGTAACACAGTACGACGTTTACAACGGTATACAGCACGCTACCTCTGCATACAGTGTTGGCCGAGAGGCTGCTTACACTGTACATATGAGCTGTACATTCCTACCCATCAGGACACGCCGGGCCTCTTGCTGACCCCTCCCCAGCCCACCACGGCTGTCCCTCAATCCCAGGACAGGACAGTCTAGTACAAACAGAAAAAAACACAGTCTGGGAATGGGGGGAATTATATAAATAATCCATATTTTCCAAGGGGTGAAGCAGGGTCTGTGTGAGAGGCAGGGGGTGCAGCCACTTTGGGCGGCCTCTGTCCGTGTGAATCGGAAAGACAATTAGGGGGTTATGAGCAGCCCGTGGAGATGTGTAACTTGCGGAGGGCCAGCGCAGCGCGGCCCCTGTGACATCTCCAGCAGGGAACAGGCCGAGGCGTTGTCTTACCTAATTACGCAGGACGGACTCCCTTTCGTTTCACATTCAGCATGCCTGTCTGGTTCCTTTTTTTACCCGGCCACTAGCTCCGACGTCGCTGGAAGTGTGCTAATTAGAGAAGAAATGGTCCTAGTAATTATGTCAACTCTCGTTAACGGGGATGACAATGAGTAATATTATTTTTACGCAATGTTTTGTGTAGGGCCTCTACCTCCAATGCTCATTAGATGAAAAAGTTCCTATGTGCTGCATGGGGGGGGGGTGCTTTCATGTCAGAGTTCCTTACGTGTCCAGACCTAGGCTACAGAAGTGCTGTAGTTCACTATGGAGTGGCACAGGCTTGAAATTATTGCCCTAATTAAAAGTTTGCTTACGCTAGAAAAACGTTCATTTCAGAAATAAAAGTTTATTTTTAGGCCTCTTGTTCTGAATAGAACAGATTCGAATAGGATTCACTGTTACTAATTATAACTTATTTTCTCTTCTTTTCATGTGAAGACTTTATTACACATATTTCACAAATTGCAAAAAATGTAAATAATGTTAAAAATAGAAATAAGAATAGAATAAATAGATAATATACACTCCAAACAGTCCTACAGGCTAACGGGAGATCTTAACACCCCGCCTTTTCAAATCATAAAAAAAAAGTAAATGGAACTGTCTTTGATGACAACAGATGTAGAAATCATGGGTCAAAAGCATTTGCAGATTTTTGATCCTCCAAAGAAACACCAGCAGCGACTGAGCCGCGCTATCGGCTGGTATCACTATCCTTGGCTGGTATCACTATCCTTGGCTGGTATCACTATCCAAAAAAACAAGGTCTCGGAGCTTCGTAGTGGTGGTGGTGGCAGCTTGGTGTGTTCATAAAGGCGTGGGGTCAAGACTCTTCTCCTGCTCCCTGGCCAGTAGGTGCCATTGTGGTTTGCAGACGAATGAAGAGCTCCTCACTTCTTAGGTCTCTCCAGGATGTTCAGAAACTTCCCTCTGGTCATTTCCCTCGCTGGCGAGAAAGAAGACACAAACATTACTCTCCTTGAATATCAACTGTTTCAAAACATTCTGGAAAACCTCTTTGTTAAAGTTTGAAGTCCACTTGACCTGGGGTTTAGACTGAGACACGCTACCTCGGTTCCTTACTTCAGAGTGGGGCCACTTGGTAATGCAAAGCATGTATTTAATTTGTGAGTTGTCGAATGGGGAGGTAATTTATACGAACATCTGTTCATTCCGGACATGGAAAACAACATAAGACGCAAACTTGTGCGACCAAAAAGACACCGCTTCTGATTGCAAGGCATTGTTTCAAGGCAGCCAGATGCAGGGTATTCATGCATGTCTGCCTCTGTGTGTGTTAGAAAGAGAGAAAGAAAGAGCGAGACAGAGAGAGAGAGAGAGAGAGAGAGAGAGAGAGAGAGAAAGAAAGAGAGCGAGAGAGAGAGAGAGAGAGAAAGAAAGAGAGCGAGAGAGAGAGAGAGAGAGAGAGAGAGAGAGTGGTTTTCATAGATATTCTGCAGATCCCTACTGTGAGCCTATGAATCCATTAATTTTTGTCTACATTCTACTTTATGATTCATATATCAATTTCCTTGAAATGAAAGGAAGTGTATGAATTAGGACTATTACAAAATGTCTGGAGAAGCAGAGACGAACTGGAACACAAGCCTACACTGAACAGTGACCTAACGCCAGGGTGCTTGGTGAGAATCTACACATATGGACAAAGGTATTGGGACACCTACACATTACACCTACAGGAGCTTTTATGACATCATTTTCTAAATTCATAGGCATTAATATGGAGTTGGTCCCCCCTTTGCAGGGGCCTTCCCCCAAACTGTCCCCACAAAGTTGGAAGCATAGAATTGTCCAAAATGTCTTGGTAAACCGAAGCATTAACATTTCCCTTCACTGGAACTATACTAAGGGGCTTAGCCACACCCCAGAAAAAGTTTGGGGAAGGCCCTTTTCTGTTCCAGCATGACTGTGCCCCAGTGCACAAATTTTAATTTCCTTCGGGATAAATAAAGTGAATCAAATCAAATCAAATCAAATCAAGGTCCATAAAGGGATGGTTGGGTGAGGTTGGTGTGGAAGAACTTGACTGGCCCGCACAGAGCCCTGACCTCAACCCCATCAAACACCTTTGGGATGAACTAGAACGGAGATTGCGAGCTGGGCTCTCTCGCCCAACATCAGTGTCTGACCTCACAAATGCTCTTCTGGGCAACTATTCCCACAGACACGCTCCAAAATCTTGTAGAAAGCCTTCCCAGAAGAGTGGAAGCTGTCATAGCTGCAAAGTGGGGACCGACTCCATATTAATGCCTATGAACTTACAATGGGAGGTCATAATTAGTAATAATAATGTATACAAGGCCTGTGTTGGATGAGGGCCAGGCCCCCTCAACAACAGACAAGCCCCCACCGAAGGCATTTTATAACTCAGGCCTTATCTGGTGTGAATCCTATCAGGAGGCTTTCAGTCCATAATGGAGGCTCCAGGGATGTTCCTCCAGCATCGCTACCAACCCTGGAGAAGACTCCTCCAGTTGCTTAATTTCTCTTCGCTTGCGATACAAAAAAAAGAAAAAAAGACCAGGGCCTCTCAGCACCTGTGGAGGTTCAGAGGACGGGGCAGGGGTGACCGGAGTGAATTTAAACAATCGATACAGATCATTACATTTTACATTACAGTCATTTAGCAGACGCTTTTATCCAAAGCGACTAACAATAATTGCATTTAACGTAGGAAAAGCTAATGTACTACTACTTGCTAGAACTCACAAATGCATCTTCCTTCTAAAACAAGTGACCAAGAGCATAATCTAGTGATCACAGTGCAGACAAACGGCAGTTGTGAGTTAGGTGGAAAGGGTGAGCGTCTGGAGCCAAGAGCGTATACAGACGATCATCAGCTCACACCACCAGCTTGAGTGAGTACAGTAAGTAAGTAGCCTTGAGAACCAATGGTTCTGGAGTCTAGTGAGCCATAGGGCAGGAGCCTGTCTCCTGGTTCCTTAGCGTGAGGCAGCTTGATGTCCGAGTCCACCCCCTGGACATGACGCTAGCAACCCTTGTTGCTTGCTGAGTGCCAAGCAGGGAGGCATCGGGCACCATGTTTTATAGTCTTCGGTATGACTCGGCCGGGGATCGAACCCCCAACCCCCCAATCTCAGGACGGGCACTACCTACAACCACTGAGCTGGTGAAATCTACTTGAGGCCTAACGTCCCAACTGTGTTCAGCTGGTCCGTCCGCCCCGTGTTCAGGGAGACGTCACGGAGACACGGCAGCGAGAGAGACCGGAGAGACCTTCTGTGCTCAGCCCAACACCAGAGCTAATGAGAAGCTGCGTCCCGCCCGACTGTTGTGACCGTGACGCGTGGTGAACGGGTTTCGCTGGACAATGAAAAAGCAGGAAGGGGGGGGGGGGGGGGGGGGGCATTGTGAATTGAGATGACCCCACGCAGAATGTTAACGCCACGTCTGGGGCGCCAGGGCTGCGTCACCTCCGCGGTGTCCATCATCAGGTTAAACCTGATGCTAATTGGATTGGGATGGATTAATTTGGCGCGGCGCTGTCTCTTTAAATAACGGCAAACACAGTCATCAGGGCCCCGGGACCGACGGACGGAGACCGAAAGAGGGATGAGGCTATTAAAAATCAGATGAGATCAAACGAATTAGGATGACCCCAAAAACCACAGGTGCGCAGACATCGCCATCGAGCTTATATTAGATTACAAAATTAACTGTTGCAAGCAACGTGAAATGTGAAGTTTCAGCAGCGCATTATTGTGTAATACCGTAAACGTAATACCGTAAACACAGGGAATGTCACGGTTCTAATACCGTGGACATTTTATAGCGCGGTTCACGGTTCTATGGTAACCGTCTCATCCCCACTTGACGCTGAGGGGAGGGAGGGGATGGAGCAGGAAGAAGGTGCTCAGGCCACGCCTCTTCATCCCCCGGTCTCATCTCTGGTGCGGGTCTTACTGGATGAGTTCGTTATATGGACCACTGGCTCCTGGAGAGGCTCGCTAATGGGAGACTCCCAGTGGGTCGTCCCTCATCCCTCTCTCTCTCTATCCGCTGGTCTCCCAGCGTCTCTATCCCCCTGCTCCCTCTCTCCTTCTCTATCCTCCTGGTCTGTCTCTCTCTCTCTTTCGTCTTGGTCTCTCTCTCTTTCTCTCTCTCCATCTTCCTGGTCTGTCTCTCTCGCTCCCTCTCTCCATCCTCCTGGTCTGTCTCTTTCTCTCTCCACCTCCCTGGTCTGTTTCTCTTTTTCTTTTTCCATCCTCCCTGGTCTCTCTCTCTTTCTCTCTCCCTCTCCGTCTTTCTCTCCACCCTCCTGGTCTTTCTCTCTCCCTCCATCCTCCTGGTCTGCCTCTCTCTCCCCTCTCTCTCTCTCTCTTTCTCTTCACCTCCCTGGTGTCTCTCTCTCTCTCTCTCCACCTCCCGTGTGTCTCTCTCTCTCTCCACCTCCCTGGTGTCTGTCTCTCTCTCTCTCCACCTCCCTGGTCTCTCTCTCTCCACCTCCCCGGTGTGTGTCTCTCTCTCTCCCCCTCCCTGGTCTCTCTCTCTCTCCACCTCCCTGGTGTCTCTCTCTCTCTCTCTCTCTCTCTCTCACTCTCCCCCTCCCTGGTCTCTCTCTCTCCCCCTCCCTGGTGTGTGTATCCAGCCTATAGCGGTACTCAGTCAGGGCAGTTCTCTCAGAGACCTCTTCTGAGCCCCTCATTCATTAGTTCCCTGTAGTCCGTCACATAGGAACTCAAATCATTCATTAGTTCCCTGTAGTCCGTCACATAGGAACTCAAATCATTCATTAGTTCACCGTAGCCGTCACATAGGAACTCAAATCATCTGCATCGTCTGTCTCAGTCTGATTAAGCGTGTTAGGAGAACGGCGTAGGAAGACACCATCAGTCACTACAAAAAACCTACACACAGACAAGCAAAAAACCTACACACAGACAAGCAAAAAACCTACACAGACAAGCAAAGGCAAAAACATGCACCCACACAAAGAGGAAAGACTGGGCAGTAGAGAACAGCATATGGGATGGAACATTCTCAACTCCACACAGGAATGTTCACTCACTGAGAACACACACACACACACGCACACGCACACGCACACACACACACACACACACGTTTTGTCACAGGCCAGCGGAGATCAATACTGATTAGAGGGAGTTAGAGATTTGTTTAGTTGATTAGGAAAGGTCAATTACTAATTCTGTACTAAGTTAATCAGCAGCTTGTTCCAAGCCGCCATCCATACTAGATGACAGCCTATGGATTGCGAGGGCCGTGCTGATAGGCTGCTTCCTAAGCCCCGCCCAGACAGGTGTAAACCCTGTGCATGACCGACGATAGAAAATCCTCCCAAACTAAAGCTACGGTCCATTTCCTTCCTTTGTCGTTTTCCATTCCTTGATTAATACTTTCCAGCACGGCCCTAGAAAGACCTAGAAAAACAACAAATAATCATGGCCGGCTTAAATCATGGTAGTCATTATTAATCGCGGTCAGATTACAGCTAGGAGACATGGAAAGAGGGGGAGCCGGAGACAAAGGGCTGTGTTTGTATCTGGCCAGTGACCTTTAACCCCCAGCCTATAGGACCCGACCCAGACGGCGCTCCGTGGTTCTCCCGGGTTCCGGCCAGGCTGGGCCCGGTTCTGTCGCCCCCGGCTCAGACCGCTAACTCACTCCGCTGAGGATTAACCTACATCTGCACACAGACCCAGATGGCTCCTGTGGGTCGAGTGTCTATAGATCTGCTCGGTGTCGCTGTATAATACGAGCGCCGAGACGATGTCACCGTTCCACAAACACAGAGCCCCCCGAAACACTGAGCGTTCCTCCAGCACTCCAGATAGGGAACAATGTTTTATTTTTTAAATCAGCCCCTCCCTGTGGTTAGGAGAGCGATTGATCGGTGTGTCGGTGTCACATCTCCCTCTTGAGCCTGTACACACACACACACACACACACACACACACAACACACACACACACACACACACACACACACACAACACACACAACACACACACTCCCCTCTGTATGAAGTGGTAAATGATCATCACAATGCTCAAGGACCCCCCCCCCACCCCCCACACCGGGGCAGCCGGAGCCCGGTTAGCCCCAGAGGCAGATGACCACCTGGGGGTTAACTGCCCCCCTGCCCCCCCCCCCTGCCCCCCCCACGGCCCAGACTGCCCCCACATTCACTTTCATTAAGAGTCAAGCGGACTAATCTGACCCCTGTTGCCCGTCTCCCGGTGCCACCCGGCTATTACCACCTCTAAGCTTTATTTAATGGATTTAACATCCATTCTCCCTGCCCTCCTCCCCAGGGACCCGAGCCACGGCGGAGATGACACACACACACACACACACACACACACACAGACAAACACACACACACACACACACAGACAAACACACACACACACGGACGAACGTACACAAGCACTCTCCCCCCCCCCCCCAACCCCCCTTCGTCCCCTCCTAGCCGACACCCCCCCCCCCCCCCCCCGCCTTGCAACACATACACCTGACGCTCATGTTTGTGTTCAAAATTCAATTACCCACTTATTGATACTTCACTGGGATATTTAAGATGCAGACACGGGCTGTGATTTCCCAGGGGAGCTACTGGTTCCTCTTTATGTCCCAACCGAGAAAACCCTGCCCCCCCCCCCCCGCCCCCCTGCCCCACCCGCTTTCTTCTCTCAAATGTACCCCTGTCTGGCCGTGTGCACTGACACACACACGCACGCGAACACACACACACGCATACGAACACACGCTCGCGCACATGCGAACACACACGCACACACAAATACGAACACACACGCACACACACATACGAACACGCACGCACACATGCGAACACACACACACACACGCACGCACACATGCGACCACACACACGCACGGAACACCCAAACAAACACATCTGCAGCAGCCCAATCCCAGCCACAGCCTGCGTGCGCCTGTTCAAGAGGTGTCCTTATTAATAGGCAATCAGTCAAAATTCATTCATTAAAAAAGCCTAAAAGGTTTTACACCGGCGCCGTGATTAGCTGGGAAAGAAAATCCAATGAATTCCTAATGCCTTTATGGAAATGAGCTGTCATCTCCGATCTGCTCAGGGAGGCGGCCAGGGCTGGGGTGTGTGTGTGTGTGTGTGTGTGTGTGGCTCCTGCCTGTGCCACTGCTTGGTGTAAACTAGAGACACACAGAGGACACGTTGCCAGTGACGACCCGATGAGGGGTGTTTCAAGAGAAATCCCCAGGTCGTTTCTGCCTGAAAAGGTAGTAACAGTGACCGTACGATTCCCAGACTGGAAGGGGAATCAAACACCCCCCACGAGATGACCGGAGTCGCAGGGTCGCTTACAGGCCGGTTTCACACACGCTAGGAGGGAGGGAGGACACCCCCCCCCCCCACACACCTCCACGCCAAAATCCCTGCGACTTCCATCGTCCTTCACCACAGTGGACCTACAAAGGCGCCTGGGGGGGGCGGGGGGGGGGGGGCAGAGGACAGAGGGAGGGGGAGAGAAGAAGAAGAGGCGGAGAAGGAGGATGGATCCCCCCCCTCCGCCCCCCCGCACTCTGCGGCTGTCGCGTGCGCGGCGCCACTTCATAACCGCCCGACGCCGCCGGTGCCGGCTCGGCCCGCCATGATGGATTGATGGAGGCGCATTAGCGCCTGTGAACGCAATCACACTCAGCGCCGCTGCTCCTTTAATAGGACCCAGATTGATCCCGCGAGGAGGGGGGGGGGGGGGGGGGGGGGGGGGGGGTGTTGACGGCGGGCCATCAAGGAACCGTCACCGGCCGACCTTCAGCCTCACCTCCACGCCGGTGGGCATGTCTAGCCGTGGGGGTGGGGGGTCAACCAGGGGGAGGGTCAGCGGGGGTCGACGCTGGGCTGGCACGGCGGTGCCAGGGAGGGAGTTACCTGTAAGTGTATCAACACAGGCGCCAGGAGGGAAGGCGGCACGCCACGCCAGGCGCTACACAGACAACAAGGAGCAGCGCTGCTTTATCTCCCATCACGCACCGGGTCCATCAAGCCAGGTCTGGGAGCGAGCGCCACGCGGTTTCATCATCTCTGCGACATCTTCCTCCGTCATCAGAGACAATATCTCCCTCTGTCATCTGAGACAATACCACTGATCTGTCATCCAGATTGAACCCACTAGTAGAACCCACTAGTAGAACCCATTAGTAGAACCCACTAGTAGAACCCACTAGTAGAGCCCACTAGTAGAACCCACTAGTAGAACCCACTAATAGAACCCACTAGTAGAGCCCACTAGTAGAACCCACTAGTAGAACCCACTAGTAGAGCCCACTAGTAGAACCCACTAGTAGAACCCACTAGTAGAGCCCACTAGTAGAAACCACTAATAGAGCCCACTAGTATAGCCCACTAGTAGAACCCACTAGTAGAACCCACTAGTAGAACCCACTAGTAGAACCCACTAGTAGAGCCCACTAATAGAGGCCACTAGTAGAACCCACTAGTAGAACCCACTCGTAGAACCCACTCGTAGAACCCACTCGTAGAGCCCACTAGTAGAACGCACTAGTAAAGCCCACTAGTAGAACCCACACTAATAAAGCCCACTACTAGAACCCACTAGTAGAGTCCACTAGCAGAACCCACTAGTAGAGACCATTAGTAGAACCCACTAGTAGAGACCATCAGTAGAACCCACTAGAAGAACCCACTAGTAGAGCCCACTAGTAGAACCCATGAGTAGAGCCCACTAGAACAACCCACTAGTAGAACCCACTAGTAGAACCCACTAGTAGAGCCTATTAGTAGAGCCCATTAGTAGAACCCACTAGTAGAGCCCGTTAGTAGAACCCATTAGTAGAACCCACTAGTAGAGCCCACTAGTAGAGCCCACTAGTAGAACCCACTAGTAGAGTCCACTAGTAGAACCTACTAGTAGAACCTACTAGTAGAACCCACTAGTAGAACCCACTAATAGAGCCGACTAGTAGAACCCACTAGTAGAACCAACTAGTAGAACCCATGAGTAGAGCCCACTAGAAGAACCCACTAGTAGAACCCACTAGTAGAGCCCACTAGTAGAGCCCACTAGTAGAACCCACTAGTAGAGCCCACTAGTAGAACCCACTAGTAGAGCCCACTAGTAGAACCCACTAGTAGAACCAACTAGTAGAGCCCATTAGTAGAACCCACTAGTAGAACCAACTAGTAGAGCCCATTAGTAGAACCCACTAGTAGAACCCACTAGTAGAGTCCACTAGTAGAACCCACTAGTAGAGCCCACTAGTAGAACCCATTAGTAGAACCCTCTAGTAGAGCCCACTAGTAGAGCCCGTTAGTAGAACCCACTAGTAGAGCCCACTAGTAGAACCCATTAGTAGAACCCTCTAGTAGAGCCCACTAGTAGAGCCCGTTAGTAGAACCCACTAGTAGAGCCCACTAGTAGAGCCCACTAGTAGAACCCACTAGTAGAACCCACTAGTAGAGCCCACTAGTAGAGCCCGTTAGTAGAACCCACTAGTAGAGCCCACTAGTAGAACCCACTAGTAGAACCCACTAGTAGAACCCACTAGTAGAGGCCACAAGTGTGTTAGAGCAGCAGCAGCGAGCCCCTCGGCCTGGCTGTGTCCCAGGGGAGCACTCTGCTTTCAATTACCTCCAATAACAGCAGTGATCAGAGTCCTCAGTGCTCCCCGGGGGCCCGGGGCCCGAGGCCCCACGCCCAGCAGCCCACGACAGGGGCATTCATCACGGGGCGGGGCAGCAGCTGGGGTCTGGGGAGGAGGCACGCGCCACCCCCCCCCCCCCCAGGGACAGACCTGGGCCAGCGTTGCACAGCCATGGGGGGGGGGGGGGACTCCCTTACACACCCGCACAACTGCACACTCTCACGCACAAAACTGGGCACGCCAGCTGCTACACTACGGGCCAAGTAACGGGTTTTAATCTCATCTCCTCTTCATTATATTATCTTCATACTCCAACACCTAGTCACCAGGCTCCTCATTCATTAGCATGTCTAAACACGGCTCGCTGCTAAGCCAACTACGAGACTTCCGTGTTGGTGTTCGGACTCCTGCCGAGTGACTGAGGTGAAAGCAGTGTCCTCCAGCCAGATCTGTCTGGTCTGGGGGGGGGTTCGAGATGGTCGGGGTGAGTTTTCACTGCCTGATTGTGCTCTGCCCATTAAGCAGCTCCCACTTTAATAGCCCACATGGTGAAGGGGGAGGGGCAGTAAATCCTGTCCTGTCTGCCGCACCCCCCCCCCTCTCACTCTCTCTCCCTTTCTCTCTCGCTCCCTCCCTTTTTCTCTCTCCCCCTCCCTCCCTCTCTCCCTCCCTTCCTTCCTTCCTTTCTCTCCCTTCCTTTCTCTCACTCTCTCTCCCTCCCTTTCTCTCTCACACTTTCTCTCTCCCTCCCTTTCGCTCTCACTCTTTCTCTCTCTTTCTCCCCCTCCCCCCCTCTCTCCCTCCCTTTCTCACTCCCTCCCTTCCTTTCTCTCTCTCCCTTCCCTTCTCTCACTCCCTTTCTCTCCCTCCCTCCCTCTCTCTCCCTTTCACTCTCTCCCTTCCTTTCTCACTCTCTCTCCCTACCTTTCTCTCTCACTCTTTCTCTCTCCCTTCCTTTCTCTCTCTTTCTCCCCCTTCCCCCTCTCCCTTCCCTTCTCTCACTCTCCCTCCCTTTCTCTCCCTCCCTCCATTTCTCTCTCTCTCCCCCTCTCCCTTCCTTTCTCTCTCTCCCTCTTTCTCTCTCTCCCTTCCTTCCTTCCTTCCTTCCTCTCTCTCTCTCTCTCCCTCCTTCCCTCTCCGACGGCTCGTTTATGGGGCGTTGAAGAGCGCACAAACATGATGAAAAAGTAGCTGAGATTTACAAGGCCTCCCCCCTGACAGGCGGGAAAAGGAGAAAATTAAACCGGAGCGCATTAACCGGGGCGGCCATTACCTTGCCGCTCCCACAGCCATAATAACTAGGACTGTGTCACGTCACCTGAGGTGTGTGACATGGTTGCAAAGCCATCCCACATCCTTCTCTTTATGCCAGTTAGTGTCTTTACACCAGACGGCTTTGGACTGTTTCAAGGACACAGGGGGACAGATAAGACATCTTTCCCCAAAAAACAACAACAAGAACATAAAACGATTCATCTGTGTTTGGGCAATGAAAGTTAGCAAAAACCTTTGCGAATAGTGAAAGTCCGCGGGTTTGATTCATGACGTCTGTGCCCAGTCTGTTATGGCAGGGTGAGGGGTCATGAGGTTGTCCAACCAGATCAGCCTGTTCCGTTTCTATTTACGAGTCCTTTTCTGTAAATACGAGCATGAAATAAGCAGATCTAACATCACCCCGGTCAATTCAAGTCAAGTCAATTACACTAATCTGGCCTTTCATAATTCCTACTGGTGCGATGTCACCAGCGCTTGCTTGATTCCTCCACAGAATATGCAGTTAAAGTGACATACAAGTGACGCTTCTTGCCAAGCACTCAAATGGCATCTTGCTCAAACGACTAAAACAAGTTTCACTTGACCAGAAATGTAGGCCTATTTATCATTTTTCTGAGCAGGACAAAGCTTCGACAAATCATGTTTGGCGTAATCCGCTCCAGGCCGAGCCTACTTTAATCATCCTGTCTTTAGGGAATTTTACAAATGTGCGATGGGGCTGGGGGTGGAGCGGGGCGGGCCACTAACCCCCTCCGCAGAACCAACACGGTCCCATCACTCTCAGGTCTGAAGGGGCTGAGGCCACCTTTTCCCCTGGTGTTACCCATCACAGGTGACTACTTTACACACAGAAATATCTGCTAAACACCTTCCCCTGCGGATTTAAGAACTAGCTCCTCATCTAGCCTAACAGGCTGTCTCTTCTTTAACAGGGGCTACCCATCCCACAAACTGAGCGATTTGAATTACCAGAAATATTAAAAGTATTTAGTCAAATTAAGTTCAACTATATTCCAGTTGAATTCTACAAAACATATTGGGACGCTAACAAAGTATTTGAGGAGCCTTTCTTTAACAGAGCTGCACATCCATGTTACAGCTAGACCAATCCCTGAGTCTACTTTGTGCTGGATATACTTGGTCAATAGCAAGCTAAGTACCCATCTTCCTCTTATGGGAAAATATAAGCACTTAGCGACATCTCTCTAATCCACACTCTAAGGATTAGGACAAGGGAGGCAGAAAATGTGTCAAACCAGATTTTGCATCCAGAGCATGTTTGCGAGACCTGCCTCCACACGGAAATCAACAGAAATCAACTATCCATGAAACTAAAAGGCTCGTAGAGTTCAACCACATATTGTTAATGTTAATGTAAGAAACAGAACCATTATATCTTATATAGTTCACCATGTTAAAACCAGAGGACTTTGAAATGTGAAAGTGACTGTGAGCAACACTACAGTAAGGTCACCAGATGAGACATTTAATAGATTACTGGCACCATCTAGTGGCGAGTTGTGGGATACCATCCAATGAGAGGATCCAAGACACACAAAAAAGGGTACCCAGTCACACTGCTACCCAATGATCAGCCTTCCCCCTTCCCTTCTCCTCAGCCAGAGAGAAGGAGGGAGGTTACTCTTTTTAGCCACGGCCACTTTCAAATTCAGCACGTCAGCTCACCAAGCAACAGGAGCTTGTGAACGGGAGGGAATGTTGGGTGTGGTTTTGTATATTATCCCTCCATCTTAATGACGCGTTCCACTCGCCTCAGGAACTCTTTCCCAGTTCCATGGCGGAAAAGTCAACTGGAACGCCCCGTGGGGAAGTCGGGAGAACCTCACCCACCACGACCTGCCCAAACTCAAAATCAAGATGGCGGCTCTGCGCATCAACAATAAGTGAAAGCTGTAGTATAGAAATGGTACCAATTGTGAAATTTGTAACTTGTAAATTTGTCATTTGTAAATTGAGTATTAGAGTGTATCTGTACTGAGCATAATCTTGGAGTCGGCAGCAACATTTCACTATGACTGTACACCGTACATTACGTGTGACAAATAATACATCTTGAATCTAGTAACCCTGTTTATTATCACCTGTATCTTATTGTCTCATTAAATCAGTCATGCATACAGTACTGTCCAACTACTGTCTGTGGACATGAACTTGATTTGTGCGTCGTGCGTTGTCATCAACTGGTATTGCAATGCTAACAATGGCCAACTTGGGAAGTACTGGTATTGCAAACAAAACGATCAGCCTACTGGGATTAAGTTGTTTGTTTGTTTGTTTTTTAAACTTGTTGTAGACTAACTGGAACGCGGTCAACCTGGGTGTGACGCTATTCCCAATTCCGACTTCGGAGCCAAGAGGAATGCAGCATAAATATCCTCCTAGCTGTGAGCTGTTGATCTGTGGAGTGGCGTGCGTGGGCCAGGTGATGGAGTATGTTACAAGATACTTACATTCCTCCAGGCCCAGCTGATACGCCAGATTCTGCAGTCCCTTGACCTTCTCCATCAGGTTGGCTGTGGTCAGGCTCCCCAGCTCTGTGGGAGAATCACAGGAGCAATCACATTACATTACATTTTACATTACAGTCACAACCGCTCCATCCTCACAGATAGACAAGACTGGTGAGGTTGAACTATGTTTCAATGTAAATCTCTAAGTCTTTACCTTTTAACATCTCAATGTCCTCACTTTCCAGTTCAGCCATCCACTTGGGGGGAGAATTAGTGATCGGCTGGAACGCAAAGCACAACGAGATTTACAACACATCCCTCCTTGTACACTCAGGCAGCTCACTAATTCTGATGTGTCGTGATGTGTATGAAGGAGCTCACATTTTTACAGGATGCAGCAAATTCTGCAACGCCTGGCACTGTGTGAAAGACAGCATACTTAATCAGGCAAAACTACCAGGAACTGAATAGTAAGACAAAGACAGTACTGTAGCCTACATGTGTGTGAGACTAGGTTTTTGTGGAGTTGAAACTTACGTTGCTCCGGCCACAGTTCAGGTGACGTTCTGTCCAGCTTTTCAAAACTCAGCAGAGAGGACTCAAAGTCATCACCTAGCAAAAGGAAACAGGCTTTTAATTAATCACTATCAAGGGACGTGTGTGTGTGTGTGTGTGGTGGGTGAGGTGACTGGGGCCCAGGAACGGTGGGGGAGATGGATTTCTCTCTCTCTCTCTCTCTCTCTCTCTCTCTCTCTCTCTCACACACACACACACACACACACACACACACACACACACACACACACACACACACACACACACACACACACACACACACACACACACACACACACACACACAATGCACCATACACTCTACACCCACCATATCTATTGGTAATCTATTGGTAAACTAATCTAACGTTGCAGTCTGAAGGACAGCCCTGCAGCATATCAAATGTTTTGATGGTGTTTTGTTGCTGATACTACTAGCTAGGTAACGTAAGCTACGGTACCGTAACTGGCCGTAACAATAACACTGTGCCTAACGTTAGTGGAACAAGCGGGTGGAAAACGTGGCTCTAAACTACCTAACAATACAACATCTTCGCTTTTATTAAGTCATATGTTCGCATACATTTGGATAAAGAAACATAACTATTTGGAGGTATGCTACGATCACATTAAAATGCCATTCTTTACACTCCGCTACAGGGAGAGGAATTAGAATTTACCTCCATTTGGGGACGCCATCTTCAGATTCGCACACGTGACATAAAGCAGCCAATGGGTTGTCGACTGACCTGATTGACGTGTCCCTCCACCTATTGTAGCAGGAGATCATGTTAACCCAGTTAAAGCCAGTTTGCTTACCTACCTTGAGGTTGAGCACAGAATTGGACATGTTCATGGAGAAAATCCCGAAAGCATTTGTTAGTCAATTATGTTAGTTGAGGAATGTTAGCTGTCAAACTAGATTAGTAGTAGCCAACGGCAGAGCTTCAAGGCCTGGGCGTGTAGGAGGTGTCATGCCAAGAATAGCAGTGGGATTCATAAGGTGAGGGAGAAAGTTAAGGTTGTCTCTTTTAATTATGATATATATATAAAAGCCTACGCACACGGGTGCTGGGTTTAAAATAAGTCATAGTTTTTAGGTAGAACCCCGCACAACGGCTGTAGTTAAAAGAAAAGGGTAAGATAATATAGACTAAATATAATAGTATTAATCACACTTTCATCCCCGGAGCTATGGACATTTCCTTGATTTGAGGATTGATTTATAGCCTAATATCACACCACGGTTTTGTGGTTAGTTGAGCTGAACTCTGGTTGAGCTGCATGCTCCATAGCCTCGCGAGACCATCCTGATCTCGCGAGCTCATTCCGTTTCATTCAGCAGATAGTAAATGGTAAATTTACTCCACTTATACTTATTCTTATACTTATCCAAAGCGCTTTACAGTGGCCTCTCATTCACACACCAATGGCGGCAGCTGCAATTAGTGATGGTGAAATAAGACTCCTAGGCACATTGTATCGCAAATACATTCATTACGCGAGGTCTCATTAAATACTTTGTACTCTACTGACACCTGCTGGCAAAGATAATTTAGAGAAGCCAATATAGGCCTAGATCACGTGACAACTGAGCGCTGAAACGTATTTAACTCATTTTGATTGACAACTTGACCACTGAATTGACCAAAATTTGACCAAAAAATCCATAATAAATGTATTTCTGTGGAAATGAATCTGTCTACTGTCTATCTGATATGAATGCATTGTTAAATGCAGGTATGTGATCACCTGCTTCCTCTCCACATGTACCTCGAGGTGGGCTGCATACTCTTCCTCAGTGATAAGTTCATGAAGAACTGCTTTAAAAGGTGCCTGAGACATTACATGTTGACTTTGCTGCACCATAGTAGCCTACTTCATCCTGCTTAACTTAGACCTGTTGCCCTCATTCGTGGATACTTCTTGTGCCATCTTGTGTGTACTTCCTGAGACAGCTGAAGAAATTCAACATGCCGAAGCCAATGATGGTACTCTTTTACACCTCCATCATCGAGTCCATCCTCACCTCCTCCGTATCCATCTGGTTCTCCGCCGCAACAGATAAAGACGAGGCCAAACTGCAGCGCATGATCTGCTCTGCTGAGAGGGTGATGGGCTGTAAACTGCCCTCGCTACAGGACCTACCCGCCTCCAGGGCCCAGGGGTAAACTGCCCTCGCTACAGGACCTACCCGCCTCCAGGGCCCAGGGGTAAACTGCCCTCGCTACAGGACCTACCCGCCTCCAGGGCCCAGGGGTAAACTGCCCTCGCTACAGGACCTACCCGCCTCCAGGGCACTGAACCAGGCCAGAAGGATTGTGATCGACCCCTCCCATCCCGGTCACGGTCTCTTTGAACCACTCCCACTATATGTTGGCAGATGAGCTGTATTTCCAGACGTCACTTTAGCTGGCAGGAAAATAAAGAGAAATGTTTGACATTGAGGACGACTGCTAACTGACTCAAACTCCTGTGGAGTGGAGCTGCGTCAAATAAACCCCTAACGTGTCCGTGGTGACAAGGTTGGTTCAGTTCACGAAGCATTCTCATTACTGTATCTTTTAAATGGTAAATGGACTGCACTTATATAGCGCTTTTCCACCTTAGCGGCACTAAAAGCGCTTAACAATGGCCTCTCATTCACCCATTCACACACCAATAGAGGCAGCTGCCATGCAAGGTGCTAACCTGCTCATTGGGAGCAATTTGGGGTTAGGTGTCTTGCTCAAGGACACTTCGACATGTGGACAGTCGGAGCCGGGATTCGAACCACTGACCCTTCGATCACTGAACGACCAGCTCTACCAACTGAGCTACAGCCGCCCCAACTCGAGGCCATTTTTCTGCTTCCACAAAGTTCTGTAATCAAACAGATGTGAATAAGTCCTTCCAGCTATGATAAGGTAGCCCTTGTGAAACTGGAAATGACGGGTTCTGTACAAACAAGAAGTGTTGTTCCTATCCTTTCTGGGCGAAATGTTGTTTTGGCAAAATGCTGTTGTGATTTCACAAAATGTGTTTTTGCCAAATGTTTGGGGAAATGGTGTTGTGTTTTGGTGAAATGTGTTTTGGCAAAATGTTGTGTTTTTGCCAAATGTCATTGTGTTTTCATCAAATGTCATTGTGTTTTGCAAAATGTAGTGTTTTTCTAAATGTTGTTTTGGAAATGTTTTTTTGCAAAATGTGTTGCGAAATGTGTTTTGCACTTCAGGGACACTGCACTTTTGTAATGCTTAGTGGTTTTCAATGTTTAAATATGATTGATGCACTTCACATGTTTTATAGTAATTTTAAATAATCATATTAATTCAGTTATTTTATTTTTTGCACAGGTCATCATAAGAAATTGCTTAAATAGCTTACTTGTATAAATAGGAGTTAATAATACTTTATCTTCCTTGATTGGATCAGTCATGACAATTCTAGAATTCAAGTTTGACCATTCTGTAAGATTGTCTCACAATGATACTATGACATCATATTTGAACACAATGATACTATGACGACATTCTAGATCATAGTTAAATTTTGCTCCATCAGTGGTCAGTGGCGTTTTGAAGTGGATGGTGTATGCAATGAAATCCAGTGCTCCTAATTTCTCCATGGCCTCCCTGTACGTTGGGGATCTGCACCCCGATGTGACAGAGGCCATGCTGTGTGATTTATTTAGCCCCATGGGGATGATCCGTTCTATCCGGGTCTGTAGAGACAGGATCACCAGGCGCTCCTTACGGTATGCGTATGTCAACTTCCAGCAGCCAGCTGACGCCAAACGTGCTCTTGACACCTTGAGCTACGACAGCTTCATGGGCCGACAGCTCCGGATCATGTGGTCTCAACCCCACCGTACCCTGAGAGGCAATGAAGTTGGTAACATCTTCCTGAAGGGTTTGGAGAAGACCATCGACAGCCAGGCCCTGTATGACACCTTCTCCGCCTTCGGCACCGTCCTCTCCTGTAAAGTGGACGGCTCCAAGGGGTTCGGCTTTGTGCAATTCGAGGCTCCAGAGGACGCTGAGAGGGCCATCAAGAGAATGAATGGCATGCTCCTCAACGACAAGAAGGTGTTTGTTGGCCCTTTCAAACCCAGCAAGGAACGAGAGGCCGAGCTGGGCGTCCCAACCAAAAAGTTCACCGGCATCGATCTCTATGTAAAGAACTTGGCGGAAGAGATCGATGACGTGCGACTGAGAAGGGAGTTCTCTCTCTTTGGTACTGTAATCAGTGCCAAAGTCGTGACGGAGCGCGGCCGCAGCAAGGGCTTTGGGTTTGTGCGTCTGTCCTCCCTTGAGGAGGCCACCCAGGCCATCGCAGGGATGAACGGACGCATCGTGGCCACCAAGCCCCTGTACGTGGCCCTGGCCCGGCCCAAGAAACAGCCACGGGTGAATCTAGCCAACGGGTACATGCAGCGAATTGCCGCCATGCATCCCACGCCTGGCGTTGAGATCAACCTGCCCGCACTGCCCTCTGGATCCGCCATGGCTGCCGTCCCTCGGGCGTCCGTCGAGTGTGTTTCCGTCAAGACCGTGGGCCCTCGTCCGACCTCTGACCCCCCAGCCCCTGTGCATCCTGCTGTCCAGCCGCTGAGCGAGGAGTCTCAGACCACCTCCATCACGGCTGCCCCTCCGCCACCGCAGCGGAAACAGATGCTGGGTGAGTGTAGTGGTCTGGTTGACTGTTCATTGTTAATTGTCTGGTTCATTGCCAGTTGTCTGCCACCTGTAAAGATTGTGCCCCCTGTTAACTTAAATTAACCATCCAATTTTCCCCTCAAGAACACAACACTGATGCTCGGTCCAGCCAACATGGGACCATTTCTGGTTACCAAAAGGTAAGTAGCCCCCCTAAAAGTTTATATTTCATATACCATCTAAGTATGGTCAGTCAGGTTTATCTGGTTTTGTCTTGGACCTAGACCCACCCTCTATTAAGACCAGATAGCTCTTTTATTGCCATGCCACTGTAAAGGTTCTCAGGATCTTGTCATTTCTCAATATCCATACTCAATTTCAGACAATAGCTGAGTTTAAGAGGGAGAACCTCAAGGGTCAAGCTCAGGATTTTTTTTACATACCATAAGCACTGAACATATTCAATATGCAATATTGGATTAGCTTCAACGACGTCCTTTTTCATTAAAACAGAAAACTCCACCTCTGATGGCCTCCCCATCAATGGAGGATGAGGTCAACGACCTGGCGCTGCAGCTGGAGGCCAAGCTGAGCCCCCCTCGCCTCAGGGAGAGTGGGAAGACGGGATTTTGGCCTTGTGTGGCCCCTGCGCCAACTCCATCTACTGACCTGGCACTGGAGGCAGAGGGCAGGCCTCTGAGGAAGGACAGAGAGACAGGGCACTCCTGCTCCTACATCCGTGCTCCTGTGAGTGTCCTTAAAGTCGCATTGAAACGGACGTTTGAGATCATCTAACTTCCGTAGTTTGACGTATTTCCGACGCAAACAAGCTATGAGGGTGGGACATGCGTTTAGAGGAATTTGTTTGGAACATTGACAAGTGGACGGGTTTTAAGAACTTTAGACAGATTCGATAGAAGGATAGCATTGATTGACGGGTGGATGTTGTGAGATTATTGGCCTAAAATCGAAGGTACCTGTTGTCGTCATTGCACGTGACCTACCGTTTTCCAGGAAGTAAGAAATTATATACTTTGATATAAGATTACAACAAAAGTAGAATTTTGATTTTTTTTTGGCATACATTGTTGAATAGGTGAACACTACGACCAATTATGTGAACCAAAATGGGACAGAATGCTTTTTTAATTTCAGTGCCACTTTAAGCCCGCTCCCCCTCTGATGGCCTCTCCAACAATGGAGGATGAGGTGAACGACCTGGCACTGCAGCTAGAGACCAAGCTGAGCCCCCCTCGCCTCAGAGAGAGTGGGAAGACAGGTTTTTGGTCTTGGGTGGCTCCTACATCCACTCCAACAATCGGCCAGGCACTGAAGGCAGAGGACAAGCCTCTGAGGCAGGGAAGACAGACGGGGCCCTCCTCCTTCTACACCCGTGTTCCTGTTAGTGCCTATAAACCCGCTCCGCCTCTGATGGCCTCCCCAACAATTGAGGAGGAGGTCAACGACCTGGCACTGCAGATGGAGGCCAAGCTCGTGTTGAGCCCCCCTCTAGTCAGAAAGCAGGTTGGAGGTAACCTTACTCCTGTCAGTGCCCCTGCCAGCACAACGGCCGACACCGTGGCTGCCATTAAACCCGCTCCACCTGTCATGGCCTCCCCAAGAAGCAAGGATGAAGTCAACGACCGAGCACTGCAGCTCGAGACCAAGATGAGCCCCCTTTGCCTCACGGAGGGTGAGAAGATGGGTTTTTTGCCTTGTATTGCCCCTGTGTCAACTCCAACTATGGGCCTGACACTGAAGACAGAGGACAAGCCTCTGATGAAGGAGAGACAGACAGGGCTGTCCTGCTCCTCCAAACGGGCACTGAAAGGCTCGGGACGACCTGTTCATGAACAGGAATGGGGTGAGGTCAAAACAGCCTGGGCAGCCATTTTGTTTTTTGATGCTCTTCCGGTAGTAGCTGTGCAGGTTAAACAATGTTCATTTTGTGATTTCAGATATGAAGGACATGAACATTCAGCTGAACCCTGCCTTAGTGAGCTCAGGGTTCATTATTCAGCTGGGTCCTGCCCCTTCAGCCCAAAAAGAGCTGGTAAAGTCTCTTTAGAATCTGATAGAACGTTCTGGTCTGAATTACACTTTCAGTGAGGCTAATCCACTGAACATCTTATTGTTGTCTGTTTTCACAGATTTGACAGATCCAGTTCCGTATGCTTGCCTGCATCTCAGTTATACTGTGGATTGTGTGTGCAAGTTCAGTGTACTGGGGCTCCAGGAGACAACACACAACAACAACAACAACAACAACAACACCATACACACACTATAAAATAAATACCTGAAGTTTCTGAAATGGTACTGGTCCATCTATGTATAAATATATGAAGAGTACGAAATGGTACCAGTTCATCTATATATATAAATATATGAAGATTCTGAAACGTTGCAGCAGTCCATATATTCTCTCAGTCACAAACAGTTGGCTGGCAGAACAAATATGTTGTGTCGGATAATTTATACTCAGTCGACAAGTGTCGTACGACAAATATCTGTTGACAAAAAAAAAATGTCGACCAACATTTAGCATTTATACTTCACCAGGCAGGAGTACATATACAAGAAGGGCTCCCAAAATGGAAAGAGGGTGCGGTCTTATAGGTCTGGAATCCAGTCTTGGGTTGAACTTCAGTTCATGACTATTCTAATGTAGTTTTCAGATCTGAGCAGGGGGAGGCAGTGGTGGCTAAGAGATCTTTGTTGAGTGTGTCTCTGTCAGCTGTGCCTATAGTGACTTGGTGGCAGTGTTTGGGCACCTCTGAAAATCTAGAATTAGGATTTAATCGATGTAATTTGACTTATTATATTGTATTCAACAAAAAGGGAAGGGATCTTAAACCCTTGAGGATATGGCCTACTTTGTAGTGTATTCTGCAAGAGAATCCAAATTGATATAGTCAACATGCAACCCATAATGCATGGTGCCATCATTTTCTCTAGCGATACCCAGATCAAGATTCTGGAGGTGAAATCCCCCCCCTCCCCCACTGCTCTCGTGATTTGCAGGGAGCGAAGAACCCATGGATGTATTAATAGAACGAAACGAAAGAACCCTCATGAGTTTGGCGTTGAGACCATCGGTACATGTTTCCTAACCTGACGCGCCACCTGGAAATTGAATACAAGCTCGCGAGATCAGAATGATTCTCACGAGATTACATGTTTCCAGAGATGTCAAAAAATAAATAAACCAATGGGAACGCTCCGAGGTAATGACGTCACCACCGTTTCCTAGCAACCTCTGCTGCTGGTCACGCCGTAAATGAAAAAAAAGAGCAACATATGCACGTGAGAAGCGTTGAATTAATGCACTGTTTAGTCGTTTCTCGTGAGTAATGTAAACGTGCAGTAGTCTGGTAGTTGCATACGTTTGGTTCATCCTCCGGAGACACCTATTCAAGTAAGTAACCAGCACACATGTATTTATATCTCGTGAGTGCGCGCGCAGGTCTCGTGCACCGCACCGTGTCTTTGCATCTGGTCGAATTGCATGAGCAAGGGTCCACTAGCTAGACGCGAGTCCCTCTGTTCGTTCACACGAGATGACCAGAGTTTGTTTGTTTGTTTGTTTATTAGGATCTCTTTTAGCCATCGGCTAGTCTTCCAAGAGTCCTCAACTAAAACATACAGTACAATACATACAATGTATACAATAATGCAGAAAATACTACAATTAGTAGAAAATACTACAATTCATAAATAGAATTCAAGAATAAATAAGAAAAGAAAGAAACATGATAGTGAATACAATAATAACAGTAAAATACAATAGTTCAAAAACACGAAATCACACATCTAAAATTATTGTAACAAAAGATTGTAAAATTGTTCTCAAAAGAAGTTCAAAGAAGGAAAATACAGCACTATGGTCAGTGCAATGAATTCCACATGATCACCATCCTATATATAAAAGTCCGTCTGCCCATTTCCGTCTGTATCCTTGGTTGGGTGAATTTGTCCTTCAGTCTATTCCGCGTATTGACTGCATGTAGATTTCTTATCCGTTGTAGTTTATTGAATATATCTGCAGGTGTCTTAAGGGCAATAATTTGTTTGAAAAGTGCTAATGACTGCTCTGAAATGAGTTAATTGTCCCTTTGCCAATACATTTTGCTTTTTGCACCAAAAAATACTTTTACTCAGGGATGCAATTTCCAAATGCACATAGCCTACCCGCCCATCTGATCACAATAAGTGGTTAGTGTAGAAGTTCTACTAGAAAGCAGCAAATCAATCCAAAATATTCACAAATGCTTCCATTATCACTGTCACTTAAGGGCCGGTGATGCACTGGGTGAAATTAGCCCTGGTCCGGGTCGGTGTACTATTCGAGGCTACCTCGTTATAGGCTGCTGTAGGTATAGCCCCGAATAATATACCGCCCTGGACCAGGGCAAGGGTGAAATGTGTTGTTGTCGATGTTTACTGTCATATAATGCTTTATATTTAAAACATTCTGGATTATCCATGCCACA
This sequence comes from Borostomias antarcticus, assembly GCF_949987555.1. NCBI lineage: Eukaryota > Metazoa > Chordata > Actinopteri > Stomiiformes > Stomiidae > Borostomias > Borostomias antarcticus. The sequence continues at coordinate 2,444,470 of NC_140238.1, read as the reverse complement.
CTGTGACACCCTACACACACGTGAGTGAGCTGCGACACAGTAGCACACGACACACGAATTGTTCTTTACATTTAACACATCCAAGCCGTCCTCCAGGGGCAGACGGGAGCAAGGGGCAGATTCATAGAGGGGAAAAAGCCTATAGCCTTGTTTTGTTTCTTTAAATGTTGTAAAATGATGCCTTCACATGTTTTCCAATCAAACTCCGTCCTCTTTCAGAACAAGCAAAGATGAGCAGCTTCCATACGCGCACCGTGATGGATTACTTGAGAGCATCCAAGCCTGAATCAGAGAGAGACTCTGGTTTCTCAGGTTTGTCTCTCTGCCTCTCTGTGACTTACTTTCTTTCTTTCTTTCTTTCTTTCTTTCTTTCTTTCTTTCTTTCTTTCTTTCTTTCTTTCTTTCTTTCTTTCTTTCTTTCTTCCTTTTTCTCTGTGTCTCACACGGACAAAATCATTCTATAGTTCCAGCTAAAATCTGATTTGCTGATTTGGAATGAGGGTAGTGTGCAGACATCCCTAGGAAGCCTGGATCTTTAGGGGCTTCACTTGCAGTGTTTCACCTCAAGATCTAATCTCTGCTTCTACCCTTGCAAATGTTTGTTTGTCAAGTTATTTTTGAGAGGAGAAAAAAAAAAAAAATCTCAATCAATACTTTGAAACAGTCATCCATTCTGCATCTCTCTGCTCCCTATAGTTTAGGCCAACATAACCTTTAACCCTTCTCCTCAGATGCCAGCTCTGGGTATCTTAGTGCAGTGGACCTGACGGACTCCGAGGACACAGGGGGGACGAGGACGAGGACACAGGGGTTCCTGGACCCTCAGAGCAGCCCCCATGTGGCGCTGATGGGAGGGTCTTACCCTGGACTCTCTCCGATGATCCTCGTGGACAGTGTTGTCCTGAAGCAGGTATAGCACCGTCTCTTAGCTCTATCCAGGCTTAATTACGTCTTTTGAATGATGGTTGTATCGTACGGGCTCCACTTTATCAAATGTGTTTGTTCATGTTCATGTGCTATTCATGTTGATGTGTCCTTCAGCCCAGCTCAGTGGCTCCAGAACTAAAGCCTTGGGGCTTCTCGTCATCCCTGGAGATGGTCCCGCAGTCCCAGGTAGTCCTGCTCCAGCCCATGATCAACAACAACAACAACAGCAGCTCTCCAAAGAGTGCATCTGACAATAACAGACAACCAAGGAGCTACCTGCCCATCCTCAAATCCTACCCCAAAATCGCCCCTTACCCCGGGCACAGCTCCTCCGGGATGCAGGTGTCTGTGAAGAGGGGCAGCTCCACCCCTGGGCGTGAGAGACGCCATTCCAGACGCCATCATGGCCAGAGGGTGACCAGCGCCTCTAGTCCCCTACCTGGAACACAGACCCCCCTCAGATCGGCCTCTAACTCAGAGCCTCCAAATACTGAAGCACCGTCTGTGAACGGCCCCGAGCGGGGTCCGCCTCAGCCTCCAGACAGGCCCCCAACACCGGCCTCCGAGGTCGGCGCTCCGTTCTACCACCACAACCAATCGGAAGCGTCGGCGCCGGAGGAAAACGGCGAGCGGGGTGGCGACGGCAGCGGGGACATCCTCTCCATGGACGATGCCAGAGTGCAGCGCTTCTGCAACACCTACAACATCCTGAACAGGTCGGGCCTGCTGGGCGCCACGCTGCGCACCAAGGAGCTGATGAGGAGGAACCGGCGCACCCAGGCCCAGCTGCGGCGCCTGCGGGAGCACACGGCCCTGCTGACGGAGGCCCTGGAGAGCGGGGACCCCCGGGTCTGGACCAGGCTCCAGCTCACCCTGCAGGAGGACGGCACAGCGGAGACAGAGAGGGAGGAGCCGGCCCAGGGGGCGGAGCCACAGGGCATCCTAGCCTGAGATACAGCGAGGAGATGGAACACAGGCGCGCCTGCTCTTGACCAATAGAAATTGTAAGGTGCGGTCACCTGACGCACCTTTGCCAATAATCAGTGTTCTGAACTGTGATCAATTACACAGACGGTGTGTGTTAGCTTAAATGTTATCATGCAAAAATTAGATCCTTGTGGATTGTGAAGAATGATATGTTTACTTTATATACAGTATTCTATATGTTGATAAGAAAGTTGGTAGCATAATCATTTTAATGTGTATGACATTATGTCTTTATTTTAATGAGGTAAAAGACTTACTGACACGTTTGTGATTTAACTTGCACTCAGAAACGGGGTGCTTGGAACGAGGTGGCTATCACAAGTCTGAGCAATCTTGGCAACTCTAGCCACAGTGTGCTTATTGTCATGATCAGCCTCAAATGTGCTTTACTGTTTGACAGGTTGACGGTGCCTTGCAAATATTTTGTAGCAGTGCTTGAGAAGTACAATACTGTCCCACTTGAAGAACTGCATATCCACAGGGTTGTCTAATATTTCTGAACACTATACAGTAGTATGACTTTGCAACTGAATTGTGTGACAGAAATCTGACATATTTGTTCCTGGAACAAATTTAGGGTCTGGAAAAAGTAGGACCCTTAGATTGTGCTTGATGCAGTGGGCTGTGGTTTGACTTACAGCATCCACTGGTTGGATAATCAACAGGTTGTTAAGAATTACTACTTACTAGATCAAGTAAAATTAACTGGAGTTCATGTTTGCTAGAATCCACGTTTATGTGCGTAATACCATCTTTAATATCTTTAATTTGTGCCTGCACTATCAAATTGATGGATAGTCAAAGTAATATGGAGGCTCAAAACAACTGAAAACAAATGTTTAGATGTGCAGTTAGTTTGTTAGTTTACATATAGTTAAAGTCGCACTGAAATGAAAAAAGCATTCTGTCCCATTTTGGTTCACATAATTGGTCATAGTGTTCACCTATTCAACGATGTATGCCAAAAAATGTACAAAATTCTACTTGTGTTGTAATCTTATATCAAAGTATATAATTTCTTACTTCCTGGAAAACGGTAGGTCACGTGCAATGACGACAACAGGTACCTTAGATTTTAGGCCAATAATCTCACGACATCCACCCGTCAATCAACGCTATCCTTCTATTGAATCTGTCTAAAGTTCTTAAAACCCGTCCACTTGTCAATGTTCCAATCAAATTCCTCTAAACATATGTCCCACCCTCATAGCTTGTTTGCGTCGGAAATACGTCAAACTAGGGAAGTTAGATGATCTCAAACGTCCGTTTCAGTGCAACTTTAACATCTTACTCAAATGTATTGAATAGTTTTTTATGTACAGTATTAATCACACACACTATGACACAGCTTTGATATGTTTTGATAAGTTATGAAATTGGGCTGGTGATGAGCTACAAGCGGCCAGGCCCTCGGTCTTCAGGAGGTTAATGATACTTAGTGTAACCCTAAATCCCACATGATTGGCTGATGCCCATTGATGACATGATACCTTATGGGTTGATACCCATTGATGACATGATACCTTATTGGTTGATACCCATTGATGACAAAACAGATGTTTTTGTTTAAAGATTGCTCTTAGAAGATGTACAGTACAAAGACAGGTCGTATTTTACTGACCCAGTCATTTACTGAAGTGACCTTTTTGTAAGTTTTTAATATATTATAAAGATATTCATTGATAACAATGTTTAATAAATGTTTATCTGTTCAATTCGGGTTGCATGAATTCACAAAATACCACCATCTTTTCTTGAATACTTTTATTGACACAACAGAATAGACAAAATAGATCTACAAAGCTTTTTTTTTTTACTTTAACGTTGAGAAATTCTCTGAAGTGAATACCAGAAATGTAACTGACATGAAACTATCAGTAAAGACAAAGTACAGTGTATGTGTCATACAGTATATGTGGAAGAAGGTGTGAAGTCTTACTGTGTGGGATCACATTATGGCGGGTGTCTACAGTAAACCGCTCCATCATTGAGGTCAATGCTCAGAATGTTAGGAACCATTTCTGCAAGAGATTCTACAGATTTCAGGTAAGAAACCCCTGTAAAATATGAATGCTCTTCCTAATGTCACTATGCAGGTGTCCAACCTTATCGTTTTTCATAATAAATATCTATGACTTACATATATTTACAAAATGTGCAATTACACAGCCCAGCTCAAACTACTGAGTTGTGCTAAAAGTGTACCTGTTGATCTAGTGATCATCTTGGCAGTCTGTGCTATTTGTCTTAGGACATTTCAGTTGAGTTATACTCTTAGCAGCGCTTGGTGTTTTAGTGTACTTCTTGTCATAAGAAAACGTACAGCTTGAACAAAACATCTGAATCAACACCAGAATACACTATCAGAATGTTAATATTCACCGATATCACATTTTCTACAGACTGAAGTTGGTTGGACCCCAATACAGTCACTATGCAGCAGGGGCCAACTAGCTCATTTTGTGGTGTATCATACTGTATGTGTGAACCGGAAGATTCTATAGTGTTTTAATATCTATCACTGCACTTGGTGTTACAACCACTATTTAGCAAAGCATCACCATAAAATTGCGATTGAGATACTAAACATAATTTTCTGCTCTTGCTCTATGAACAGTATTGTAGTATTTGACACTATTTGCTTGTCAAATAACCAAACAATATGATTTAACTTCTATTTGAATTACTATAGTATTTGACACTATTTGCTTGTCAAATCACCAAACAATATGATTTAACCTCTATTTGAATTACTAGCAGAATGCTGTACATTAAACACACTAGGTTTTAAAATGTCATGGCTCGTGTCCTAGGAATGTTTGGTATTTCAAGACGTCTAATGAAAGAGTGTGAGTGTTGCTTGTTTTCTCCTGTAGGGGGAGCTCAGCATATTTTGCTAAAAACATGACAAGGCTATATTTGGACAGGTACCCATGATGCCTTGCGATCCATGATGATTACAAATAAATATTTGTTCTTCGCTTTTTTTAATGCTACCCTTATTTTCCAAATCAGACCGTCTATCAATTAGCCCCCACGAGGAAATAGTGAGTGTGTGTGTGTGCGTCTGTGTGTGTGTGTTGGAAAACCTCAGTCATGTTTATGGGCGTCTGCGTCTCCTGGGCAGGTCTCCACAGTCTGCACCGGCAGAAGGAGCCCCAGGACCCAGCGGGAGCCGAAGACGTCGCCCAGGTTGTCCCTCCAGGAGCGGGGACCCTCCGCGGGCCGGCCGCGCCCCCTCTGGCACCAGGTCTGCCCCCGGGCCACCAGCAGCACCTGCTGACAGCAGAACCCGGCACACACCAGGCCCACGCCCAGCCAGACATACAGCATCAGCACCAGGAAGAGCTGCACCCCCGAGATCACCCCTGGATGAGAGAGACGCGCGTCGGATTAGACAAGGACATCGGCCGAGGGTTGGGAAATGAATTATTTAGATTAGTACATCATTTGCATGTTTGTTTGAGTGTTTGAACCTCACCCAGGAAGAAGTAGCCGGTCGAGAGGGGTAGAAGTGTCACAAAAGTCAATGGGTTCTCAAAAGAGATGGAGTACTCCACTGTTAGGAAGGCCACCCCTAGAACCAAGGAGTACAAACAGGTGCATGACGTGTAGATGCAGAACATGATGAAGTAACGCATGTTCTTGTTGCCGATACAATTCCCCGTGAAAAAACAGTGATGGTCTCGCTTGAGTATGACTTTCTTGCAGAGTTTGCAAAAGTGGCGACCATTGAGGAGGTAGTGGGCGTCCACTCTGTCGGGACAGTCCGGCGAACACACGGGAACCACGTTGTCGTTGGCGCTCTCGGCTGGGTGTTTTATAGTCATGATGTAGTTCCCCAAGGCGTTCAGCATTAGGAATAAGAAAACAGCGGTGTGAAGCACAGGGGACGCCCCCAGGGAGAGTCCTGGACTTTGGAAAATGGTGGGTATAAACAAGCAGAAGTGTAGAATAAAGGTCACTGTTGTGGCTGTGAAGAAATACGCTGGTGCCACAGCGTTGAGGAGCCGCAGTTTCAACATCCTGGTACAAATGTCTGTAAAAAAGAAAATAGAGATATGCATCAATAAGAGTCTGCCTACGGTAAATAAATGCATGATCCCACAGTAGTATGAAGAGAACAGACACGGACTGGCCTATTTACTGACAGGACTATTGACTGACTATTAACTGTTAGGCCTACATATTAAAGGAGTAGTAAAGGGAAAATGCATGTTTAGCCCTGTTTTAAGGTTACTTATGATCACATACAATGGTTCAGATCAAAACGTTGACAAAACTAGCACCTTTGAGAAAGTCTGATAATTGCTCTACCACCGTTTAGGTCATACAATGGATGTGGGTGGGCACCTTGACAAATCATTCAAAAAACATGTTAAACTCTCAATTTCAAAGACAAGAAACTCTTTATGTAGGAGTTATTAGGACGTCCTGTTTTATGGCGAAATGTCAGAATTTGGCGAGGCGCCACGTCAAGTGTGTTTGGTTAAAACTAAATTTTTGATCACAAAGGTCTTAAAATGAAGCTGACCGAATATGAAGTTGATCGGATTAAATCTAGGAGGAGTTCGTTAAAGTACAAGGCATGGAAATGGTAAAAACAAGGAAAAAATGGCAAATTAAGAGCAAAATGGCTGACTTCCTGTTGGATGTTGGGTATAGCTCCAAGAGACATTTTAGTGTATCTCGATGAACTACATATTCCCACCGAATTTCGTTCGCCTACATCAAACTGAAAGGTGGGGCTCGCCATTTTAAATTTTCCAGGGGGCGCTCTTGAGCCGTTTTGCCACGCCCATTTCCGTCACCCATGAAATATCAAATTTTTCACCGGGACTGACGTATCTCCAAAGTTTCATGCGTTTTCATCGAAGTTTAGGCCGCCAACAAGGCATTTTGTTTGAGGAGAGAAGAAGGTAGAAGGTAGGATAATAATAATCCTTACAATTTCAATAGGGCCTCGCACCGCCAGTGCTCGGGCCCTAATTAGGCAAACTGCCCAGATAGACTACCGCCTAGTCCCTCAACATCTCACCGCCTAGTCCCTAAACATCTCACCGCCTAGTCCCTAAACATCTCACCGCCTAGTCCCTAAACATCTCACCGCCTAGTCCCTAAACATCTCACCGCCTAGTCCCTCAACATCTCACCGCCTAGTCCCTCAACATCTCACCGCCTTGTCCCTCAACATCTCACCGCCTAGTCCCTCAACATCTCACCGCCTAGTCCCTAAACATCTCACCGCCTAGTCCCTAAACATCTCACCGCCTAGTCCCTCAACATCTCACCGCCTTGTCCCTCAACATCTCACCGCCTAGTCCCTCAACATCTCACCGCCTAGTCCCTCAACATCTCACCGCCTTGTCCCTCAACATCTCACCGCCTAGTCCCTCAACATCTCACCGCCTAGTCCCTCAACATCTCACCGCCTAGTCCCTAAACATCTCACCGCCTAGTCCCTAAACATCTCACCGATTTGTCAGATGGTGGCTGTCTGTCTGCCGATAGCGTGATTCTATGAAAATGCATGGCCTGCTGGACCGGGGTTCTCCAGATGTGAACGATCGCAGTTCTTCACTGATTATTCTGACGTAAAATCACAAAGTAGGTTGGCCTAAATTGTGTGTGTGACATAAGCATATTTAATTGAATCCTCCGGAATACGAGGCATAGTCATAGTATGTTCTGTGAATTATCCCACTGAACTGCAAGAACGACAATTAGACAAATACAACTGAATGTAGACTGTTATTCATTCCAAGCATTCCTTGCACAAGTGAACGGTTAAAACAGCTACTGCAGCCCACTAGCCTACCTGCCGTGGAAGAGCTGCTCTTTCAGCACCATGGACGAGTCTGGCCAGCTGTCTGTGGGAAAGACTCATTCACAAACAGCGAGAGCACAATGGAGCGTGGTGCCGCTTTCCGGCCGGTTTACCGGGGATTGTCTAGAGCACCGCCTGTTGGTGTGGATGCGAGGATCTTGCTCGATGTGTGCAGTTGTCATTTTTGTAAATACATAAGAACCCGGGGACGTCAGAGTGATTCAGCTGTGGTTCCCGCAATCCCTCACCCTACGACTCTTCTCCTTCAATTGATAACGTTCGTAGGCCTACATGAGATTTGTATTGTCTATAATTAGACAGTAGCCAAATGTCACCTGCCCAATGCCTTATACTGTATCTAGTCAGTTGCAGTGAATATTATTCTCCAGCAGGTGGCAATGTTCTTTCAATATTCAACCCCCGCCTGTCTTAGTGAAACGAGACGATTCTTAAATGATGGGTCTACCTCAAAGCGGAACACAGCAGAATAGAAAGGTTGCCTATCAAATTCACCCTGCGAGAATATCCAGATAATGTTTGTCTCAAGACAATTATTTTATCCTCCGCACATCCAATAAGGGTCCAGGTGTCAATGATAATTTAATTATGAGATAAACGAATTTATTCATTGTCTTTTCAAGTCTTTTCAACTGCAAGTCAGCCTCAGCATCGCATAAGAGCTCTCTACTGTGCGACGCTCCCTTATCTCAGAGCAGGTGTTCAGTTTACAGACGCCCCCCGAGCAGGTGGGAGTTCCGCTTCTCGGTGCTGATGCAAAAACACGCAGCATCCCTGTCCGCGTCGGTCGCCAGCGATAAGGATCCTCCGGAAGGAAAGCCACAGGCCTACTCAATGGACATTTCTCTCTAAAGGTACCCTTATTATTATCAGAATAAAACCAGTGAGGTTTGGTGATTTTATTGCGCGAACAGCATGCGGCTGATTTTGATCAAGTTGCAGAGCTTTTTAAAAGTGGGCGGATTGAGTGTTTTGATGGTGCTGCAGTGAGGAAGAAGCACACGGGAACGCGAACATCCATCCTCATATTCCAGAGAATCCATCCTCATATTCCAGAGAATCCATCCTCATATTCCAGAGAATCCACGTTGCCTTGACGTTCAAAGATGTAGGCTACATCTGCATGAACCGAAATGTGTGTTTGTGACTGCAATCAACATAAGCAATCAACATTTTAGTTAGGCTACATTTTTGCTATATTCAAATAACTTGTTTATTGTAGCTGTGAGTCGCCACTGTTTACCTAGACTATAAATTGGTCAATTTTGTGCTTTTGATATGTTTTTCATGCGAGGTTATCATTGGGAGAATGTTTGGTTGGCCAATTGTTTTCCAATCCTCAGTGAGAGACTCTTGAGGTAGGCTACGTGGAGAATATCCGGACAAACAACACGATATTGTCAGAGGGGCTAGTTCCGATGCGATGTGATAGGCTTATCACTGATTCATGTAGCCATAGGTTAAAAACCGTATCCGTCAGTCGCATTTATTAATATTCATGTTTAAATAGCCTATCAGTGTGGTTGTCTCCCCAGAGTGAACGTTTCGAAACCCCAAACATGCTGTATGTGAAAATGTGCTGTTCATGCACATTTTCCATTGACTCTATGCAATAGGAGTGTTTTTGCCCATTCATATAGGCTACAGCAGCTCAAATAAGCCACACTGCTAAAGATGATCACTAAACCCAAACAAGATTTACCCAGAAAACACTCCCACTCTCCCCGGGAGTCTCTGTAGCCCTTCCTGTGTGATTCTGGCGTGTTGTGGATCGTGGATCTGGACCTGTTGAATCTCTCTGAATGGCGTGTTGCCGTCCCCCATTGGGCTCCAGGGGCCACTGGAGAATTGTACCCCACTTGTTGGCTAGGTGCCAGCTGCAGCATGCTGTAAGTCACACTGACATTTCTGAGATTTAATGCTGTTAAGGAAATGGGCCTTAGAAATGCCAGGGCAATCATTGATTTGTGTCTTTTCAGTGAATGGCCTCTTCACCTGCCTCGTATTTCATCTGAGCAGAAAGGTTAATGCTTTGTTTGTTAGTAGCTCAACAGTAGGTTGTGTTCTACACAGAAAACCACAAGTAGCTGCTGTTCTTCTAGCTCACAATCCCCAAAGGAGAACAGTATTGCTGGTCGGCTGTAGCTCAGTTGGTAGAGCGGGTCGTTCAATGGTCGAAGGGTCAGTGGTTCGAATCCCAGCTCCGACTGTCCACATGTCGATGTGTCCTTGAGCAAGACACCTAACCCCAAATTGCTCCCAATGAGCAGGTTAGCACCTTGCATGGCAGCTACTGCCATTGGTGTGTGAATGTGTGTGTGAATGGGTGAATGAGAGGCCATTGTAAAGCGCTTTGAGTGCCGCTAAGGTGGAAAAGCGCTATATAAGTGCAGTCCATTTACCATTTACCATTGTTGGTTACGCCATGAAGTTATATTAAATGTCTTTAATGTGTCTTAGGCTAATGGAAATGCAGGGAGCCCTTTTAGGGGGTTGAAATGTACCTGTAGACCATATACAGTACACTGTAACTGCATGCTATCATTAAGTATACATACTTGATTAGAGCCGTGTTTCTCAACCAGGGGTCCATGGACCCCCTCTGGTCCCTGGAATAATTACAGGGGATCCATGGGAACGAGATTTTTGTTAAATGTATGAAAATACAAAAAAAAGTATGTTTAAATAATATTGTATAAGTCCACCATATTTACAGAAACAAAAAATTAATTCTGTTTTAAAATGAATCAATGGGCTGTGTAGTTAGGGAATTTTAGCTAATTGTATTGACCATCTGCAAAATAATTGCTTACCAATAGCTTTCTTCACCAATGTGTTAATCTAGGTGTCTTCTAACACCTATTAATTAGTGCAAACCCAAATCCTTGTGGAAAATTCTTGGGAGCCAATCAAAGTTGGGGTGCTCAGAGGGCCTGGGCGAAAAAATGGGAAAATAAACATTTGCCAATATTAGCTTGTGGGATGTCTAACTATGGTTTTTGGGGGATGCTGAATTGATTCCAACCATTAGTTTTGAGAGAAAAAACACTCCCTGGTAATATAAAAGGTGTTTTATTAACATTTTAAACAGAACTGTGCTCAATGGAAATGTTTTGTCAGTGTTTTAGTCAACCTTATTTATCAAAATCCCCAGTATCTTCCTCACTCCTCTTGTCATCTGGCTGGTTAATGTTCTGGCAAGAGTTGCCATGGTAAATGGTCAATGGACTGCACTTAATAGCGCTTTTCCACTTTAGCGGCACTCAAAGCGCTTTACAATGGCCTCTCATTCACCCATTCACACACACATTCACACACCAATGGCGGTAGCTGCCATGCAAGGTGCTAACCTGCTCATTGGGAGCAATTTGGGGTTAGGTGTCTTGCTCAAGGACACTTCGACATGTGGACAGTCGGAGCTGGGATTCGAACCGCTGACCATCACTGATCATTGAACGACCCGCTCTACCAACTGAGCTACAGCCGCGCCATGACAGTTGCTGCAAGCAGAAATACACTTGACTCCTTGCTTTTAACAGCAGCACCTGAGTGTGCTACAGTCCCCCACACAGTTACAGCTGGCCAACGTCAGGAGGTAGTCTGGTGCAATAGGGTCTGTTGAAGGGACTGGTGCATATCCTTGTTCAGTGAGTTGCCATCCATAGTCCAGGGCATCCAACGATGGACTTGGCAGCATCAGCCGGTCTCTAGTCTGGAGGTCTCTCCCGGAGAGAGTGTTGTGCTGCAGCTCCTGTTGTCGGGGGGGAGTTTCTCAGGTGTGATGCTCCCAGTAGCAGCTCGCTTGCTGAAGATGTCAAATCTCAAGTCTTCCGAGTCTTTGGGGGATTTCCCATGGAACATGAGCCTGAATAGTTCACAGCCAGCTTTGATGATATCATCCTTCTCAGCTCGGAGGTCCATAAACACGTCCATGGCCCTCTCTGCTTCATCAGTCTTGCAGAGCCTGCTTAGCAAAGTTTGTTTGCTAAACCCAGAAGTTGCAGACACTGTATCGCAGCCAGAGAAACTGCAAGAAGATGAGATACTTCTGGTACCTCTCTGGGAGGGCCTCCCGGATCTTTCCGACATCGTAAGATGTTTGTTTGGCTGTTGTAAGGAAGATGGGATTGTCTGCTGCATGATGAATCAGCATAACCAGGACGTCTGTGTCCTCGGCCCTCACCTCAACAGAGGACTCTCTGGCCTCATCTAGAGCTGCCCGGACGATGGAGGTGTCTGCATCATAGGAGCATTGCTGCACATTGATTCCAAGTCTGGACCCAGGCTAGGGGGGTGAGGGGTCCTTTAGGATTTTGAAAAATATGCCAGGGATCCAGAGCTCAAAAAAGGTTGAGAACCACTGGGTTAGAGAACCCCCTTTCATGTACTAAAGATCTCACTATAGCTTCATTTTTAAACACTTATGCTGGGTTTGATCAATCTGATCTGGGACTCAACCATAAAGAAAAAGGTTTTACTGTTAAAGGAGTTGAATGATAGTGACATCCCCTATCTCCTCTCATGGTTGAATGTGTAAGAAAGCGAGTGAACTGAGTTTCACCTCGAAAAGGAGCAGAATGTTGTTATTGTCATTTCTAAGCAACAGGGGCATGAATATTTCAGTAGAGTCTCGGCTGAGATTGAAAGACGATCTCTCCCAACACAGCATGTTGATTCTGGCTTGGTTAAACGGTGTCGGTGGTCTGTTAGGGATGCAGGAGAGCCCAGTGGATCTCTGAGATTGCCTGACATTTGAGCAGGCAGAGAATAACAAGTGAAATGGCACATACAGTTACATGTATGAGTAATGCAAAATGATCCCTGGCTGTATTTGGAGCTCTCTAGCCCACTGGATCGCTCTGGTAAGGGTCAGACACAGTCTGTAGTGTGCTCCACCGCAAGTCAAATTCATGTTTTCAGCACCAGCCACTGGACAGCTCCCGTAACGCAAAGACATGTCCCTATACATGCTGATGCTTCTACAGTGTTTATCATATCCTCCTTCAACACCAGGGATGGTTCTAACAGTGAGGCTAGGGGTGTAACGATAACCGGTATAACGATAAACCGTGATAAAAGTCGCTTAAATTTATCGCGATACAATTATCATTAAAACCGTGTTCGAAAACCCACTGTAAATACTGGCCAGCATCAACCAAAGTTAGCAACAGTCTCCAAGATCCATTATTTGAATGTTCATGCAAACAAAAAGTGCATAATGTTGCTACTGTAATTGTATTTGTGGGTTTCAATATAAAATTTAGTGAAATGATTTCATTTTGTGTATCAGTAGTAGAATATTTTCAGCACATTTTAACAATACCGCGATAATACTAATAATCATGATAATTTTAGCCACTATGATCGTGATGTGAAATGTTCATACCGATACATCTCCAAGTGAGGCTGCTGTGTATGTGATGGTATTAGGGCATATCCAGATTGGCTAATCTGACAGACATAATCTGTGGCCGAGGGAGAACCCACGTTGCACCTGAGCCCGGTCACATGGTCTGGAGACACTACTGAAGCTAAGCGATTTCACAGGAGGGCACATTACTGATGAGCAATGAGCAGACAATGATTGTCTTCAGTGATGCTGTTTGTGTGTGTGTGTGACTGTGTGTGTGTGTGTGTGTGTGTGTGTGTGACTGTGTGTGTACCTGTACAGTATGTGCACGTGAAAACATTGCAATTTATGTGAGATAATCCGAACTACCAGCTAGCTATACTACTACTACTACTAATTATAATATAATACATTTTATTTATATAGCACTTTTCATTGTGAAACAATCTCAAAGTGCTGAAATGCAGTATTTCCTCTGGTTATTCAGTGTTCGTGCCTGGAAACATCAGACTGTGGCTTTTATAACGTTACATGAAACCGATCCTGTTCCCTTCACCAGAACCTGGGATAGAGTCTGTTCATCTCTGACCTACGACCCTTCCCGACCCTGACCTGGGACCCTTACCTGACCTAGGACCCTTACCTGACCTAGGACCCTTACCTGACCTAGGACCCTTACGTGGCCTAGGACCCTTAACTGACCTAGGACCCTTAACTGACCTATGACCCTTACCTTACCGACCCTGACCTAGGACCCTTACCTGACCTAGGACCCTTACCTGACCTAGGACCCTTACCTGACCTAGGACCCTTACCTGACCTAGGACCCTTACCTGACCTGGGACCCTTACCTGACCTAGGACCCTTACCTGACCTGGGACCCTTACCTGACCTAGGACCCTTACCTGACCTAGGACCCTTACCTGACCTGGGACCCTTACCTGACCTAGGACCCTTACCTGACCTATGACCCTTACCTGACCTAGGACCCTTACCGCGCTTTAAACTATCAAACTGTCCAATCACAGAGATCCTCTCTGATGGCCCAGGGGGTGGAGCCTGATTTATCGGGGATACCACCCAGTCCTACTTCCTTCCTTTTAATTGGCTGTATCCCTGTCAATCATCTGGGTCACTCTGAATTGATGACAGGTTTTGTGGGTCTTGTTTATGTGTGTGTGTGTGTGTGTGTGTGTGTGTGTGTGTGTGTGTGTGTGATTAGACCTCACGCCGGGGGTCTCCGTCAGCGTGATTCATTCCACGAGATTTAGACATCATTGCTGAGTGGAAATCATTTAAATACCCCCTTAGTCTTATGAATAAATATCTTGATTTACATACAGTCTGGTCTCAAGCTGTTTGGGCTGCTAGGTTGGTCCCAATTATCGATGGGCGAGTCTAAACAGCCAGCAGGGTAAACAACACACAGAGCTGTTCTTGGGGGTCTACTGAGCACGTGCAGTCTGACAGGAAGCAGGTGTTCAGTTCGTCGAACAGGACCAGCGTGTGCAGTCATCACTCCAGTCACGTTACGGCACAATCAGCCTTGAGTACAGCCGGGCGAGGATGCGGCCTTGGCCAGAAAAAACGCCTCCTCAGCAGCAACCATGCCCCCGCTAGTCGATAGTGTGTGTGTGTGTGTGTGTGTGTGTGTGTGTGTGTGTGTGAGAGAGAGAGAGAGAGAGAGAGAGAGGGATGCCCCCCCCTCCCATCCTGAACAGGTGGGGAACAGATTGTGGAACAACCCCCCTCCTTCTCCAGGCTGGGTCTCTTAAGGACCCCATTCCCTGCCCCCCACCCCCCCACCCCCCTACCCTCTGTGCCCAGATGGAAGCCATTGGCTGGGTACCTCGCTCCACACTCTATGAGTGAGTGTGTATCCTGTGGATGACGCCAAACTACTCGGCTGCTTTGTTCCGCCCCAGGAGTATTTCTGTGTGCTCTTTCATTTCATTTAGAAGCCCTTCCAAGCGCAGGGGTGTGTCAGGTGGGAGCGCCCCTGGTCTGACGTCGTCGTGCCCCACTTTCATGTAGGCAGGGGGTCGCTGACTAGTCACCTCTCACCCCTGGACGTCAGAGGCCACAGGTGATGCAGCGAGGAGCTATTTAAAGGGATCTTTTTCAAGACGGCGTTTAAGTTAAAACTCGGTCAGTAGAGCGGTGATCGGTGGATTCATGTTAGGTTCTGTGACAATCTTGAAGAGTGTTTTGTCAAGAACCCTCGTTCGTTTTTTTTGTAAATGACATCTCTCTGACCCCAGAAATTGTAGACATCTCGGCCGTAGAGTAATTATGTTAAATCTCGTGCAAATTCCACAAGCGGTGGCCTCCGTGAGGCAGCCAATGAGAGGGGAAGTGTAAAGCCTTTGTTGTTGTTGTTGTTGTCCAGTCACAGGAGAATGTCTGCCAACACAAACATTACAGTAACCGGGGGAGACGCCTTGTTGAACGAGGCTTCCGTCAGTGCAGTCAAGCACAGAAAAAGCTTCTCCAAACCTAATTGTCTGATTCATGTTAATTTCCCAAGTCCCCAAGCCTGACTATTGACAAGGTGGTGAGGTGCTTGAGTCGATCCACATTCAGACTTTATTCATGGCTCATTTCTCTGTCGTGACGAGCCCTCTTCTCTCCGGGAGCCGTCTGTCCTCGGAGGCAGGTCATGAATCGTGTCTAAAGGTTTAACAGCGTGTGCGTGTCTCTGTCCCGCTCCCTATCTGCTTCATCTGCAAACCACTCTTGTTTAACTGGGTTCAGTCGGACCACTGTAGCAGTAAAACGAACTGCACCTGAACACTGTCCTCTGGGACAGGACGCGCTGTTACCTGGCTTGGTTATTGTTGATGATGACCACTTCACTTGGAATGAAAAACACAGCAATTGTCGAGGGACGAACAGTGCATGACAGTGTGCCGTGGCCAGATTTGAAATGTTTATTTAGTCACGGCTAAACAAATGAACCCCACTCAGTAGATTAAATTTGAAGTGGATATTGGATTGAAACTGTAGCACCGACAACCTGATTGGGTTATTGGATGTTGTTGTATAACTTTCTGAGCATAAGGACTACAAGCCCACCCACCCCCCCCAGAACACACACAGAAACGTGATGATTCCCAAAAGCAAACACTCACACACCTCAGCTGTTTTTCCGGTGCGTTTAGCATCTAGCCTGAGCTAGCGTTGCTCTTTCCAAACTGCTTTTTTTCTGCCTCTGTGACTCAAAGCCAGTTGTGCCGTCACCTCTTTGCCTCTGTACGTACTTCAGAAGACAGATAGCCCCCCTAGTCACTCAGTACTGCAACTGAGACTGCAGGGAAGGCCACTCTAATCTAAAGCCCACATTCTAATCTAAAGTGTTGCTAATTTAGGACCAATACTCACACACTCAGAACAGAAGCAAAAGCACTGAGCAGAGAGAGCCATTCTGAATCCGGCTGTTATTTTCTATCCATTTTCCAAACAGGCTGCAGTGCAAACGTGCAATAAGGAGTATTAACAAGTGTGGGGTGTGTGTGTGTGTGTGTGTGCACGTGTAAAAGTGTACGTGCACAAAGAGGAAGAGAGGAAAAGAGCAAGAGAGGAAGAGAGAGGGGAATAAGTTCTGGGGGTACAGTATTCATAGCGCTCAATACTGCTGAGTCACCTTGTTTGAGACTGTGACGTTGTTTCGACTGCCCCATGACCCAGCGTAATGAGTCGCCAGCGCCACCCTCCTGCCTCCAACATCCTGTGTCCTGAAAGCTGCCCTGCTGGGGGGGGGGGGGGGGGGGGGTAGGTACCAGTCTCACTCTTAACATCACCAGCAGCAGGGATGGCTTCTCAGTGCTAATGGGAGAGTTGATCTAAACCGAGGCAAGCTTGTGGAGGGTGAGAGAAAGAGAGACTACATTTCCCTCGCTTGAGGGGGAGGTACTGTACAGACGAGAGGTAATGAAGGTCTTGGAACAACTGCATGTTAATCTCTAGCTGTATTCGTTCGTTCGTACCCTCTGCAGCTTCCTGTGTAATAAGGATGTGTGTGTCTCAGAGATGCTCATCGCATCGCTGCTCTAAACGCTCCTCTGATTGGCTTCTCTGACTCAGCTTCATATCGATCGAGCTCTGATGAGGTGCAGCGATGTTCGCTCTCCTCGCCGCATTCCTGTCACATCGTCCACCGATTGGTCGAATACTAGCTAAGCCTCTCTATTCTACCTCACGATACTATCTGACAATGTTCTACGCGTCATGCAAATTTGAATTTGAAGATATACTTCTACCAGTAGTTGGGGAATGATTGGGTTTACCACACGACAGGATGCACAGCTCGGTACAGAGAGCCCAGCGGACTTAGGAGGAGAGAATTGCATTGTGGGACAAAGAAGGGCAAACACGTCCGGCTACCGTAGAAACAGTGCTCCTTAGCCTCGATTATGGTCTGTTCTGCCTCCAGTCCACTGGGAGTTCCTCGCCTCAGCTGACCTCTGGGTAACCCCGGCACTGGGTAGGGATGAGATGGTATGGATTTTTGCATTACGGTACGATACGGTATCTAGTTACACGGTACAGTTTAGGGTATTTCACGGGATATACGGCATTTCACCTCCCCAACACACATAAAAAAAGTATTTTACTTTGAAGGAACTACAGTGCAACACATGATGGAAAATACACACTATTGTAATGAAGCTCAGTTTATTAATAGCAAGCTTATATTCAATTACAAAATTAACTGTTGCAAGCAACTTGAAATGTGAAGTTTCAGCAGCGCATTATTGTGTAATACCGTAAACGTAATACCGTAAACACAGGGAATGTCACGGTTCTAATACCGTGGACATTTTATACGGCGGTTCACGGTTTTACGGTAACTGTCTCATCCCTACTGGGCAGCAGTCGAGTCGAGATCTCCGGCCCGCTGTGAGGAACTGGTTCTGACTGGTTCCATCTACGTAAGCATGTCCTCCTCTACTACTCAGGTTTATGCATTTCTACGCATGCATCCTCGCGATGGCGTGACCGACACGCTCTGTCGCTGTCGATTCAACGGTCCGCCCACTCGCGCCTTCTGGCACACATCCTGTCATCTCTCTTTGTGCTCAGTGAGCGGTCGCTCCACACACATCGTCCTATGGCCTCACGTGCCGCGAGGTGCCAGGGCATCACAGGAAGTGACATCACTGATGCCGTGACCAATCACAGCGCGGCGGTGTTCACGAACGTCCGCCAGTTGTCTTTGAGCTCTCTCGCTATCCCTCGTCCTCTCCTGGGGTTTTAGAGAGGGTTGTTGGCTTGTGCAGTGATGCAGTTTTGGCTGCCTTACCCTGCTACTGAAACGGGCACTTGCCTTTCGCAGAGCAGACCGCCTCACTTCTAAAAACAGCTTTCCTGAACACATGGTCTGAAATTATTATTCTTATTTTTTCCCATCAGATCTAGTTAGCCTCCGGATCAATGCATAATGCTCTCAACAAAATGGCTCCATCAAACAACAGGGTTGGTGCAGCCAGCGTTCACCTCTTATTGACTTTCCACCGAGACTATTTGCACAGTAAAGAGTGTGTACACATGCAGCTGAACACAGAGATGGGTCTGTATCGATCAGTCGGCGAGCTGTGGAGCGCAGCTGCTGTAAACGGCTCACGCCGTGACCGTGGCCGAGGGAGCGTGAGTGATGGGCTCACTTCCTGCGTGTGTGCTTGTCCAGGAGGCGTCCAGACACCGGCAGTAAACCCTCACCCTCAGCAAGCTGCTCAGCTTATCATGAAGTCGACCGGATTCACAGCAGCGACCCACAATGGGCTATATGCACAACTCCAGTACTTCCTGAAATAAGACTTGCTTCTCTATTTCCTGTCTTACACTACTGGATGAAATGATTATTCAGATGTGCCTGAATTGTGCTGCAGTCAGGGACACCTGATTACATATATTCCTTCTATGTATGTAACTCTCCTACTGTGTAGTATTTGCCCCACTATTTTAAGACTGTATATTTATTTGCCCAGGGACTGCGGGTGGAAATTTGCTGTTTAGCTATAACCTTGTAAAGTGCATCTCTCCCTATTCTATAGGGTAAATGTCTACTGTACCTTCTCCCTGTCTTAAAAATCAATAAAAATCAATCAATCAATCATGCACTGCAGCGACCCACAATGGGCTATAGGCACAACTCCAGTACTTCCTGAAATTAGACATGCTTCTCTATTTCCTGTCCTACACTATTGGATGAAATGATTATTCAGGTGTGCCTGATCATTGTGCTGCAGTCAGGCTGATTAATCACTTCATCCAATAGTGTAGGACAGGAAATAGAGAAGCAAGTCTAATTTGAGGAAGTACTGGAGTTGTGCATATAGCCTATTGCAACACAGCGATGGTGGGGTGGGACGCGCGCTGTAATCAATGCTGTCCCTGTGATCCAATCGTATTGGTCGTACAGCTCCTTGCCCTTTTATTGGGTGAAATCTGGCTGCTTGAACGAGGTCGTGACCCTCAGCTGGTCACACGGCAGGTCATGTGATCCCTCCCCTTCCTGTCGGTCAGTAGAGATGGACGGCCGGTAACGATGTCCTCAGAGACCCGTCCACTACTGCTCTTCATTCACACGGCTTTTATAGGGATCCTGAAAAGGGCATGCTGGTAAATTAAAATGACATACCATAGTTGATTTGATTGGCTTATTTTAGTAATGTTCACAAGCCCAGGATGTGGGATTCACAGCAAAAGAGGGCATTGGTTTAAAGGGGTAGTGTGCTATTTTGGACATTTAGCCCTATTTGTGGTCTGTGTACCATGAATCTGAAACATAGAGACCATAATTTCACTGATCGTTCCAGTATTGAACTAGCTGCAGTTTTTATGCAGGCTCTTGCTGGGCTACAATGGAAGTCAATGGGGCATACGTACATGCATTGGAAAAACTATGATAAATGTGCTTTTCCAAGACAGGAAGCACAGGGTGTAATCCTTCCAGTCTCAGTATGCTCTCCAGTGAAATGTATCGCAATCCGAATATTTTTAGGTGTTTGACATGACTTGACATGGCTCTGGCTGGGGTGTGGCGATGCAAGAGTTCAGCCAGGTACAGTACAACGGAGCCAGACCATTTAGAGCTTTAAAAACAAATAACAGAAGCTTAAAATCAATTTGAAAGCGGACAGGGAGCCAGTGGAGTGAGGCCAATACTGGGGTGATGTGGTGGCGCTTTTTTTTTGCCAGTGAGAAGGTGAGCAGCTGTGTTTTGGACAAGCTGCAGGCGTCTGAGTGAGGACAGGTCAACACCCACATACAGGGAGTTGCAGTAGTCAAGATACGAGGTAATAAAAGCATGAATTACCCTCTCTAGATCCATGGGGAAAGATATGCTTTAGTCTTAGCTAAAAGTCTTAGCTGGAAAAAGCTGGTTTTAACTACAGAGCTGACCTGTTTATCAAATTTAAAATTGCTATCGCAAAACACTCCGAGGTTCTTAACGGAACCATCAGTGAAATGATCTGTTTCAGGTTCATGGTAGACAGACCACAATTACGGCTAAATGTCCAAAATAGCACACTACCCCTTTAAGGAGTCACTTCAACCGCTAATTTCCTGCTCTTCCAAGGACAGCATCAGGCCTTGGATTTGCTGTAGGTTAACATATACAGTTCTGCACCACATTAACATGTTAGAGAACTGAGAAGAGTTGGAAAAACTGTTGTGGCAACAAGCGACAAGAAGGAAGCTCATCCCAACGCTACGTCCACAAACAAGGAGAGGGTCTGATGGGCTCAGCTATTGTTCTTTCTCTGGAGTCTTTGTGACCTCTGTGTAAATGGAGTCATGTGCAAACAGCCACCAGGCTGATCATCGGACCTTGAAACAGGAGTCTCTTTGTCTGTACGGACAAAGAGAAAAAGACAATGTTAGAAACCCACAGTCCTCTCTCTCTGAGAACAACCTGACTACAGGACAAGACACTGTGCTAGGCCATGTTTACCATGCATAACTTTATTAACATCTACATTAAGGTTATTAACCCTTTGAAAACACAGCTGGCCCTGTTTTAGTTTGAGAACTCCAGGATTGTGTTGTAGCGGACGAGCGGAAACTGAGACTTTTGAAAACAATGAGACACCTAAGTTCTGTGGTTGTGCAGTTAAATTCTGCTGTTTATACTAATGCTACTACTCCTTCTTCGTCAAAACTTTGACTTTGATTGCAATCTTGATTAAGACTCTTGTAATTTGGAGGTTTGGTTTTTTTGTGATTACCTTTGATAGCTTTTGATAGCATACAGTAATACAACTTCGTTTCGTTATTATACCTACATATTGTTGTTATATTGTCAAGAAAGGAAGTGTATGCTTTTCAGTTTTTGGCTTTAATTAGTAGCTGAAGAAAAAGGAGCACTATGGACACCTCCACACACACTTCATCCTTTCACTCCAACCTTGTTATCCCTTACCTAAATTCCACAAGTAGAGTAGTGGTCAGAGCATTGAACTCCCATGTGGGACATTCTCAGAGATTACCAGCTATGCTGAGAGAAACTCCTCTAGTCTATATGGAGCTAAGCAAACGCTGTTGTTTACATTTTGGAGCTGATGTGTCCAGGCGACAAGACCTATCTTAATCAGTTTCAGTTTCGTTATTTGATCAAGAGGGACTACATAACACACAACATTCAGAGGCGCTGATGGTCACAGCTTGGATTGTGGAGAAGCCAGTTTTTCATGTGTTTCTTGAAGGTGTGGTATGAGGCAGAGTCTCTTATGTGTTGAGGGACTGTGTTCCACTCGTGTGCAGTAGTGTATGAAAAAACAGATTGAACAGACTTTTTCTAAATGGGATTTGGCAGTCACCTCTCGATGGCCCTTTTGTCGAACCCATGGTGGATGAAGGGAAGCTAACTACGCTGGTGAGTGGAGGGGGGGCCGAACCGTGGCGGATCTTGTACATGAGACAACAGTTCATACATTTGACAAGATTATCACAACTTAAGAGATTGTGTTTTTTAAGTATACTGCAGTGGTGGAATCTTCGGGGGGTTTTATCGAGAATTTTGATAGCTTGTTTATATAAGGATATGATGGGGCTTAGAGTTGTGGCATTTGCATTTGACCAGGTAGGTAGACAGTAACCGATGTGGGACAGGATGAGAGAAAACAAGTACATTCTTGGCGCTTCTGTAGACATGTTGTTTCTGAGATGACGGACGTTTGCCAGGGTGAATCTGAGGTTCTTGCACACTTTTTTTAACGTGACCTTTAAATATGAGGTTGCTGTCGATCAGAATTCCTAGATATTTGTATTCTTGTACTACCTCCACCCTTTCCCCTGAGATAAACACCCTGGGTTCACTGCATGGTCTGTTGGTTTTAGGAAAAAACATGGCAACAGTGTTTGACTTGTTGAGCTGGAGGCAACAGGCATTAAGCCAAGCAGATATATTAGCCATGGTCTTGGTAAGCTGTGCTGCTGCCTCATCATGGTTTTTTCCTCTCACAAAGATCATGTGTCATGAGCATACATAATAGTCTCGCAGTCTGGACAGACAGATGGTAAATCATTTATATAGAGACTAAAGAGTAGTGGACCCAGGACCGATCCTTGAGGAACACCAGTAGTTAGTTTATTGAAGTTAGATACGATTGGCTAACTCATCATTACACGTCATTATTAATGGCGGACGTCATCAACAAGCGCAAGAATAATTCGAAAGGGCGGTAAATATCAAATAGATTGGAAAAGACAATGAAACAATGGGAGGTCACACTAGGCCAGACAACAAGGCGTGGGTGTGTTCCCCCCCCCTGGAGATGTCATCCTGTTATTAATCCGAAAACCACAGGCAGGGGTCTTGAATGTCAAAGAGTGGAGAACTGCAAACAGGAAGTAGAGGTCTTGGCTTCACCAATAGGGTTAAACCTATTCTATGACACGTTCAGACAGTGGGGTCTTATTGGTGGGGAAACATGTCTGAGCACGTCGTTATCCACCCTCAGGTATGGACGCGACACGCCACTTCCTCTCCTGAGCCGTAGGTAGACGTGATGGCGGACGTATCGCGGATCGGGACCGGGGCGCCCCCGCTGGACGGGAGGGGCGCGGAGCTGGACCTGCTGGGCCTCCTGGACCTCCCGGGGGATGAGAACGACACGGCGGAGATGTGCTACCGCGCCCACTCCCACAGCAGCGTCCTACAGGGCCTGCCCTTCGGCGGCGTGCCCACCGTCCTCGCCATCAACCTGGTCCTCTGGATGGTAGGCTGCTGACGCGCACGCACACTAGGGCTGGGACTTTTGCCCCAAAATCATATTCGAAGTTCGTTTATTTATTAATAATAATATTCGAATATATTCGAATTATTATTAATAATATTTTTACCATTAAATTCTTACAGAAAGACCTACCTAGGTATTAAAATAAAGTTGTGCACATTCTGTCCACTAGTGGGCATTGTATCATAGGCAATATCGATAAGCAATGATGTTTTCAGAAGCAAATACAAGTCTTTGTCAACAACCGTTCTTTTAATTTATGTCAGACCCTGGCTTGAACAGTAGGTTTTCACTGTTTGACAAAAATAAATAAAAATAAGCCAGTCAGGCTAGGTACTGAAAGACAAATAAAAGATAAATAAAGGTAGTAGGATGTATATCCCATTAATCAAACATGTAGCCTAGGCTAAATCAGAACTTGCCATTATGGGCTATCTGGCTGCAGTATGTAAGACTCAACAACCCTCGTCAACCAGGAGCCGGTTGCACCAGTCATTACTAAGTGGTGACTAGGCCTATAACCTAAGTGGTGACTAACTCGAGATTTGGTCACTACTAAATTTAAATGGGTTGCACCACTCACGACTAGTTCCTACAACTAAATATGTACACCACCCTGGGAGGTGCTGTAAGTGATGACTAGTGCGAGGAAGTAGCGTCTTCAACTCTGCTATTAGGACGGAGGTGGGCTGAAACATTGTAGCTAAATCTGTCGGTGGAAAAAAAATTTTTTTTAGCAGATGTCTTAGTTATATCAAGATTAAGCTAACTATTGGCACCGGTGTGCTTATTGGTGTCATATTTAATAAGTTTGAGTAATTTCACGATCGAGCTAGCTAACCACCTTTAGCTCAATTGGCTCAGTTGCTGGTTAGCGATGAGAGGGGGAGTCCCAGCCGAGTTGATAACCCTCCGTTGCGGGTTGGGGGGATGCAACGGTCGGCTGGGATCCTCATAGTTAACCAGCAACTGGTCAGTGGACTGTACCAGGCAGCCTACGGTATATCTGAATCAAAGGTTATCAAACAAGCTTGGGAACTAGCTGGCTAGGATAATTTAAGCATAACAATCCAACGGCTAACTCCCCCAAAAGAACCCCTCCACTGCACAAGCACCAACCCCAATAATAATAAGCACAAGCTACCGAGTGCAACGTTAGCCTTGCTAACGGAGATAATGAATTTGGAGAAGAGTGTTGCAGCTGGTGCTAAACGAGGCAAAGGAAGAATATTTTGTGGACTATTATCACATCCATTTCACAGTTGGGATTATACAGAAAGGTGAGGATCGAGCCTGTGTTGGATGACCAACTCAAATGCCTGGCTAGCTCAATATTGTTGTAAGTTTAACATGAATCGCATATGCGAGCCGGAGCCCGTCGCTTTCACTGGATGACTCGTGAAGCATGCTACATTTATCTCGCATACTAAACATGTTTTCGTGGAGTAGTACAGGTATGTACTAAATCGTATGTAGTAGGCGAGTTGCAGTATGTACTATATAGTATATGGACATTCGGACACGGCCCAAGCTCCTTGGTAAGGGCTGGGTAAGGGCGATCAACCTCCTTGTTTACATTTTTACTTGCCGATTGGCTATTTGGATCCTGCCGTCACAGTCATACAACGACTATTTTTTAGTAACTAGTTAGTAGTTACTAGTTAAGACAACGCCTAAATTGCCGTGGTGCAACCGAAATAAGATACCAACTAATATGCGACTAACTAGTAGCAACTAAGAGTTTAGTCAGTGTTTAGGCGTGACTAAATGCTTGGGTTTAGACAAACTGGTGCAACCCAGTCTAGGGGTATAGATTTCGATCTCCTCCAGCGTGATTGTGGGCGTTGGCGAGGCCATTGTTCTGCTAACTAAGTGCTAACTAACGTCACCTCCTACAGGTCCAATAGCCTTGCTAATGAGCTCGCGATTGCAACTTCACCAGGCGTGAAAAACCCTCTGAATCTGAATCAAAAGCAACGTTTGCTAGCCAACACATTTACAAAACTTACAGGTTCGAATATTAAGGGCTGCCTAATATTCGTTCGAATACCAGTATTTCTGTCAATATTCGAATTATATTCGAATCCCGAAGTTCGGACTCCCAGCCCTAACGCACACACACACACACACACACACACACACACTCTCTATCCTTATCACTAAGAGCAGGAACCCGATTCTGCTGCTTCTCTTGTCATCTTCGTGGCCTGTCAGCACAGTGCAGCCATGTTTAACGGGAGTAGAATCCCAGTGATGCAGGGCAGGCCGATCTGATGAGTAGAATAGAATATACTTTATTGTCCCCTCAGGGAAATGTGTCTTGGACATGATGGGGAGTATGCTAATCGGTCTGTAGTTTGAAACAGCATGTGGCTCGACACTTTTATAGATGGAGATAACAACTGCAGGTTTCCAATGATTTGGAAGTGAACCCTGAGATACAGAGATATTGATAATATGGGTGATTGGCTTAATCAGTAGATGTCCGATATCCTTTATCATGCTAGCAGACCCCTCTTTATTCCACACCATCCATCCCTCCATTCCCTCTATCCTCTCCTCAACGACTTCCTTCCTGTCTCCGTCTCTCCCTGCGACAGAAGGGCACCATGCATGCCATCGACAGATAACGTCAACATGTAATCCTCTCCCCTTCCCCCGATCATAATAGACCCCGTCGTTTTCGTCTCCTTAGTTTCAGATAAAGGCTTCCTCTGTTCCTCGTCTCGCTTGATCCCTGCGTTGTTATATCAGGCCTCATCTACGAGCGCTCTCATTGGTTAATTAGCTTCTCAGGGTCGTTTCTCGGTTGTCAGGACGACACGGCGGCCGCATCGTTAGTCTCTTAACGACGACGAGTCCCGCGTTTTTCCCCCGGGTGACGGCGACGCGCCCGCGCGCCAATAACATCGCGTGGAAACGCTTCGGAACGCGGACGCCCACGCGGAGACAGGAAATAGATCTGAATGCGAGAGGCTGGCAGAGTTTGAAACAGAGAGGGGAAAGAGAGATGGACAGATACAGAGGTAGAGAGACGTAGCGGTGTGGGGAGAGAGATAACAGAGGCAGGGAGAGATGGGGGACTGAGGGTTCTATGCAATGAGTTCTATGCAGAGAAGACTTTGGGGTTTCGGTTGGACGCGACCGTTAAAGCGAACGCGGACGCGGACATTTGTCTCGTCAGCCTGATCACCGATGCATGACTGTGGAGCGCTGAGAGAGGAATCACTCACACTTTTCAATGAGAGCTTTTAGGGCTGGGTTTAAAAAATCGATTCTGAATCGATTCTGACTCAAATGACTCAGAATCGATTCATGAATCCCCAAATCGATCTTTTATTTAATGAATGAATGAATAAATGAAGGAATGAATAGTTCATTCATTAATTCAATGATTCATTCATTCATTCATTTTTGGAAATCAGTATCGATACCCAGCCCTAGTATTGATGTGTTGCATAACTTGGCAGTCATGTGATTAAGGTTACAGCTAAAAAAAAAACTGGTTTTAGTAACACTAACCGAATCGAATCGAATTGAATCGTGATAATCGATTCTGAACCTTGTGAATCGGAATCGAATCAATTCTTGAAATTCGAATCGATACCCAGCCCTAAGAGCTTACCTCTAACACCCCTCATCTCTCACTGCGATCCGTGACGTCTTTATGGCGCAAACGAGGGAAGGTTTTATGGGCCATCGCCTGTCATTCGCATCGCAATAGTCATCTGTCAGTCTCCTGTTAGCCTACCCAACGTTCTTGGTTACCTCACCCAAGGTTACTCGTTTCTACTGAATGTTGTCCAGATTAGAGATGATTGATTATGGTGTTTTCATACTCTGCTGGAGATGCAGGGGGATTCTCACGTCAAGCTGCTATTGACCACTCTCAAGCTCTAGTCATTAGTGTCACTGTGTGTGTGTGTGT
>NC_140238.1:2384692-2414692 GCF_949987555.1 Borostomias antarcticus | reverse complement strand
AAATCGATTTGCCTGAGGAAGACCAGTAGGTTGAAACATAGCATTTTTAGTTAATAAAGTTTTGGGAGCATTATTTCGCACTACTAGGCCTACTCTACTGCTCGAAGTTCTTTCCATGACAATGGCCGGGTTTCCTGAACGCGTTAAGAAGCACTTAACTCCAAAGTATGTCTTAACTCCCATGCAAAGGGTTGCTTAAGAAGGGTTCCTTAAGAAGGATCTTTATCAGGAAACCCGGCCAATGACGGTGATAATACTGTAGCACTTTAGTGTATCAGGCATTTCAACCTTAACTGTATAATATAATGTACAATATCTACGATAATGTATAATAAACTGTAATAATATCCAGCTGACAGAAAGAGTGAGGAAAGATAAAAAGGAATAAGCAGCCCTGTCAATGACGTCACGGACGCCCACGTGACAGTGTGAGGTCATCGCCTCGGGCGTGACACGGGGGGACAGAGAGAGGGGGGACGCGGGGGACAGAGAGAGACAGACGGCAGTCGTCCCATGATGCCTCCTCACCGAGCTGGCCCCCAGTTAAACGGGGAACGCCTCTGGCTAGACCTATTAAAGCAACCTTCTCTCTCTCTCTCTCTCTCTCTCTCTCTCTCTCTCTCTCTCTCTCTCTCTCTCTCTCTCTATCTCCTCCAGTCGCCGTGTAGGCTGACCGTCCGCTAGCGTTACGCAAGCGACAGATGCGTGCCGGCCTCTGTCCAGACTTGCGGCGCGGTCGCCGTCCACACATGTCATCTGTTTGCCTTTAATAAACGACGTGCTGACTGTTTTATGTCTTCCCTCCCCTCCGCAGGGCTTCTGTACTTGGCTCACATCCCTC
This sequence comes from Borostomias antarcticus, assembly GCF_949987555.1. Classification (NCBI taxonomy): domain Eukaryota; kingdom Metazoa; phylum Chordata; class Actinopteri; order Stomiiformes; family Stomiidae; genus Borostomias; species Borostomias antarcticus. The sequence continues at coordinate 2,413,851 of NC_140238.1, read as the reverse complement.
TACCATATGAAGTAAGTGCGCAACGCTTGTCCCTTTGACCCCCCTGGTACCATCATCGAACGCAAACTCTCTCGCCGTGCCTCGTTAAGCGGCGAAAAAACAAACGTCCGCGGGCTCGTGCGAGCGCTCGAGGCGCGGTTCACCAGCAAATATTTGCGCTCCTTCGAGCCCGACTGCACTCAACAGAATTAGAACCGTAAAAAAAAAAAAAAGGACTTCCTCGGTGTCCATGGTTTCGAGTGTTATGGTGGGGTTTGGGTGCTGCTGTTTTTAGCTGCTGTGTTAGGGGCGGGGCCGTGTACCTCACCCACTGCTCCCTGGGAAAAGAGCGAACCCACCCTGAGAGTTCCCCATGTGTGGCCTGGATGTGGGGGCCGGCGCCGGTTTGTTTCTGTTTTCTGTTCTGAGGCGACTGGGTTTCCCTCCCCTGGGCCTCCCCTGGCCTCCCTTGGCCTCCCCCTGGCCTCCCCTGGCCTCCCCTGGGCCTCCCCTGGGCCCCCCTGGCCTCGCTGGCCTCCCCTGGGCCCCCTGGCCGGTCGTAGGGGCTGGCAGCGGCGAGGTGAGTGGCCTCTCACCTCTGGGGGGGTACGGGGAGGAGCAGGGCCGTGGTGTCTCCGTAGTTCTCGCTACGCCGGGCGTCCCGTACTACTAAAGATGGTCCCGTACTTTGAGCCGTCACGCCGTGCGCGTGCATGTGTGTGCGTGTGTGTGTGTGTGTTGGAATAAAAAAACAAACAGTTTTCCCAGCCTCAGAAATACCCCATTGCCTCTCTCTCTCTCTCTCTCTCTGTCTCTGTCTCTCTCTCACTCTTTCTCTGTCTCTCTCTCTCTCTCTCTCTCTCTCTCTCTCTCTGTTTCCATTCCCTTCTTCTTTTATTCTCTCTCTTCTGGATCTGGTACAGTAGAAGTTCAGCATGCAGAGTGATTTTGTCACCATGTGCTCCAACTTGGATACTACAACATTGTCTGTCGCTCTCCCTCTCTCTCTCTCTCTCTCTCTCTCTCTCTCTCTCTCTGCGACTTGTCCTCAGGGAGCTCATATGCCCCCCCGGGGAAAATCCCCCCCCCCCATCCCTCCCTTCCAAGTGTTCTAGAACCCTCCGTCGTGTCTCCGCAGGGACGAGGAGATCCGCAGCAAGTGTGGCGTGGACGCCGTCACCTACCTATCGTTCCAGCGCCACATCATCCTGCTGGTGACCGCGGTGTGCCTGCTGTCCTTGGCCGTCGTCCTGCCCGTCAACCTCTCAGGAAACCTCCTGGGTAATTTACTGCTCACGCCGGGGCCCGCTGACTCTGGGAGGCCCCGGGATATCCTAGACCTCAGGGAAAGCTGGAGGGGCACCGCGCTGGGCCAGGCGTGGAGGCCACACACACACACACACACACACACACACACACACACACAGTCCACACATACCGCAGCTGGAAACACAGAAGTCTACACTCTGGCACATATCGCTCTTCAGTTGGATAGAATTAGTGGTCAGGCTTTACTATAGGCCTCAAGCAGTAGAAATAGTATTCTACGAATATAAAATAGAGCTTTAATTTCCTTCTTACTTACACTCGGCGTCTGAGGTTACTTACTAGGTATGCAAAATGCAAGCAAAGTGGGGCTTATGTACACATAGAAACAGATAAGAAGAACACACACACATACACACAGACACACACACACAGACACATACACACACACACAAAGCACACATACAAACACAAGGGGGGAAACAACAAAATAAAATAAAATAAAAACAACATACAATCGGCTTACAAATACAAAAACTGAAAATTACCTATGAAAAATACTTTAAAAATGAGTTTGTTGGTGACACAGAAAAAGGTCAGCATTGTCAGCAATGTTCACAGCAATCCATGAGTATTCCATATTGCTTTAGTCCATACATCCAAGGTTTCAATTTTCGCTCCATTGACCTTGGCAGATTTTTCTAGTATACATATATCATAAAACAACACAGACCATATTCTGATCATAGAAAAATTCAAACCAACTCTTTAGTATAGTTTTTTTTTAGCAGCTGTTGAGGCTGCAAAAATAATTATCTTCTCAAGGCATGACAATTTAACATGTGGGTTGTATCCAAAAAATAAAAGAGTAGGGCAATATGGCAAATGTTTGTTGAGAATGATGATGAGTATGTTTACAATGTTTTTCCAAAGAGAAATAACAGAGGGGCAATACCAAAACATATGTAAAAAAAATTCCCAACTCAGAATTAGAGCAAAGGTCACACAAATCACTCCTAGTAAGATTCATTGGTGTAAGATATACTCTGTGTAAATTTAAAGTTAATCAGTTGATGAACACAATTTTTGGAAGAGGTGAACACATTACTCCATATCTTAATCTATCTAATATTTAAAGAAAGGAAAACCAATGCACCTAACCTCTTAGGGCGTAATAAGGTAGAGAGACTAATAGAAGATCGTTTTCCTTTCCAGAGAAAATTCATACATATTACATCCAATTCTTTAAACATATTAGGAGGGGGTGGAAGAGGTAATGTTGAAAAAAGAAAATTAAGACGAGGTAATATGTTCATTTTGATGACAGAGATGTGTCCGTGGAGAGACACACGAAGAAGGGACCATTTGGTTAGATCAATTCCAATTTATTAAAATTGTCTTTAAGCGCATAAGAAAGGGTAGGTCTAATTTGTATCCCCAAATAGGTAAAACTGTTGTGCTCCAAAGTAATTGGCAACGAAGGAAAAGTGAGCTTTTTTGCAGCAGAATTTAAAGGCATCAGAAGAGATTTTGACCAGTTGATTTTATAACCGGAAAAAAAAAAAAATCCTCAAAGAGGTTGAGAACATGTGGGACAGAATTTGTTAAATCTGACAAATACATCAGAATGTCGTCTGCATATAAACAAATGGAGTGAATGGTACCTTTTATGGAGATGCTTGATATGTTTAGATGCTGTCTAACAGCCTGTGCCAAAGGCTCTGAGAATAGTGCAAATAAACCAGGTGATAACGGACGGCCTTGTCTAGTAGATCTAGGTATCGTCAACTCTGATGCACCAGGGTGTTCAGTTTGGACGCATGCTGAGGGGTCAGCATAGAGAATACGTATCATTCTAATAAAAGAAGGTCCAAAGCCCAAATGTCCCAAGACTGCCCATAAGTATTCCCACTCCACACGATCGAAAGCCTTGTCTGCATCCAGTGAGAGAAGTGCACAAGGCCTGTTTTGAGCTGAGGAGAATTCAATAACGTGTAATAGTCTACGGATGTTGTCAGAAGGTAGACGACCCTTAACGAAACCGGCCTGGTCTGGATGTATTAAATACGTAATCGCCGTGTCCAGTTGACATGATAGAACTTTGCATATAATTTAAGATCACAGTTTAAAAGGGAAAGAGGTCTTTCGCTGGCACATTCAAGAGGATCTTTCCCCTTCTTTAAAATAATAAATTAAAGAGTGATAAGCGCCGTTTTTTGGTCTCGATGAAGGGTGCCAGATATAAGTGAATGGTTTATTGACTTTAAGATACAGTAACTGGGCCAACTGATTCCCATAAAACAGTTAGGAGCTCAGAAGGAATGTCACCCAAACCTGGAGATTTGACTTTTGACATATAATCTAAGACATCTTTAAGTTCTAACAAACTGATAGAAGCTTCCAGGGATGAAGCTTGTTCCACTGAAAGCATATGGAGGTTCATGGAGTTTAAGAAGACCTGTACTTTAGTGTTGTCATTCTGGGATTCAGAAGAATATAATTTAGAGTAGAAGGAGTTGAATGCTGAGTTAATTTCAGAAGGAAGTGTGCATATATCCCCAGCAGAATATTTTATTATATGTATGGATGCTAGTTGCTCTGACTGCTTAAGTTCCCATGCCAAAGGTTTGCTAGGCTTTTCAGCATTTTCATGTATATGCTGTCGGGTTCTGAGACGTACAAATTCAGCTCTGGAGGTGGACAACGTTTTATATCTTGCTTTAACAGCATCCAATTTGTCTTCCTTCAGAGAAGGCCGATTTCTGAAGGGTTTCCAAGCCCGAGATTTCTCTTTTTAACTCTAATTCAGAGTTACGCATTCTATTCAAATGAGAAGAAAAGGATAGAGAAATACCTCTTATGCAACGATGAGTTGTCTCCCAGAGGATATGTGGGTCAATCTACCTTCCCTGTTCATTCTAGTCAGGAACTCATTGATTGAGATAGAATTCTGACAGAACCATTGGTAGAAAATATGCATACAGAGAAAGATACATCTTTTAAGAAAGCTGGGGAAATTTAAAAAAAAGTAATCAATTCTTGAAAAAGAAAAATGGCGAGGCGGGTAGACGGTGAAATCTTTAGTGGACGGATTTCGCAGACGCCAGACATCCACAATGTTTAAGTCTTGTAAAAATGTTGGCATTTGGCAGTATAGTGCTTTTTCTCCACCTAACGTTGAGTTAGCTCCCAAACGGAATGTGGAGGTGAGCCATTCGAGGTCTCTGTGGACCAGTCCTCGTCCACACACGGGTTTATTGCTGTTGGCTGTCATGTATATGACCCTGTGTGTCACCCCTTCCCTTGTTAAAAAAAAACCAACACCCATATAGTGGCTGCCGTGGCAACGGCACCCACATGGCACACAAACTAAAATAGAGCACTGAGACATTGCTGTAGTCTGTAAATGTTTTGTGTTAAACTTTTCACTATAGGATTTTAACATAGTTGGATGGAAAAGTCATCCTTGTTTGGTCATATTGCCTCATTCTGGTTGTATTACCCACACCTTCCATACATACAGTGGGTGTTACTGCTTGTGAAGTCATTCTTGTGTTTGTTCCCTTGTAGGAGACAACCCTGAGAACTTCGGTAGGACCACAGTGGCCAATGTTCCCGCAAAGTAAGTCTAAATTAAGCAATAAACCACGAGAGGCCGTGTGTTATAGTGCTTTTATAACAGCTAGGGGGCGTTGTTAGGCATGACGCGAAGCGTCTTGTTACTACAGGTATTAGTGTTAAATAAACACACAGCAATGTAAAATATTAACATTTATTCAAAACGAAGCATCATTCCCCCAATTCCGCCGAGCAAAAAAGTTCCCCTAACAAAAGGGTTGCCAAGCACACACGCAAACACCTGACAATGCCTAACAACAACTACAATGCATTGGATCAAATAGGAGGCGCGTTAATACTGAAAATGGAATGATATGCGGTCCCAGGTGTGTGTTACAAAGTATTTTAACACGGCTTCCAGCCAATCAGAATCAAGAACCAGAACTAACCGTTGTATAAGCCCACTTTTGTTCTTGTCAGAATGAACAGTCTAACAGAAATCTGACCGAACATCAGCGGGTATCCATCAGCGCTGACCCCAGCTGAACGCCCCCCCCCCCCTCCCCGCCCCTGACCTTCCTGTCTCCACAGAGACAGCTTCCTGTGGCTCCACAGCATCTTCGGCCTGCTCTACTTCATCGCCACGGCGCTGTGCATGGCCCACCACTCGGCACGCCTGGAATACCGCGAGGATGAGAAGGTCTGTGGCGGCGACCTCGGGTCTGAACCGCATATCGCTGCGGAGAGACGCATGTCGATGTCGATTAACGCGCGGTTGTCCGGTGTAACGTGTCATCGTCAGAGCGGTTGTGTTGTTTGTCCTGCAGGTGGCCAGGACACTGATGATCACGTCCGTCCCCAGGGACATATCCGACCCGGGACTCATCACCAAACACTTCCAGTAAGCTTCTTTTATACTCAGTCGACACGTGTCACGATAAATGTCGGACGACAGAAAAAAAATGTCGACCAACATTTAGCATTTATACTTCAGCAGAAGTGTCCGATCACCTCCATGGTAACTTGCAGACGCGCGACTGATTGATCCATGGCAACGAACGTGCCTTCTATCCAGCTATCCAATCACAGCTGTGCGACGAATGTGACGGCGTCTGCGACGTTAGAAAGTTTGGTCTGCGCCGATGACCATCTCGTTTACAGTGATCGTGTGCAGAAGAGAGCAATCTCTGTGGATATAATAATAATAATAATAATACATTTTATTTATAAGGCGCCTTTCAGGTCACTCAAGGTCACCGTATAGGATAAAGAAGACAATAAAATATACAATAGATAAAACATACAAAATTACAAAATAAAAACATTTGATACAAAATTAAGAATTGTAATGTTAAGTTTGCAGCAGAACATCAGCAATCAGAGTGAATAGACCTGTCTGAAAAGGTGGGTTTTCAGGTGGGCTTTAAAAATGGACATGGAGCCGGTATTCCTGATGTCGGGGGGGAGGGGAGTTCCAGAGGGGAGGAGCAGAGAGACTGAAGGCTCTGGCCCCCATGGTGGACAGACAGGCTGGAGGGAGGGTGAGACTGAAGGCTCTGACCCCCATGGTGGACAGACAGGCTGGAGGGACAGTCAGGCCGATGGCAGAGGCAGACCTGAGTGCCCGGGTGGGGTTGTTGAGTTGTGGATACGGTGGCGTGACTCTCGCCTGTGCTCTCGTTCTCTAGCGAGGCCTACCCCAGCTGCACCGTCACCGACATCCGCTTCTGCTTCGACGTCCACAAGCTGATGAGTCTGGACTTGGAGAGGTGCGGTGGGGCGCGAACCGTCCGGAGCCCAGAAACGATTGGGTGATTTTTTTTTAACAACCTGTGGTGGTTTGTTTGACGTGGCGCCCGGTTTGACCGACCCTCTCCGCTGTGTCGTGCAGACGGAAGGCCATGAAAGGCCGGCTGTATTTCGCCACCAGGGCCCAGAAGGAGGGGAAGATCATGATCAGGACACACCCCTGCGCTCAGATACTCTGCTGCGATCTGTGCGGGTTCGAGCAGGTAGGCGCACCTGACAGCATCAGCGTTAATGATGGTAGCGGACTCATCCGTTCTGTTGATCTCATCCACTATGTAGAAGCTGCATGTTTAGCATTTGCCACTGGATGGCACTGCAAACCCAAATTAGCTTTAGGTGGTGTACCGCAAGCAGCAACAGTGGACTTGGGTTTGTCTTTCCTACAGGGGCGGGGATCCTGGGGGGGTCAGGGGGGAGATGTCCCCCCCAATATTTGAGATCATTAAAATTGCCCCCCCCAATATTTGAGATCATTAAAATTGGACCTATTTGGGCCTATTCCATTTCCCCAATATTTAGATTGGGGTAGTGGCATTCAAATGACCATACAGCCGCGTAGGAAGATGTCCCCCCAAAAAAATACTCTTGCAAAATTTCAATGTAAATGTCCCCCCCGAAGTGGGGTGGGGATGTGGGGATGTAACTGACCTGCTAGGTGTGGGGTCACGAGGGATGTGGGGATGTAACTGACCTGCTAGGTGTGGGGTCATGAGGGATGTGGGGGTGTAACTGACCTGCTAGGTGTGGGGTCATGAGGGATGTGGGGGTGTAACTGACCTGCTAGGTGTGGGGTCATGAGGGATGTGGGGATGTAACTGACCTGCTAGGTGTGGGGTCATGAGGGATGTGGGGATGTAGCTGACCTGCTAGGTGTGGGGTCATGAGGGATGTGGGGATGTAGCTGACCTGCTAGGTGTGGGGTCATGAGGGATGTGGGGGTGTAACTGACCTGCTAGGTTTGGGGTCAGAACAGACGTGTCGCTCGGCCTTCCTCTGCCAGGTGGACGCAGAGCAGTACTACGGCGAGCTGGAGGAGAAGCTGACCGACGAGTTCAACGCCGAGAAGCACCGCATCTCCCTCAAGAGGCTGGGCGTGGCCTTCGTGACCTTCCGCGACGAGAGGATGACCGCCGTGTGAGTGAACTATGACCCCCGAGTGACCTATACGGCGTTGCGGTCTCAGTCGGCGCCTCCCACCCCCACCCCACCCACCCCTAACCCCACCGCCGTCTTCGGTGACATCACCGCGCTTGCGTCTCAACGTTTCTGTCTGTCGCTCCAGGATCGTCAAGGACTACAGCCGCGTCCGTTGCCGCCGGAGACCGCAGCAGTCCAGCATCACCACGGTAGTTCAGTCTCAAGGCTGGGGGGTGGGCTACGCCCCCGCCCCCAACGACATCATCTGGTGAGCGTTTGACAAAAGCATGCCATCGTTACACCATAGCAGCGTCAAACTCCCCTGAGGCCGTAGAATCATGCCTTTTCGCCAATCATTTTTCAATTTCAATCAATCAAAGCTTTATTTGTATAGCGCATTTCATACCCAGAGGCAACACAATGCGCTTCACAGAGAACAAGGGAGGTGGGCATACGACCCACTCTCTACATATTCCAGAGGGGAGCAAAAAAACAGTAATCACCCGGGGGCCAGATAAGTGAGCTGTAAAAATTCTTCCCTGACCCCTCTCAACAAGGTGGGAGTATGTTTGTCTACCGGCTAAGAACATTTATAAAGCAATAAATTACATTAAATTACATTTTCAGAGTAAGAGAGGCTAAAAAAGCATCATAGGAGAGACATGGCAAATAGCCTTGGTAGTTCAGATGGTTCTTTTCCAGTCCAGTACCTACTGACCAATGAGGGCTGAGATCAGAGGATTAGCCATGATGCGTGCGTTTGGTCATTATCTGGGGAAGCCAGTGGGGACGAGCCTTCCCCCTGTGATTACGTAACTTTGCATATGTAGGGGGGGGGGGGGAGATTAACCGAACGAGAAGGCTTCACTCACCGTGGGTGCTTCATGCCTGGCTGGCCGAGTGTGTGTGTGTGTGTGTGTGTGTGGTGCGTATGTGTGTGTGTGTGTGTGTGTGTGGTGCGTATGTGTGTGTGTGTGTGTGTGTGTGTGTGTGGTGCGTATGTGTGTGTGTGTGTGTGTGTGTGGTACGTGTGTGTGCGTGCGTGCGTGTGTGTATGTGTGCGCGTGTGCATGTTGTGTGTGTGTGGTGTGTATGTGCGTGTGTGTGTGTGGTGCGTATGTGTGTGTGTTTGTGTGCGGTGTGTGTGTGTGTGCGTGCGTGCGTGTGTGTGTATGTGTGTGTGTGTGTGTGTGTGTGTGTGTGTGTGTGCGTGCGTGTGTGTTTGTGCGCGTGTGTGTGTGTGGTGCGTGTTTGCGTGTGTGTTTGTGGTGCGTGTGTGTGGTGCGTGTGTGTGCGTGTGTGCGTGTGTGCGTGTGTGTGTTTGTGCGTGCGTGTGTGTGTGTGGTGCGTGTGCGTGTGTGTGTGTGTTTGCGTGTGTGTTTGTGTGTGTGTGTGTGGTGTGTGGTGCGTGTGCGTGTGTGGTGTGCGTGTGTGTGTGTGTTTGTGTGTGTGTGTGTGGTGTGTGGTGCGTGTGCGTGTGTGGTGTGCGTGTGTGTGTGTGTGTGTGTGTGTGCGGGGTGAACAGAGCAGCCAGGGGTAGTCACAGGTGCTGGGGTCAACCAGGAGACTGTTGTTCATTCATTAACCAGGAGCACTCAAGTGTGAGGGGCCTGCCCTCCAGTCCAGGGATTACCCCCAATGCACTACTCTCCCACACTAGAGATGGCTGCTGTCTGGAGACCTAGTGGGCATCTATAACAGTCATTCAGGATGACGAGGAATGCCAGATGGGGATGGTTAGGGTTAGGGTTAGGGTTAGGGTTAGGGTTAGGGTTAGGGTTAAAGTTAGGGTTACTCTTCCAAACGGTCAGTCTGTCACGCCACGCCTCCGTGTCCCTAGTGGACGTTTGGCCTGACCGAGCGTCCTCTGCGCGTCTCGTCCCCAGGGAGAACCTGTCCGTGTGCGGCTCCCGCTGGTGGCTCCGCTGCGTCCTGCTCAACATCCTCCTCTTCCTCCTGCTCTTCTTCCTCACCACCCCGGCCATCATCGTCAACACCATGGACAAGTTCAACGTCACCAGGCCGGTGGACAGTCTTGAGGTCAGAGACGGTCCTCGGACCGCGGCGTGTGTGGGCGGAGATATGTGAGGTGGGCGGGGCTGTAAATGGTAAATGGACTGCACTGATATAGCGCTTTTCCACTCAAAACGCTTTACAATGGCCTCTCATTCACCCATTCACACACCAATGGCGGTAGCTGCCATGCAAGGTGCTAACCTGCTCATTGGGAGCAATTTGGGGTTAGGTGCCTTGCTCAAGGACACTTCGACATGTGGACAGTCGGAGATGGGATTCGAACCGCTGACCCTTCGATCATTGAACGACCCGCTCTACCAACTGAGCTACAGCCGCCCTGTACTGTAGTGTGGTGCCGTTACAGGTACGGCCCTCATGTAATCAGATTATCCACCTCCGCTTGCGGCTTGGCAATGCTATTTAAGCAATTGACCACGAGAGGCAGTGGGTTACAGGGGATTTTACCACAGCTACGGGGCGTTGTTAGGCCCCCCGTAGCTGTGGTCAAATCCCCTGTAACCCATAAGGCATAATTCGGCTGGTTCACATTTATTTGAATACTTCCAGCCATGGTGCAGTTATTAAAACAGTTCTCCAGAGCACTTGTTTTTGCTGGTAGGGGTGTGGAAGTGTTGGAGTCGGACTGATGAGTGCGTTTTTGTAATAGGATACGAAAAAGGCGAGGTTGCTGCGAGTGGTTGCTACGCAAAGCATAGCCTACCGCTTGATTTTATCAATGGCCTCGTCAATGAGATTGACGGCGCATTAATACTAATTGTTATGCGGTCCAATCAGAATCAAGTATCCAAACTTTCCATTGTAGAATGATATATCATGGAGGATGTTATTCACTCATTCATATGAACATGGACTCCTTTTCTCCGCAGAACCCCGTCGTCACCCAGTTCTTTCCCACGCTGCTGCTGTGGGCGTTCTCCGTGCTCCTCCCCTTCATCGTTTACTACTCGGCCTTCTTCGAGTCCCACTGGACCAGGTAGAGGGCAGTACCGCCGCAGACCGCGCACGGCGACCGCCGTCTGACACCCCTCTGTCAAAGACATCCGTCTCGCTCGCACTCTCCCCCCCCCGAGGGTTTTTCTGTCTGTGGCCTGCTGTTGTGTCTCTGTCTCTCCTGGACATTCTGATCTTTCTCTCTCTCTCTCTCTCTCTCTCTCTCTCACACACACACACACCCTTCATCTCATACTCTCTCCCTTTCTCTCTCCCTCTCTCTCTTGCTCCCTGTCTCTCTCCATCTCTCTCTCTCCCCCTCTCTCTCCATCTCTCTCTCTCCCTCTCTCTCTCTCCATCGATCTCTCCCTCTTTCTCCCCGTCTCTCTCTCTCTCCCTCTCTCTCTCTCTCCCTCTCTCTCCATCTCTCTCTCTCCCTCTCTCTCCCTGTCTCTCTCCATCTCTCTCTCTCCCCCTCTCTCTCTCTATCTCCATCTCTCCCTCTCTATCGATCTCTCCCTCTCTCTCTCCCCCTCTCTCTCCATCTCTCTCTCCCTCTCTCTCCCTCCCTCTCTCTCCATCTCTCTCTCTCCCTCTCTCTCTCTCTCCCTCCATCTCTCTCTCCCTCTCTCTCCATCTCTCTCTCCCTCTCTCTCCCTCCCTCTCTCTCCATCTCTCTCTCTCCCTCTCTCTCCCTCCCTCTCTCTCCCTCCCTCTCTCTCTCCCCCTCTCTCTCTCTCCCTCTCTCTCCCTCTCTCTCCCCCTCTCTCTCTCCCTCTCTCTCTCTCTCTCTCTCTCTCTCCCTCTCTCTTGCCGTCAGTCTCCCCGTGCGCTCTGCCTCCGGTCCGGTTGTCATAGAGATCTCTATGTAGTGATAATGACATGAGCAGTGGTCAGCGAGCCCAGCGGAGAGCAGCAGGTCTGCGCCAGGAGACGACCTCGCTCCGACACCTAGAGAACCGTCTCGTTACATAACCACCCCCACCAACGCGCTTTGAGGGCGTGATGTGTGAAGCACCAAATGCAAATCATCCGCTTACAGTTATTGGGTGTGAAAAGCTTTCGTTTGTGGTAACGAACCCACAAGCAAGCTTTCCATTTTTTACAGAGTATCATGAATAATTTTTACTCGAAAGCTGCGTGTACAGTGTAATGTTTTTTGTGCGTTTTACTATTTGTATGTTTAGCGGGATGTTTTATCGCGTTTTTTCTCAGATCCGGCGAGAACCAGATCACGATGCACAAGTGCTTCTTACTGCTGGTGTTCATGGTGATCATCCTGCCTTCGCTAGGTCTATCCAGGTACAGTACAACTCCGCAGCACGCCGAATATGTTGACGTTGTTTTCATCAACAGCTGCTTCATTGGATGTCAATCACAATGTCCTTGCATTTGAGATCATATCGCGCATAAGAGAGCCATCATCAGATCTGACGCTAATGTTCCAGTGCTTTATTTGCTTCTCGTCTCGTTGTTTTTCAGCCTGGATCTGTTCTTCAGATGGCTCTTTGATGTTCATTTCCTGGATGACAAGGACATCAAATTCCAGTGAGTTTTCATAAAACGTCAAATGTCCAAAAAAGGCTCCGTTAAATCCGTAACGAGTGCGAGCGAGCAGGTCCTTAAACGCCGTTGTCCCCCCCCTCCCCGCCCCCTACAGGTGCGTGTTCCTCCCGGACAACGGCGCGTTCTTCGTCAACTACGTGATCACGGCGGGCCTGTTGGGGACGGCCATGGAGCTGCTGCGCGTCCCGGCGCTGGCGGTCTACGCCCTGCGTCTCTGCGTCGCCAAGTCCGAGGCCGAGCGCATCCACGTCAAACGGGTCAGACCACCCTCTCCCTCCCTCCCGCCCCATCCACCAGGTTTTCACGCCTTGCTCCGAACACGGACAGCAGCGGTTGATTGATTCAATCGCTCTCTCGGTTGATTGAACTGAACTACTCTTTGCCCTCTCTCATTTTTTCATTTGGGTTTATTTGAGAAGGGACAGTGCATATCAATCAACAACACATGTGAATACACCAGATTTAGCCAGGAGGCTAATTTTCATCTGTGGTCCCTGGCCAAGATGTTATAAATATGCATCCTAAAATGAACAAGATAAAAGATAAACAATAACACAGCATCGTACAGAGCATATGAGAGACACGGTTATAAAGAAATACAAATGAAGGAGATGAATACACATAATAGCAAAGGTCTCCCGAGGTTTTCACGCGTTGCTCTGAACACGGATAGCAGCGGTTGATTGAGTTCAATCGCTGTCTCGGTTGATTAAACTGAACTACTCTCTGCCTGTAAAGACGTTGTGAATCTCTCAGCTTGTCTCGTGCAGCAGGATAGCATGTTGTGGTATATGTTTATTCTAAACCAAGACTGGAAGCAGGCAATAGACAATTTAGTGAGACCACATCTGAGTCTGTGTCCTGGCATGGCCATCTATCTTTCCAGGATAATTGAGGACCTTGAAGCGTCTCTGGAACTCTCTCTGTGTGTCTCTCTCCAGTCAGGCCTATGAGTTCCAGTTTGGTCTCTCTCTGTGTGTCTCTCTGTAGAGTCAGGCCTTTGAGTTCCAGTTTGGTCTCTCTCTGTGTGTCTCTCTCCAGAGTCAGGCCTATGAGTTCCAGTTTGGTCTCTCTCTTTGTGTCTCTCTGTAGAGTCAGGCCTATGAGTTCCAGTTTGGTCTTTCTCTGTGTGTCTCTCTCCAGAGTCAGGCCTATGAGTTCCAGTTTGGTCTCTCTCTGTGTGTCTCTCTCCAGAGTCAGGCCTATGAGTTCCAGTTTGGTCTCTCTCTGTGTGTCTCTCTCCAGAGTCAGGCCTATGAGTTCCAGTTTGGTCTCTCTCTGTGTGTCTCTCTCCAGAGTCAGGCCTTTGAGTTACAGTTTGGTCTCTCTCTGTGTGTCTCTCTGTAGAGTCAGGCCTATGAGTTCAAGTTTGGTCTCTCTCTGTGTGTCTCTCTGTAGAGACAGGCCTATGAGTTCCAGTTTGGTCTCTCTCTGTGTGTCTCTCTCCAGAGTCAGGCCTATGAGTTCCAGTTTGGTCTCTCTCTGTGTGTCTCTCTCCAGAGTCAGGCCTATGAGTTCCAGTTTGGTCTCTCTCTGTGTGTCTCTCTCCAGAGTCAGGCCTATGAGTTCCAGTTTGGTCTCTCTCTGTGTGTCTCTCTGTCTGTAGAGTCAGGCCTATGAGTTCCAGTTTGGTCTCTCTCTCTGTGTCTCTCTGTAGAGTCAGGCCTATGAGTTCTAGTTTGGTCTCTCTCTGTGTGTCTCTCTCCAGAGTCAGGCCTATGAGTTCCAGTTTGGTCTCTCTCTGTGTGTCTCTCTCCAGAGTCAGGCCTATGAGTTCCAGTTTGGTCTCTCTCTTTGTGTCTCTCTGTCTGTAGAGTCAGGCCTTTGAGATCCAGTTTGGTCTCTCTCTGTGTGTCTCTCTCCAGAGTCAGGCCTATGAGTTCCAGTTTGGTCTCTCTCTTTGTGTCTCTCTGTAGAGTCAGGCCTATGAGTTCCAGTTTGGTCTCTCTCTGTGTGTCTCTCTCCAGAGTCAGGCCTATGAGTTCCAGTTTGGTCTCTCTCTGTGTGTCTCTCTCCAGAGTCAGGCCTATGAGTTCCAGTTTGGTCTCTCTCTGTGTGTCTCTCTCCAGAGTCAGGCCTATGAGTTCCAGTTTGGTCTCTCTCTGTGTGTCTCTCTGTAGCGTCAGGCCTATGAGTTCCAGTTTGGTCTCTCTCTTTGTGTCTCTCTCCAGAGTCAGGCCTATGAGTTCCAGTTTGGTCTCTCTCTGTGTGTCTCTCTCCAGAGTCAGGCCTATGAGTTCCAGTTTGGTCTGGAGTACGCCTGGACCATGTGCATCTTCTCAGTCAGTATGACCTACAGCATCACCTGCCCCATCATCGTGCCCTTCGGTAAGCATATCTGTGTGTGTGTGTGTGTGTGTGTGTGTGTGTGTGCATGCACTCGCTGTGTGTAAGTGTGTGTGTGTGTGTGTGTGTGTGTGTGTGTGTGTGCATGGGCTCGCTGTGTGCATGTGTGTGTGCGCATGCACTCGCTGTGTGCAAGTGTGTGTGTGCATGCCCTCGCTGTGTGCAAGTGTGTGTGTTTGTGTGTGTGTGTGTGTGCGCATGTGCTCGCTGTGTGTATGTGTGTGTGTGTGCGTGTTTGTGTATGTATGTGTATGTGCGCGTAAGTCTGTGTGTGCGCATGTGTGTGTGCAGACTGTGTGTGTGTGCATGTGTGTGTGTGTGCAGACTGTGTGTGTGTGCAGACTGTGCGTGTGTGTGTGTGCAGACTGTGCGTGTGTGTGTGTGCAGACTGTGTGTGTGTGTGTGTGCAGACTGTGTGTGTGCGTGTGTGTGTGCATGTGTGTGTGCAGACTGTGTGCATGTGTGTGTGTGTGCAGACTGTGTGTGTGTGAAGACTGTGCGTGTGTGTGTGTGTGCAGACTGTGTGTGTGTGTGCGTGTGTGTGTGCATGTGTGTGTGCAGACTGTGCGTGTGTGTGTGTGTTCAGACTGTGTGTGTGTGCATGTGTGTGTGCATGTGTGTGTGCAGACTGTGTGTGTGCAGACTGTGTGTGTGTGCTTGTGTGTGTGCAGACTGTGTGTGTGTGTGTGTGTGTGTGTGTGTGTGTGTGCAGACTGTGTGTGTGTGCTTGTGTGTGTGCAGACTGTGTGTGTGTGCAGACTGTGTGTGTGTGCAGACTGTGCGTGTGTGCATGTGTGTGTGCAGACTGTGCGTGTGTGTGCAGACTGTGTGTGTGTGCGTGTGCAGACTTTGTGTTTGTGTGTGTGTGCAGACTGTGTATGTGTGCAGACTGTGTGTGTGTGTGCGTGTGTGTGTGCAGACTGTGTGTGTGTGTGTGTGTGTGTGTGTGTGTGTGCAGACTGTGTGTGTGTGTGTGTGTGTGTGCGTGTGTGTGTGCAGACTGTGTGTGTGTGTGTGTGTGTGTGCAGACTGTGTGTGTGTGTGTGTGTGCAGACTGTGTGTGTGTGTGTGTGTGTGTGTGTGTGTGCAGACTGTGTGTGTGTGTGTGTGTGTGTGCAGACTGTGTGTGTATGTGTGTGCAGACTGTGTGTGTGTGTGTGTGTGTGTGTGTGTGCAGACTGTGTGTGTGTGTGTGTGCAGACTGTGTGTGTGTGTGTGTGTGTGTGTGTGCAGACTGTGTGTGTGTGTGTGTGTGTGTGTGTGTGTGCGTGCGTGTGTGTGTGCAGACTGTGTATGTGTGTGTGTGTGTGTGTGTGTGCAGACTGTGTGTGTGTGTGTGTGTGTGTGTGTGTGTGTGTGCAGACTGTGCGTGCGCAGACATAGCGAGCCGCGAGCCAGACGCCCACTCCGCTCCTGTCGCGGCCCAGAGCCGCAACAACCCTTTATTTACTACTAGACTCAGATCCCCACATTACCCAGGATGCACCTGGCCTGGCTGCTCGCTGGCTTTCACCTGCCTGCTCTTTCTGAAGACAGAAATGTCAACGGACAACAATGAGGGATGAGTTATCTTAGTTCTCATCATCTCGTCTGGAGGTCACACTTCCCTCGCAAAGAAGGGAAAAAAACGTTTTTTGCGATACAGTCTGGACTTGTAGCCAGCCAGAACGCTTCCCCGAAATTACAAGATAGTGTGCCAATCAGGGACTGCGTTTTAACTGCTGTCCCGCCCTCCAGTGGGGGCCCCGCCCGTGATTGGTTCCCGTAGTTGTGTGAAAATTAAATCCAGGCTGCTGGGAAAACGGTCTCCCGAAAGCCACGAGCGGGAACGTTAACGTAAGTAGAACAAACACAGCCATAAGTGCAGTTATTGCAGAAATAGACTCAATAACAACAATTAAACAAGAACAAGAGCATGCACCACCGGAGGAAACGACCTTTCGCCGTTCTTCTGACTGGGTTTGTTGCGCTGGCCGAAGGAGCAGCTGAAGAGAAGTACTCACGCCCACTGAGGTCCTTCTGGGTGGCTGGAGGTCCAGACTGACACAAAAACATACATTTTTTTTGCGAGGAAGTCTGGCTTCCAGGCTACCCATCATCACTGGACATATCCTAATCATTCTTTTTCTTTCTCTCTCTCTCTTTCTTACATTCTCTCTCTCTTTCTCACATTCTCTCTCTTTCACTCTCTCTCTCACTCTCACATTCTCTCTCTCTTTCTCACTCTCTCTCACTCTTTCTCACATTCTCTCTCTTTCTCACTGTCTCTCTCACTCTCACATTCTCTCTCTCTTTCTCACTCTCTCACTCTTTCTCTCTCTCTCTCTCTCTCTCTCTCTCTCTCTCCCTCCCTCTCTCTCAGGGCTGCTGTACCTGATCCTGAAGCACATGGTTGACCGCTACAACATCTACTACGCCTACATCCCCACCAAGCTGAACCAGCGCATCCACCGCGCCGCCATCAGCCAGGTCGTCACGGCGCCCATCCTCTGCTTGTTCTGGCTCCTCTTCTTCTCCGTCCTCAGACTAGGTACTTCCTGTTTACCGGCTCGGTCGCGCGGCCGATCGGTTCGCAGTCGGCGCTCTCGATTAGATCGTAATGGTGGATTTTTTGGGGGGGGTGATACATTTTTTAAGGAATTTCATAGACAAATAAAAACATAAACACACAAAACATCTACACATATACACACAAAACAACAACGACAACAAAAACAACAACATTACACTCAGGCACTCACCCGTAACGGCGGATTTGACGTGTCGGCGCTCCCCGTTCTGCAGGTCCGACGCGACCCATCACCCTGTTCACCCTGGCGTGCCTGCTCGCCTGCCTCGCCTTCTCGCTCTTCGGCCTGTGTCTGAGGAAGCAGCCGGACAGGTCAACCAGCTACCAGGTCAGACGGCGCGACGCGCGGCCACTTTTAACGACAGGCCGGCGGAGTCTGCAGAGCACCTGTAATTCCCATGTAATTCCCATCTGCGCTTATGTGTTTACAGATGTCTGACCAGCCTGCAGAGGGGGCCTTCGGCGACGCCGAGAGGAGCACTGGGTCCTCCGCTACCGCCTCCAATGTAAAGTATCCGCCCGCCGTCATTACGCCAAGAGAGCCACGCGACTCTCTTGTGATCAAAAGCGTATGGTCGCGTGATTTCCCCGTGATGACTGTGTCCCGCCCCTTTTCTCTCAGCTGTTTGTGGCGTCGGTGCTGCTGGACCCAGAGCTCGGTCTGACCCCGATGCCGTCCCCCGCCCACCAGAGCTACGGCGCCATGGCCAGCTCCCGGAGCTCCGCCCACAGTCAGGCCGGGGACCCGGAGGAAGGAGAGGACCGGCCGGAGACCCACGAGACGGAGCTCCGGGACCCTCCGGACCCCCCGGATCCGTGCTACCCCAGCCCCCTCATGGACAGCCCCGTGGGGTACCACTGACAGCTACGCCAGCCGCCCCAAACATCCATGCCTACGCCTGGGATAGCCATATAGAGAACAAGCTGCCACAATGCTGTGTTTTTTTGACCCCCCCACCCCCCCCTCCAACCTCGGAAGCCTACCTGACCACCTCAGACCCTCTGACCGGCCCGTGGTGGAGAGTGAGAGACCGTTCGGACTTATGTGGGGCGCCAAGGCCTCAGAAACTCTACCCCAGCCCAGTGGCGGGTGTAGGGGTGCGGGTCTGGACCTGACTGGCCTTTGCTCCAAGTACCCAAAACATCTCCTTAAGCTGCCTCGCAATGACCCCCAACCCCCCCATACACAAAACATCTCCTTAAGCTGCCTCACAATGACCCCCAACCCCCGCATACACAAAACATCTCGTTAAGCTGCCTCGCAATGACCCCCCCTCCCCCACCCATACACAAAACATCTCCTTAAGATGTCTCGCAATGAACCATACACCAGTCTCAACAGAGGATTCTTCAAACCAAAATACATCTCTGTTTCTCATCCGTTACCTGTACTTTTTATTTCCACGTCTCTGTATCTTCGCGTCACACAGGGACGTTGAGTGGGGCGACTTTGAGTGTTGAGGTGGTCCTGAGGAGACGGACAGACAGACAGACAGACAGACAGACAGACAGACAGACAGACAGGCAGACAGACGGGCGGGCGGGCGGGCGGACGGACGGACGGACGGACGGACGGACGGACGGACGGACGGACGGACGGACGGACGGACGGACGGACGGACGGACGGACGGACAGACAGACAGACAGACAGACAGACAGACAGGCAGTGGTGTTGGTATGGAGGGGGAGGGAGGGAGGGGGTCTCTAGTGACAGAGCGCTAGGAGGCAGAGGGTGAGGACCGGGTTGTGAAGCCATCTGCAGTGAGAGAACAGGACAGGCGGGGGAGGGCAGAGAGGCGCTCAGAGCTGAGACACGCCCCCTACAGGGGAGGAGGCACAAGGAGCCCAACTGTACCTGGAGCTCATTGTAATCATTGCAGCCATTAAAGGAAAGGGTACTTATTTCCGTTATTCTATATTTGCTGGCTGTATGTGTTAGTATATTGTGCTTTGGGGTGGGGATGTTTGTTTAATGATTTTATAATAGGTATATAGTGCATAAGGCATCGTTTATTTGCATTTTTCATGTGATTTAAGTGAATCCTGTCAATGATAACACTCACTGGTTACATTAACTGGAAATATTTGACATTAATATCGGCAAAAATATAAATTCCAATGCTACCATGCTGCATCACTGCTCCAGTAGCTCAGATCTTTCCACAACTCCAGCGCATGTTGACAGTGCTTTGCTGTGCACAGTAAGAGAAAGGATGTGTCTCATTCATCTCCCTATACGCTCGTCTACTCATCCTACTGTAGGTCCACTGATCCAGCTAAACGGTTCCCTCTATCCTGTTCAGGCCGATCTTACTGGTACATCTACTCGGTCCTCTTTGCTAGTTTTGTATTTCGCAGTGTTTTTTCTGCCCAGGGGACGGGGAGGTTTCCTAGCCGAACGGAATGTAAAATCATCGCGGTTTGTTATCGCGCACTCTCTCGCTGTGCCTTGACGAGAAACCCCCCTCCGGTCTGACAATCCAGCATGGCCTTAAAAATGCTGCATGGACTGCGATTAACGAGCAGGAAACCAGGGGACGGACGCTCGGACCCGCGGCTCATTACTCCTACCTGTAAACTCTCCTCTCATTGGTCTCGTCTCCGAGCGGGTGGTGTTTCATGTCGTTCTCTCGGCCAATAGCCAAGCGGTGTGCTCCTCAGCAGGACACCGAGCCAATGGTGTTCATTGTTCTTGTGCTGATCGTATTTGCTAGTTTCTGATGTTTTAGACCTGGGTTTTCCAGCGTTCGGATTGGTCTGACGTGCCTTGTCGTGGATGTCAGTCAGTGTCAACTGCTCTATGATCATGATATAGCCAAGCTCTTTATCGAGGATAAAATACGCCAAGAGGCTGTTTTCTCCACTGTCTTTACCATCCCTATATGACTTTACAATAACTTATGCTTACGTAAGCTAGTCTTATCATTATGTAGATATTGATTGTTGGTTGTTTTATCTAAAAGCATCAAGCATAAAGTTACTGTACGGTGTGCAGAAGATGGCACGGTATATGTGCCTGTAACATACTGTAATTGAACGTTAGTCATTTGACCCTAAGTTTCAAGTCCAGTCAATTTCATGCAATGTCTGGGATATTTTATGTTAATTATTTGATTATGGTACCTTTAAAGCACACACGTCGTTTTCTGCAATGGATCCCAACTGTTTGTTAGTAGTTCTCATAACATGGGGTCTGTGGAGGAAAAATGAATGGAATATTACAGGACTTGTGTCTTATGAAATTAAATGCATTTGTTTCATTTGAGAAAGAACGGACTTCAGGAAACTTGGGCCTTTGGAAAACTGATAATTCACTGGTTATTAGGATATAATGATCACCGTCTTCTCTATCGTCTGAGACTTTTGTTGAGGCCAGCGCCCCCGTAAAATAAGTTTGGCCATCACGTCAGAGAGGTCCCATCCCAATAAAGTGTGGGTTTCATCTTAAGCAAGCGGTTTCACAGGCCATTGGATGACATAATTATTCTCATATTAAAAACTCAACCCTTTAATCGTTTTACAGTAGTCACCATACGCGTAGCTGATTAGATTCCTTTTCAATGTCGACTGCTGCTTTGTTGGGGTGACGGCACAAAAGAAGAAAGACGGTCGTGCTTTCCTGGCTCTTGTAAAACTCATTTAAGATTTCATGCTTAATTATCTCTGTTGTACCTCTTTCTCATTTGGGCTTTGACGTTCACATGAATGTGCTCCACGGGCTGGCGGCTTCTATTCTGGGACACGGCGGTTTTCCAAGCTTTGTCCAGGGTTTTATGTTCTTCTTTTACAGGAAACTGGAGAGCGTCCCTTACTGAAATGCCACTTATAGATTTCTCTGAACCATTAACTTTTAAAGGGAAATAAAAGAAAAGAGAACGTCAACTTCGTGCTGTACTTGTACGTTGTTTCCTCTAGCAGGCTGAGGTTGAGTGACAGGGGGATGGAGTGAAGGTAGAAGTGAACTCTGACCTCTGGAGGGCTGACCGGTATCATCGGCGAATGGTTCCTAAGTGCTGTGATTTCAATAAATATGGATTCTGTGCGCTGACAAGTATTTGTGCCACAGGCTTCCCCAGCAACAAGCCTACATCTGTTGGCCCAGTGAGGGCCCAACACAGGTGAATGTTTTGGCCCGATGTGGGCTGCACACATTAGCCTGACCGGGTCCAGGACATTGGCCCAGTGTGGTCATACCGGGTTCAGACCACCGCTGTTCAGGGCTGCCCGAATTGAACCTAAAACAAATCCTCATTTTGATCGGCTGCCCACTTTGGATCCGTACAGGACTCACTATGAGGTTATATTAGCTTTATATGGCTAAATCTGGTACATTTCCTCAGAGTTTATCAATGCGCACTGTCACTTTTTAAATAAATACACTTCTGGGCGTCTAAACTTCTATTATGACCCAGTGTGTACTGCCCTTATCCTACTGATATGCACTTATTCTAATACATGTACTCAATTAAGTTTTTCTAGTTTATCAAATGAATCCAATAATAATAGTACAAGTCGGGGAGAGGCTGAGAGACTGTTGAATTGATTGTTGAAAAAATTAAGATAAATTTGTAGTACAAATAACCATACATGTGATTAATGGTAATTTGATTATTCATTCAAGGTTTACAAAGTAGCAAAGTCAAATATTGTATAATATCAAATACTGTACATATTTTAAAAAGTAACACATATGAACAGTTTTACAAAGATGTTTTAGTTTATCGTATACTGTATGTTGAAAGAGAATATTAGAGCTAGAGCCAAAACATTGTAATGCTTCTGTTCCTATGTGTCAATCCACCCAAAAATGGAATGGCACTCTCAAAGCTGTATGCCATTTAAAAAGGCATATGTTTGAGTTAGGCAGGGGTCATCCATGACATGTGATTGAAATCAATGGCTAGTGTCTGTAATATACGAACATTATGGTGCAATTTTGCTGGATTAACCTGCTACAATATGCTACCTCCCCATTCACTGAGGTTGAAAAACAGATATTTAGAAGAATATTGTCATATTTTTTGCATTTCATTAGGGTTTAGACTATTAAAATAGAAAAACGACAAGAAAGCTGAAACTTAACAGAAGAGGGCATGGAGCCATCGGGCATGGAGCTACAGGGCATCCTACCCTAACCCTCTCCATCTGCCGAGGTCTGGGGTGCCGAGAGACCGAGGAGCCACTAGAGTACCAGAAGGCACCGTGCTTCCAGTCAGCTCAGTGCAAAGAGGGGAGAACTTACTGCACGCAGTAATGATCAGGGTTTTACTGTGGCTTCTTTAATGTGGTCTCCCTCGCCTATAAAAGTGGACTGCAGACCCACATTATCTCAGCACATGTGGGCACTCTGCAATTAGGCTAAACTACAAGCGCTTCGGCCTCCAGTCAAGCTTCTGGAGATCAAATATACTTTCATCGAACAAGGTTCTGAATCTGCTCGAACGGGATGATTAGGAGGGAATGGATTCTACTGTGTTTCTCTACTGATCAAACGTCAGACCGGTCAGAGAGAATAACGGGCACAGCTCTCGGTCGGGGAGCTAGCGAGCGCTAATGAATCAGAACGCATGCAGGTGCGCGCCTCCCCGAAGAACCCAAGCTGTGTTCGGAATCGCTCCCTCGTTCCCTCCTATTCCCTATATGGGGTTCACCATGTAGTGAACTACCTAGGGAACGGAGAAAATGTAGGGTACATGCGGTTCCCTGCAAATCAAGGTGAATTGTGGGTAATAAATAGTGGACTATATAGGGAACGAAAATTCCGTGGAGAATTCAGACACTACAAACAAAATGGCTGACGCCCTATAGAGTGCACTATATAGTGAATAGGGAGCGATTCCGAACACAGCTCCAGTGTTTGACGCTTTGTTCACACAGGCAGCATGATTGCATTACCTTACACCGGAAGTCCAGTCATTTCAAATGGAAGGTTTGCGAGACGCTGCATCATTGCGTTGCAGAACCAGTGCATTGCGTTTTGTGTTCTGCATGGGTTCGATTTTTCCAACGTTTGCAGTAAAAATGTATGCGTTCATTAAACCGGAAGTTGTGAACCACCGAAGAAGAAGAATACTTCGGTAGCTTTCTGTGCTGGGGATCTATCCCACCAGAATACTTTGGAGGACCTTGCAAGCCAACATTTACTTGACTGCCGGAACCTCCGCTCGAGTCTCGCGTGACACGCAATGCAATCATGCAGCCTATGTGAACACGGCGTGAGGCGGGGCTTATGCATACAAACACGCCGTGCGAAAAGCCGCTATGCACACCGCAGACCTCGCTGGTCCACCACAACACAGGACGGGAGGGCAAATGGGGTCAATAGGCTATATGCACAACTCCAGAACTTCCTCAAATTAGACTTGCTTCTCTATTTCCTGTCTTACACTATTGGAGGAAGTGATTAATCAAGTGTGCCTGACTGCAGCACAATGATCAGGCACACCTGAATAATAATTTTGTCCAATAGTGTAAGACAGGAAATAGAGAAGCATGTCTAATTTCAGGAAGTACTGGAGTTGTGCATATAGCCCATTAATCACATGAGACTCTCCGTATCACTGGAACTGGAGGCAGCAGAGGGAGAGCCATGAGTCCAACTCCGCCGTTACAAATACAATGCATCAACTCAATAACTTTATTCCCAGGTCTTATTCGTGTGGTGTTTGCATGGTGTTTGGTTGGGATGAAGCAATTTCACTTTATTAAAGAAAACCTGGATTGGAATGTGGCTTGGCATGTCACAGGGGATGGGGAAAGAACAGGTTCTGATAGATCTGAGGGGGTCCTTATCAGGATCCATCAACATTCCAGTGAGATGGTCTCACAATATGGTCTGTAGAATTTGTCATGTCCTACTCCACTACAGTCGAAAGCCAGGGAGGGATCAAACTTGACACCAAATTTGATGATTGAGGAGAAGCGATGGTTTGGCCTGCAATGGTGAGGTGCATCATGGGAGAGTGCTGGACCTGATGAGGGGTGCCGACAAGTAGGGCCTCCATCTTGCTGCTGTTTAGTTGAAGTAAGTTTTGTTTCATTCACGCATTTGTCTCCTCAAGGCAGGTGTTGAGCCGTGAGTAGACAACAGAGGTTCAAGTACAGCTGGGTGTCATCAGCGTAGCAATGGAATGATATGTCATGCCTGCTGAAAATGTGACTGAGGAGGAGCATATACTGTAGAGGATGAACAGAATGGGGCCAAGAACAGATCCTTGAGGGACACCACAGGTGACTGTGCACCTCTGAGACCTGGACGCCCCTAGGGAGACATATTCGTCCTCCTGTCTGTGGGCCAGTCGGAAACCAGTGTATCGGTATCCTAATGTCACATGCTGACAACATGTATTCACGGGCGGAGGTATGCGGAGTTATGCTCTCCAAATGTCCTTTCTAGTTGTCAATGTAAAGATTCCACTTTTTTTGTACGATTGAAATATATGACAGCCGTATTATAGGCTAACCCTTAGCATTACTGAGCGATCCATAAAAAAAAGAGAAGGAGAAATGCCTGACATTTTCCCCCGTCACCCCTGGCAACTGCTTGGAGTAAGCTGCTCAGTGAAAGGTGAATTCCTTTGGGTGTGTGTGTTTTTTTCCCTCTCCCAACCAGCTGCTTAGAATAGAAACATGCCTCTACCTCCTGCGGTAACCATATTGTCAGAGTCCCCTATGGCTTTCGGCCTCTCCACTTCCACATGCTAATTCAGCTTAATAAGTCCCTGTTGTTTTGGATTTACATACATTTTTGCTCCAAAGTAATAAGAAAAGTTGCATTTGTCATTTTCTGCTCACTTTTCTGTTCACCTTCAGATGTCAGTATGTTTCCAGCAGATTGGTGGATGTCTGCCCATGCTCAGTGCTTCCACGGCGGGAGTGCTGGCTCTGCCAACGACTATGCAGGACAGTTCCACAGGACCGTGCCTCAGTTCCACAGGACCGTACCTCGCACTCGGGGTTTCGGAGGAAATCAGTGCGAGATCCAGAGAGAGACACTGTTAAGCGCGAAGGTCTTGGCAGACATTGTGTCACAGAAGGGCCAGCTCATTAGCGCCAAAAGACAGCATGAAACCCCAGATAGCAAGCGGATCTGGGCCATATACAGGCCAGATCTGACCCTTGTGGCTTAGTTCCGGCCCATATATGGCCCAGATCCGCTATCTGGGAAGGCCTCCATCTCCATTTCCCCAGGAAAAGTGTCGGAGCGGTTATCCAACGCAGGAAACTATCTCCATTACTGGGTCGCTTCTGTTCGGGATGCCTGGTCGCCATGGCTGCACACTTCAATCAGAATGTAACCTTTGTGGTGTTTAGTCTGCGAGCCAGACACGAGAGACGAGCCTGTTTGAGCCAGCCAGACGACGGACTGGATTCTCCGACTCCGTGTCCACATTGCAATGAGTCAGAATCTAGCAACACATACTAATGTGATCCGGAAGATTCCGGGGGTTTAGAGAACTGCGAAGTCAACTCCTTTTGTGCGATATGCCTTCGTCTGAAACTCGACACACGGGCTGGTGACGTGTGAATCAGTGTTACTGCACAGAGAGACACAGCACGCGGTGCTACTCCTATGGTTGCTAAGGAAGGCCGTGGTGGTTGCCGTGCAGGCTGCAGAGATGGTGGCTCGGTGCTCAGCAGCTGTCAGAGGGCTGATCTGGGAGCGCTAGCTAACCCGATTAGCCCGGCTCCGCGAGAACGCCTCGCCCCCCCTCCTGCTCCCTGCTCTCCTCCATCACTTATCAGTCGCTCCACTGGAGGACTGCATGTCTCATCCAAACACACACACTCGCACACACACACACACACTCGCACACATACACATAGCCTACACACACGCACACACACACAGCCTACACACACGCACACATACACACACACACACGCCACTCTGGACCCTCGGTTGGCAGTTGCCATGACAACGTCCAATAACGCCCCCTCCATCCCCTCCATTCCAAAACACATTGCAGACTTTCTAAAAATAAAGTATGTCTGTTGTCTTTTCTCACAGGCTCGTTCCCACCGAAGCCGGACCTGCAGCCTCCACGGCTACAAAGCCCGAAGAACCGCTCATAATACTGGCCTTGCAGCCAGGGGATCAGCTGTAGATACTGTAGTACAACATGGATTTCACAATCATTACATCTCCTACTCAGGCTTAGCGCATCAAACCCATTTGAACTAGCCTAGCCTAGCCTAGCTCCAGAAGGTAGGGCACGTTTTCATGCACTGCTGCCATATCAGAAAGACCAGCGATTACTGCGTTACATAACCCATGTAATAAGATGGCTCGCTGGACTCTGCAGGTCAGCATTTTGTGACTACTAGTGCTTTGAGTCTCCAGACAGACTGCTTTCGGGGGGGGGTCAGAGGGGGAGGAGGGTGTGGGGGGGGGGGGTACTGTAGCGCTGAGCACAGAAAGACAGTTCTGGGGGGGGAGGGGGGGGGGCAGAGGCGGAGTTGTCAGAGGGGGAGGAGGGTGTGTGGGGGGGGGGGGGTCAGAGGGGGAGGAGGGTGTGGGGGGGGGGGTACTGTAGCGCTGAGCACAGAAAGACAGTTCTGGGGGGGGGGGGGGGGGGCAGAGGCGGAGTTGTCAGAGGGGGAGGAGGGTGTGTGGGGGGGGGGGGTCAGAGGGGGAGGAGGGTGTGGGGGGGTACTGTAGCGCTGAGCCCAGGAAGACAGTTCTGGGGGGGGGTCAGAGGGGGAGTTGTCAGAGGGGGAGGAGGGTGTGGGGGGGGTACTGTAGCGCTGAGCCCAGAAGGACAGTTCAGGGACATGTTAGCCCATGCTCTTCACCAGAGCAGATAGCCAGCCCATGGATGTGACTTTTTCAATGATGCAGCCAAATTGAATATGTTGAATGTGCTGTGGCAGAGAGTTAACTGTGTGGAGGGGGCCGATAAATAGACATTATGAGCGCACGCACACACACACACACACACACACACACACACACACACACACACACACACACGCAGCCTTGTGAGGAAAACGAACAAGGACGGGAGATAAGCAAGGGGAGGGCACATTAATGACGGCCACTGACTTCCTGGAATACTGATGTGACATTGTGACATTTGCATGATGAAGTGGGCTGATTGGCCGGGCTCCCCGGTCCTCAGATGAAGCCCCCCCCCCCTTGTCTCTGTAGCCAATGAGAAGCAACCCAGCCAGTAGTGCACTAATATTGCATAATATCAAGGGGATGGGCTGCTAGGTTGATGGGCAATGTGTCGCCAGAGGGGGAGAAATTGTGCATACTGTAATGTGATTGATTCTTAACTCTAGACCCAGAATTAGTACTGGACCAACAGAAGACAGAGACTAACAGAAAAATAACACTGTTCGTCAACACAAGATCACCTTTATTTAGTTTTTCAGGATAAGCATACAGCGCATGATATACAAGTGTAGGATGGCATCTATTTGCAAGCTGTTTGGTTGAGAGGAGTATTTGTATTTGCATTTTGTGTCAAATGTGTTTTTGGTTAGAGAGGAGAGTTAGGTGAAGTAATTGCTGTACAAATAGCAGCTGAGATGATGAGGTAGACATTGCGATACCCAAGAATAGAACTTTAAACGTCAAATTGGAAATGTGCCTACGGTCAATCACGCACAGACAGTGAACGTAGACCACAACGATGTGCATAGTGCCATCACGTAGACTGCTAAGAAAGGAATCACTCTAAATACACCACAGTAACTTATTCAACATGTCATTCAAGACAAAGTAACTTTTGAAATACTGGAAAATGGGAGAGAATCTTTCCTAAGTACATATTGAATATGAAAGACAATCTTTCCTAAGTATATATTGAATATTGCCATGATCTGAACGACTGACAGTTGAAAGCAAGCTGTCCTTTATAAACGGCAATTAAGCAACAGAGCCTCCAACCGCCAAAGAGCATATTCTATCTCAGATGACACATCAACAATATGGTAGTTATGCTGAATGAAGGGAAATTGCTCCACATTATTCTCTAATTTGCTACTTTGAAGGCAGGGAAAGCTGAGGGCCATTTTAAAGCAACGTCCAGAGAACTATAATCTCACCAGCACACAGTAAGTGGTTGTTCTCCATAGGAATAGAATACATTTACAAGATGAACACAGACAGCACAATGTTTCTGTGGGTGGATCATGTTTTGGCCAAACAGTATTCCAACCAGTATCGTCACTACCATTACTACATTTGAAAATACAAAAATAAAACTTTATAAATGTAAACTCAGACTAAAGCAATAAGAACCACATATCAGCAGCTTGGATATATAGTAAAATATCAAATACTTGGCGTATTATAGCTAAATTACTTGGCATCATGACTTTTGAATATGACAAATATAACGATTGACATAGTTAACAAACGTGTTTGCAGCAGCAAAATAGGTACACACATCTCTAACTAGCTCAGTATTCAGGTATAATGTGTATGTGATATATGCTGTTTATCAATAAATGTATTATAGCTGTTCTTCAGATCATATAGGCTACAGTAATACAACACAGAAAGACACTCCAAGCTCCAAGAGCACATATCTTTGCCGTAGTATGGTATTGGAAAAGAAGACACCAGGCTTCTAAAGACCGTGATTGTCACAGAAAGCCATGGTTGTATTTGTGGTCATATTGGTGTCGGATTAAGATACAACGGACATGGTGCTTTAATCAACACCTCTAGCAGTCGAGCCAAAGATAAGCTCAAATCCCCCCCAGGCAAAGATATCAACAGTACTACATCGTTACTCCAAAGATACAGATAACAGTCTAGGAAGATAGTAACAGTCAGGTCAAGCCTATTGAAGGATGATACAGTAACAGGCCTACTGTATGATCTTTATAACCTCGATATATCAACAGTCAAAGCAAAGGAGTGCTTCATATACACCGTATGAACTAAGGTGTACATCGGCACTGTAACAGTCATACGTAGATCACAAAAGAAAGCTATTATATGCA
>NC_140238.1:2324692-2379692 GCF_949987555.1 Borostomias antarcticus | reverse complement strand
GGACAGAGTGTGGATGTCTGCTATAACCGGCGCTGTCAGGCCAGTGAGTCTAAGCAGCCAACTCAAAATGATTAAGATGATATTCATTACATATTCTGATGTTTCCGTTTGGTTAGCAAATCCCTAAAATTCTTGGCAGTGTGCTCGAGCACTTGAGCACAAATTCAGAGGCCAGAGTAGCGTCTCATTTGATGTGGGACAGGCTTGGAGCCCAACCCTGACATGGAGCCCAACCCTGACACGGAGCCCGACCCTGACACGGTCTTTGTGATGGCAGACGGATGTCTATGACTATTTACTCAACTGGCAACCAAGGCTCTTGAAATAGCCAACGACTTTAACCGAATCATCCAAGAGATGCCCATTTCAGATGTTGCTGTCTTTATGGGACTTGTCCATTAATAACATATTTACGGGATTGCCCAAACAGAGGTGCAGAAAATGAAATACAGCTACTGTATCAAATGTGGCAGTTTAATGGCAGTCATCTGGTTTGTGTCTGCTATCATAATTGTACATTTTGTGTATTTTAGAGCGACAATAAGTCCATCAGGAACCCTTGATGTAGAATAGGCAAAATATAAATGTGAGAAATTTGACATACTGTAAGTTTGATAACCATATTTTTTATTTTCAAGCTGTTTTTCTGGTTACATTGTCCTCTGCATTGCAATGCTCATATCCTAAAACAAAATTAATTTCATAAAACCAAACTTGCCCTTGATATTCTGCTTTAATAAGGTTGGAATAGTATGCAGACAAACATTAAACATTTTAAAACGTCATGCCTAATCGCCTGCCTTTGTAAATTTCAAACATATAAAACTCTTAATCACTTACAGTACTGTATAAATATAAACAGCTTTAGTACAAACCTTTATTCATTTTCTCACTTAACTAATATCATGTGTGATTTAAAATCCCCACTTCCATCTTTTGAATGTTCATATTTCATAGCTACAATAAATCTGTCAAATGTTCAGTGAAGCTGGTTAAACTAAACTGGACAGGGATTATTTTGGGGGCCAGTTTTTTAGCAGAGTGCCTATAAGGGCCTCTGCGGTGCTGTACCTTTTTGATCATGGCATTTATTCCTCTCTGGTTTTCACGCTCTTTTCATCCACCTCTTCAATTTTCTCCCCGTCGTCTCGTCCGTCTTCGTCTGCTTCGCTAAATCAGAAAGGTCTGGTTAGAAAATGTCTATATTTTTGTAATTACATCAAACTTTTGCTTGGCTTTAGTATTTGTCTCTTCTCTGCACCAAAGACTTTATGGCAGTCTCAGATCATTATGTAACGTTACACTGTATATATGACTTAACCGCGGGGTGTCCTTGGCTTTTTAAAGACAGTGCTATTCATAATTTAACTGCAGGGCCCTTGCATATGGTATAACTGAGCCGTATGTTGAGGAAAACACATTGCCCTGTGCACTTCTTCTCCTCGTTCATACCTGGCCTGGAGGTCACTCTCAATGCTTTGGTCATCAGCATCATCATCCTTGTCAGATATGGATACTGATGTCACTCCAACCTCATCTCTCTTTGTTTGGATAAAAAGTTCAGTCAGGCCGGCCTCCGTGAGCTTGTTCCTGAATGTGCGTTCTGCTTCGGCCTTGGCGGTTCTCTGAAAAGATAACAGACATAAAGGAACGACACAGATGTTTGTTGGTTTGTTTGTTTGTTTGTTTGTTTAGCTGCGACCAGCAGCTCTATAGCTCGTTCTGACGGTTGGTCGGTCGGTTGTTTGGTCGGTCTGTCCACAAAAACAGTACAGTAAGATACATAAGTGTTTCACTACGTTGTGTTGGGCATTATATCCTTGTGTATTATAGGCTACTATCAGTAATTGCTGTATTCAATTTGTCAGAGAGCTAAAGATAATGGGATTCAGGTGACTTGTGAAATGTCCCACTCACCTGGAGGCCCAGATAGCAAGCGGATCTGGGCCATATACAGGCCAGATCTGGCCCTTGTGGCTTAGTTCCTGCCCAGATATGGCCCAGAATCATTACACATCCGCTTGCTATCTGGAGGGTCGTTTATTTGGTTGGCTTCTACACCAAATCATACACACCTGATCTCTTCCTAGAGCAAGAAGCGCCTTATTTCTCTGACCATGACGTATTATTTGTTTTTGAAAAAAAAAAAAAAAATGAATTTTTGATGTGTCTGGAAGGTTATCATAACATGTATGTGAGGTTGTGAGTGAATGCGTGTACATATGGATGCATGAACGTGCGTGGTCGCAGCCAAGGTTATAATAGTTTTGCTCTTTTCATTAGTTTTTATTTTTATATCGTTTTAACTTTTTGTTTTCAATTTCAGTTTAGTTTTAATACGTTTAAAGCAGGTTTGCTAGTTTAGTTTTTGAAAATGCTTAGTTTTAGGCTTATGTACTGTATGCAAAAAGACTAAAACTAAGGAGGTTTTCTCTATAATTGTAGTTTATTTTAGTTAGTTATCATTTTTTTTGTAAAGCTTAGGTTTTATTTTCATTTCAGTTAACAAAAATGTTTTTTCCCACCTAGTTTTCTTTTTTGGTTAGTTTTCGTTAATTATAATAGCCTTGGTCGCAGCTATTGCAAATTTGCACTTGTTTTCTTTTTGCTTGCAGGTCATCATTGCAAATTAGAATTCGTTTTTAATGATCTACCTGTATAAATAAAGGTAAATACAATGTGTCAATTAGACAAAACTGACTTTCAGTTTTACCTGAGTCACCTGTTCAAACAGGTAAGGACGACCAGTGACTCGTGCCTTCATGTCTTGCAGCTCCCTCTTATACTCTCTGGTCCTCTGCTGGTCAGCCTCCCTGCACATGAAAGAAATGAACGTAAATCAACCAAAATCCTGCGCTGTCATTTTATAAAATCGTTGATTTAAAGATTCGCTGGCAGATACCGACCTGTGCTGCTTCAGCTTCTCATGGTACACCTCTTTCAGGCTGCTGTGTGGGTCCAGAACCTTTGCACGGATGACAACCGCCTTCTTCAAGGCCTGAGACCTCATCCCGTGCCTCCTCATCCATTCTGCGCTCTCCTGCCTCTGGCTCTCGTTTCTCTCCATCGACGTTCTGCTCGACGGGAGAGAACCGAGGTCAACGCTGAGACAGACGTTCCTGACTGAGGATCCACTAGTCTCAACGCCAGACCCATGAGAGTTCTTTCGCTGATACGCTACGTAATCTACGCTGCTACGTTACTGCACGCTGCAGATCTCTCTATGGGTCTGGGACGCTTCATGCAAAAATCTGGGGCTCAAATCCTGGCAATTCATTGGTTTCGCAGGAATCCCTGCGACACCAATCAGTAACGACTTTCGCGATCAGGCGCTCCCACCCATAGATATGCCCCGCCCATCTAACCTGGGCTAGCGTCTCTGATTAGCTGCTACGACCTGTCACTCTTTCAGTTTTGACCCGTCGATACGCCCTCAGAACACCAGCTTGGGCGGCGAAGTGGCACAGACTCTATTGTGTAGTATGAGGAGCGCAGCCATTAAACCTAATGTTTGAGTCTGGAGAGAGACTAAGGGTTCAAAGGTTATTTTAACTTGTTCATATCGTTACTCTCTCACCTAATAGCCGTGCAGCGCTTTCTGGCCGCGTCTGTGATGTATGTGGGGAGAGTGTCAGAGGACAGGGCTGTTAGACCACCAGTCGAATTGCTTCTCTTTAAACAGGAGCTGAATGTGGGTTCCTGAAGAGAAACATGCGAACATACTACCAGTGACAAAAGGGACAAAAATCAACGTTAAACGTTAAAAATAATAGAACAAAACACGACAAATCATATATGGTAAAAGAGAATAGAAAGTAAGAGAAAGTAAAAGCTGAAGGCTGCCTCCCCATGTCTCCTGGTCCTGGCTCCCCATGTCTCCTGGTCCTGTCTCCCCATGTCTCCTGGTCCTGTCTCCCCATGTCTCCTGGTCCTGTCTCCCCATGTCTCCTGGTCCTGTCTCCCCATGTCTCCTGGTCCTGTCTCCCCATGTCTCCTGGTCCTCTCTCCCCATGTCTCCTGGTCCTGTCTCCCCATGTCTCTTGGTCCTGTCTCCCCATGTCTCCTGGTCCTGCCTCCCCATGTCTCTTGGTCCTGTCTCCCCATGTCTCCTGGTCCTGTCTCCCCAGGTCTCCTGGTCCTGTCTCCTCATGTCTCCTGGTCCTGTCTCCCCATGCCCCTCCTTGTCATACTTCACTATCGGCATACCTGTGCGTTTTCGGGGCCGCTCCTGCTGGGTCGTGGGGGCAGGGTGGACGTCCGCAGGCAGAAGGGCTGGCACCTGGTCACATCTTTCCTCTCCGCCTTCCTCAGGGCCTCCCTCTGGAAGGCCTTGTGCAGCTGGTCGAAATCCGGGACCTGGGAGATGATCCTGGGCTGGAAGGTGGGCTTCACGTCCAGGTAGGCCAGGATGTTCTTCCTGGGGCGCTGGGCGCTGTGAGGGTCAGGGCCGACAGGGCCGGGCTGGGTCTCTATAGGGGCCCTGGAGTTCCTCAGCGTCTCCTGGGCCCTCGCCTGGATACGGATCTTCCTGCTCAGCTCCTCAGC
The DNA here is from genome assembly GCF_949987555.1 of Borostomias antarcticus. Classification (NCBI taxonomy): domain Eukaryota; kingdom Metazoa; phylum Chordata; class Actinopteri; order Stomiiformes; family Stomiidae; genus Borostomias; species Borostomias antarcticus. The sequence continues at coordinate 2,375,147 of NC_140238.1, read as the reverse complement.
TACAAAACAGAGATAATTCAGCGCCCCGAAAAGTGATTACAAAAAGGTTATTATAAAGAAGAACAGTACTAACTAAGCAGTGACTACAGATGAAAACTAGCCTTCTTGGCTAATTCTGGTACATTTGTTAATATACACTGTCCCTACCAAATAAACAAATAAACAAACAGTACACAGGCCCCAGGCCATGACTTCAGGAAATATGTGGGCAAAAATCTACACACCTTTTAAACGCTCAGATATGGCAGGGTCCTTTATTGATTTGGGTATGGGTGTCCTTACGTTGCCAGCCTTGGCTTTTTGCGTCTGTGTGACCGCGCTTAACGTCTGTATCAACTTCTCCCTCTTCCTCTCGTCCCTCTCCAGGAAGCTAAAGGGCTTCTGAGTGGAGAGCAGGAAGTCCCTCCTCTGCTCATGACCCTGCTTCCTGTCCCGATCCCTCCCGTCCACCATCTCCTGGTAGAGGGGCAGGGACACGTGACCGGGCGCGGGGACGGCGCGGAACTTCCTCTGACACTCGGCCTCCTCTTCCTCCTCTTTGCTCAGTCGAACGGCCTCTGCTCCTGTGAGGCCTCGGTGTGGTCCCGCGTGGGTCACTGTGGAGGTCCGGCTGACATGCCGGGGGACGGCCGGGGTGGACGTCAGGGCTGTAGACGCCGCGACGGGCCTCTCTGTCCGTCTGACCAGGTGTGAGGTCCTGGTGATCGACCCCTTACTTGAAGTCAGGTCAGACATGGAGCTGGTTCTCCTCAGTCCGGCACGTCTTGAAAGATACAGCAAAAATAAACGCTACACAGTTGTGGTAATACATTCGAAAATATAAAAGCTGATTTGAGATTAAGAAAAATTCTGACCAACATACAAGTGAATAGTTTCGGTTTACCTGGCGTCGTAGTTGAAAAACAGCTCCAGCTGTCTGTCAGCACTAGACCTGCCGTCCACGTGAGCAGACAGAAGGGAGTTCTGCTGAATCCTCTTCTCCAGGCCCTCTCTCTGCCTCCTCTCCGTCGCCAGCAGCTGCTGCCGGTGGGCCTCCTTCAGGCCCTGCAGACGACGCTGGAGCTGCTGCTCCGATCGCTGGCCTTCCTCCAGGAACGCCTGCAGGTCTGCCATGTTTCTCTGCTCCTGCATGCTACTGTAGCAATATGCCCTCAACCCAACCCTCCACACCACACACACACACACACACACACACACACACACACACACACACACACACACACACACACACACACACACACACAGTAAACACCTAAGAAAAGTGATCAAAAAGGACAGAGACATGTATTGTTCAAGTTAACCTCCTAAGCAGGGGTGAAAATTAACTTTTTGGCTCACGGTGAGTCACCTGCCAAGGGGACTGTAGATGAAAAAATCTACCGGCCAAGTATCTATTTTTTCAGATAGCCTTCCCAAATCTAGTCGCCAATTGGAAATTGTACCTGCATTTGGCCGGTGGCAGGTGTTCATTTTCAGCCCTGCTCCTAAGGATTGCAGTATGCAGATTATGGTGCTGACGTCACCATTCTGATCGATGATGAGGAGAATTCTAACACCGCCCGGGCAAGGGTTACCATGGTAACCAAACATCTCCTACCCTCAAACATTGAGAAAATTGCGAATCCAGGGCAACTAAATACGTTTTTGATCCTAATATAAGACAAAATTATACTTCAGTCAATGTTACAAAACAAAACATGTTGTAAAACAAGTGAATATTGAGAAAGAAATTAGATGCACGCGACATACTGTACCTATAGAGAGGCACGAGATGAGAGCGTCCTCAAAATAACTTAAAATTGAAATAGAGAAACGCTCTAATTATGAGATTATGCAGAATACATCCTACTTCTCCATTAGGACTATTTGTGATCACAACAGTACATGCTGACAGCTATCCGAAGTGAAAGTACAGTACCGAAGCATACCTTCCTCTGATTGGCCGATCAGGACAGGAAGAACCTCCCTCCAGAATCGTGACGCGTTACATAAACATGGCTGAATGATAGAATGTGTGTAGGCTGCGATTATAGGACATATTCAAGGGGAAACGTCTTTTAAGTTGGATTTGTTTTAGGGATAGACGAATCCCATTCTGCGTCTTAAAATGCATTGCTTCAGTAAAACGCCACTGGTTTTGAATGCGATTGGCTGGCGATGTATTTCTGCAAATAACCTGACAGCTAGAGTCATTGTCCGGGGACTTGCGTGCGCTCAGCATGGAGAGCAGTCCAGCGAGCTGTACGATGTGATTATATCCGGAGGGGGGATGGTTGGGACCGCTATGGCATGCTCTCTAGGTGAGTTATTATACCCTCCCATATTGCCTGTGTGACAATCCATCCCTCGCTTGTGCTTTCCTTCAATGTGAGCCTGTGAATCTCCATCTAGCTCCAGTCGCTGGCCCAGTCTCCGCCCCTTAAGGAGCCATCAGAATGACAACAACATCCTCAGCTTGAAGTTGCAATTGTGGCCTTACTGCTAATTTACAGTTGTGTACCCTTAGACATAGTTCTGTGTTACTTGAGTTGCTAAGCACGTTGTAATTAACCGAGGCATGCGTCCGCAGCAGGCAGATATTTCATTTATTTTTTTCTCTGACACCAATGATGATGCCTAAATGGTACAAACACGTACCACACACACCACATTACACCGAGCTGAGGATACTAAACTGTTAAACTGCATTTCTCTGCACAACTCACCCCCTAAATATACAACCAGTAGGCCTGTGGTTGGTACTGTGCGTAGTAATCTGTTTTCTTGGATGCTCATTACTTTTGACAGGCATGGATCCCATTCTGGAAGGGAAGAAGATTCTGCTGCTTGAAGCTGGCAACAAGAAAGTGATGGACACGATCCCCGAGGCCTACAGTACCAGAGTCAGCTCCATCAGCCCTGGATCTGCCACCCTGCTCAGTGGTACACACACACACACACACACACACACACACACACACTGGTACTACACACTACTCAGTGCCATGTCACCAAATGTGAGAACCGTAACTCTCAGATGATCACAATGGCCCAAAATGCATAGCAACACTACAAAGGCTGTCAACCATCCAGTAAAGAAATGTTGTTCAGAGATACAGCCTGGTAGTTTGTTTTTGTATTACAGGATGGCCAATGGTCATTTTGTCCAGTCCAGTTGGGGGCACCTTGGAAAGGGCATTCTGTCCAGTCAGTGCCTGGGAGAAAAGCTCTTGTTGTAGTCATCAGACACCTGCCTGTGATTAAGCCTGTTTGTGGGATGGCTGCACCGATTCTAAGAAGTTCACATGAAGCAGGTCAGGTCTGGGGTCCTTAGCAGTCTAGTCTCAGACGCTTAGCGGGGATCATATCTGCCTGCTGTAATTGATGTGACCCTACACTGATCATATCTCCTGTGCGTGACCTGCTGACCTCACGGATATGAAGTGACATGGACATCCAATGGCCAAAATTCCATGGCCATTTCAAGTGACAAAGATTGAAATAAACTCATTTAATTTAAATTTAATTCAATTTATTAAAGCGTGGTATGTGGTTTACCATAGATATTATGTGCATTGTACGGATCCATACATGAAATACTGACTGATTCAATTTGACTCAGTTCTATTCTGAGGATTGAAAGTAAAGTGTTGTGTGCTCCGTGCAGGTATCGGAGCGTGGGAAAACATAAAGGCCATGAGATGCAAGCCGTATCAGAAGATGCAGGTACAGTATGTCCCTCGACAGGTACAGTAGGTCCCTCGACAAAAGGCAAAAGAGCTGTGCGCACATCCAACCTTAGTAGGCCAGCTGCTGGATCTTAGGCAAGGCAAGGCAAGTTTATTTACATAGCACATTTCAGCCACAGGGCAATTCAAGGTGCTTTACATGAGATATTAAAAGCATTAAAACAAAAAGCAAGACATTATAGACATTTAAAACAAAAGGCAGGACAAATTAAAAGCATTAAAACAAAAAGCAAGTCATTATAGACATTTAAACAAAAAGCAGGACAAATAGAATACAGGAATAAAAGTTACAGTGCAGTATACTGATAAACATAGCTCCTCTTAGAAAGCAGTGGCAAAAAGAAAAGTCTTCAGGCTTGTTTTAAAAGAACCAAGAGTTGCAGCAGACCTGCAGTTTTCTGGAAGTTTGTTCCAGATATGTGGAGCATAAAAACTGAATGCTGCTTCTCCATGTTTTGTTTTAACTCTGGGGACAGAAAGCAGACCTGTGCCAGACGACCTGAGGGGTCTGGATGGTTCATAGCATATGAGCAGATCAGAAATATATTTTGGCCCTAGACCATTCAGTGCTTTATAAACCAACAGCAGTATTTTAAAGTCATCTTAGAGTGCATACGTGAGGAGAGAGGAGAGATCTGCACATTGATATCTCCCGGTTCTCTTCATTGAAAATACGCAACGTTTCGACCCTTAGGTCTTCATCAGGAAACTTCCGGAAGTTCCCTGATGAAGACCTAAGCCCATATTTTCAATAATGTTTACCGGGAGATATCGGTGTGCAGATCTTTCTTCTCTCCTCACAGTATGTCCCTCGACCACCTCTTTGCCACAGGCCTGGAAGGTTCATCCCTCGTCTTTGTTGTCGTTTATTTATAGATTGTTAAACGTACCGCCGGCGCCCTGCTCTTATGCTCATTCCCCCGTCCATAAGAAACTTGCCTGTGCAATTAAGGAGCAGGAGATCTTTCCCCCTCCATTTTGCGTCCACTCAATCATCTCCTTCAGCGAGGGTGCTGTACAATGCCATCTCCCTGGGGCATGTAATTGTTCACAAGGAAAGGCGAAACCCAGCGGCGGTTTAAAACACACATTTTGCTCATTCCTCTGTGCAATTTATACATCCTCAGGCCAAGCGAATGCCGGGCCACCGCAAACCCCAAAGGACACGAGGTACATTTAAAAAGAGGACCAACTCCTCTGGGGGAAGTTGGACTTCTCTTCGGGCCACATTGGCAAAGTGTGCAGTCATCAAGATCGTCCCTCCATTAAAAATAATAATGAGTAAATCCTCACAACGTTTTAAGATCATCCGTTGAGTCAACTAATTGTGAAGATTCATGTGAAAAAACGGGCAGTGCGTGAAAAATGAGGAGAGAGCCGTTCCCAGCGGCAACGTGACCCCGTTTTACTGCCTCGGGGCCCTCCTGTAAGATGTGGTCAGTTTGTACCAAACTCTGGGTTTCTCTCCTACCCAAGGATGTCATCATGAAATGCCGTCTGGTGATTATGGTGATGGACCTATCCCATAATACCTTCACTGCCGCTGCCGCCACTTTTTGCGCTTGTTTGTTTGCTGTTGTATCTGAGGGGTGGCGGCGGGTCGACCAAAATAAGATCCCTTCCTCTCAACTAAAAAACTCGCCCGCTTAATTACCCTCTCGCAGAGCGAGTGGACGGGGTTTGCAGTCCTGCGTGAGGAGATGGAGATTTTAGCCAGAAAGGTTTCCCCATGAGTCACTAACGGGACATTCTTGACCATTCTGTCCCCACATCTTGGGTCGCAGCTGGGGATGGAAAGATAAATACTCGTTTCGGATAGCTTAGGAGCAGGATATTTTCATCTTGCAAGGGCAATAAGAACATAGCAACAACACACATTCTTTATCAACAGCAGAGGTATCTTTTTCTTCGATGTAAAAAGCCCCTTTGGGTTTCTTGGGTTTGGTTCTCCCAAGCCGACCACTTATCACAAATTGCAACCCCGCCACCATTAGTGGTTTTTGTTAGGGCATAACCCACGGCTTTGAGGGCACGTTGGAAGAAAATCAATGTGCGATACTGGTTTACTTTTGAATGATAAGGTTTGTCGCTCTAGTAATAAGCCGACGGTCCTAAACCGGCACTGCCACTTTCACCCGCCTCGTTTTAAACTCAAATGACAGGCCTCGCGTTAATGTCTGAGAAACAGTCGGTCTGTGTGCCTGTTTCATCCCGTCAACGACATCACTTTTCATATACGCGAGTAAATATTTACTCGCTCAGTAATGTTCACAAATTTATATTATTGGGTCCCGTCACAAAAAAATCAGGCAATAAATCCACCTCCCATCCATCACTCCTGGCCAAGTAAGCATGCTCTCTAAGTCAACCGTGGAACCAGAAGGGTGTTGTTGACCTTCCTAGATCTTGGTGTGGTGCGCGATGGAAGCTGTGCCAGGCACCGGCTGCAGCTGAACCACTTTGATGTGTTCAGTTCAATGAGACTGTTCTTCTTTGGCATGCTATATATAGGGCAAGGGGGGTACATTTAAGGATAGAGTTGTAGACCGCTGGGATGATTGCTCTCTCATTTAGGTTTGGGATGCCTGCTCGGATGCCCTGATTACTTTCGATAAGGAGAACCTGCAGGACGAGATGGCATACATCGTGGAGAACGACATCATTGTGGCCGCGCTCACAAAACAGCTGGATATTTTGCCGGGTAAGAACACAGCGCTGCAGCTAGGATTTGCGAACCCCCCATATGCCAGAGAGGATCTGACTTTGCGCTGTAAGACTTCCTGATTGCGTCGTACATCCTGTTAATGGCCGCCGGCCTGGCAGCTAATACCGCCACATCCGCTCCACCATGTCTCTCTTTGTTTATTTGTCCTTTTCCCAGCGTCTGTTTTTAAAAACCAGCTCAGCTCTTGGAGCCATCCATGTTTTCGCTGCTATTTCAATCAAATGCCGCCACTTTTCCTACAGAGCGGGTTTGAGAGCGCCAGAGCGCCGGTGCCATGTGAAGACACGTGCAGCGGGCCGCTGACCTACTTAAGACCAGCATGTGCTCCGGGCCCCTGCCACCTCCAAAGTGCTGAGGGTGTATAATGTTGTATTGTAGTTGAAATTGGACGGGGGTTTTGTGAGGTCCACAAATGAAGACTTAGCTCTGCCATTTGTCGGACTGTAAAAAAAGGGATATTTATAAAAAGGGCTTTTCAACATTTTACATTTAACAACAGATCTGTGGTCGCTACACGTTTGGTCTCATGTGCATGACGTTTTGTCCTCTGCTTTCCTTTTTCACGTTCTGTTTTTCTCCGTTTGGCCGTGGTGTTCCTCCACTTTTGAGGCAGCGCATGAAAAGCGTGCGCCAGGCCAGCTGGTTTTACGCTCCGATCGTTGCAAGCCAATATTTCTCGCTAGTGTTCAGTAACATGTAGTCGATCTGGGGACGGGAACGGTTCCAAGTCCGCAACAGCAAGCGCAATTCCACATCCTTTCATGTTCGGGGTGACCGGCGACTGATATTCCAATAACAGAGGAGGTTTCAGTTCAAACCCAGCATGTTGGCAGCAAGCGCAGAGCATGGCATGGTTTGCTTGTAGATAAACATTATTAGTAGTCAATGCAGTGTGGCAAGCCAAGCCCATTAAGAAGATTGTCACTGTGAGCTTCTGCAGATGGACTCTGCCAGAGAGGAAAACCAGTGATTTTACAAGATGGTTTGTAGATCTTCCACAGACTCAGTAACAGCCAATCATACCACTTTTTCTTTACTTTTTGGAGGGAATAAGTAGCAAGACCTTGATTAATGTGACCAAGTGCCTCGGAGAAGACATACAGTTGGGCTGCTGATTCCTCGTCTAAAGAGAACATGGGTTCCACTTGGCCTCGGAACAACCCGTTGCAAAACTCCCTGCTTTTCTTATGACCTGCTCTGTCTCTTTCTCTTCCTGATCAGAGAACGTGAAGGTCTGTTACAGAACCAAAGTGGTTAAGTACTCTTGGCCCAAGTCCCACCAGGTCGCTGAGGTCATCCCCTGGGTCCAGGTCACGCTGGCCGACGGACAGACGCTTCAAACCAAACTACTGGTTAGGCATTCTAAACGCTAACTTTTCTGTGATAGGTGACGAAGAGTTTACCGTTACTTTTTTTTGTGTTGGGGGGGTCAAAGTTGCTGTCATGGAGTTTTTACCCCCGTTCTCAGCGTTGGTGTTCTCTTTTTCAGATCGGGGCGGACGGGCCCAATTCCATGGTGCGGCGGGAGACGGGCATACCTACGGTCAGGTGGAACTACGACCAGTCCGCCGTGGTGGCCGTGCTGCACCTGTCTGAGGTACGCCACCATCCCCGAGCCGCCTCCTCAAAACACACCCACACCACAATACCACAGCGCCACCGCCTTGAAGACCAATCTTCTGCCTCGCGCCACTTTGACCGAACATCTGGATTCATTGGCGTCTATTCATTTTCAGCCCACAGAGAATATCGTCGCATGGCAAAGGTTTCTGCCGACAGGACCCATCGCGATGCTACCGGTAGGTTTTACTCACTGGCAACCAACCGCTGGGCTTCTAATGACATGCGAGGCCCACGAGGGATACTGAGCTATCTCTGTTCCTGGCTACAGCTGTCGGACACAGAGAGTTCTCTGGTGTGGTCCACCAGTCACCACCACGCCGAAGAGCTTCTGGAACTGGACGAGGAGAGCTTTGTAGACGCCATCAACTCAGCCTTCGTAAGTCTCAACTCTGACCCCACCTCTCCCAAAAACAGATCAGCAGAGAAAAATATACTGTATGTATTCTCTCAGTATTCTTGAACAAGTAGTCAAAAAGAAATGACTAAGCAAGGGGCGATACGTTTCAGACGCGTATTATATGAATGCATTGATGTGGATATTATGAATTGAGATGCTTTTATTCCAGATCCTCATTGCCCTTCCCAGTGGTGTTCCCTGGCCTCAACTTCATGCCTTTGCACCTTACGTCTTTGTCTTGAGAGAGAGGCCATTTTCCCAAGCTGGCTATTTTTACTGGGTCTGTTGATGGGGTCACCACAGTTGAGTCATGCTTGGTTTCAGGCCTGGTTTGCTAATTAAACCCGTGGTCAGCCATTACTGCATGGAATGTTTTTTTTTTCTTTTTTCAAACAAAGCTAATTCAACTGCAGGGCATGGCCAGCGTCTTCTTTTAATTAGCCAGACTCCTGTGGAGACGCCAAACCATTTTCTCGGGGAGGAAAAGCACACTCCCTCTGCCTCTCAGCTGAAGCTTGCGTCTTCGTCAGCTCATCTCTTCGTGACCTCAACTTCTGGTCTCAATTCCTAATCTCTCCGCTCCTTCTACCACTCCCTGTCTTTCTCTCTCTCTTTCTCTCTCCCTCTGCCCCTCTCCTGGCTGTCTGCGTGTCCCCTCAGTGGAGTAACGAGAGCCAGTCGGAGCTGGTGGAGACGGCCGGCTCTCTGTTCCGCAGCGCCCTGTCGGTCCTCATGCCGTCGGCGGGCTCGGCGCGCCAGCTGCCCCCCAGCGTGGCCGGGATCGGCCCGAAGAGCCGGGTCCTGTTCCCCCTGGGCATGGGCCACGCGTCAGAGTACATCCGGCACCGCGTGGCTCTCATCGGGTGAGTTGCTGACTACGGCGGGCCCCGCGGTTCTACTGGGCCCCCGTCGGGCCCTGCCGGGACCACCCAGGCGCCTATCCGATCGTATTACCCCAGAGTTAGAAGACATCCAGATAAAACCTGTCAACCTGATTGTGACTGGGTTTGATTCGTTTGATTGTTAATTCAATGAACACGAAACATGATAAGACAACTTTCCAGTAATCTGTAATGTTCAGTTCCCAATACTGTATCCACATTTTTTATGTAATATCCGCCAATTGCATTTTTCCCAGTAGCGTTTGTGCTTCACTCTAAATGTCTATTTCAAGTTATTTCACAGGAATTCTTGCTTTGATTCTGAACCCTGTGAGGTAGATGACTACCTGTATTTATATATTTTCGGGGGCTCTGTTTGTCTTCACAGGGATGCAGCCCACCGCGTCCACCCTCTTGCCGGCCAGGGCGCCAACCTGGGCTTCGGGGATGTGGCCTGCCTCACGCAGGTCCTGAGCCAGGCGGCCTTTAACGGGAAGGACATCGGTCAGTGGGAGCCCTAAACGGACGCAGTGGTTTCCCATAAGCTCTTTTCCAGAGCCCTTCAGGCTTCCCTCCTAAGTTTATTTCATGTTTTCCTGCCAGTTCTGCCAAGAACTGCATGTACAGTACATTGCTTTTCATATAAATGGAAATCCTGTTCGATGAATGTATATTACATTTTTTTAAACTTTGTTGACGCGCCTGTTTTGAAGTTAAAATAGCTCCTACAGTGTGTATTCACTTAATGCAGAAAGCACATGAGAAATGTACACAGGCCTCGAGCATCGGACGGTGTTCTGGTCCTTAACCCTGGACCTTAACCCTGGGCCTTAACCCTGGACCTTAACCCTGGTCCTTAACCCTGGGCCTTAACCCTGGGCCTTTGAACCTCTACTGCCTTTCAGGAGCCATGCAGCATCTGCTGGAGTACGAGACCGAACGCCAGCGTCACAACTTGCCCATGATGGCCGCCATCGACCTCATGAAGCGCCTGTACTCCACCAACTCCGTTCCCGCCGTTCTCCTGCGCACCTTCGGCCTTCAAGCCACCAATATGCTGCCACCTATCAAAGTAAGTCCTCAACCGGGTCCTCTCTCAAAGGCCCCGAGGCCTACGGTAGATCTCCGAAGAGGCCCCGCCCCCTCGGTCGCTCCGCACCTGTCAGAGGAGGAGCCATCTCCACGAGGGCTCAACCACCTATCAGCAGTAAGCCCCGCCTTCGCCTGTGACTCCAACCCCACGCCACCCTCTCATCTGACTACATGGCCTTTTGCTTCAATACCTATAATTTACATGGTCGTGAACCTACTACTACGCCGGCTAAGTTTAGCCCCAAATTTAGTGTTACCGAAAGTGTGTGGGTGGAGCCCAGGCCGGTCCCAGGGCAGCGTTCAGCGGTGTTGGCCTGTGTTTTCACACCCCTTTTATTACAGACCACTCATGTGAAATGGCTTTATTCCCTGCTAAGTGATTCAGACCAGAGCAACCGTAACTGGTTGTAAAGGCATTTCTCTCTCTAGGGCCCCTAGGTCTCTTTGACATTTTTCCATATTGAAGGTTAATGCCAGGCTCACACTACAGGATATTTAAAATCCTAACCAATTTCGAAATCGGGTTACATCACGCACATTAGGAGAATCTTAACAGATATTCTTCTTGCGCATCTCAAACAAGCACACACAGCAAGATTTGAAAATAACGGCTCAGCACACACTACAGGATCTTATCGTGCCCGAGGGAGCAACGAACCACTGGTCTCGCCGTCTCACTTGTAAAGTCGGGACGTAATAATCTTAAATATCAAACATGTTTGATATTATCGGGGCGGCCCCGATGGGTCTGCGAGCCGATCGGGAGGTGTAAGATTTGATCTGTAAACCCCTCACATTACAAGATCATCTGGGCCGATCATCAGCCCCGACCAACGTTCCAGACCAGATTTCTCCTCCGATTGTCGGGAGGGGTGAATCGGGGATAAATCGGCCCAAAAATCCTGTAGTCTGAGCCTGGCATTAGCGTTTCCCACTTTGCACGTGGCGTATAGAGGTTCATAGCGCCACTAACGAAGACGGGAAAGATGTGCTCATCAGGCATTAGTCACCCAGCTTTTGACGTTTTGTTTGGCTAAACGATTGATGGCTGGTTATCCTCGTTGATGAGCGTTCAGTACGTTGATGTTGGTCTCTTGTCTTTACAGGAGCAGATCATGGCGTTTGCAAGCAAGTGATACGCCGGTTATGCACTGGCTGTTTGATGTGACAACCGAATGTAAAAGTGTAAATTAATAAAGTTATATTTTAATCTCAGTTCTAACTTGAAATTGAATATTTATTAATTTGTGTATAACACTTCGTCGTGAGAGGACACGGTTGTCTAAAACAAAGAGTTTCACCAACTGTCACTTTTTATATTTTATTGAAACATACATGTACAGTATAACTTGAATACATGCATTTCACTCACACAAGTGTCTCATAAAATATTGGCATAAACATTTGTCATTCATAATCCAGTTTAACTGATAACGTAGAAATGTTTTGTGGACAGCAGCATAAAGTTATAATTAGCAAAGTCAAAGCAGTTACTGGCTGGAAAGTACTTTGTCTATACAAGTTTACATTGTGGTATTATATACAGCAGTAGTTATTGAACATAGTGTATTGATAAGATGCATTGCTTGAGCAGATACAGAAAAGTCAATGATGTAAAATCAGCATGTATCATCAGGTATTTAAATATTTGTACAAAAAGAGTTCACAAAAAGCAATGACAGACAGTACTGAGCATTGTTTGTGTCTTGCACCAAGAGCTTGACAAATAAACTATTCTTATCTAAACTAATACATAGTCTCTATATTGTTCTAAGTAACTATTTGGTGAACTTTGGCTTGAGCTAATTATTTACAGGACCTTGATAACTGCTTCCTTCACCGTCCATGTTGACAGTGACTGTTGGAATAGGGCATTATGATACCTAGTGCTCCACTGTAGACAACACAAACAACGCAGGAGTTCCCAGTCACTCACTCATATTCAGCTGGAGGTTATATTACACTAGACTAGAGTTAGCCTCTAGGTCCTATTACGCTAGCCTAGAGTTAGCCTCTAGGTTGTAGTACGCTAGCCTAGAGTTAGCCTCTAGGTAGTATTACACTAGCCTAGAGTTAGCCTCTAGGTCGTCTTACGCTAGCCTAGAGTTAGCCTCTAGGTAGTTTTACACTAGCCTAGAGTTAGCCTCTAGGCCTGGACTTTCAAACACAGGCATTAACTTCATACACACAAAAGAATTTGTATACCAAACGCAAAACTAGTTCCATGAGGAAGTGAACTCCCCTTCGCTCTGCTCCCCTTGCCCCTTGGCTAATTCATCGCCTCCCTCAGAACATTGAATATGTACAACTCTGTGGACGACATCAAAGCATTATAAACTCATCGCTACAGTATCTGCAATTAAAGTGTTATGTGCAAAGTATGAGGGGGAAGTATTTTGGGATGTAGTCGGTCTTTCCTGTCAGCCATAAGAACTTCTTAATTCTTATTCTTCCCTGTTCTACAGTATGATGTATTGTTAAACAGCTGTATATTAATATGGAACCATGTTTCCAGTTAGAATGAGTTGCAGGCATTCAGAGCTAAAATGGAGAGCATCGCTCCTGCAACTCCTCTTTTCAAATATTACACTCTACTGTACAGTGCATACCAGGACCACAGTAAGCACCAATGTTCTCTCAATACCTTGACTCGTCGCGTTGCCTCTAGCTATTCTACACACTCCAAAGGCAACCAAATAAGACAGCACTTCAGGTCAGACACCTCTAAGGAAGCAAAAATGTAAACGCTTTGCTTTACAAAAATAAAGTCAACTCACTAATTATGGGCTAAACATACAGTAGAAATAGCTGGCCTTCCTTATAAAAATATAGTGATTTCTCTTGTCAACAGTTCTTGGCGTCTTTGCAGGGTGCCGAGGAGGGAGGGTTTGGCGTGGCCGGGCTGGGTGTGTCGCTGAGGTGGGTGGGGGGTGGGGCGGAGCTGGAAGCCTCGTGGTGGTGACGGGCAGCCCCTCTCAGTGCCGGGGGGGGGGAGGAACAGGTAGCCGGCCGCCCTTAGTGGATGTTGAGGTTGCGGAAGTGGTCGAATGTGGCCCCCAGAGCCCAGCTCGTCTCAACGTTGTTCACCTTCTTGGTGAGCTGTGGACCAGAGTGGAGGAAGACGTTGCCATCAAACCAAACGACAACATTTGTAACTTGAGCGATCGTACAGAATCTTCTTTCAACAGTAGATCATTGTTAATCGCATCGTTCTTGATTCACTGTGGCTAGTCAATTCAAGTCAAACTTGCTGTACAGTGGGCTTAGTGTAACATGGACTATTTGATTGGTCCATGTGACCGGCCTGGCTCCTCCCTGTGTCCCTTCTGACCAATGGCTCTATTTGATTGGTCCATGTGACCGGCCTGGCTCCTCCCAGTGTCCCTTCTGACCAATGGCTCACCTGCAGCACCGTGTTGTCCTTGAAGCCGAATCCCTCTTTGAGCAGGCAGGTGATGTAAGTCATGTCCATGCAGAGGAAGGGGCTGATGGGCCGGTACTTGGTCATCTTGTTGCACACTGAAAACACAACAGGTCCGAGACCAGGCGTGAGACATGCGGGAGAAATATCAACACGACTGCTTCACACGCCACTGACAGAAAGCAGGAAAGCGAGCAAAGCCCGAACGCAGACGCCCGGCCTTGCGTCGCCGAGGACGGACGAACGGACGGAACACGTTTTTCTAGCCCGCGTGCGACGTGATTTAATGACTGTGGTGTTCTCGCGCCCCGGGATGCCTGTTGTGTGTTTCGCCGGGGTAATCGGAAGGGTGTGAGAACGCACGCCGGAGGGGTCAGCGTCAGGGCAAGCGGCGGCGCGGCGGTGGCCAAGCAGACGTGTAAACAGTGTCCCGCCCCCGGACGGCGGCGTGTGGCTGTCAGAGAGGCAGAGAGATCTGCTGCCAGCCCCCCCCCTCGGCCAAAGCTTGTTCCTCGAGACCACGTGACAATGTTCTCCCGACACAAACAGGCTTACACAACACACCCCGATCATTCCTGGTAGCTATAAAACTGACGCTACATGGACACATTTACGATACAACATACCCCACTGGAGGTGATGTATCAGTCATGAGCCAAGGGTCATTGACATGTTACTGTAGGGTTAGTGTCAGTAAATGTCTATATGTGCATAGAGTATTGTGTTATGAGACCATGAGTGAATCTGATTGGGTCAATGGATGGGCAAAGCCACTGAACCAGAGTAAGTTACAGATGTGCCAAGATACTTGGGCACAAACATGGTGCTCTGTTTGAAGAGTTAGAACATCATGTGTTTTACAGGGAGGTGTTATGGTTGTGGGGAAGATTTTGGGAAGCCTGTGAGATTGCAAAAACAAGCAGCAAGACTTAGGTGTTTATCTCATGGGCTCTGTATCAAGTAAAGGCAGAAAAAAAAGTGATGCTTACCTTCCTTAGCTCTCTTCTTGAAATCCTTGACTTCTACGACACCACCTCGACTGCCATCTGTAAGATATTTTAAAAAGATGAAAGAATTTCTGAGCTACAGTTGCCATTCGATCCAGTGATGGTTGTTGATTCAATTTCAACCATCAAACTTGGCACTAGCAGGACTATTCCCAGAGCCAGCTCTGCTCTGTGTCCACTCACCGATGAGGCCGGACTCCATAGCTCTGTCATAGTAGTAAGAGAAGGCGTAGAAGATGCTGCTGCCCTTCACCTCAAACGGCTGGTGGACGATGCCTTTGATCACCTTCATCACTTCGTAGTAGCACAGCTTGTACCCGGCGTAGCCTGCAGGCAGAGGAAGCGGGAGACCCAGGGGTTGTCAGCTGACCGTACCGAGGTCGGCGGGTTCGTCAGCCCACTTCCTTCACTGAGTTCTAAATCCGCATCCGCAAACAATGGGTTTACAAGCGAGGTTCACACAGGACTCATATAGCCGCAGGCGTTGCAGGGCGGACTGCCCCAGGAAGGAAGGGCTGGAGCCCGAGGATGAGGTCGGCCTGGGACCTGGGGCCTGGGGCCTCGTCGGAGCTCACGAGAGAAACCTCCGGAGGGGCCGCTCTCACGGCGCAGCACCCAAGGGTGGATCTGCTCGGGTCGCTCGGAGAAACCATGTGCTGACAAGAGCAGCACTTAGCGCAGCCATGCTAGGGTGTCTATTTTTACCACATAATTGCGAGCGGTCAAGATCAAGCCACTCGTTACCCCGAAAAATAACAGCTCTGGGACAAACCAGTATCTTTTGGCTACATGACTGTGGTTTGGGAGTGTTGAATTATTTGTGGAGTTAACTGACAGTTTTGCTTGCATTTAAATACACGGTACGCTGGCATTATAATTGTTCATAAGCCGTGAGTGCAGAGAAAGAATGACAGAACCTGCGTCGCGCGTCGCAATCACCGTCACAGCGGCTCTGAGAGACGTTCTCGGGCTTTACGCTGAGCTGCCGCACTCGAGACGCGTCAGCCAATGAATGGAGTGATTACTGGTTCTGAGGATTAAGGTTGCACGCAGACATGAGTCCTTACCATCTGGAATTCCGCTAACTTTGTAGGTGATTCCCCCAAAGGTCACATCCTCTCTGAACTTTTTGGGTAGGCAGGAGCTGGTGAACACCTTCCAGTCTAGGCCTGGAAAAGTTCAAACAAATCCAATAAAACAGTAAAGCGTTTAAGTTAAACACTGAGTCGCTTAATAATGTATACTGTGAATCTTGAGTTTGAAAGCGAATACACAGTTAAAGCAAAATAAAGAACTACTGTAGGTGAATACTGTACGCTACCATCAGCTCCCAGTGCCCCGAGAGTTGCCAATCTTGCCGCAAAGAGTCCATTTCCAAGGTAGCTGAGTGAAGACAGTATCATATAAATGGCAATGTATATGTTGCTCTTCAAGCCATATGAGTGATTGCAATGCAGTGCCAATGTAGACAACATGTCCATGGCAAGACACACATGATGCTACTCCTATGTTTGGTCACGTACCTGTGAGTGTAAAGCTGATAGGTGTTGTTGAACATGTTGAATCTGGCAATGTAACTAGGTGGGGCGGAGAAAATCGTTTTCTGTGGGGACCAGAGATAGTTGTTTAGATGCATGTAATTAGTGAGAGCTATCACTATTTCTGCAGAGACTTTACAACAACAACAACAACAACAACAACAACGACAACAACAACAACGACGACAACTGTGGAGCTATGCATTTTGCGAAGATTACCTTTGATTTGGGGAGGAAAGTGATCTGGGTAGATCCTCCGCCCAAGTCCAGGATACCCACTGTTTTTCTACTCTTGGCGTACAGGTGGCCTAAACCAAACAAGATGGAAAAACAATCATGGACTGAGTGAAAATAGCAAACTTTACACAGGACACCATCCATCATCATCTTTGTAAACAGAAAGTGACACACTGTACATTAACCAGACACTACATTTAGAGCTTATTCATTTTCCAACCGCCCGCTGAGGACAGACTGGCCTTCTGACAGGTGTCCCTGTAAGCGTGCTGGCCTCGTCTGTCGCCACAGAGGGGTAAAATAAATCTCATGTTCGGTTCTTACGATAAGGGTCTTGTAAATAAATCATCTCCTACTGCGCCATCACAGTGTCAAATGTGAGAGAATACTGCGTCTCATTGGGACCAGATGGTGACTAGTGACTCATGTTGGGAGTGTCAGACAGGAAACAGGAGGGTTTCACTGCCGGAGCCTCGGTGTGCGGTGAAGACCGCAGAGATGACTCCCCTGACCGCTAACACCGCCGTAGCAAAACATGCCTCACCTGTCAGAAAGTTCACCGTCACCCAGGCCAGGATTCCTACAGGAGAGACAGGAGGTGAGAAAAAAGTCTGAGAACAACTTTCACTTTGAACCAAATCATGTGCAGTTGGAGATGGTAGTTGAACTTGTTGCGGGATGAAACCGACCAATTCTGCCTTGAGGAAAGTTCGGGCCTAACACACTAGACAGAACTACTACATGGCAGTTGAAGAGATTAGGGATAATGCTCTACTTTTCATTCAGAGCGTGGCAATCAGATTAACAATGTGTGTCACCTCTGAAAGGTCCCAGACTAACCCAGGTAATTACTGCAGCTTCAGATGTCACATAGCCTAATGGCTCTCGTAAACAGAGGATAATGAATAGGACATCTGACGAAACATGAGTTTCTAAGGCTGTCTTAATGAGGAGTGGAGGATTACTCATTACTCATACTATTAATATTGGGCGTGGGAAGGCAATCCAGACAAGGTTATTTAACTGTCTCATTGAGGTAGCAACTGGGCTCTTGTAAAATACGTTTAATAAGGACTATGTTGGTTGACACAGCTTCAGTCTCACCCACAATGAGCACCTGCCCGGTGTCACGCTGCACCTCAACCCTCAGCTGATCTAACCAGCGTCTACAGCCCAAAAAAAGAGAGAGATGTTTCTAACACACACTTGTAACTTCGAGACGACATACCTTCATTTGTTCCATTCATTATGGAAACACTGTCGCTTGGTACAAAGAAGGGGGACTCGTCAAAGACTTCCCGTACCTGAGGAGACAATTTGCAAAAGCCACTCAACCAGCAGCCCAGAACAACAGAGCATCAGTCGCCTTTGGATAACCTCCATTTTTTTTCAGACTCAGCAGACAGACAGAGACAGCTCTGTCTCAGAGTGACAGAACTCTAAACCACAATGGTTGGAGTGGTAGCGCCACACATTTAATAATTCAAATGACATGTTCCGTCGTTCCAGACAACCCCAGAACAGCTGTTTTTTGCGCAGTGATAGCCGCCATGTGGGTAGACTTTCCCTCCTTTTTTTTTTTTTTTGCAGGGACACTTGTAAGCACTTAGCGGTTTGACGTCCCCATCCGCGGTGGGACGGCCCACGAGCGTGCCAAGCCGTCTGAGGGCGCGAGACGGGGGGAAGAGAAAACGTGCCTCACCTCTTTCAGCAGCGCGTTGGCCTTCTCCACAGGCAGGAGGCGGAGTCCCGCCGTGGCTTTCAGGACCACCGGGGTCTGCTTCCACTCGGACTCTGGCACCGTCTTCTTGGCGATCTTCAGCAGCTGCCTGATAGTGTTGCCACCCTGAACAAGACAACCACACGTCAGTAACTGAGCAGTGTTGTCCGCACGCACAGGCCAGCTGTCAACACCACAGCAAACACCACACTGGCTGATTTAGAGACTTTAAAGCTGAATGGAACACATTTCTACCACATACATGTATTTAATTGACTAGAAGATCTATCATCCACACGTGTTTTCCACATCTTCGGCTTTTAAACTCGGCAACCATAGACAGTTTACATCAGCAGTAGTGATAGCATCAGCAAACCGTCTGTCGTGTAATTATGTGGTCTAAAATGCACATCTTAGGAAAATTACAGTGTTTTGCAGACTGCGGATAATGTTGGACAACCCCCCTTACTCAGGCTTCATCAGGAATAATGAGATAATAACACACATACCTCCTCCGGGTTGTCTTTATACGCAGACAGACCTGGTTTTACTGCGTGGTACATTTCATTGTCCAGAACCGGCAATTCAACTACATCGAGAGAGAGAGAGAGAGAGTGGGTGTGTGTGAATGAATGATGCAACAGACAGCAATGAAACAATTGAGCTTGTACAATTGTTATGTCTGTCCTGTCTTTGCCATGAATTGCAGTCTCAGCACTGGAACAGTTATAGCATAACCAATCAGCGCTGGACAGAATAGAAAACAACGCAGACCATTTCAACTTTGTGTTAGAGAGTTCATATATGAGTCACACGGATGAATAACGGTTACAACTCTGCTACTTTTGGATGCTTCCTTGCCCGGGCTGTCTCCCTGACAGCACATGTTTATCTTTACACCACAGAGCGAATGACCCAGCAGCAAACATCGTGGGAGACAGCAGAGAGTGTGAACTCCTATTGGCTCCCGCGACTGCAGGGGACTGGGGGAGGCAGAGCGAGAAAGAGAAAGAGAGAAAGAAAGAGAGAGAGAGAGAGAGAGAGAGAGAGAGAGAGACAGAAAAACACTCACCTGGATCTTTCTGGATAAACTTGTAGATGTGGATCCGGGTGCCGGTGCTACCGGCATCGAACATGACCCCATGGAAAACACGGCTCATGCTGACAGGGTGGCGGTCCTCGGGGTGGACCTCCTCAGGGTCCACACGGTGGGGGACCTCGGGGTAGACCTCCTCGGGGTCCACATGGTGGGGGACCTCGGGGTAGACCTCCTCAGGGTCCACATGGTGGGGGACCTCGGGAGCCAAGTACGTGATCTCAGGTACCAGGTGGGGGACCTCCGGAGCCGGGTGGGTGATCTCCGGAGCCGGGTAGGTGATTTCAGGAACGGGATAAGACACCTCGGGGACAGAGTGCGAGACCTCAGGCAGGAGGTTCTCTGTGTTGGCCGCGTGCTCGCGGGCGCGGTGGTGGTGGTGGTGGTGGAGGCGGTGGTGGCGATAGTAGGTTGCCTCCGCTTGGAAGTTTCCAGCCAGAAGCCACACGGACATTACAGTCAGGAGCAACATGTGCAGAGCCATCGTTTCACACCCGCAAAAGTGACTGCAGAGAGACCGCGGCGTTCGTTCTCAGAGGCTGTCAGGGATGCTGGTGTTGGAGTGAGTCGTTCTGAGGGGAAGAGTCTGTTGAGGCACCGGCCGGCTGAGGTGATGAGAGGCAACCAGAGAGGCAGAGACAGGATTCAGGACTGTCCGCTCATGTGTTTACAGTATATAAAGACATAAGGGCTTGGCCGGGGGCCACACCAACTGAAGCCATCGACCAATCCTGTGGCGTTCCCTCTCAGTTCCTTGAAGAGTCCCCCCTTCTGACAGTGCTGGATACTGAATACCTGCTTACCAACAGCAGTTTTTTTTTTTTTTTCAAGAAGCTTAATCTGGCAACCGTTTTTTTTTCTTCTTCTTCTGCCTCTACGTCTTTAGTGGGTGAAGTGGAGTCACGAGTCCCCCTAAAAGAAGAAAGAAAGGGAATATTTCAAGGCTTCAAACTGAGTGGTTCACAGAAACATTTTTTAAAATACATTTAATTGGTGTATTTAATTAAGACTTACAGGCAAACTTGCCTGTACAAGTATTTCCCTTTTTGATTTTCACAAGAGTGCATAACTTAATCGAATTAATTTGTCCTTTTTTCTAAATAAGCAGTGAGTAACACGCTTGCTATTTATGACTAGATGGTTTGCTAATGTCACGCTTAAGTTGCGTGTATAGAAACAACCAGATAATTACTGTTTTGAAAGAAAAAAATGTTCATAATTTCATAAAGGCTCAAAATGTATTTCTCAATACTTAGTTTTCAGAAAGGCATTTTAGTAAAGTAGCCATTAACTAATCTACTGTGGGACGCTGTGGTAAGGATATAAAACAGCTGTGTAATTATTAAAATAAGAAAAGCCCAACAAAATGTTGAAATTCACACTGACATTCTGAGTCATGGCAGGATGCAAGATATATTTTGCATCGCTACTGTACCTGACACTCCACTGAAACAGCTGGACTAACGAGTTACAGGTCTGAATGCACACCGCTGCCCATCACAGGCTGTCCTCATTGCATACTACAACCATGACGTGTGTGTGTGTGAGTGTGTGTGTGTGTGTGTGTGTGTGTGTGTGTGTGTGTGTGTGTGTGTGTGTGTGAATTACCACATTAGAAAATCCACAGCAGCCGTTCAACCAACCAACCTTGTAAAGAAGATGTGCAAATGCAACCTGCTCTCTCCAACTGGCATAAATGCTAAAAGAATGTACGCAATCATCACACACCCACTCATCCTGGTCCTGACCACACATTGCTTTCCAAGGGGGGATTTTTTAAGCCATGCTTCGCAGGATAGAGAATGAAAATGTCTAAGTGGCTGTTTGCAAGATTTAGGTGGGTGGTTGGCAAGGCTCAGATACATCAGCCCAAGTATTCCAGCGCACTGTAATGGTCAGAGGTCCTGGTTTCTGGGAGGGAGAGGGAGGCTGTGAGGATGGAGCTGCCCGCGCAGACTGCCAGAGAGCCGCCGAACACAGAGACCTCATTTGAACTGAGTTTAGCACCAGGGTGGGATTTCCTCACCAGGTCATTTATGAGGAAAAGTATCGATTTCTAAGGACTATGCGCTTGCTTAGCTGACCCCTTGTCTCACCCCTGCTACTGACCGAGCCGATCGAACTTGACCCTGAGGATGAGTGAGGCACAGACAGCCCAGATAGCAAGCGGATCTGGGCCATATACAGGCCAGATCTGGCCCTTGTGGCTTAGTTCCGGCCCATATATGGTCCAGAATTATTACACATCCGCTTGCTATCTGGGAGCTGAGGTGTGTTTCACCCAGACAGGAGGACAGGAGGACAGGGGGACAGGAGGACAGGGGGACAGGAGGACAGGGGGACAGGAGGACGGGGGCCCCGATGGCGGAGGTCCTGTTGCAGAGCCCGAGGAGCCCAGAGAGGAGCTCCACAGAAAGGACAGTGGAGACTGGAGAGAGGGCGGGGCTTGGCACCAGAATTCACCCATCATGCCATTCCAGTCCGGGGACACTGTGCTGTGCAGAGCACCGTTCCAACACTGTAATTTGGACTAAAAATATTGCACTTTCATTCCTCCTTCCTTTTTTCTAAATATTGTGGCTGCTTTTTTTCTACGCCTGTGGTTAAC
Organism: Borostomias antarcticus; assembly: GCF_949987555.1. Classification (NCBI taxonomy): domain Eukaryota; kingdom Metazoa; phylum Chordata; class Actinopteri; order Stomiiformes; family Stomiidae; genus Borostomias; species Borostomias antarcticus. The sequence goes on along the minus strand of NC_140238.1, from coordinate 2,353,074 downwards.
CATTCTGGTACTTTACCCCTATCAAAGCATGCATGTGCAAGACCTCTCATTGACTTATGTCAATTTAAAGACATTCTGGCTTGATGCTCGATAGTTCCTCGTGCTTACACGGTTAGATGTCACATTAGAATTACACTCATGCCTTGCGAAAGCCACGATGCCTGGTCTACAACGTGCCCGCTCGGCAACGTGCCTCAGCAATGCAAGTTCCAGCGTCCCTTGTGGGAAGACTCTCGTGCTGTCAAAGATGTGTACTTTACAGTCAGACACGTATTTACTGTAACTGATACTGTAGAAAATTATGTATTTGGATCATGTGCAGTGTTTTGACTGGTATGATCCACCTTACAGCTACAGGATTGCACAGTTGTGTTTACACCACAAGTCAAGCCATACTATGTGTCATATATCTTCATTATGGCAATTACAATGGTTGAGTCATGGACTGGCAAGTTCAAACCGACGGGTCAAATGTCTGTTTTGGGCTGAGCTTTGTTCTTTGGTTGACACGAACATGGTTGTTTAACAATACCTCGCTGTAGAATCAACTCAAACAACACCAGAAGTAACTACAAGGTAGACTAATCACAGCATGATTGGCAGCAGAATATGTTCAATGTTGTGTTGTTGAGATTTGAATATCTGCTACACTATATGTGGTTAGTTGGCAGATGACAGATGGTGTAGAAACAATGCAGAATTGTATGACACAGCAAAGTGTAGCCAGAAAGATTCAATAAAATATTTTCAGAGCTCTCTTCAATACAAATGTTGGTATTTTGTCTCAACGTAACCAAAAACTGTAAAGGATAAGAGGTGGCCAAAGCCTTGTGATCTACAGTAAGATGCACAATCTGTCATTAATACGCTGCAATGTTGGCCTCAGGAATGTCGTTTTTGTGGGTGTCCTACCCCAAAAACTCTATTGAAGAGACTTCAACCTTGTCATTACAATTCCAATGATAATGACAGCTTCGAAAAGTTCAGGGTTATTTCAGTTTTCTTTGCTCCCTGTCATAGCAATTAGCTTTAAATTTAGTCCCCAAACTTTGCATGATGCCAGAGCGAAACAGTCTATAGGCTTCAGTTTACAGTACACCCTACTATCTTGTGATGTTCTTTTTGTTCTTTATTCAGTCAAACATTTTCTCTTGGCATGTGTCAGTCTCTTCAAAAAGCTTTTTGGGAAACAAGATGTTGAGCGATGTGAGTTTAAATTATGACCTGCCCTAACTTTTCATTGTTTGTTTCACTTGGATTAAGGTGGTCAGAATGTGCAAAGTCAACTGCAATTTGTTTAGCTTTTGTGGCTTTTCCGCCACTTATGTAAGCTAACACAACATGAACCGGATGGCTGTGCAAACCGTGAGGAGCTCTAGATAGTTTTTCTCGACTCCGGACACCATTAATAATATTGTTGTAAAACGAGTTCTTCTAACGTGTCTGTCAATACTGTGTCCCATGCCCGGTTTACAAATACCATGTTCTAAATGTTCTAAACGATGTTCTAAGACATTGCAAGTCAGTGATATAACTTATGTGGAATAGTCTAAGACGCCATGACGTTATAACCAACATTACACTGGGAAGATGGTCATCAAACATAATTGTACTGTGATTGAGACTACAGTAAAATAAGCAGTTTGACAACCCGGATTATGCTATTGCATTTCTGTAACAACAAACCACATATCTGCAGGATTACAGCCTAATCCCACTCAGTGCAGCAGCAGCACAGGCACACCTGGACCCACCTGATGACGCTCACGCCCCAACCACACGGGTATCTCCATGGTAACATAACAAGACTGGGAATACGTTCTATGGAGATAACTTGCAAACTGTTGCCAAAGTCTTTATCTTATATTTATCGGTTGGGTTCATTTACTATATTTGGAACAATGCCAAAGAAGAAAATGAAATTAAGGAAAGAAGGGTAAAGGGTGAGAAACTAGTTTCTGGTCCGGCAAATTATTCAGATAGCTATGGCAGCTAACTGCTAATGGGTGTGACGCTTACGTTAATGTCGCACATGAAGATTGGCACGCGCCAATGAGGAGCACATGAACCAGCAGTGCAGTGCTAAGGACAGCATCATTGTTTTCTTGCACAGGAAAGATATGGAGTAGGAGGAGAAGGTTGGTAATAAACCACTGATTTCTAATGCTAACCTTTATACGGATGCCTTCTGCAGTCCCTCTCTTCCATCTAGACTAAAGTTGAGTTACCTGTTCAACCTTCAGGCCGTACTGGTGGGTGGGTTGGGAAAATGGAGGGTGGTTTGGTCTCATTCAACAAATTTATTATGCACTAGAAATGGTTCTCAGAGAGTACAGACCTCCGCCCAAGAATGCATTTTGTGTCTCTGTGTGCGTACACGTGCGTGCGAATGGGACATGTTTGGTATTGCTGCCTTCATTAGCTCGAGAGCTAGCTAAAGCATAAAGCTTTATGCCAGGCCTCTGTGACTTTCCCATGTCGAGATATGGCCGTTTCAATTCCGCCTATTGACAAAGAATGGGGGGCTTGCTCTCCAAGTCCAAAAAATGAATGGTGAATGGCCGGCCATGTTCGACCCCGTGAATCGGATCCGCTCCAAAATTGAATGGGTTTTAAGTTGGCCCATACTACACCCCTCCACCGAGTTTCATGAAAAGCGGTCTGGTAGTTTTGGCGTAATCCTGGTTCAAAATGAATGGAGGTGAATGGGTGGCCCAGCCATGTTTTGGCGGCTCCTGGACTTGCCTTGTGATTCGAATCTGCTGCAGAATTGAACAGGTTCTAAGTTGGCCCATGCTACACTCCTCCACTGATTTTCATAAAAATCGGTCTGGTAGTTTTTGCATAATCCTGGCCCAAAAAGTGAATGGTGGTGAATGGCCAGCCGTGTTTGGGCGGCTCGTGGACCTACCCGTTAGGGTCAGCGGTTTGAAACCCAGCTCCTCCTGTCCACATGTCGAAGTGTCCTTGGGCAAATCACTGAACCCCAAATTGCTCCCAATGAGTAGGCTAGCATTGCATGGCTGTTGCCGCCATTGGTGTGTGAATGTGTGTGTGAATGGGTGAATGAGAGGCCATTGTAAAGCGTTTGTATAAAAGCGCTATATAAGTGCAGTCCATTTACCATTTACCACTGAAAACATTACCTCTTGCCCTGCTCTGTTGTTGGGGTGACTGTAGTAAAATGCATGTTTTATACAATAGGCAAATTAGCTTTGTATGAGATAATCTACAGTTTACCGATAACAAGTCTGGAAGAACAACTCAGAAGTAAAAAAAGAAACGCCCTTGAGGATAATGAGCAACCGCTGAGTAAAAGTAACAATTCCCTAGTCACACATTTTAAGAACTGGGAGGGGCCAGACAGAGAAAAGGTTGAGATGTCATGTTCAACACCGTGCCAAGCAGCATGTCCACAGTAATGAGTCACATTCATCATTGTCCTACAAGTGTCAAGGGTCTTATTGTGTAATGCAAATGAAACATCATTTAAAATCTGCTGTTCTGTGTCTGAACACAAGTGTTCTTTTTAATTATCCAGACACTATATGCAGAATAAAGTAACCAAACGAAGAAGACATAAAACAGAAGAAACAAACCCTTGAGTTTTCACTTATATAGTATAGTATTATGTTAAAACACATAATTAAATTGTGTATAGTCTGGAACACGTTACGTTTGATACAAATTACCCATCCTTCGTGTTCTAGATGAGACGGTAAATTACTAGGGTGCGTTAAACTTTATTTCGGGTTTATTTTGACAGTTGACTAACCGTGAAGAACAAATAATGAGCACTGCATTGATTAGCGTTAAGATAAAAATATCTGACCGCCATTACAGCGGCCTAACAAGAAGACAATTTGCTGCATTTTGCACACAGCTGGTTTCCATCTTCCACTTCTTACTTCATGCTGGTAAAAATGGGACCCAATAAGCTTTTGAGAAATAAAAAGAGACTTGGTCTGGACCAAGTTGAAACATCCCCATTTTAGACATGCATGGAACTGTCACAGATTCCCATGTTGTAGTAATTCTGGGAAAAAAAATATTGTTGTGGTCGACCCTTTAGATGGGTTTTCAAGACATGCCCCTCAACCTCTTTTTGCTCATTGTGATGTGATAAAATGGTTCTTTTAGAAAATTGTCTAAGCCAATGGAAACTTCTACATCAAAAGCACTTAGTCAATGTGAGTGGCTTGGCTTTGCTCTATGGAGTCTGACATGTGGCTCTTGAGTGTTGAAAATGTCACTCAGACAAAACATTATATCATAGGCCTACTTTTTTTCCCACTCTGAGCCAGTGGCATTCTCTGAGAGAAATTCAAGACTCAAAATAAAGAAATGCCACCATAAGCACAACTTAAAACTAGTTTACCGAAATTGTAATGGAAGCTTTCTTAATTAATCCCAGAGACGAGCATTATCATTCCACAGATCTAAGTAGTAGTCACATATCTGTAAAACAGAGGCATATACAGTGATTTAAACAATCACAAATAGGCATAACTTCACAAGCACATTGCTGATAACCTCTCATTTAGTCACGATCATCATTGTGGGTGTATTTTCCTCTGGCCTTTCATAACTTTGGACACTGTCCTATTTTTGCATGAGCGGAATGTCCTTCATTGCCGTTCGGTCCAGGCGTTGAGTTGGACTGATCTGTGTTCAAGTGGGTTGAGTTGCAAAGGCCATAGTGAATATTTAGGTTTCTTCCCAGCTGTTATAAGTGGCTGTTCTCCTCTATTCCTGGAAGCAATGGTTATTTCTCAGAGCAGCGTCTGTTCTATTCCTGAACCTGCCGCTGCCCTTGCACAGACACAAGTTGCATACATTTGGGCACTACAGAGCACATTCATACTCACTCAACCAACAACGGATTCACAGTTCCCATTAGTATTGGATATGTTGAATTACACATTTCCTAATACTATCACAAACCACATGGTCTGTGATGGTATACTTAGACTGTGTGTTTCAGGTTGCAGAGTACACGCTTAAAATCCCCGAGCTGGAGGAGTCGTTCAGGAAGAGATGTGATGATTTCACGATGATCCAGGGGGAACTGAGGGACCTGAAGACACAGAGTCGCAGAGTTTCGGAAAGAGAAAGCCGACATGAGGCATGAGCTCAACAGTGTGAGACTAGCCAGATGGGACAGTCAAAACTTCAAATCAGCCCTCTATGCTGAGGGCCAATTCAGCTTAACATTTTACAGTTACATTTAGTCAATTAAGCTTTTATCCAAAGCGACTTACAATGAATATAATTAATTGATAGTAACCACCGGTCCTTTCTCTAGATTAAAGAGAGCATGTACTGTGTTTTGCTGACCGGGGTCAATAGGAAAGCCTGGATAATGGAGCACAAGCTCTTCAATGGAAAGGTAGGCTGGGTAGTCTCAGACACCTCGTACAATCACACGGAGAAGCCTCCATTCAGCTTCCATTCACTCACTGACCTTTACGGGGATGTATCCAGACCTTTGTAATTGTGTTGTGTTGACCAGGTGCTTAAACAGGTATACAAAACAAGACCAACTAGAAATGGTGCTCAGAGAGCACAGACCTCCGCCCCTGAATGCATTTCATGGCTCTGTGCGCAACAAAATTAAATGGGTTCTAATTTGGCCCATGCTACACCCCTCCATCAAGTTTCATGAAAAGCGGTCTGGTAGTCTTTGCGTAATCCAAGTCCAAAAACTTAACGGAGGTGAATGGCCAGCCCAGCCGTGTTTGGGGGCTTGTGGACCCGGCCCGTGATTCGGATCCACACCAGAATTCAATGGTTTGTTATTTGAGGAATGCAACATCCCTCCACCGAGTTTCATGAAAATTAGTCTGGTAGTTTGAGCATAAACCTAGTCTAAAAAATGAATGGCGCTGAATGTCTGACTGTGTATGGGCGACCTGTGGACCCGCCCCGTGATTCGGATCTTCCCCAAAATTTGATGGGTTCTTTTTTTATGACTTAAATTTTATTGAGCATTTTCCTTTTGAGCACAGAACAAAAAGCTTATCTTAAACACACAACAGAGTTGAAAACACAATAGTCCAAACATTTAGAAAAAATCAAACAGACCGGACCCCCCCCATCCCCTCCCAAGAACTGTCAGGTAACCACTCACCAATCTTTTTTACTCTAAGCCAAAATCTTGCCACCTCATCTCACAAATCCAATAGCTGCACCCTCACCACCTTCTTCTCTCCAATCATATTAATGATGCACCTCTGCCCTTGGGAAGTACCCCCCCACACACACACACACAGTCACACACACACACACACACACACACACACACACACACAGTCACACACACACACACAGTCACAATAAATGAGCCTCCAGATATCATCCCCATTTCCTCCTGTATTTATTTCCTTTCTCTAGAATACAGAATGATATCATCTCATAAGCAGCCACCCTATAGTTCTACGAGCCACTCTTGAGTGGTTAGACCTTCTGGTGCCCTCCATTTCCTCATTATTATCTGTCTGCCAAATTTGATGGGTTCTAAGTTGACCCATCTACACCCTTTCGTGTTTCAAGTTTCATGAAATCAGTCTGGTAGTTTTTCTGTCACCGTGCTAACAAACAAACAAACCAAGAAATGGCTCGTGATTCAGATCCGCTCTGACATTTAATAGGTTCTTAGTTGGCCCCTGCTACAACCCTCCACGAGTTTCATGAAAATCAATCTGGTAGATTTTGCATAATCCTAGTCCAAAAAATGAATGGAGGTGATTGGACAAACCCAGTGTTGCCAACTTGGGGACTGTCGCTATATCTAGCGACTTTCCAGACCCCCTTGGCGACTTAATTTGTAAATTAGTTGTTTGGGGAATGATTGTGTTGACAAAGCTCTGTAAAAAAACATCTAACATATCCCGTTCCTCTGCGGTTCCCATTACAACCGAGCTCCCGAGAGCCGAGTAGCCTACAGCTCTTCCTCACCAATCACACAGCACTCACACGGCCAGTCTGGTTCTCATCCACTCCTAAATGTATTGGGTTCTAAGTTGGCCCATGCTACATCCCTCCACCGGGTTTCAGGAAAATCGGTCCAGTAGTTTTTGTGTAAACCTGCTAACAGACAAACAAACACACACCACGAATGACTGAATGGAGGTGAATAGCCGGCCATGTTTGGGCGGCCCGTTGACTCGCCCCGTGCTTCGGATCCGCTCCAAAATCGAATGGGTTCCAAGTTGGACCATGCTACACCCTTCTACCGAGTTTTGTGAAAATCGGTCCAGTAGTTTTTGTGTAATCCTGCTAACAGACAAACAAACACATACAAACATGCCAGCGAAACCATTGCTTCTCGCCCTGTCCTGAGGTAATCAAAAGCAAATTATGCTTCATGAAGGAAAATAATGCCTTATAGCTTATATATTTTGATGAAAGCCTCTTAGCCTCGGTCTAATAAAATTCTTGGATGACAGTAGATTAATATTGATATTTAAAAAGGTTACGTGAATTAGCGAGCTCCCGTGGAGGAACAGCCAGGGCTGTGTGTCGCCCTGCACACTCGCCTGGAGAAGGAGGCCGAGCAGAGGGGAGCCCAGCTGGCAGAGAGGGCCCACAGTGAAGCCATTGTGTGAGCGTCTCCACTGCTGTCCAATTACAGGATAATTTTACTCTTCAAACTGCTCCTCCAGGGCAGGGGGAGAGAGAGGAAAATAAATGGTATATATAGAAAACAAGGTTAGGTTATTACCCTGACCACAGCAGTTTGTCTTCCTCAAGATAGTGTACATCACCTTAGCCAATGATGACATCCTTGGCAGTTCCCGATTACCTTGCAGGGAAGCGTGCTCTGCTACGGTAATGGCTGTGGGGGACTTCTCTCCGTGTTGGGATATATTAGTTCTAAAGCCACATGAGGACAAAACGAACACATTGAACGCAGTGGGTTTAGGGTTTTGATGGTCCACAAACCACAGGTACTGAAGTGGCCTTTACATTCATCCTGGACATCCTTAATCCTTCTAGGATTCATAACATGAAATAAAAAACGTGGGTTTTTAAAGCAAACTGACATGGAGCCAGTATGATTCAATTGGGTGACTAGGAAATGTGACTAAAAAGATCCACCTCGAAAGCTAATTGACCACCTTTGAGATGTTTGAAATTACCTGGTTGATTGGTAGTAGCCATGACATGAAAGACTTTTAAAAAAGAAGAAGTTCTATCTCTGCCCCAGCGAGAGTGCAGGCAGGGCGAGAGGTAATATTTTCGGTGGCGCGTTAGTCCATCCGTTTTTCCGTCCCGAAAAACTACCCGACTTAAGTGACCAGATTTCTGAAATAAAAACCAGGGACATTTCAACTTCGGTGGTGAACACTCATTAAATATGATCATTATCAAATAAAAAACAGGCACAATTATGGTTTCATGTATTTTGATACATTTATTTTTGCCAAAGTAGGTCAAACATTTTGCCAAACTCGGTCTGAATAACAGAAAGTCAGTCAGCCGCGCCGTCTGAACAGCCGTGGTGCCGGTCGTCTGGCTAGAATGAGAGAACATGAGCAACAACATTGTTTTTATCAATTCTTTATTATCTATTCTATGTAAATCACTTTGGAGTGCCTCGATTTGTGAAATGTGCTATACAAACTTCCCTTACCTAATCTGCATATTTCTCGGAAGAATCCATTTTCTTCAGTATTGCTCTTGGCCAGCATCTTCATGAACTCCTGGCCAGGGAGGTTGACGTTGCTCGCAGACTAGAGCAAAGGTCATTACGGTAGCCGGCTGCACAATTGGGCTTTATTTCACTTTGCAAGTTTTTTTTTTAATTCACTGTTAAAATCGGGGACATTTCCGGAAATCGGAAGTCTGGTCACTCTACAGTATACCAGACCGATTTTCATGAAACTCGGTTGAAGGATGTAGCATGGGCCAACTTAGAACCCATTCAATTTTGAAGCGGATCTAAATCACGGGGCCAGTCCATGAGCTGCCCCAAACATGGCCGGCCCACCCATTTACCTCCACTCATTTTTTGAAAAATTCCGCCCATTCATTGTCAATGGGGGGAATTGAAATGGCCATATCTCGACATGGGAAGGTCACAGAGACACAGAGTTTGGACTGGCATAAAGCTCTCAACCTAACGAATACAGCAATACCATAAATGTCCTGCTCACACTCACATGCACAAAGCCACGAAATGCATTCGTGGGCAAAGGTCTATGCTCTCCGAGTACCATAGTTTTACCTTTATTTATCCAGGGGAGCCCATTGAGACCAAGGTCTCATTCTTTCCGAAACCGACAATTAGACGGCGCGTCACGCTCCGTGCTCAAGAAGAACATCTGACTCGGCGAGGCTCGCGGCTATCACCCGAAGGAGGTGGAGGACCTGAGGTAAACGGCCGTGTCATTGGCCGAGGAGAACGCCTGCCTTGCACTTGCAAGGTACACTGGCACCGTGGAGGTAAACAGACCTGGGGGCATTTTCTTTGCCCTGGCAGTCCTTGGCACGTGCACAGAGCAATCAACCTCTAAAAACCCATTTTCAGCCCTTCAGTTATGAAACCCGTGTCAGATCTCTGGTGGGCGTATTTTCGGGTGGTATTTCCCCCCTATTTTTGTTTACTTGTGCTGCTCCTGTGTGTTTAGCTTGTGGCCCTGCTTTCTGTTCACCTGCACAGTGCTAGCCAGTCTCTCGGCGGTTGTGGTGAGTTTCCACGGGCCTCCGGGCTTCCAAGTCCGCGGCTTCTTCTCCCCTCGGTGTCCGGCACCATTTCTCTAAGTCAAACAAACACAGGCTACCGTAATCTCTCCCCCGATATTCGATTAACGAAGGCGAGGATGAGTCACCCAGGCTCAATGTTCCTCCCTCCGGCGGTTTGTAACCTACCCCTATCATGTACTTAATCAGCCTTTCATCAACATTTGACTGACAGCAAATATCTAGAAACATAACCTACCGACCATTACCGATTTAGAACCCAGTACATTTTGGAGACCCTTAAGTTATGAATACCGACCCTGCCGACATCCTCGACCGCTTTTCCGCATCTGTTCCCCGGGAGAGTGGTGATGTGACGACGAGGGAGAACGAGGAGGTCCAGCCGGGGGAACCAGAGAGCTGAGCTGAAGGAGAAGGCGGGCCAGCTGGAGCGGTCAACATGGCCGGAGAGTTTGAGCGGGACAGGGAGGAGATGCGGCCGGGCGGGAGAGAGAGATGAGCAGCAGCGGGGAACAGCGCACCGAGGTGGAGCTCTTCTTCCAGGACGCCCTGTGCCAGGTGAAGGAGGAGGTCCAGGCCAGCAGGGGGCAGGACAGGCAGGAGGCCCTGAAGGCGTACGGCAGGAAGATGGTGGAGGCCAGGCTGGGCAGGGGGGAGTACGCAGACATGGAGAAGTTAGGGCCTCTAAACACAAACAGAATATATATCAAATATATATATATATGTATACCGAATAATATATATATATATATGTATACAGCAGAAATATATATATATATATATATGACTTGCAGACACGTGGCTGATTGATCCATGGCAACGAACTCTGTCTTCTATCTAGCTATCCAATCACAGCTGTGAGATTAAAGTGACGGCGTCTGCGACGTTAGAAAGTTCGGTTGGTGCAAGACACCCCTGTCCGACACAAAAAGGTGTCGACAGTGACGTCATTTCTGTCTGTCGACACTTTCAAAAGTGTCGTAGGATGAAGTATAAATTGGCCTTAAAACCTCTGCTGTCAGGATCACCCCAGGGAGGGGGGTGGATGGAGTGGTATTTTCAGCCGCTTTTTAAAATGTATTATCACAATGTATCACAATATGTATTGTATCGTATCGCAATGTATTGTGATTCAATCGTTTAATATAAATGTGCAACCTGGAGGAGTCTTTAATTCACCACGCGGCACACAATTAGACACGTGAGCGGCGACACCCCAGATAGCAAGCGGATCTGGGCCATATACAGGCCAGATCTGGCCCTTGTGGCTTAGTTCCGGCCCATATATGGTCCAGAATCATTACACATCCGCTTGCTATCTGGGACAGCACACACATGCAATCAAGGGTCGCCAGTGGAAAGTGATCCCTACATTTACCCATCCAGCTCCGCCCCCCTCCAGGGGCCGCCAGGAGCAGAGGGCAGCCATCGTTCATGGCGTCTGGGGACCGAGTCCAAGTGCTCCGTCCAAGTCTCGGTTAAGGGACCGGACCGAAGAGCATCTGTTCTTCTACATGTTTTTTCGTATTGGGTTCTTTGGGAGGAAGAACACAGGGAGAACATGTAAACTCCGCACAGAAAGACCTTCTTACTGTGTGACAGTACTAGGTGCTGTGCCACCGTGCCGTACACGAGCGATTTTGGGGTTCGGTGTCTTACTCAAGGACACGTCGTCACAATGCCAGGAGCTGGGTTCAAACCAGGGACCTTGCGATCCCCACCAGGCCGCTCTACCTCCCGAGCTATACATATCGTGGTGTGTATCGTGGTGTGTATCGTATCGTGGTGTGTATCGTGGTGTGTATCGTGGTGTGTATCGTATCGTGGTGTGTATCGTGATGTGTATTGTGGTGTGTATTGTGGTGTGTATCGTATCGTGGTGTGTATCGTGATGTGTATCGTGGTGTGTATCGTGGTGTGTATCGTATCGTGATGTGTATCGTATCGAGATGTGTATCGTATCGTGGGTCTCTTGGCAGTCCCCGGTCCTAACGTCGGCGTAGGCTGCGAGTTTATGAGAATAAATGAATACGTCCCTCTAAACATGACGTTGACAGAACACGGCTGTCGTTTTCCCTTTCTGCCTCTGTGTTTCAGGACTAATCCACAGGTTAAAGGTTAAGTCCCAATGATTGTCACACACCTGAGTGTGTGAAATTTGTTCTCTGCATTTGACCCATCCCCTGGGGGAGCGGTGAGCAGCAGCGGTGCCGCGCTCGGGAATCATTTGGTGATGTAGCCCCCCAATTCCAACCCTTGATGCTGAGGGGGAGGGGGGCAGGGAGGGAATGGGTACCATTTTTATAGTCTTTGGTATGACTCGGCCGGGGATCGAACTCACAACCTCCCAGTCTCAGGGAAGACACTCTAACCACAAGGCCACTGAGCTGGTTCAGACCAGCGAGGCTCCCAGATAGCAAGCGGATGTGTAATGATTCTGGGCCATATATGGGCCGGAACTAAGCCACAAGGGCCAGATCTGGCCTGTATATGGCCCAGATCCGCTTGCTATCTGGGCTGACATCTCTGAACTCACCTGGGGGCAGAAGGAGAATCTGCTCGGGCTGCTTTTCGCAGAAGACGAACGTGAGAGAAAGTCAGGTCACGGCTGCTACAGCGAGGTGATTCGTCAGCCTGTTGGCAAACAAGCAGGGCTGCTAGCTTCCCCTTTCCATGCCATTGTCTAATGCATTCAGTTTAGATGATGCCATCAGTTCGGGATCATTAAACAATCAAATGAGAACGCGAGCGCCATAAAACACAGAGGACGACGAAACACAGGGCCACCGTGAGCCACGCTGCAGTCTGGGAGAGGGCTCTTTATTTGTGACTCCGCCTTCTTTTTAATGTCTTAAACAGCTCCTTTCTCAGCAGAAGAGGATACCATAAAACATCAGTTAGGTTTAAACCAATTTTCTTTTCCGTCCAGCTGCTTAAAAAGAATGAAGAAAGAGTCTGGGCACAATAGTAAAAATAGGGGCGGCCACAGAGTCGTGTGCTCCGAGACAAACATCTGGCCATGGCGATTTGATTTCAGCCGCTTGGCCTCACTTCACGTGCACAAGAAGTTTATTTAGTTCTTTGAACGTCTGTGTTCAGGGAACAGCTGGCAGCGTGATTTTCCGGCTGAGTGCAGGGGCTCTGGATGTAGCTACAGCGCTAGGGGGGGGCATGTCGACGGTGGCATGGCCTTCAGCGGTTCTTCTAGCATACTGGAGACACGCAGCATTTGGTGACTTGGGGAGACGGACTTGCGGCATCCCAGCGCAATCTGAATCATAATGGCCGAGCGGCCCTTACTAAGACAGCTAGCCGAAGAGGCAGACGCACCCGGTGTGTTTCGAATATGCGCGTCCAATTACGTCCTCTCAAAATGACGTGTCATACTTTAGCTGTGTTCAGAATCGCTCCCTCATTCCCTCACTCCCTTTTCCCTATATGGGGTTCACCATGTAGTGAACTACCTAGGGAACGGAGAAAATGTAGGGTACATGCACTGTTCCCTGCAAATCAAGGTGAATTGTGGGTAATAAATAGTGGACTATATAGGGAATTCGGACACTACAAACAAAATGGCTACCTGGTGTCGTCATTGCACGAGACCTACCGTTTTCCAGGAAGTAAGAAATTATATACTTATATATATATATAAGATTACAGTAAAAGTAGATTTTTGTACAAAAAAAAAAGGGGAAAAAAAGGCATACATTATTGAATAGGTGAACACTATGACCAAATATGTGACCCAAAATGGGACAGAATGCATTTGTCATTTCGGTGCGACTTTAAGACGAGACGGCCACCGCGTCTCTTCATAATCACAAAGCGCACACAGTTATTGGTCCCACGTTGCATGTTTAGCCAGCAAAACATTAAGCTGTGATTTATCAGATGTTTTTTTTGTGCTGTATAATGTAAGTTTGTCTTGCGGAGGCTTACAGAGGAGCCGTCCCATGTGACCTTGTGACCTTAGCATCACCCGGGCGCCTGTTTCTAACCTGCCCTCTAACCTCAGCGCCCTGCCTGACGGGAATTTCAAAAGGCATATATGAACTTAGCATCCAGTTAATACACACACCAATTGGTTTATTTGTTTTTTAATTGAAAAGCATTAAATGACAAATAACATAGTGTAGGCTACATAACAGAGCCTGAGTTTGTATCACACAACCATCTGGGAAAGCTCCCTTTGAAACTGTTTGGAAAAGGGCGGGCATCACGGGCTTCTCGCTGTCATCATATCTAAACCACGCCCATAGCTAGTTCCCAGGAAAGCTGATTGGCCCGACCAAATTATGTTCGGGCCCAAACAGATCTGTGTTTTTTTTCCTAACTGATCTGCGAGAGAAACCGAATGTGAGAAACCGAATGTGAGAGAAACAGAATGTGAGCTTGTGAGATCAGGATGTACATATTCCACATTTTCAAAAATGAGAGTATAGCTGCAAGAGGACCACAGACATTCTGCCAAACATGACAAACACACATCCAACGCTGGTGGGCAGGTGCAGTATATTCTCCACACTGATGCTGCACACAGAGAACCGTTAAGTGGCTTGACTTTGCCAGTACTAGTTGCATTGCATTGCTCAAGACACACACACAGTTCCTTTGCATTTATTTCTTAAGTATTTAACGCTGGTAATGATGGTAATTACATTTGTACATTCAGAGGGAGGGAACCTACTGTAATAATACATCATTCAAATTTAGCTTTGAGCAAGAAAACCATCAAACTACAAATTCAGTCATTTAATCTCAAGATATCACTGAAAAAATAAATCAGATCTTTGGTACAATTTCTAAAGATTAAGAGTTGGGGTTGGGGGTTGTAATCAGCTAACAGGACCGCAAAATGGCTTCCCCAGTTCACTCCATTAACAACAGCATTTAGCGCCCCATGGTTGGCATGGTAACCGCTGGAGTTTTACATTACATTACAGTCATTTAGCTGACACCTTTATCCAAAGCGACTAACAATACTTGCATTTAACGTAGGAAAAGCAAATGTACTACTACTTGCCAGAACTCACAAGTGCATCTTCCTTCTAAAACACGTGACTAAGAGCATAATCTAGTGCTGAAGACAAAGTGCAAGAATAGCAATCTAAAATACAATAGGTGCTTAAGAGGGTGGATCGTGGTAGTACTTCTTGAAGAGATGAGCTTTGAGCCTGTGACGAAAGATGGGCAGTTTCATAGTGACATCTTCTGCCTTCCATCGTGAAGTGACCGTTTTGATCTGTGTGTACTAGGTTCCCTGTAGAAGAGAGAGAAATATATAGGCCCTATGGCTGCTTCATAACTCACAAGCATCACAAGACTTTAGTAGCCTCTGTAGGCCTGACATATAACGCTCCTTCTCCCCTGATAGGCTGCCGTAAAAGTCAGTGTCTCCCCTGAAAGAACATCTGGAGCCAGTGAAGGAGAACACAGCCAGGGGAACAGGGATGGGAACGTTCCCTCCAATCTGCAGAACACACGCCACACTGTCATTCAGTGTAAACCAACCCCTGACAAATTACTCCAAAAAACAAACCTTAAAACCATCGCATGTGTTTGTAGCCTTGAAATAATTGCATAAAAGAGGGGCCGAAGAACTAAAAGAAAACATTTTGTTGTGAAAAACTGTAAACCAGCACGGCTCACCTCGAATGTTTGAAACTGCGGGAGTAATTTTGGACATGGGACCGGAGCCTTTTGGCCGAGGGAGGGCCGGGCCGGGAGGGTGAAAAAAAAGAAAATAAACGGTCTGCTGCGTCGAGGCTTGGAGGCGAGCAGGGCACATGGCCGGCAGCAGCGTTCTCCGACATGTGAACAGCAAACACAGGGCATAGCTGGGCCCCGGCTAGCAAACAAACAGGGGGAAGCCAGGCCATATTTATGCCTAAACACTGAACAGGCCCCTCGGAATCCCGTTTGAGTTTAATTTGAGATTTCCCCTCTAATCCAACCTGGGAAAATGCCTCTAGTATGTCCCCGTTTTAATTAAAAAGGCACATATTTGCTGTAGCTATTTGTAGTGTTCGTGGGGTGGGGTTACGGAGGAAAAGGGTTGCCGGAGTTCGCTTCAGCACCGCAGAGGCAAACAAGGCTACACTTTCCGTGGAAAATAATAGTTTTGAGATGTTTTAGGACGAAGGTGTGATGTGCTCCTTGTTTAAGACGCAGGGTCGACTTAGCGGAGGAGTGTGAATGTCTGCATTCTCCCAGGACAGAGGGGAACTGTGTACGCAAGGGGGGGGGGACCGCCGCCGCCCACCTGGCCGACGTCCACCTCGTGACTGTATTTGCGCGCGGTGGCGCCATTTGTGGTAAAGATAGCCGCTCCGTCGCTGCAGGGGTTATTGTTGACTAAGCTGATGGCATCGTACACACTGTCTGACTCCAGGATGACTAGCACGGCCCCGGAGGCCTCCTCTGTGTAGCACGTCTTCACCTGGGCCTGGGGGACAGGACACGAGAGAGAGGGGGGCGTAGGTTCACGTTCACTCCCGTTCCACTCGTATCATCCGGGTAGTCGCAGAGGTTTTCAGGGTTTGTTTTAAAACACATTGAGAAAAAAAAAACGCTCACTGTGTATATCGGCGATGACGGTGGGTTCGACAAAGTTACCGTTCTCGTAGCCCTTTGGCTTTTAGCATTCCTGCGGTTGGAACGGCAGCGCGGCTCTCCCACCCCGCTCTGACCCAGGCCGTTGGCCCTCCCCTCGGCCTGCGGAGAGACCAGGGGCCACATGTCTGCACCAGGCGGGACCCCTGAGAGGGGCCCCCCCCCGAAAAAAAACGGATGAGGTCACATGTAAAATATAGACATGCACACTCAAATACCAGCCGCAAAACAAACAGACAAGAGGCGACATGGGCACCCCCTCCCTCACTGAGGGTCTGTTTAGGGGTTGCCTGTGCAGCCGCATAAATTAGAAGTGCACATCACTGCAAGCAGGGAAAATCACTCATTCTCTCCCTCGGCGAAAAAAAACATCCTCTCTCTAAGGCCTGACGCTCTCTGGTACTCTTTTTAGCTCGGGGCCTCAAATCTGCCCGCAAATTTGCAGCATGACTTGGCTCAACGAGGCCCTCTCTCCGGGCACAGCCCCGTACGAAGGTCTGGTGGGGCGAGAGGCGAGAGGAGCGGTTAGGGCGGTGTGGGTGGCCTCAGGAGGGAACGGGGGGGGGGGGGGAGCAGGGGGTTGATGGAAGGGAGGCGGGGTCAGAGGGCGGGGTACCTGCGTTCACGGTCCCTGCATCGCTGCCCCGCTGCGCCGGAGCGCCGCGCCCGCCAGCTGGTTCGGCGTGCTCTCCTTGTTTGGCGTCGGGCATCGCCGCCGGTGTGGTTCTTCGCTCCCTGCAAATCAGGAGAGCAGTGGGGGAGGGGGGGGGGGGGGTGTTGGGGGGGGATTTCACCTCCATCTGGGTATCGCTAGAGAAAATGATGGCACCATGCATTATGGGTTGCATGTGGACTATATCAATGTGCATTATCTTGCAGAATACACTACACAGTACACCATATCCTCAAGGGTTTTAGATCCCGTCACTTTTTGTTGAATACAATATTATAAGTCAAATTACATCGATTAAATCCTAATTCTGGATTTTCAGAGGTGCCCAAACACTGCCACCAAGTCACTATAGGCACAGCTGACGGAGACACACTCAACAAAGATCTCTTAGCCACCACTGCCTCCCCCTGCTCAGATCTTAAAACTACATTAGAATAGTCATGAACTGAAGTTCAACCCAAGACTGGATTCCAGACCTATTAGACCGCACCCTCTTTCTATTTTGGGAGCCCTTCTTGTATATGTACTCCTGCCTGGTGAAGTATAAATGCTAAATGTTGGTCGACATTTTTTTTTTGTCAACAGATATTTGTCGTACGACACGTTGACTGAGTATAAATTAACCGGCACAACATATTTGTTCTGCCAGCCAGCTGTTTGTGACTGAGAGAATATATGGACTGCTGCAACGTTTCTGAATCTTCATATATTTATATATACTGTATATAGATGAACTGGTACCATTTCGTACTCTTCATATATTTATACATAGATGGACCAGTACCATTTCAGAATCTTCAGGTATTTATTTTATATATAGATGGGCTGGTACCATTTCAGAATCCATATGTATTTCATTTATAGTGTGTGTATGTGTATGTTGTATGTGTATGTGTTGTTGTTGTTGTTGTTGTGTGTTGTCTCCTGGAGCCCCAGTACACTGAACTTGCACACACAATCCACAGTACAACTGACATGCAGGCAAGCATATGGAACTGGATCTGTCAAATCTGTGAAAACAGACAACAATAAGATGTTCAGTGGATTAGCCTCACTGAAAGTGTAATTCAGCCTAGAACGTTCTATCAGATTCTAAAGAGACTTTACCAGCTCTTTTTCGGCAGAAGGGGCAGCACCCAGCTGAATAATGAACCCTGAGCTCACTAAGTCAGGGTTCAGCTGAATGTTCATGTCCTTCATATCTGAAATCACAAAATGAACATTGTTTAACCTGCACAGCTACTACCGGAAGAGCATCAAAAAACAAAATGGCTGCCCAGGCTGTTTTGACCTCACCCCATTCCTGTTCATGAACAGGTCGTCCCGAGCCTTTCAGTGCCCGTTTGGAGGAGCAGGACAGCCCTGTCTGTCTCTCCTTCGTCAGAGGCTTGTCCTCTGTCTTCAGTGTCAGGCCCATAGTTGGCGTTGATACAGGGGCAACGCAAGGCCAAAAACCCTTCTTCTCACTCTCCGTGAGGCAAAGGGGGCTCAGCTTCGTCTCGAGCTGCAGTGCTCGGTCGTTGACCTCATCCTCGGTTCTTGGGGAGGCCATGACAGGTGGAGCGGGTTTAATGGCAGCCACGGTGTCGGACGTTGTGCTGGCCGGGGCACTGACAGGAGTAAGGTTAGCTCCAACCTGCTTTCTGACTAGAGGGGGGCTCAACACGAGCTTGGCCTCCAGCTGCAGTGCCAGGTCGTTGACCTCCTCCTCAATTGTTGGGGAGGCCATCAGAGGCGGAGCGGATTTATAGGCACCAACAGGAACACGGGTGTAGAAGGAGGAGGGCCCCGTCTGTCTTTCCTGCCTCAGAGGCTTGTCCTCTGCCTTCAGTGCCTGGCCGATTGTTGGAGTGGATGTAGGAGCCACCCAAGACCAAAAACCTGTCTTCCCACTCTCTCTGAGGCGAGGGGGGCTCAGCTTGGTCTCTAGCTGAAGTGCCAGGTCGTTGATCTCATCCTCCATTGTTGGAGAGGCCATCAGAGGGGGAGCGGGCTTAAAGTCGCACTGAAATTAAAAAAGCATTCTGTCACATTTTGGTTCACATAATTGGTCATAGTGTTCACCTATTCAACAATGTATGCCAAAAAAATTACAAAATTCTACTTTTGTTGTAATCTTATATCAAAGTATATAATTTCTTACTTCCTGGAAAACGGTAGGTCACGTGCAATGACGACAACAGGTACCTTCGATTTTAGGCCAATAATCTCACAACATCCACCCGTCAATCAACGCTATCCTTCTATCGAATCTGTCTAAAGTTCTTAAAACCCGTCCACTTGTCAATGTTCCAAACAAATTCCTCTAAACGCCTGTCCCACCCTCATAGCTTGTTTGCGTCGGAAATACGTCAAACTACGGAAGTTAGATGATCTCAAACGTCCGTTTCAATGCGACTTTAAGGACACTCACAGGAGCACGGATGTAGGAGCAGGAGTGCCCTGTCTCTCTGTCCTTCCTCAGAGGCCTGCCCTCTGCCTCCAGTGCCTGGTCAGTAGATGGAGTTGGCGCCGGGGCCACACAAGGCCAAAATCCCATCTTCCCCCTCTCCCTGAGGCGAGGGGGGCTCAGCTTGGCCTCCAGCTGCAGCGCCAGGTCGTTGACCTCATCCTCCATTGATGGGGAGGCCATCAGAGGTGGAGTTTTCTGTTTTAATGAAAAAGGACGTCGCTGAAGCTAATCCAATATTGGATATTGAATATATTGCTTATGATATGTAAGAAAATCCTGAGCTTGACCCTTGAGGTTCTCCCTCTTAAACTCAGCTATTGTCTGAAATTGAGTATGGATATTGAGAAATGACAAGATCCTGAGAACCTTTACAGAGGCCTGGCAATAAGAGTTATCTGGTCTTAATATAGGACTGTACAAAACCAGATAAACCTGACTGACCATACTTAGATGGTATATGAAATATAAACTTTTAGGGGGGCTACTTACCTTTTGGTAACCAGAAATGGTCCCATGTTGGCTGGACCGAGCATCAGTGTTGTGTTCTTGAGGGGAAAATTGGATGGTTAATTTAAGTTAACAGGGGGCACAATCTTTACAGGTGGCAGACAACTGGCAATGAACCAGACAATTAACAGTGAACAGTCAACCAGACCACTAGACTCACCCAGCATCTGTTTCCTCTGCTGTGGTGGAGTGGCAGCCGTGATGGAGGTTGTCCGAGACTCCTCGCTCAGCGGGTGGACAGCAGGATGCACAGGGGCTGGGGCGTCAGAGGTCGGACGAGGGCCCACGGTCTTGACGGAAACACACTGGACGGACGCCCGAGGGACGGCAGCCATGGCGGATCCAGAGGGCAGTGCGGGCAGGTTGATCTCAACGCCAGGCGTGGGATGCATGGCGGCAATTCGCTGCATGTACCCGTTGGCTAGATTCACCCGTGGCTGTTTCTTGGGCCGGGCCAGGGCCACGTACAGGGGCTTGGTGGCCACGATGCGTCCGTTCATCCCTGCGATGGCCTGGGTGGCCTCCTCAAGGGAGGACAGACGCACAAACCCAAAGCCCTTGCTGCGGCCGCGCTCCGTCACGACTTTGGCACTGATTACAGTACCAAAGAGAGAGAACTCCTTCCTCAGTCGCACGTCATCGATCTCTTCCGCCAAGTTCTTTACATAGAGATCGATGCCGGTGAACTTTTTGGTTGGGACGCCCAGCTCGGCCTCTCGTTCCTTGCTGGGTTTGAAAGGGCCAACAAACACCTTCTTGTCGTTGAGGAGCATGCCATTCATTCTCTTGATGGCCCTCTCAGCGTCCTCTGGAGCCTCGAATTGCACAAAGCCGAACCCCTTGGAGCCGTCCACTTTACAGGAGAGGACGGTGCCGAAGGCGGAGAAGGTGTCATACAGGGCCTGGCTGTCGATGGTCTTCTCCAAACCCTTCAGGAAGATGTTACCAACTTCATTGCCTCTCAGGGTACGGTGGGGTTGAGACCACATGATCCGGAGCTGTCGGCCCATGACGCTGTCGTAGCTCAAGGTGTCAAGAGCACGTTTGGCATCAGCTGGCTGCTGGAAGTTGACATACGCATACCGTAAGGAGCGCCTGGTGATCCTGTCTCTACAGACCCGGATAGAACGGATCATCCCCATGGGGCTAAATAAATCACACAGCATGGCCTCTGTCACATCGGGGTGCAGATCCCCAACGTACAGGGAGGCCATGGAGAAATTAGGAGCACTGGATTTCATTGCATACATCATCCACTTCAAAACGCCACTGACCACTGAGGAGCAAAATTTAACTATGATCTAGAATGTGGTTGTCATAGTATCATTGTGTTCAAATATGATGTCATAGTATCATTGTGAGACAATCTTACAGTATGGTCAAACTTGAATTCTAGAATTGTCATGACTGATTCAAGTCAAGGAAGATATAGTATTATTAACTCTTATTTATACAAGTAAGCTATTTAAGCAGTTTCTTATGATGACCTGTGCAAAAAATAAAATAACTTAATTAATATGTTTATTTAAAATTACTATAAAACATGTGAAGTGCATCAATCATATTTAAACATTGAAAACCGCTAAGCATTACAAAATTGCGGTGTCCCTGAAGTGCCAAACACTATGAGATTTCGCAACACATTTTGCAAAAAAACATTTCCAAAACACATTTCACAAAACAACATTTAGAAAAACACGACATTTTGCAAAACACAATGACATTTGATGAAAACACAGACATTTGGCAAAAACACAACATTTGGCAAAAACACAACATTTCGCCAAAACACAACACCATTTCACCAAACATTTGGCAAAAACACATTTTGTGAAATCACAACAGCATTTTGCCTAAACAACATTTCGCCCAGAAAGGACAGGAACAACACTTCTTGTTTGTACAGAACCGGTCATTTCCTGTTTCACAAGGGCTACCTTATCATAGCTGGAAGGACTTATTCACATCTGTTTGATTACAGAACTTTGTGGAAGCAGAAATATGGCCTCGAGTTGGGACGGCTGTAGCTCAGCTGGTAGAGCGGGTCGTTCAATGATCGAAGGGTCAGCGGTTCAAATCCCAGCTCCGATTGTCCACATGTCGAAGTGTCCTTGAGTAAGACACCTAACCCCAAATTGCTCCCAATGAGCAGGTTAGCACCTTGCATGGCAGCTACCGCCATTGGTGAATGTGTGTGTGAATGGGTGAATGAGAGGCCATTGTAAAGTGCTTTGAGTGCCGCTAAGGTGGAAAAGCGCTATATAAGTGCAGTCCATTTACCATTTAAAAGAGACAGTAATGAGAATGCTTCGTGAACTGAACCAACCTTGTCGCGGTCTCACGGACATGTTAGGGGTTTATTTGACATGTTAGGGGTTTATTTGACATGTTAGGGGTTTATTTGACATGTTAGGGGTTTATTTGACGCAGTCACATGCAGCTCCTCTCCACAGGAGTTTGAGCCAGTTAGCAGTCGTCCTCAATTTTAAACATTGTTCTTTATTTTCCTGCCAGCTAAAGCGACGTCTGGAAATACAGCTCATCTGCCAACATATAGTGGGAGGGGTTCAAAGAGACTGTGACCGGGATGGGAGGGGTCGACCACAATCCTTCTGGCCTGGTTCAGGGTTCAGGGTCCTGGAGGCGGGTAGGTCCTGTAGCGAGGGCCGTTTACCCCTGGGCCCTGGAGGCGGGTAGGTCCTGTAGCGAGGGCAGTTAACCCCTGAGTCCTGGAGGCGGGTAGGCCCTGTAGGGAGGGCAGTTTACCCCTGGGCCCTGGAGGCGGGTAGGCCCTGTAGGGAGGGCAGTTTACCCCTGGGCCCTGGAGGCGGGTAGGTCCTGTAGGGAGGGCAGTTTACCCCTGGGCCCTGGAGGCGGGTAGGTCCTGTAGGGAGGGCAGTTTACCCCTGGGCCCTGGAGGCGGGTAGGTCCTGTAGCGAGGGCAGTTTACCCCTGGGCCCTGGAGGCGGGTAGGTCCTGTAGCGAGGGCAGTTTACCCCTGGGCCCTGGAGGCGGGTAGGTCCTGTAGGGAGGGCAGTTTACCCCAGGGCCCTGGAGGCGTGTAGGTCCTGTAGCGAGGGCAGTTTACAGCCCATCACCCTCTCAGCAGAGCAGATCATGCGCTGCAGTTTGGCCTCGTCTTTATCTGTTGCGGCGGAGAACCAGATGGATACGGAGGAGGTGAGGATGGACTCGATGATGGAGGTGTAAAAGAGTCCCATCATTGGCTTCGGCATGTTGAATTTCATCAGCTGTCTCACAAGATGGCACAAGAAGTATCCACGAATGAGGGCAACAGGTCTGGATGAAGGATGAAGTAGGCTACTATGGTGCAGCAAAGCTAACATGTAATGTCTCAGGCACCTTTTGAAGCAGTTCTTCATGAACTCACCACTGAGGAAGAGTATGCAGCCCACCTCAAGAGGTACATGTGGAGAGGAAGCAGGTGATCACATACCTGCATTTAACAATGCATTCATATCAGATAGACAGTAGACAGATTCATTTCCACAGAAATACATTTATTATGGATTTTTTGGTCAAATTTTGGTCAATTCAGTGGTCAAGTTGTCAATCAAAATGAGTTAAATCGTGAGTTAAATACGTTTCAGCGCTCAGTTGTCACGTGATCTAGGCCTATATTGGCTTCTCTAAATTATCTTTGCCAGCAGGTGTCAGTAGAGTACAAAGTATTTAATGAGACCTCGCGTAATGAATGTATTTGCGATACAATGTGCCTAGGAGTCTAGGGGGGGGGGGGGGCAGGGGGTTGATGGAAGGGAGGCGGGGTCAGAGGGCGGGGTACCTGCGTTCACGGTCCCTACATCGCTGCGCCGCGCCCGCCAGCTGGTTCGGCGTGCTCTCCTCGTTTGGCGTCGGGCATGTGAAATAGCAGCCACGAACTCAGCGGGTTAACCGAGATGCGGTAGCCGCGGCCAAAGCTCCTGCTGGCGGGGAGTGAAGCTCTTCAACTCGCCGGTCACTGGCTCCCTGGAGGAATTCAGCCTGGCTGCAATAACGTTATCGCGAACGGAATGAATACCATCTACTAGCAAACAAAACATGTTCAGTTATATTTAACCTGTTAAAACTAAGATGCCAGGATCAAAAAATAATTTCTCCAATTGATATATTTGACAAAAACAGGTTAATATGCAAGCCGGTTTTCATTGCTAAATCAAAGCGGGGAGAGCCGAGAGAGCCGGGAACGCGCGTGGACGCGCGTCGGACAGAAAAGCTCAACTGCGCAAGTAAAAAGTCACCGGAAATAGCAAAATGACTACAAATCTAGCCAAGATGGCGCGGTTCAATAGGCCTTCACTTTAGATTTCGGCCCAGTCCCAGGGCTTGGTTATCTTGGTTATTTTGCGACTGTAAAGGCACGTGTCAGCTAGGACCGTCGCAAACTTACCAAACAACGACCAATGTGTCCCGTCGGCTTTCCGTACTGTGCTAGTAGAGCTAGACCAGCGTGTTGTGGAAGAGTCCATTCTTGAGCCCCGCTACAATACAATGTAGCCTACTAACAATACAAATACCAGGCAATTTGTACTATTATTAATTTGTAGGTCTACTGTTTTGTGGAAATATATTGTGGCGTTCAAGTCAGGAGTCCAAACACCGCACATTTATTAGTAACGTAACACTCCCACAAGAGCACAAAACAAACATTTTCCTTCCCCTTATTAAGCTAATACATTCTTAAAATTGTATTATTTGGGGCATAGTGGATTTGAAACTGGACATCATGCTACACGTTTTCAGAAGAAATTGTCTAATGACTTGAATACCTATAACAGGTGCAAAGTGATCCTATAAAGGAACACGAACTCAGCCTTCTGATTGAAGACCAAAGATTGACATGTGGCGACCTCTAGTGTCTTGAATAGAAAGTACAAGTAGGCCTAGAATAATTAGGATCAAAGACATGCTGCCATCCCAAATACTGTAATTTGAACACCTGTGTGTCTGTCATAGGATGACAGAGTGGGAGTCTGTGGGAGCGGTTGCAGCACTGGGACCCAGGTTGTGTTGTGTGCTTTGAGTGCCGCTAAGGTGGAAAAGCGCTATATAAGTGCAGTCCATTTACCATTTGTACCACCACTGATGGACACCGTAGGATGACTGGAGCTGGTGATTGTGGTAGAAGGGCCCACACTTATATATATATATATATATATATACAGTATGTGTGTGTGTGTGTGTGTGTGTGTGTTAGGCCTAGCTCTGGTCAGGTTTAGCGAGCTGTCTCTAGCGAGCTGCTAGGCCCTGCCAGGGACCATTGACACGACCATAGGCTTTTTATTAAACTCTCTTCAATGTCTAAATATAATTGTGTTAATCACCGAGGTGAAGGCGTTTTTTTGAACAACAAAGCATTTTCTCCTGGTTGGCAATAGTTTCCACTTTTCCACACCTGGGGTGTCTAAGGCCTGCTCACTGCTCCCTGTGTGCAAACAGACAACAAGAGGTTAACAAAACACAGACAAACAAATCATTACAACTAAAGTGGGCTGTTAAACAAAACAAGGATCAGGTTAACAACTAATCAACTACCTGGAAGCTCCAACAAAATGTTGTAACTCAAACAAGAATGCCGAGCCGAACCAAACCGCTCTACATACCCAGAGCCCTGCCACCGCTCGGGTACGAGAGAGAGAACTGAACACAAACGGACATCTTTAAAGTGGAGGGACACCAGGCGATTGGATGATTGGATGAGTGGGGAGGTAGACTGGAGAACCGGAACAGGTGAAGAATGATGATTGGAACCAGGCGGCCACATCTGCTAAAAGCTTGAGAACAATGAAGAAACAGAAGGGGGAGACAAAAACACACTCACAACACCAAACACATACTGGGCCCAAAAGGAAACAACACAGTACATAAACAACACATACAGTACAATACGTAACATGTATAAAAAACTTTGTTTTGCCATGAAACAGCACATAGGCCTATCCACCTAGCCTGGCTTCCCAATGCTGGTCACGTGACCTCTCTCCAAAGAAAGATAAACAGAATGTGAGACCACATGATCAGGACTGGGGCACCAGGCTAGGTGGATATGTGCTATTTATTGCAAAAACTTGCTTTTTACACCAGTTGCGGGGATGGGAACTAGCCAACTAGGAAGTAGCCTATGGCAGGGCTAATGTCTTGTCTAGGCCTCAGCTACTGTACAGCTATTTTGTAGCTATACTCACTGAATGGTAGAACCCAGGTTAATTATTTTGAAATGGTTTTAGCAGAACTTTCTCATACAACATAAATTACAGAATGGTACACCTATTACAAGATTGATACTGTATCTCATTCATTGAAATCAGTTTGGAAATGGCCAGCTCACCTGTGCAGCCTCCCTCAGTGGTTTGACCAGGAACCAACCACTCAAAAGCTGAAGTCCTAGAATAAAGGGGTGTCCTGGATCATAATAAGTGTGGTGGAGGAGGAGGGTGGAAATTGTGAGCGGTGAGGATGTATGCCTTTTTCTCTGTTCAAGTACCCTTACATTGTGTTAAGCACTTTTGTCATGCATTTGAATTCATTTTAATAAAAATACAAAAACTTAATTTGTATAGCACCTTTCATACACAAAATGCAGCTCAAAGTGCTTTACAAGAGGGACATTACATGCACAGTTCCTCACATAAAAATAGACATAAAAAGAACATAAACGCAGGGAAAATAAGATGTCCTTTTGAATATTCTAATCACAAAATGGTTTGTGTCTATAGGAGGGGATATTGCTTCTAAAGGGCTAATGAAGACCTAGTGGTCAGTCATTGGTGAACAGGCAGCATGTAGCTGTAGCCTGAGGTTTACATTACATTACAGTCATTTAGCAAACACTTTTATCCAAAGTGACTTTTTACAGTCATTCAGCAGACACTTTTATCCAAAGTGATAATAATTGCATTTAACGTAGGTTGTCAGTGTGCTACTACTCATCAGAACTCACAAGTGCATCTCCTTTCTGAACAAGTAACTAAGAGAGCATAATCTAGTGCCAAAGCCAAAGTGCAAGAGTAACAAAATATGAATACAATAGGTGCTTAGGAGGGAGGATCCTGGTTGCTCTTCTTGAAAAGGTGTGTTTTGAGCCTGAGGTAAAAGATGGGCAATGACTCGGCCGTCCTGACGTCAGTGAGCAGTTCATTCCACCACTGCGGGGCCAGGAGAGAAAAGAGCCGTGACCGCGTTGATCGACCGCCGGGGCCTCGAAGTGACGGGGCAGCCAATCACGATGAGCGACAGTAGCAGAGTGTAGTCGCTGGGATGGGGGGTAGGGCTTGACCATGGCCTGGAGGTACGAGGGAGCTGTTCCTTTCATTGCCCTGAAGGCTACTACAGTAGAGTTTTAAACTGGATGCAAGCTGCTACAGGGAGCCAATGAAGGGAATGGAGAGAGGAAGTTGTGTGGGAGAACTTGGAGTGATTGAACACCAGGCGAGCTGCAGCTTTCTGGACATGTTCCAGAGGTTTAATGGCGGACGCCGGGGCCCCAGCAAGGAGGGAGTTGCAGTAGTCCAGGCGGGAGATGACCAGGGCCTGGATGAGCACCTGCGCCGTTTCGTCAGCGAGGAAAGGGCGAATCGTCCTCATGTTGTACAGCAGGAATCTGCAACAGCGGACGGATGTGACATGTCCCGAGAACGACAGTCGGTCATCCAGGGTCACACACAGATTCCTCGCAGTCCGAGTTGGCGTCACCGCTGTCATCGATAGTGATGGCCAGGTCAGGGTTCAGCGTTCTCCGGGAGGAACAGCAGCTCAGTCTCGTCCAGGTTGAGCTTGAGGCTGTGTGTCGTCATCCACGTCCAGATGTCAGTCCTGAGTCCACATCTCTGCCTCACAATCTCTTTTCTGGTTGGGGTTAGAATTACTTGAGGTTCCTTTCAACATTTTCCTCTCGGTCTGCCATTGCATTCAGCGACACATCTGGCGCTAGATGACAAAACCAGACTCCAGCCTCGGTGCCCCAGGTTCAATTCCCAGGGTTCCTCACGGTTCCTCACGGTTCCTCACTTGACAGAGTGCAGTCACCAGGCTTGTGGGCCTTCTCTGTACCATCAGGCCCTGGGCCCCGTTTGCATTCTATAAAACACATCCCTCCATCCCACCCATCTTGAACCCTAACCCTAATCTCACATCTATCAGGACTGGACATGTCACTATGTTCTGCTCAACATAGCCTATAGCTGAGACCAATCCAGTCACATCAGATCTGGGATTTTCCTCGGAAGGAAGGAAGGATTCATTTTTTGAGAAGTCACTGCTGCTTTTCATACCCTCTCAAATTTGATTGTTGTGGAATAAACACAAAAACCCAGAAGCTGAAAGTGAGCTCGCGAGGTCAGGATGGTCTCACGAGGCTTCTTCTCAAGAGCGCTTTAAAGACACGGCCTCTCGCGCCAGGGGAAGGCCACGCCC
>NC_140238.1:2314692-2319692 GCF_949987555.1 Borostomias antarcticus | reverse complement strand
TCTTTCACTCTCTCTTTTGACTGTAAGCCTCTCTCTCTCTCTCTCTCTGGCTGCCTGTGTGTTGATCTGTTTGCCTGCCTCTCTGTCCCCTCCCCTCCCCCGCTGGTTCACACCGCCTGTCCATGTCTGGACCGGCCCTGGGACACCTACAGCGCTTCCTCTCTTACATAATCAGACACCGCCTCGCTCCAAAGTCAACACACAACGGCTTCTCATCCACAGACGAGAAGCCAAGCAAAGTGTGTGTGTGTGTGTGTGTGTGTGTGGGGGGGGGGGGGGGGGGGGGTTGACTATAGAAGATACAGGATCACTTTTAAGGATTAAAGTGGACTGACGGTGTTTGTGTGTTTCTGCTCATGCCCTCTAGGGGGCGCCCTAACTAAGGACTGGGATCTGGAAGGACTACAGCAGCTCTGGGGTGGTTGGTCGGCCCCACGTTGATGATGATGGCTTTTCCTCACTTTTATCTGTTCCCGTGCTGAGAACCTTGTTCCTTTTCCTCTTTCCATACGTTCCTTTGTTCCTCTGGTGTTCTACTGATGAAAGGATGAGAGGAGCCTTTCAGTCAGGTTGAGAACAGGATGAGAGAGGGATGAGAGAGGGATGAGAGAGGGATGAAAGAGGGATGAAAGAGAAAAAAAGAGAGAGAGAGAGAGAGAAGAAAGAGAGAAAGAAAGAGAGAAAGAGAGAGAGAGAGAGAGAGAGAGAAAGAAAGAAAGAAATAAAGAAAGAAAGAAAGAAAGAAAGAAAGAAAGAAAGAAAGAAAGAAAGAAAGAAAAAGAAAGAAAGAAAGAAAATCAATTTGGACAGCCAGAACAACTTGGACAACCTCACCATATCCAATCCATACTGTTCTCAACTATTCCGAAGGCGTTCCGTTGTACTGTATGAAGACAGCTCTTTAAAGAAACAGATGAGACGTCACGCAATAGTTGCACACACACACACGCGCACACACATACACACATACACACGCACACACACACAGCTGCCTCCTGTTTGGGTACATCTGCCTTCTCGTGTTCGTGGTCTGCATCTAACACTTCTGTCCCGTAAAGAACACATCCCATCTGTGAACCAGACAAAGACAATCTAAGACAGGGATATGTGATCATGCCTATCTACACTCACAACAGATATCAAAAGGCATCGTCTGTGTGCAGTGAAGAACAATTGCATAGCCCATACCCCCCATAGCCCACACCCCCCATACCCCCATAGCCCATACCCCCCATAGCCCATACCCCAAAGCGTATGCTCAGCCACTACAAAGCAGCTATATGAGACCCTTTGTCTAGTATAAGAAGTCAACACAGATCGGGGTCTGTTCATGTGTGTGGTTCACTAGCAGATAGGGCGTAGTCAAAGACTTGGGCCCCATTCGTCATAGTGGATTGGGTTTCAATGGCAGAAACTATTCATTAAATAAGTCTCTCTCTTGTTCTTCATTGAAGCTGAAAAGCCAAATCCACACAGATGATGAATGTCTACGCCGCCGTAGCAGATTGATGGTTGCAGGTGTGATCAGGTCACATGGTGTCCATGTGTTTACATTCCAACTTATGTGGCTTTTTTTCCATGGAAAATCACTGATCTGCTACGACGCGGTTGGTGTCAGCTGGCTTGAAGGGCACAGGCTTACACCTATCCGATCGTGTTAGATCAGAGATGACCTCCATGGAGGAGTCAGACTGTTAATCGCTAGGTGAAGGAACAGTTTGATACGTCCGAACAGAATAGACATCAAAGCATTTGTATTTCAAATGTGGCCTATTTTATTACTGTCGAGAGGCATACATTACAGTGCAAACAATTCTTTGGCAAACGTACAATACAATAGTCAGATAGGTAACGGTTTTAACCACTCTTTTGGGGACAGTGTAGGTAAAAAGCATGTTCAGTCTTGCAGAGCAGTGCATTGTGTTGAGAGTTGGGTGATTTTTCTTGGAGGGAGGGGGGGTACATTGAGGGGGGGGGGTACATTAAGGGGGGGTGGGGGGGGGTACATTAAGGGGGAGACCACTGGCAGAGAAAGAGAAAATTCAAATAAAAAGCTAAATTATTACATAGTGGAATAAGACACTGGATCTGACAATCAGCTTTGCAGAGGAAGATCAAAGGTCAAAGTGCAATGGGAGCCAAACCTTGCACATACACACACACACACACACACACACACACACACACACACACACACACAGTAGAGAACAAACAATGATAATGTATGGTATGAGAAAGAGAGAAGGGAGTGAAGAGAGACGCATGCAGGGAGGGATCAGGGATGAGTTCATGCACGGTCTCTCTTCAGGATATCTCTCCGTGTGGTGGTTTGATACCCCTGTGGTGATGCCGGTTCAAACCCCCATACGTCTCTCCCCGACACTCTTAAAATGGAAATCCTGGCACATGGCTCAGACCGTACGACTTCTGATTTACGACCGCTTGAGAAACATCCTCAGCCCGTCACCAGAACGCTCACGGAAGAAACGCTGGCTTTGAGAGTGAGGGTGTGTGTAAGTGGGACTGGTGTGTGTGTGTGTGTGTGTGTGTGTGTGTGTGTGTGTGTGTGTGTGTGTGTGTGTGTGTGTGAGTTTGAGTGTGTGTGTTGGTCAGTGGGACTCTGAATCTTGTGGCTAATGACAGATAATAGCAAACTGGACAGTGAGGTGGCACCGGAGCCAGCTGTTTGACCGGCACCCCCCCCCCCACCCCCCCCCCCCCCGTGCCTCTCCTCTCATCTGGCTTCCGTTCCCAGGACGGAGGGGTCAGGGAGGCGGAGACGGTCTGCGCTGGACACGCCCCGGCCAAATTACATCACCCCCCCCCCCCCACCCCGGCTACGGCGCCTCCCACCGACCCCGGAGACGAGAGCCAGGCCAGGACCCCCGCCCTGATAGAGACGCGCCGGGGCGAGAAAACATGATACATTCACATGCGCATACGCACACACACACACACACACACGGGAAAGAGAAAGGAATGCATTTGAGTGTGTCCTTCGGTGAACTGGATCTGGAGGGATGGGGGGTGGGAGTGGGAGTGAGAGGGGGTGTTGGGGGTGAGATGGGGTGTTGGGGGTGAGAGGGGGTGAGAGGGGGTGGGGGTGGTGAGAGGGGGGTGTTGGGGGTGGGAGTGAGAGGGGGGGGTGGGGGTGAGATGGGGTGTTGGGGGTGAGAGGGGGTGAGAGGGGGTGGGGGTGGTGAGAGGGGGGTGTTGGGGGTGGGAGTGAGAGGGGGGGGTGGGAGTGAGAGGGGGTGTTGGGGGTGAGATGGGGTGTTGGGGGTGGGAGTGAGAGGGGGTGTTGGGAGTGAGAGGGGGGTGTTGGGAGTGAGAGGGGGGTGTTAGGGGTGTTGGGGGGGTGCAGTCCTTCGAGGTCAGTGTTAGCATCCAGACTAAGACGCCTCCATGGGGGGGAGTGGGCCACGCCCTATGGAAGGTTAAAAACAGGGTTCTGGATCCCACATGCAGAACTAACGAAGTACTGATAACAGCGTACAGTATGATGTACACCAACTTCAAAGTCACACATGTAGTATCTCACATTTTTTTGCGTTCACCCACACAGAAGACGGGGAGATCGAAAAATACTAAGACTAGTGGTAAAAAAGGGGATTTAAAAATAAAAAGTCAAGCAAAGAGTGTATCGTTTTGAGAGCAGTCAGTGGTCACTGAGTCCAAGTAAGGGATTCTCTCCCTGACCCCAAACAACCAACTCACCCTCTCTCTGGTTCGTACAAATGTTTACGTTAAGCTCCAGGGTGGAGGAGAAAAGTTACGCAAATAACACCGGATGTTAGTTCACAAACAGTTGCTGTTGGACAGAGAAACGCTAAGGTAATCAATCATCAGTAGACATTATTTCTTGCATTACAAAAGTTGATTTGTAGGGCTTCACATTATCTTCATTATGTAAGCAGTCGATACAAAAAAAAGGGAGAAATACATATTCATACTATGATATAAAGCACCTTAAATGCTAGGTAGGAAGCTGAAGTAACTCTACTCATTTTCTACATAAAATGTCTTTAGAGCGAGAAAAAATAAAAAAAAGATTCTCTCAAATGTGATTTACCTAGAGGAGGCACATAATGAGTATATATGTTGCGTTGCATATTGTTATACGAACAAATGACACAAAAAAAACAATACTTTGAAGGCGTATTTAGTGACTAAATCATTGAGGGGGAGAGAAGTCGGGGGGATAGCACCAGTTTTTCGGCATCTCTAACCTGAGAAAGCTTTGTGAGACAACATGGCCGCCGATGGTGTGTTTACTTCCTGGTTCCTGCTTGTTTGTGAGGCTTTTCCCGCCTTTCTTTGCCGCGTGTTTGATGCGAGCATTTTTGGGCCCGTGAACCCTTGAGAGGCCTCCACTCACACCAAGACCCTCGATATCCAGGGGGGCCCGAGTGAGGAAGGGAGTTCTGTCCATCATCCATCCATCCATCTTCTCATCCATCCATCATCCATCCTACCGGAGCGGATGGGTAGCGAACGCTGCCAGTGGATTTGAAACCTCAGAGCCTCAGGGGGGGGGGGGGTCGCTCCCAGGGACACAACAATCAAAATCAACAACCAATAAAAAGAACAACAATGATAAAAACAACAATACAAAATCGAGGCAATTGGGTGCAGGTGACTGTGCCGTAGGCCACCTTCAGAGTCTCTCTCTCCCTCTCTCTCTCTCTCTCTCTCTCTCTCTCTCTCTCTCTCTCTCTATCAGACACCGCGGGCGTGGATGAGGGGTCCTGAGGATGTTATACGTGGCGGTCGGCGCCGGTGTCGTCCGCCTGGTCACCGCCGCTCCGCGACCCCTGGCTGAGACACACGGGGGCAGCAGGAGCCTTTTAGCTTGACGGGCCGCTGGCACGCCGCCGGAGGGCACGCCTCCACGAAGCACGTCACCTGGGCGTCCTGTGGGGGGGGGGGGGGGGAGAGACACCGATGACCTCACTGGTCCATCAACACGGGCAGCGTTAGCACTATGCTGACTGTGTGTT
>NC_140238.1:2304692-2307192 GCF_949987555.1 Borostomias antarcticus | reverse complement strand
TCTATCACAGCTGCTCTATCACTGCTCTAGTCACATCACAGCTGCTCTACCACAGCTGCTCTATCACAGCTGCTCTACCACAGCTGCTCTATCACAGCTGCTCTACCACAGCTGCTCTATCACTGCTGCTCTATCACAGCTGCTCTACCACAGCTGCTCTATCACATCTCTACAGTCACATCTACAGCTGCTCTATCACAGCTCTACAGTCACATCACAGCTGCTCTACCACAGCTGCTCTATCACTGCTCTACAGTCACATCACAGCTGCTCTACCACAGCTGCTCTATCACTGCTCTACAGTCACATCACAGCTGCTCTACCACAGCTGCTCTACTACAGCTGCTCTATCACTGCTCTACCACAGCTGCTCTACCACAGCTGCTCTACTACAGCTGCTCTACTACAGCTGCTCTATCACTGCTGCTCTATCACAGCTGCTCTATTACAGATCTACAGTCACATCACAGCTGCTCTACCACAGCTGCTCTACCACAGCTGCTCTACCACAACTGCTCTACCACAGCTGCTCTATCACTGCTCTACAGTCACATCATGACTTGTGATGATGTCACAGTCAACGTAGCCCCCATCACAGCCAGCCCGTTCTAGCCACGCCTCCTTTAGCTTCGCTAGTCCACTTCTCGACTGCGCTCCCAATGAGCAGGCTAGCAGCTTGCATGGCAGCTGACGCCATTGGTGTGTGTACGTGTGTGTGAATCAATCAATCAATCAAGTTGGATTTATATAGCGCCCTTCATGATACCCAGAGCGCTTTACAGAGTCCAGTATTCATTCAGACACAGTCATACCGGTGGTGGTTAAGCTACATCTGTAGCCACAGCTGCCCTGGGGCAGACTGACAGAAGCGTGGCTGCCAATCTGGCTGCCGATGGGTGAATGAGAGGCCTTGGTTTTAAAGAGCTTTGTATAAAAGCGCTCTAAGTGCAGTCCGTTTACCATGTCCCTAACGACAGGCTGAGAGAGTTCCCCCTGTATTCCTCCAGAACCGGAGGAAGGTTCTGTTGGATCTTCTGGATGAGTGGTTCACGTAAAAACAGCCCCCCACCTCATCCCTGGTTGTACCGGAGAGGAGAGAGGCGTGGTCCGCTCTACACGGCTGACCTCCTCCCAGCTGTCCGGCAGCGTCTGGGATACCGTCACCTAGCCATGTCCCCGTAAACGGCAAAACCGAGAACGAGGAGAAGAACTTGATTTTTCGCTACTAGTAGCTGGAGTTCCTCCATTTTATCGGAGAGCGAGCGCACGTTGGATCATGACACCTCATAGAGGGGGGCGTGAACCACGTCTCCGATACCAGACGAGCGCTCCGGCTTGACCCCCCCACACTTCCTCCTCCTTCTCCTCCTCCTCCGCCCGATAGGCTGGACAAAGGTGGACGCACCTTTGACCAGAATGTCCAAAATGTCCACGGTTGGGATGAGAAATCCAGAATTCAATCTTCAGGGGTAGATTCCCTGATATTCACGAGCTCCTCTCTGGTGAAGGGACCCCTGTTCTGGTCGCAAAACACTCAATTAAACCAAAAAAACAACAGAACAGGGCGCACCGAGGCGCCGTAGCGGCCTCATACCTCAACACGGCCTCAACGCGGCCTTTCGTGTTGTTTCAGTATGTTTGTCTCCGTGTGTTGATCTTCCCCTCTCACTCCGATGAATCTGGACTAGTCTCACAAAGATAAGAGGAGGCAGGAAGGAAGAGTATCCTTGCATCCCCAGAGCCAGAACATCCAGATAGCATTGTGGTCGAATCATGTGCGGTTGTGGGTTGTGGCTTTTGATCTACTGTACATAGCTCACTGTCACCAGCGTTGTAGGTCACACATTCACCACCACACATTACACACGCGAACAACCACACACGCACACACAAACACGCACACACGCAGCAGAGTCTTCCCAGCGACCGAGCACCATCTAGTCTGGAAGTGACTTATGGAACGTTGGGAGAACGTTCCCAGACGTCTGGCTGCGTTGTGTGAAGGTTCTTCCTCCGCCACATTCCACAGCCCTCTGAACGCTGACCCTGCCGACGGAGTCTGGCCAGCTTCCTGTTCCTGTGACCTTTGGCCTAGTAGAAGGCCTGTCTCTGTTATTTCCTTTATCAGAGGGAATGCTATCAGAGATGACGACCACTGAGGCACATTCCAGCCTTGAAAAACAAGTAAATGGTAAATGGACTGCACTTATATAGCGCTTTTCCACCTTAGCAGCACTCAAAGCGCTTTACAATGGCCTCTCATTCACCCATTCACACACACATTCACACACCAATGGCGGTAGCTGCCATGCAAGGTGCTAACCTGCTCATTGGGAGCAATTTGGGGTCAGGTGTCTTGCTCAAGGACACTTCGACATGTGGACAGTCGGAGCTGGGATTCGAACCGCTGACCCTTCGATCACTGAACGACCCACTCTACCAACTGAGCTACAGCCGCCCGGAACTACGGAAGTGACATGATCTCAAACGGGTGTTTCCT
>NC_140238.1:2295344-2297844 GCF_949987555.1 Borostomias antarcticus | reverse complement strand
GTGGGGCAGGGGGGCGCCGCCGCGCGTCCAGGCGATGACGGGGGTGGGGTAGCCCGAGGCCTCGCAGCGGAACTCCACCGCGTTGCCCTCCAGCACCGACTCGTCCTGGGGGGTGACCGTGAACTGGGGCACGGCTGGGGGGGGGGGCGAGAAATACCAGGATGTTAGTGTTAGACCGGGTCCGTCTGTGGGTGGAATGACCGATAATAATCCTGATTTTATGACGTGCAGGTTTTCACATTGCACTGACGATCGTCCCTGTGTGGACTGAAACGTTCGTGATGTGATTGATCCCTACTAAATCTAAAAACCATTTGATGAGACTTTTATGTTATTTTGTTTGTGTGCAAGTCCTCCTTTGCTGCTGTTTGACTTATTGTACCTGACTGCCGCACCAGAGACAAAACCAACAGGACTAGGGCTGGGTATCGAGTCGAATTTCAAGAATCGATTCGATTCCGATTCACAAGGTTCAGAATCGATTATCACGATTCAATTCAATTCGATTCGATTCAATATTGATTCGGTTAGTGTTACTAAAACCTTTTTTTTTTTGCTGTAACCTTAATTACATGACTGCCAAGTTGTGCAACACATCAATACTAGGGCTGGGTATCGATACTGATTTTCAAAAATTAATGAATGAATGAATGAATCATTGAATGAATTAATGAACTATTCATACCTTCATTTATTCATTCATTCATTAAATAAAAGATCGATTTTGGGATTCATGAATCGATTCTGAATCATTTGCAGCGACGTAATATTTGAGTCGGGCGAGAGACTACGGTCACGGCGGCGGTCTCGGCTCTCACCCTGGACGATGATGTAGGCGGTGGCGTGGATGGTGTCCACGTTGTTGGAGGCGAAGCAGGTGTACTGGCCGCCGTCCGACTGCTCGGCGTTCTGGATGAACAGGCCTCCCGACGGCGTGGCGGCGATGCGGGCGTCGGCCGGCAGCGGCGTGCGGTCGGCCTTGGTCCAGGTGACCCGGGGCTGGGGCTGGCCCGTGGCGCTGCACTCCAGGGTCACGCTCTCCCCCACCAGCACCTCCGTGTTCTGGGGCTGGATCACGAAGCTGGGCCGCGCTGGGGGAGTGGATAGGAGAGGAGGAAGGGAGGGAGGAGAGGGGGGAGGGAGGGAGGAGAGGAGAGGAGAGGAGGAAGGGAGGGAGGGAGGAGAGGAGGGTGACGACAGGAAGACAGGCAAGGAGGTAACCATAACCAGCTGTGATGATAAACCACGATAAAATACCATTTCTCATGATGGATTTATCACTAAAAACGTGTTTTGATTTCTGTGCTTTGAAAAACTCAACTGTCCACCAAAGGTAGCAAGTCTTCTTATTTTAATTGTTTAGTTCTCATTATTATAATGTTTAGGCAAACAAAAATTGCATAGTGCTGCTCATTTTATTTGTGGTTTTCAATATAAAACGTGGTGAAATGTTTCAGTGTGCATCAGTAGCTTTCCAATAATATAATTGGAAAGCAATAATACTGATAGCTCTGATGATTTTGGCCCCTGAAATCGCGATGTGAAATCGAGGTGAGTGGTAGAAAGTCGTAGAGAAGGGAGGACTTGGCGTGATGGTGGCGAGCACGGGGTGGGGGTGGGGGGGTACAGTAGGCGATGAAAGAGGTTGGGAGGTACAGCTTGTCGTTGTTGAAAGATGCTTGTTCTCTTTTGCGACGTTTGAGTCTTTATGGGGGAACACTGGGGACCCAACTACAAACACTCAGCCTCATGACAGGTGCAGCTGGTGAGGTTATGGGAGTTGTAGTTCAATGCTGTATGGTAGTTGTAGTTCAGTGCTTTTACAACGGGTACTTCCCACCTCGCAGTTGGTTAAGACCCACTGCATATTCATGAGGCACAATGGGAAATGCCTGTTTCTAGTTTAGTGTCTATTTGAGCTACTGTATACACAAGATTTGAGCTATACACAAGACCATTTGAGCTATACACAAAACCATGTACATGTAAGTCGATGTCCTAAACCACACACATTTGAAATTCCCTTTGTTATCTAATGAAATAAAACACTCTCTGTATATATTGGCTCGTTGCTGGTCATGTTTACCACACAGAGGAGCAGCTTGCTGGTCATGTTTACCAGAAGAGCAGTTTCCTGGTCATGTTTACCACACAGAGGAGCAGCTTCCTGGTCATGTTTACCACACAGAGGAGCAGCTTGCTGGTCATGTTTACCAGAAGAGCAGCTTCCTGGTCATGTTTACCACACAGAGGAGCAGCTTCCTGGTCATGTTTACCACACAGAGAAGCAGCTTCCTGGTCATGTTTACCACACAGAAGAGCAGCTTGCTGGTCATGTTTACCAGAAGAGCAGCTTGCTGGTCATGTTTACCACACAGAGGAGCAGCTTGCTGGTCATGTTTACCACACAGAAGAGCAGCTTCCTGGTCATGTTTACCACACAGAGGAGCAGCTTCCTGGTCATGTTTACCACAGAAGAGCAGCTTCCTGGTCATGTTTA
>NC_140238.1:2237844-2282844 GCF_949987555.1 Borostomias antarcticus | reverse complement strand
CTTCGAAGAAAACAATATTCCTTAATCGAAAACAGATGACGAATAAATAACAGTTAACGAGAGAATTTCTTCAACCGCGCCAAAAAATGTCCACTTTGTACTCTAACCCTGGGGAGGTACTGTAGAGGGGTCGTTATTATCTAGACTTTTTCCCAGCCGACATGTAGCTGGGGTGAACTGCTGCTTTATCATAGAAACCTCCTTTACAAACGTTTGAGAGGGAGGATGTGTGTCCCCCTGGGAAGACCCCCACCCCCCCTCTCTCCCCCCCCCCCCCCCCGAGCGTAGACGCAGGTGCCTCGGCTCCGGAGTTTGGGAAGTGTGTGTGTGTGGCGGGATTCCAGGGAGGGGGTCCAGTAAACATAGACGGGGGATGGGGGGGGGGGGGGGGCTTCCGATACTCCCACGGCCGGAGGCGCGAGGGTGACAGGGGGAGCGATGTGTCCGTCATCGGGCTCACAGCCCCGGGGGGGGTGTCGCGAGGGGCCCTCCGCTCACAGTTTACTGGGCCTACGGTACTCAGCGTGCACTCGGCTCATTAACTACTGGCTGTAATACACAGTTATTCAAGGCCTAATTTCTTCATTCATCATTGGTCTTTTTGAAAGGATCATAAGTAAGAACTCATCAATTAGCCTTTCTTGCTCCGAAAATTTAATTTAATGTTATTTATTGTTCTTTAAATGTTCTTAGCCATTAGACAAATATATTCCAGGAGCTTGCCCCAGGTTGCCTGTTTCAATATCTGTGTGGTCTGTATGGCTCTATGTGCTACTAACCCTGCTCTGCCTTCCCTCTGCCTTCCCTCTCCCTAGTGCCTCTCTCTCTCCCTCCTATCTTCTAACCAGGTCCAGTGGATGCCCCACTGTCACCAGCAGACCTCCCGAAGTCCGATAGATACCCCTGTGTCTACTGTGGATGATGTAGCATGTCCGTAGAATATTCTCTCTCCTATGATGCTTTTAGCCTCTCTCACTCTGAAATTTAATTTAATGCAATGTATTGCTTTATAAATGTTCTTAGCCGGTAGACAAACATACTCCAGGAGCTTGCTCGATCGCCTTGTTGAGAGGGGTCATGGAAGAATTTTTACAGCTCACTTATCTGGCCCCCGGGTGATTACTGTTTTTTTGCTTCCCTCTGGAATATGTAGAGGTGGGTCGTATGCCCACCTCCCTTGTTCTCTGTAAAGTGCATTGTGTTGCCTCTGGGTATGAAATGCGCTATACAAATAAAGCTTTGATTGATTGATTGATCAGAAAAAAAAGTTGTTTTTTTTACTAAACGATCCCAGACACGTGTACCTCCAGGGAAAATGTGAAATATTGCTGGCATGTGTTTCAATCCTCTCACCTGCAAAGACCCTGATAAGAAAGGCTTTGGGCCTTTTTCAGCATTTATAAGTATATAAATGACATGCACAGTAAGTAGATTTAAAAATACATTGTAAAAATGACAAAATCATCTGGAATTGAGTTGTTCTGCAAGACGTGAGACGAGAGGAGAGCACAGCAGCTGGGCGAGCCAGAGGTACGAGACGACACAGCCTAACTACCGTCCATGAGAAAGTGGGACATGCATGAGGCTGTCCTCATAGAAGCTATTTTCCTAGGTCAGACAGAAAGCAACAGTCAAAATAGGCCAATAGACCACAAGAGACTTGTTAAAGGAGATTAGCTGTCCTGATGTTCGAGGCATCTCAGAGCTTTGGAAGACCTCCAAAGGCCAGCCCGAGTTCATGGTAAACACATTAACAGTCAGTTGGTTAGGGGAATTCCATACGGATAAAATCACACACTCCATGGCTTCGGAGAACGGTTCCCAGAATGTATGTAAACCGTCCTCGAAGATGAGTTATGGCATGTCGAGGGCTTCAGGTAAATAAATCAAGAAATTCCTGGATAGCTCCAGCTCTTGTAGCAACTGAGAGTTGTCAGATCAGATTACACGTTTTGAAAGATTGAGTGTCTGAGTACGTACACAAATCATGAGTATATGTCAAAAGCTTGGAATCTTTTGTGAAAGATGAACTTACAGGCGTTCAAGCTTTGGGAGGTGGGTGAAGGATTCGGGCTCTAAGGACTCGATGTTGTTGAAGTGAAGGTACCTGGGAAAAAACACAACATTCACACATCACAGCAAAACTGGATTAGGATTCACATTCAAAATAACAACACATTTTTAGAAGCTATGATTGTTTGTTTAAAATTCTTGTTTTTTTATGCCTGTGGGTTAATGGTGCACTATTAGTATGACTTAAGTCACTTTCAAAAACCGGTTCATGAGGGCATAGAACATTACCTGTCCAGAGGGCCCATTGAAAAGAGATTCAATTACGCCATCATTCAAGTGAGAAGGAATCTATACTTTAAGCATTCTTAACAGACAGTTGATGTACAGGGTCTGAAAGCTTCTAACGCTAACGCAACTTTACAATGGAATGCCCATTGGCAAAAATGAGCAGCTATCTAGTGAAATGCTAGCATGATTTATGACCAATCACCTGTGAGCTGTAAAAATATAACTTTGAACTCAAGGCAATAAATAAAAGGTTATAAAAATGAGATCCAATGACAGAGTGACTGTACATTTGTGTAAAATGAGAAAGCAATAGTCAAAGCAAGCACAGCTTTAGACAGTTTGGCCGGTAAAACATACATTGAACTCTTAGAAGCAAAACTTCGAAGCACAATATTAACCTGTAACTGTACAACATGACCTAGTGCCTTCGAAATAAAAGCTTTAGGCACATAGGGAAAATAGATTTATCTTTACCAATGACTCTTATTTGGAAGGATTGTGAGAAAATCCAATGTCATTGTGAACT
Source organism: Borostomias antarcticus (assembly GCF_949987555.1). Lineage (NCBI taxonomy): Eukaryota > Metazoa > Chordata > Actinopteri > Stomiiformes > Stomiidae > Borostomias > Borostomias antarcticus. Next base: position 2,280,017 of record NC_140238.1, on the reverse strand, counting down.
GTGGCTCATGACATCCAACTCAAGAATACTGGAGTCCATCTAAAGAAGACAGATGCAGGGTGTTGTCTCAAGAATATAAGACAGAGACCAGACGTTGTCCAACAGTGCAGCCAAGGACACGTCCACTGTAAACAACCACACCAGAGAGAACCACGATGGAATAAAGAGCGACACAGAGAGAAAGAGAGAGAGAGAGAGAGAGAGAGAGAGAAAGAAAGAAGAGAGAGAGAGAGAGAGAGAGAGAGAGAGAAGTCTACTTGTGAAAAACGGAGTATTGAAGCCATTGGCATCACGGTAAATTCATGCATGCGAGTCTCAAATCAGTGATATTCGAGTCTTTCGATTCCAAATGTTTGCCTTCGAGGCCACAGAGATGTTAGCATGTGTGACGTTAATACAGCAAACATGCTGGTGGAATGGTTGTTGAACGCCAGCCAGCAGGCTTGAAAACATCAGTAGAAGTAGAATCTATTTATATGGTTTGGAGGTATTGGGGTATTGCAAAAAAAAAAAGCTCTTTATTCCTAACAGAGTACTCATGTGTTTGTAGCTAACAAAATAGCGAGGGGGCCATTAAAGTTAACTCAACTCTGGCACAAAACTTGCCACCCGCATGTAATATTCTCCATTACTATATTGAACGTCTAAAGAGCTGGAGTTGGAGGAGGGCCTTGAACTTTGATCTGCTTTCGCTTGGTGAATAGACATGTGTTCTGTGGAGATGCAGCTATGAAGGAATCATACGGCAGCCATCTTAACCAAAGGATGAACAACGTTGGTGTGTTGGTGGGGAGATGTGTGTTGGTCATACTGGTTTGGGGAGCCAAATGGTGGGTTAATGTAGGGCCATTGCTATGCAATTACCAAGAAGTGAAGTGTAATGTTTGGAGTTGTCATATGTCTGGGGGTTACATAATAGTGCTCTCAGAATATTATGAGAGAGTTTATGACCCGGCTCCTCTACAGACATTGAGAGAATGCTTCCTTTGAAATCAATCAATGCTGCGACACTGCTGGTGTTTTGTCCCATGGCAGCATCCATACTTGAGACTTCTTTGATGTTTAACATGTACATCATCCACACCTTTCATCACCAATGGAAATAATGATCAAGTTCATGTAAAACAGTACAATGGACAAAACTACTAATTTCTCAAATTATTATTATTATTTTTTTTGGTGACAACATGCAATTTGGTCTTTCGATTCCAGATTTTTGCCTTCGAGGCAACAGAGATGTTAGCATGTGTGACTTTAATACAGCAAACATGCTGGTGGAATGGTTGTTGAAAGCCAGCCAGCAGGCTTGAAAACATCAGTAGAAGTAGAATCTATTTATACGGTTTGGAGGTATTGCAACAAAAAAGAGCTCTTTATTCCTAACAGAGTACTCATGTGTTTGTAGCTAACATAATAGTGAGGAGGCCGTTAAAGCTAACTCAACTCGAGATCTTCAAAAGATTAGATTTTTTTTTCTTTTCGTGAGAACATGCAATTAGGCAAAGGGTGTTATAAATGTACATTGCCACCATCATGGCACATCCACTGTTTGGGATTCCATGTACATTTATACAGAACATGTATTGTAGGGTTGCATATATCTCAGATGTGTGATGTACTAAGAACATAGGGACAAGAAAGGGCTTGTAGTTCCATTGGCCCTCCTATAAGCCAGCGTCACGGGGGGGGGGGGGGGCGGCGTGTGCAGTATGTCATGCGGTAGCTTTGTAGGAGCCGGGGTCGGGGCAGGGGTCGGGTGCAAAACGCATCCGTCATCACGCCAACGAGACAAGCTACTCATGCAGAGGGTCAGCGTGACATACAAGGCTGGGTGGGCACGCGGCATGCATGGGGGGCAGGAGCAAGGGCATAGGGGTGCGTGGGGGGGGGCAGGAGCAAGGGCATAGGGGTGCGTGTGGGGGGGCAGGAGCAAGGGCATAGGGGTGCGCGGGGGGGGGGGGGGCAGGAGCGCAGGCATAGGGGTGCATGGGGGGTGGCGGGGGGGCAGTAGTCCCACTTGAAATGAAAGATAACCATCAGGATTGATGCAGACTTCGTAAACATGTTATAAGGCCTACATAGACCATTCATAGACCACTTCTAAGCAGATTCTATATAAGGGAGGCAAAGGAGGTTCTGGTCCATTTGCATGGCAGGACTTTTACAACACAATTTGAGTATTGTTACTTTGCTTATGAGGATTTATGAAGTGTTGACGTACAGTAGGCCTTCTAAAGCTTCCTTAAGACTTCAAAGTTATCTTTCATTTGAGGAGGGAGCGGCCTCTTTCAGACAGACAGAGGGGGAGTCGGAGGAGGTGAGTGGGAGGAGGAGGAGGAGGAGGAGGAGGTGAGTGGGAGGAGGAGGAGGAGGAGGAGGAGGTGAGTGGGAGGAGGAGGAGGAGGAGGAGGAGGTGAGTGGGAGGAGGAGGAGGAGGAGGTGAGTGGGAGGAGGAGGAGGGGAGGAGGAGGAGGAGGAGGAGGAGGAGGTTGGTCACTTACAGTTGCTCTAGAGCGACAAGTCCCTTAAACGCTTGTCTGTCAATTGATTGGATTTCATTCTTGTATAAATATCTGAAAGGAGAAATGATGAGTGATATTAGTAAAACACACACAGGGGTTCAACCTTTCTCAGGTGGTATCAGAGAAAGAAGGACTAAATTCAACAGGAGAGATGTGTCGGCATCCATCACAAATCCTAATATTCACGCGATCAATTACATGAAATACATTCGGACAGTTACAATACGACGGTCCGACCACTTGCAGCAAATACAAACATTACAATCACGTTCGTTTGTTGATACATTTCCATGACATTACTGTAGATGACAAACTTAGTTCCTCCAAGTTCACAATATGCACAGCTCAGCAAAACAGACACAGCTTCACATTCACAGAGGCTTTTAAAGTTATCAGTGCATCAAAGAGAGACTCCGCATCAAAGAGAGACTCCTCATGACATGAGCTCCGCTGGACAACTACACTGCTGGCGTTATGTCCCATGGCAGCATCCGTACTGTACTGGAGAATTCTTTGGATGGAGTGTTAACTGTTAACATCCCTAGATGTAGGGCCGGCTGTAGCTCAGTTGGTAGAGCGGGTCGTTCAGTGATCCAAGGGTCGGTGATTCGAATCCCAGCTCCGACTGTCCACATGTCGAAGTGTCCTTGAGCAAAACACTGAACCCCAAATTGCTCCCAATGAGCAGGTTAGCACCTTGCATGGCATCTACCGCCATTGGTGTGTGAATGTGTGTGTGAATGGGTGAATGAGAGGCCATTGTAAAGCGCTTTGAGTGCCGCTAAGGTGGAAAAGTGCTATATAAGTGCAGTCCATTTACCATTTAGATGCAACGTATGGAGAAATAAACATTTTGCTTCCCTCTGGAATATGTAGAGGTGGGTCGTATGCCCACCTCCCTTGTTCTCTGTAAAGCGCATTGTGTTGCCTCTGGGTATGAAATGCGCTATACAAATAAAGCTTTGATTGATTGATTGATTGATCTCAGTCCGCTTTCATCAGCGGTCTGGCGGCTGGCGTTCTGGTCGAGGCGATGGCGTTCCACCCTGCGCTGAGCAGGCGGGCTGCCAGGGACTGAAGAACGCACGGAGCTCTCCGTCACGCTAACGCCGACGGACACGTTGAACTCGGGGTCGAGACCGAGATGGAAACATCCTTAAAGCCGCGCTGAAGAGTAATCAATCGTCTGTCGTACTCGATACAGCTCTGAGATCAGCGTTTTATGTCCGTTTCGAGGCACGAGGCGCACGCGGAGAAGCACGAAACAAAATCGGTCGTCAAAAGCATATTTCAATACTTTTTTTTTTTCAATTAAGGAAATAAGGAAGTTGATGATCCTCTTGAAGACCCTTCATGTGACCCAGCTACTGAGGATGTAAGTGTCAGCTGGACCTCCACGGCTGGGCCCCAGAGACCATGATGCACCAGGGCTGCTCTTCTGATTGGCTGGGAGAGTTTCAGGGAGAGGTGGCTCGTTGTGGAGGCATTGAGGCTGATTGTAAAACAGAACTCATAGAAGATTATTGTGCTGTGTGTGTGTGTGTGTGTGTGTGTGTGTGTGTGTGTGTGTGTGTGTGTGTGTGTGTGTGTGTGTGTGTGTGTGTGTGTGTGAATGTGAAGCCTGCGTGGGAAGCGGGATTCGGAAGCCATGGGGTCAACTCTCGGAGGGGGGCGGGGGGGGGGGGGGGGGGGGGGGTGCAGAGCTTTGCATCAATAACCTCAAACCCCCCAGTGGCCTCCTACACAGTCAGGACAGCGAGAACTCAACTGACCCCATGTTTGCCTCTCAATGCACAGCAACACTGTTGTCCAAGCATGGGACTGATCCTATTCTGCACATCTAAACAGAACCCATGTTCCTGAACAGAACCCATGTCCCTAAACAGAACCCATGTCCATAAACAGAACCCTGTCCCTAAACAGAACCCTATCCCTATACAGAACCCTATCCCTATACAGAACCCATGTCCCTGAACAGAACCCATGTCCCTAAACAGAACCCATGTCCCTGAACAGAACCCATGTCCCTGAACAGAACCCATGTCCCTAAACAGAACCCATGTCCCTGAACAGAACCCTATCCCTAAACAGAACCCATGTCCCTAAACAGAACCCATGTCCCTGAACAGAACCCATGTCCCTAAACAGAACCCATGTCCCTAAACAGAACCCATGTCCCTGAACAGAACCCTATCCCTAAACAGAACCCATGTCCCTGAACAGAACCCTATCTCTAAACAGAACCCATGTCCCTAAACAGAACCCTATCCCTGAACAGAAGAACCCATGTCCCTGAACAGAACCCATGTCCCTGAACAGAAGAACCCATGTCCCTGAACAGAACCCATGTCCCTAAACAGAACCCATGTCCCTGAACAGAACCCATGTCCCTGAACAGAAGAACCCATGTCCCTGAACAGAACCCATGTCCCTGAACAGAACCCTATCCCTAAACAGAACCCATGTCCCTGAACAGAACCCATGTCCCTGAACAGAAGAACCCATGTCCCTGAACAGAACCCATGTCCCTAAACAGAACCCTGTCCTTGAACAGAACCCATGTCCCTGAACAGAACCCATGTCCCTGAAGAGAACCCATGTCCCTAAACAGAACCCATGTCCCTAAACAGAACCCATGTCCCTGAACAGAACCCATGTCCCTAAACAGAACCCATGTCCCTGAACAGAACCCTGTCCCTGAACAGAACCCATGTCCCTGAACAGAAGAACCCATGTCTCTGAACAGAACAGAACCCATGTCCCTGAACAGAACAGAACCCATGTCCCTGAACAGAAGAACCCATGTCCCTGAACAGAAGAACCCATGTCCCTGAACAGAACAGAACCCATGTTCCTCAACAGAAGAACCCATGTCCCTGAACAGAACCCATGTCCCTGAACAGAACCCATGTCCCTGAACAGAACCCATGTCCCTAAACAGAACCCTATCCCTTAACAGAACCCATGTCCCTAAACAGAACCCATGTCCCTAAACAGAACCCTATCCCTTAACAGAACCCATGTCCCTGAACAGAACCCATGTCCCTGAACAGAACCCATGTCCCTAAACAGAACCCATGTCCCTGAACAGAAGAACCCATGTCCCTGAACAGAACCCATGTCCCTGAACAGAACCCATGTCCCTAAACAGAACCCTGTCCCTGAACAGAAGAACCCATGTCCCTGAACAGAATCCATGTCCCTGAACAGAACCCATGTCCCTGAACAGAACCCTATCCCTGAACAGAACCCATGTCCCTGAACAGAACCCTATCTCTAAACAGAACCCATGTCCCTAAACAGAACCCTATCCCTGAACAGAAGAACCCATGTCCCTGAACAGAACCCATGTCCCTGAACAGAAGAACCCATGTCCCTGAACAGAACCCATGTCCCTAAACAGAACCCATGTCCCTGAACAGAACCCATGTCCCTGAACAGAAGAACCCATGTCCCTGAACAGAACCCATGTCCCTGAACAGAACCCTATCCCTAAACAGAACCCATGTCCCTGAACAGAACCCATGTCCCTGAACAGAAGAACCCATGTCCCTGAACAGAACCCATGTCCCTGAACAGAACCCATGTCCCTGAACAGAAGAACCCATGTCCCTGAACAGAACCCATGTCCCTAAACAGAACCCTGTCCTTGAACAGAACCCATGTCCCTGAACAGAACCCATGTCCCTGAAGAGAACCCATGTCCCTAAACAGAACCCATGTCCCTAAACAGAACCCATGTCCCTGAACAGAACCCATGTCCCTAAACAGAACCCATGTCCCTGAACAGAACCCTGTCCCTGAACAGAACCCATGTCCCTGAACAGAAGAACCCATGTCTCTGAACAGAACAGAACCCATGTCCCTGAACAGAACAGAACCCATGTCCCTGAACAGAAGAACCCATGTCCCTGAACAGAAGAACCCATGTCCCTGAACAGAACAGAACCCATGTTCCTCAACAGAAGAACCCATGTCCCTGAACAGAACCCATGTCCCTGAACAGAACCCATGTCCCTGAACAGAACCCATGTCCCTAAACAGAACCCTATCCCTTAACAGAACCCATGTCCCTAAACAGAACCCATGTCCCTAAACAGAACCCTATCCCTTAACAGAACCCATGTCCCTGAACAGAACCCATGTCCCTGAACAGAACCCATGTCCCTAAACAGAACCCATGTCCCTGAACAGAAGAACCCATGTCCCTGAACAGAACCCATGTCCCTGAACAGAACCCATGTCCCTGAACAGAACCCATGTCCCTAAACAGAACCCTGTCCCTGAACAGAAGAACCCATGTCCCTGAACAGAACCCATGTCCCTAAACAGAACCCATGTCCCTGAACAGAAGAAACCATGTCCCTGAACAGAACCCTGTCCCTAAACAGAACCCATGTCCCTGAACAGAACCCATGTCCCTGAACAGAAGAACCCATGTTCCTGAACAGAACCCATGTCCCTTAACAGAACCCATGTTCCTGAACAGAACCCATGTCCCTTAACAGAACCCATGTCCCTGAACAGAACCCATGTCCCTGAACAGAACCCATGTCCCTATACAGAACCCATGTCCCTGAACAGAACCCATGTCCCTGAACAGAACCCTGTCCATGAACAGAACCCATGTTCCTGAACAGAACCCATGTCCCTGAACAGAACCCATGTCCCTGAACAGAAGAACCCATGTCCCTGAACAGAAGAACCCATGTCCCTGAACAGAAGAACCCATGTTCCTGAACAGAACCCATGTCCCAGAAGCCTTCTTTGAACTTGATTAACTAATGCAATCTTCCAACCAGGCGACCTGCTCCGGCGCCATCCTCCAACTCCTCCAACTCAATCTGAGCCCCACTTAAAAGCAACATAGCAACAGAGGCACAACAACAAAACGATGGAATGAGAATCGCATCAACGAGCCACAAAATAGAACCTTACTATTCCCAATTTGAGGCTTGAGCTCCTTCTAGACAAAAGGCTGATAGAAACGGCAGTGTTTTCATTCAACATCAAAAGAAAATGAGCCATATACGTTCATCAACTGACGCTAGCCAAAGGACGCAGTCTCCATTTCCATGTGGGGCTGTACCAGAGAGGGTATATAGGGGGGGAGGGTTGTACCGACTTCCATCAGGGTAGAGGCTACAGAGCAAGAAAGACTTCAGGGAGTGTGGGGGGGGGGGTTACTGGGGTCTGAGAAGACGACACCCCAGCTCTTCAGTAGGGGCAGGGGGATGTGTGTGTGTGTGTGTGTGTGTGTGTGTGTGTGTGTGTGTGGATGGGGGGGGGTGGGTCTGTCTGTGATCACAAGGGCCCTGGTAGTGGCGGTGGCCTCTGCTTTAAAGGGAGGGGAGAGGGGCCTTCTAATTAAAACAGCCCCCAAACGACCGCGGGAGTCACCCACACCCCAATTACAGTACAGCATGCAGAATGTGTGTGGTGTGTGTGTGTGTGTGTGTGTGAGTGCGTGTGTGTGCATGGGCAGCAGTGTGTTTGACAGAGATTGACACATCCCTCTTTGCCCACTCTCCCCCTCTCCGTCGGAGCCTGTGCAGTCATTGGCGACGCCGTGTGGAAATCATTACTTGTCTGAGATGTTTGCTAAGCCTGAGCAGCGATGGGAAGTGGTGTCATGGCTGCGCTCGATCCCAAACACTGGGGATCATCTGAACAGGACATGACAACTGCAGGACTGATTCTCTAACTGCTCCTGACAAACCGAATACCAGCGAGGGCTCTGTGCACCGAGCCGTAACCGAGACACAGACATCATTTGCCAACATCTTCGGAGCCCAAACCAGACATACTGTAACTAGAAACGAAACTTTGTCAAGAGTCAAAGGCTGTAAAAGCGTTTGCGATGCGTTTAAGGAATGTGCTGTTGCACTGAGACGACCCGGGTTCTTTAATCCACAGGCCAGGGATGAGGGTGATCAAAGTAAAAGTTCACGCTGAGGAGGTGGAAGCTTCGAGACGGGAGAGCAGACATTTCAGACATACCTACTGTATGTAAACGTAAACACAGACAGCCCTCCACCACAGCTGTGGGCCGGTGGTTTAGAGAGGGGGATGAGTAACAAAGGGGAGGGCCGACACCCCTGCCGCCCCCCAAGGCCAGAGGACCTGCCCCCCAAACCTGCCCCTCTTCTCTGCTCTGCCCTTGGGTCATGCCTCGCAGACAGATAAGTACGGGGGTTTAGACAAAGGAAGGCTTTTTCCTGTACTTAATTTGCCCTAACCACAGTCATGCACTGCTTCTGACTAAGCAGTCTGGCAATGTCCAGTTGAGTCTCGATATTGAAAGACTTTTCGCCATGTTTTGTATATTCAGCTGACAAGGAAATAGTTGCCCTTTCACCAATACCGTTAATAACGTTCCCCTAGCGGGCTTATAAGGTCAACATTATAACCATGTTTCAAAATCAATCATTTTTGACCTAGAAAGGGAAAAAAACAAAAACTGTCCAACTCACAGATATTTGAGGTTTTCCAGGTCTTCGAAGGCGCCTCTAGGGATTCTCCTGATGTGGTTATTGTTGAGGAGTCTGTCAGGTAAAGAGAGCAGACATTAGCAACGTTCTCAGGCTGTTGTATTGGACATATCGTGCAAAGTACACCCATAGACGTACAAACCAGTATGACACACCCAAAGCAGGTCAACACAACAGTATGGCGTGATATAACGCTAGATGCATATTCAGGCTAACCACGATAGCTAGTGAGAGATCTGATTCTTGGCACAGCCCTTTCTTGAGAAGCATCTGGTTCAGCTCCTACGCAGTGTCACGATTTGTTCTGCATTTCTAATGGCCGCCCGGGCCACGGGATAGAATTTGGATGGCGCTGAATAATGTCATGGGCTTTCCACAACAGTGAAAACACCATTCAACAGCTCTCATAACTAGCATGGATTCTGCCTTCATGCTTTGCGAAAATGGCCTCATGCTGTAAACATGATGGGATAAGAACTGTGTCAAAGAAGTGTGTTGTGCCCAACAGTGCGGAGCGGTAGAAGGCATTTCCTTATCTACTTGGTTATGCCCCAAGTCCATATTCAACAAATTCCTTTCAGCTGAACAACATGCTGTCCCAGTCCCTCTCACACTGGGAACAGTATCTGTAAAGCACTTTAGAATACTACAGTGCCCTCCAGTAAGGCGTGTTGGGTGTATGTTTAAGGGTGACAGCTAAGCACATTTTTTCAGGTGCTAGAGGGGGGAAAAGACAGCTGGTCTTTCCTTCAAGTAAAGAGCCAGACATCTATTTGTATTTGAGAAACTAATATTGGACAATGTCTCCCCGGGTCAAAAGGCCGCTGGGTTTCAGAACAAGTAGTTCTTCAGCCTGTGTGAGTGACGTTAAAGGGGAAGGCTCTTTTCCGACAACCTGGACCTTATTTACGGCATATTATCAGACGTTTGACTCACCGAGATAACTTTGGTGTAATTCGGAGGCCTCGGAGCGAGGGCTTGTTGTGGTTTTCACATCCGTGGTCTGTTGCCTCTGTGATATTATCTTTAGAAACATCTTTCCCCACTTGCTCAAGCTCCAGCACGCATGCGCAGAGCAGCCCAGCGCTCAGACCGGCTTGCTGGAGCAAGTGGGGAAAGATGTTTCTAAAGATAATATTACAGAGGCAATAGACCAAGGATGTGAAAACCACAACAAGCCCTCGCTCTATGGAAGCACAACTAGCGATTCATAAAAATATATTGATGAAAACAACTGTTTCGCGGCAGAAAATACATTTTTTAGAAGCTGCATTCTCGGTGCCCTGTCCGCCGCCATTACATGGATATACTTGGCTCGTGCTGGATTTTACATTTCTTCCACAGGCCTCCGAATTACACCAAAGTTATCTCGGTGAGTCAAACGTCTTATTATATGCCGTAAATAAGGTCCAGGTTGTCGAAAAAGAGCCTTCCCCTTTAAAACATAAAGACTTCACAAAATAGTACGCATCGCTGTCTGATAAGAACATCTAAGCTTGCTCCGTCTTCAAGGCGTATGTCATCCCAGAATTAAAGGATCTCAGATGTTGGCATGCTTCAAAACTGCCTCACCTAATGAAGCAAAAAAAAAGGGCAACATCAAAGAAGCCAACATCAAACTGACGGCCGCTGTATTTTCTTCATTCACGGAGCGACGTACGTGATGGCAGCAATAACCTCGGAGGTGTGGAAACTTCTTAAAAAACATGGGTTTGACTTCACCTCCTGAAGCATACCTGTGCGTAGGCAGGCGTTCAGACGTGAGGGGGCTGTTAACTTAGCGACGCCACATGGCTGTCTGCTCGGGGGCCTGACACATGATAGATGGCTCGGCAAATGAAGGGGAAAAATAAATTCCTCGCCGATTATGAGCTGACCTACATGTGTGAAACCACAGCGGAATGGATGGGAGAAAAAAAAGTACATCTGCGCCGTTATAGCAGGTCTTACCAGGGCTTTGAGGGCTCACTGGTCCCAATCTTTCCTACACTTCTTACACCTTTCTTGATAACCACAACTGAAGCTGTGGACTGAGACTGTATTTCTGCCTCTACGTTACTGCATTGTTCAGTTAGACCCATCTGGTATCCATCAACCTAATTCACAATTGAGGAACAGTGTTGTTTCCTCAGCATAGTTGTACAGTATCACTTAAATCAAACATAATATGAGAGAGGCAGGAGGTAGACTTACAGCGTGTTCAGGTTCTTTAGCCGTCTGAAGGAGTTGGGTTGTAAATCCTTGATTTTGTTGAACCTCAGGTCTCTGAAAGACAAAAAAACAAAACAGGGAAACCGATCATTAAGAAACTCACCACCATTGTGTCAGAGAAACCCTCAACTAACACTTGAGCTTGGAAATCCAAATGACCTAGCGAGGGAAAGCTCTGTGTAGTCCTAGAGATAACTATGAAGGATGATGACAGCTCACATTACTCATTTCACAAGAATGCAATTTATCAAGCTTTAATCACGGGGGTAGATTTACTTAACATTTTCCCTAAAGATAACAATTATGTTTGATGATTGTCAGCGATTTCAGTATCATCTTCGTAGAACCTTCTTATTATAGAGCCTACATAACGATACATGATAAATTGTCACCTGACACTAAGCACTCCTGTATTCTATCCTGTAATTGAAATAATAAGGTATGGTAGGGTCAAGATAGGGTTAAATATTCTACTGTACTACTCTTTCTGGCACTGCAAGTAATGGACATACTGTACCGCCCTGGTGTTTGAAATTAAAACATTTCCAAACAATGAAGTGATGCTTGTGGAACTTAGCCTTGAAGTCATTTGGCCTTTAACAGAGTAATTTGCTCAATGTATTTTCATGAGACAGAGGGACCAAAAAAATGTTTAAGTGGAACCAGCTCCCTATCTGAGCGACATATGAGGTAGTATAGAGGTGTCATGAGCCAAATCTGGCCTCTACTCTGGCAGAACCCCGTCAAATGAGTCACCCGTTCCCCACTATCAAAACAACGGTCCTGACTCCACGAACACAGCGGCACCTGAAAAGGGCAACAGCAGTTTGACGGAACAATGTAACCACCACAATCACCAGCCTCAGACCCAACGTGACCTCCGGAGAGAGACAACTGACAGACTCGGAAAAGTGAAGCGTCTAGACACAAAAACAAAGACGACCTGAGGTGAACACAGATAACATAAAATGGCTGAAGGGAGTCCTAGATAAGATGTACTCCTCCTCGTAAACACAGCTCCCCCCCAGTAACGACCACAACTATCAGCACTTTTGTAGCCCACTGGCTTTATGAACAGTACAGTAATACTAGACCATAACACACCCCATGCCTGCCGAATAAAACCATGGTGGACAGGATCTGCAGACAGCGAGACGCAGCCATGTGACGACTCCAGTTATGGATCCCTCAAAGTCTTTGTGGTGGATAAATGAGATCTAAGCCAAGCACGAGTGGGTGGACAGAACCGATAACGGATGTCATGAATCTCAGCTGCCTGTCAGGATTATTTTACTCTGTTTCCCTCCTTTGTCTCATGGTTGAGTGTTTATTCCATCTGGTGCGGTGAAATCCATCTCAAACATGCGGTTTTAATTCACATCTTTTGTCTGAGGGCTTTGTATCAATGTTGCCTAGTTACCACATGCACAACACCCACTGGGGCCAAATCCTCAAAAACTATACATTCCTGGATTTTTCGCTTTCTCATGTTTCTGTGAAAACCTGGGACGAATAACAAAGCGACCTGATTTCATAACCAGTGAAATGTTTATAGGTCACTCACTTTGTGAAAACCTATGCATATGGGTTCAATTATATGGCCTAACTTTTCATATACTCACTTCCTGTCATAGCGGCTACGTGCTACAGATAGAGCGAGTAGCCCCAAGCACTTGGTACGCAAAAGAAAAAAACACTCTGGTATCTGACACACTTTCTGAAGACTGTCAGACTAAATTGACTAAAGTTAAATAACAGTATAACAAATAGACAGAGAGAAGGGCCTTCTCTAGACCCCACTTTCATACATGGGAGATGGTCAAGTCTATATATCTTCTACAGTATGTTTCCAGACTGGTATTGTATGGTTGGGAGATCCCAGCCGCAGGTGAGGAGAGACTATTCGGAGAGAGACTGGAGGATATCATACGTGTCTCCGTGCGGCAGGCCTGTAGAGATCACAGCGCCCTGCCAGGGTGTGCTGGAGCAGGGGCTGCCCTGCTCTGGGAAGATATGGAAGGGCGGGGGAGGGGAAGGGAGGTCTGGAGGCTGCTACAAGCTGGTTCAGGCAGCACCTTTAGTTCAAATATAAAAGTGGTGGTGGGGTGTGTGTGTGTGTGTGTGTGTGTGTGTGTGTGTGTGTGTGCGTGTGTGTGTGTGTGTGCGTGTGTGCACGAGAACTGTGAAAGTCTCTGTTGAGGACAGAAGAATGCCAGAAAGGTTCAAATGAGAAAAAATCCATCATGTAAATGGTTCTTCTTCTTCTTCTTAGTGGCTAATCTGTTAAGACTTAATATGTGCCTTCAGACCGCGGTACTTATCCCCCGAACTATGGACCTTTCGCTGTGTTCACACTGCAGGAACCGGGGTCTATGGGGGGGTTTGTTGTGAACTAAATTCCCCCCATTGGCGAGGTGGTACACTTGCCGGGGGAAGGTACTTTGTGGGTGGGGTGGCAACGCCAAACATTTCTGATTGGTTGAGTCAAGTTTTATTTCAACTGGATCAACCGATGTTTTTTTGTACGTGCCCTACCCAACGTGGTAAATACGTCACCCAAGTGCACCCCTCTAGGAAGGGCAGAGGGCTTAGGGTGGGAATTGGGACAGGGCCATTGTCTCTGCACTAACTGGCTGTCATGCTCATCTATACGCTGATGATACAGTTGTCTATTGTATTGCGGATACTGTTCAGGAAGCCATTGAGAACCTGCAGCTTTCTTTTAATGTGCTGCAAGAAACTCTCACCAATCTGAATCTAGTCCTTAATCCTAGCAAATGTAGGTTTATGATGTTTTCTAGAGCCAGGATTACTGATTATGACAGGCTCCATTTATTAACGGCTAATGGCTCACGTATTGAGAGAGTCACTGAGTACAAATATCTTGGGTTTGTGGTTGGATAATAAACTCTCTTTCAAGTTCCATGTAGACAGTCTAGCCTCTAAGAAAATTGGCTTCTTTACATAAACCGTTCTAGCTTTCCTATGTTCAGCAGGAAGAGAATTGTTCAAGCTGTCTTCTTATCAGTATAAGACTATGGTGACACAATCTATATACATGCTTCTTTGACTACCGTGAAACCCCTAGATTATGTCTACCATTCCGACCTAAGATTTATTACAGGTGATAGTTATGACACCCACCACTGTGTTCTTTATGATAAGGTAGGCTGGTCTCCTCTCTCTTTAAGGTGTAACTATCACTGGTATTTGTTTATTTTCAAAGCCATTATTGGTAAGCTTCCACCATACATCTCATCTCTGTTGGACTGGAGCCTTGGTACCTGCCAGACCCGATCAAACGATCAGCTTGTTTTTAGGGTTCCTCGAGTGCATTCTCAACTTGGTAGAGCTGCTTTTTTCCATGATGCTGCTTATACCTGGAATACTTTACAGCAGACTATAAAGCTTGAGGTACTTCCTTCAATCACAGAGTTTAAATCCATGGCTCTTGACATTTGTACTTCGACCTGTAACTGTTTATTATTATTATTATTATTATTATTATTGTGTATTGTATTTGTTCTGTTATTTGTGTGAACTCGTCAACACTGTAAATGAGAGAAACCTCAGTGCTTTACGAGTATAAATAAAGGTTTGAAATGAAATGAATAGGTTTTAGGGAACTTTCCCTAGGGGGAAAAATACTGTGCGTTTTCTGGTCTGAAAGCACCTAATGACGCGTCCAAAACCACATCCTCACCTACGGCGTGCGTGAAAGAGCCAAGCGAGATCCCGCCTATGTTTAGGCCGTACACAGGTGATCCCAGCTACACACGTGTGATACTGTAGGTCTGTAAAACAACCTTATACCAGACCACGCCCACTATAGATTAGTGAATGAAAGACGTCTTTGTTAACAGAAGGAACACTTGTGACTACGAATGCATGTACAGGTGTGTGTGTGTGTATGTGTGTGTGCACGTGTGTTTGTGTGTTTGATTGTAGACTGGGTTTCCTATTTCATGTTTAGTAGCCACAGTCAGACCGATAGCCATTGTTCCTACTATTGTTACCGGAAGTGCTATTAATAGTCCCATAATGCTTTGCCTTCACATTCAATAATTCAGTGACACAAAATATCTTAACTCACACTTCCATGAGTGTCAAGGTAGGCATGCTAATAAATATTACTGGTGCACAGACGTGCCTCAAACAGGAAACAGTTGCTTTTTAAGTTAGAAAATTATGTGAGTCGCTAAGAAACAAACAATATGGCATTGTGAGGTTGGCGGTTAATGACTTCACCATGCCGGGAACGTCAGTCAACAGTCATCTGCATCTCCATGGTGGCTCATCACCAAAGACTGGGAATATCAAGAAGGAGGAGGAGGAGGAGGAGGGTGAGTCACTCTGACATAAACAAAAACAGGAACAAATATGGCCACGCGCCATTAAACATCCCACCATCTCTTTGGGCTGATCTGTGCACAGTGCTATTCCACAACAAAGAGCTCCTTCATTGGCAGGAGGTTGTTTGAATAACAACAAATCAGCAGCCACTGATGTTCGTTTGGATCTGAACAAGGATCCTTGAGTCCATGAGCTCAAGTTTGTCTGTTTTGATGGTTCAGCACCGTCAAACTTATCCGATCAGACAGCAAAAACAACCTCGGAGAAGCGTTTCTCCGATACGTTCAATCTGATTACAACAAAGACCCAGAGAAACACACACAGTAGCCTAACAGTAGAAGCGCAAACACAGTGGACATTCTAGACGCAGTACAACATTGATGGGCACATTTATTTCCTGTTTGAAAGCAAACAAAAGGGACTGTACCTATTAGATAATTGACCCATAGGTAATAAACTCCTCGGGGTACCTTTAAGTTCTTTAATCGAGATTTAAACTCATTTAAGTAAACTATGTTAGGCCTACTTTTCTCTGGGTCATCTGTCTACTGACTGGAAGATGGAGTGCAGTGATCCCATGGTGTCTTGACTTGCTCTCAGTCTCCTGTCGGGGGTAACGCTCTTGATTCTGCGCTGTTGCAGAAGGATTACCAGCCAGTGAGCGTGCAGGTGTGATATAAGGCTTTCTGCAGCCCTCACACTGTAGAAGGCACTTGGCAGTCTGGATGGCTGCACTTCTGGAGCCTGCTTAGTAGCAATGATTCACTTTTTTGCCAACTCATTAACCGACGGCGAGATCCCTACCTGATGAGGCTATTACTCATTCCTGTACAAAGGAGTTAAACACATGTAGGCTTGTACTGAAGAGTTATGGTGCGTTCGTTTGTGCTTGTACTGAAGAGTTAGCCCTGGCGGAGTGAAATAGCCCACGCTTTACCCTCCGTCCTCAAGATGAACACACTGCATGTAGGGCTGGGTATCGAGTCGAATTTCAAGAATCGATTCGATTCTGATTCACAAGGTTTGGAATCTATCACGATTCGATTCGATTAGTGTTACTAAAACCTTTTTTTTTTAGCTGTAACCTTAATTACATGTCTGCCAAGTTATGCAACACATCAATACTAGGGCTGGGTATCGGGTACTGATTTCCAAAAATTAATGAATGAATCATTGAATGAATTAATGAACTATTCATTCCTTAATTTATTCATTCATTCATTAAATAAAAGATCGATTTGGGGATTCATGAATCGATTCTGAATCATTTGATTCAGAATCGATTCAGAATCGATTAAATGATTTTTTAAACCCAGCCCTAACTGCGTGAGCACCTCACTTGACCTTAACGTTGCCGGGGGCTACAGCTGGAAATTAGTCATGTAGGCTAAAGCTGCTCCATTTACCGTTACTGTTACAGGCAATCAATGGGGATTTTTCCCGACACTATAAACTAATAAATAAAATCGCATTTGGCGCAGTCACATTAACCCTCAAGAGAAAAATGGTTTAAAAAAACAAACGAATATCCGAATAATTATAATTTATTCTCCCATGGGCACTTATGTAAGGACTGTAATGACATCTTGATCAAGTACAAAGTATGCCAAGAGTCTAAGGACTGTTTGTGTGTGTGTGTGTGTGTGTGTGTGTGTGTGTGTGTGTGTGTGTGTGTGTGTGTGCACATCCAGTCTTGTGAAGCCATGCATTACTTCCCCACATGTGCAGATTCAGACACACACTCTTGGAGAGGAGACAAACAAACACCAGCGGTCAGAAGTACAGTGTCCATGACGACCCTTTGGAAAAAGGATGCTACACTGTTCTGGATTCTCATTGGTCAGCTGCCCACCACCCAGCCGTAACGATTCCGCAGAGCCAATGGTCAAGCCAGTATTTAAGGTGCCAAACCCAATAACTTACCACACTGATTGTGATTACCAGCCAACACTCAGGCAACCTTTCCAGCCCAAAACCCCATTCTCTGGTCAGAAAGATCCGATAGTGGGGTGGCATGGTGCAAATGTATGATGTGAAATGTTAAAACTAAGCAATAAACCACTCGAGGCCGTGTGTTATAGTGATTTTATAACAGCTAGGGGGAGTTGTTAGTGCCTAAAACTAGTGGAGTGCCTAAAACCCCCCTAGCTGTTATAAAATCACTATAACACACGGCCTCGAGTGGTTTATTGCTTTTATACAACGGTTACTACAGCTATTAGTGTAAAATAGACACACAGCAATGTAAAATATTAACATTTATTCAAAACGAAGCATCATTCCCTCAATTCCGCTGAGCAAAATAGTTCCCCTAACAAATGGGTTGCCAAGCAACAACAACAACTACAATGCATTGGATCAAATGGGAGGCGCATTAATACTGAAAATGGAATGATATGCGGTCCCAGGTGTGTGTTACAAAGTATTTTAACACGGCTTCCAGCCAATCAGAATCAAGAACCAGAACTAACCGTTGTATAATGTGGATTTTATTAGCGGAAGAGCAAGTGGAAGAGCTACTATGGATGTTTGTGCAGAACCGTCTCTACTCTATGAGACACTAGAGGGTTAGACCTGGGACCAGCTAGCATCTGAGCGCCATGTGTGGACTTCTCTTTCTCTCTCCATCTCTCTCTCTCTCTCTCTCTCCCCGGTCAGAGGATTATTTGGCCGTGTGATGCATGCCAGAGTGGGCTAGCCAAGGACTTCTCAGTGCGTGAGTCATTCTTACTTAAACAAGAACACGGCCGGTTTTCTCGCTTCATTTCACGGAGGATGAAAAAACGACAATCTAGATGTCCAAACGTGCTAAAGCTGCTATGCATCCTGGGTCAAAAGACAGGGAGGGCTTGTTCCTTGTCAGGGAAGCGCTGGTGCATGCTGGGAGCCTACCAAAATCCCATGAAGTCTGAAGGAGTCGGAAAGAAGATAGAGAAGGGTCTGGGGACCATTAAAACTTAAACCTGGATATGAAAACCCTTTTTTAAAAACAAGGGATTGTTTTGGGGTTATAAAAGGGTAAAGTGAGACTAACGTATATCAAAACTAATACTGTATAACCCTACAACATTAAGGAAATGTTGATGTGTGACAGCCATTCTGTCACCCCACAGAAGCACGGCCACAGGAAGAGAGAGGTCGGGACGGTTCCTCTCGACCACTATCTCCGGCCCAATCTCCTGTGCAAATGAGCAAAGCTTTGGGGATTTTGGGCTTTGTGATTTTGGGCTTTGTGTTCCATAACGCCGCGGGGACTGAATGCCTCACAAAGGCCGACTGCAGCAAATTCCACACAATGAAACTCTGTGCCTCTCTGACTCGGATCAGGCCAACGTTGAAGGCTTGGAACATGTCACGGAAAGAGGAGGTAGAAGAGGTAGGAAGAGGGAATAAAGAGAGAACGATGGCCAGCGTTGGCCACTGTCGGAGCGCCGGGTAATTGAAATGACCCCAGGGAAAGGGCTTAAGGAGGGAGGCTTGTAAATATAGCTACAAATCAAGAGTAGTTCCAGGTCATATCCCGGTCCGGCTGCCTACTCTGCTTCCTAGCTCCCAACCCCCAATGATGAACCAATATCCTTCCACTACAATGGCAACTCCAAGCTCCACTTGTCATCGGGAAACTCAGACAAAACTCAATTGCACACAATTGTCATTGCTGACAAAGTGACAGTGTCACTATGACTGAATGCAAAAATCCAAACAACATATTACTTCTCGAAAATACTTTGGGCAATCATCAATTCTAAAATGTACGTGTAAACTCAAAATGAGGCTGTCTACATGCATTCTCGTTGAGTGGCGGACATCTTAAATTCTGCATATTGACCCTTAGAGAGCATGCATATTAAGTACAATGTCAAAGGGATGATGCATTAATCAATTAGACCTCACTTCCTGTTTACATGCCGTTGAGTTGACCTTGAGTGACGGCTATGTTAAATTGTGCTTACTGACCCTTAGGAAGCATGCTTATTAAGTATACTGTCAAAGGGATGATGCATTAATCAATTAGACCTCACTTCCTGTTTACATGCCGTTGAGTTGACCTTGAGTGACGGCTATGTTAAATTGTGCTTACTGACCCTTAGGAAGCATGCTTATTAAGTATAGTGTCAAAGGGATGATGCATTAAGCAATTAGACCTAACTTCCTGTTTATGTTGTGTTGCGCTGTCATTGAGTGGCGGCCAAGTTAAATTCTGCTTGTTGACCCTGAGGAAGCATGCATATTAAGTACAATGTCAAAGGGATGATTGTGTTAAGCAATTAGATCTCACTTCCTGTTTACATGGGGTTGCATTGACCTTGAGTGACGTGTTAAATTGTGCTTACTGACCCTTAGGAAGCATCCATATTAAGTATTGCCAGCATTTTTTGCGTTTCGAATCGGTTACTATAGCGCCACCTATGGACAAATCATGGTAATTCTTTCTGGCAGAGTTACTCATGGCCTCTAGTTTCAACAAGCATTTTTGGTCAATGACTAAGAAGAAGAAGAAGAAAATACCAACAATATCAATAGGGTTCCTACTACATCATTACATAAACGAGCTGAGCTACACCATAACAAGCCACTTTATGAGCTAGCACACTGACACATTTACAACAGGCACACTCCCTGTTGCCATGGTGTCGCCCACATGTTTGTAATGAATGGTTCCCTTTTACAACTTTGAACTAATTTCTGCCTGGTGTGCCAGGCCATGTGATAACATAACGTAAAGGCACGTACAGACACACTCACTCACAATCACAGCCCTAAAAGACAACAGGAAGTCCTCTCGTGTCCTTCAGCTTAAAACAGGAAGTCGCGGAGCCTTGAGTACAGAAGAGAGTTCGCTAGCCTCGACAGCAAGGCGGCCCGTGCGGTATCTCGAGGATTCGGCAGGGCTGCTGGCAAAAACGCAGCCAACAATGTGAAAGCAATCATCTCTCCATCTTAGGAAATCCCAGAGCAGGAGTACAGCAGTGTCGTTAGAGAGGAAGAGTAATTTACTAGAATGCCTCAAACAGTCCGCGGAGAAAACAGCTGAAAAACGAGTCTTGTTTGGCAGGGTCGGGGGCTGAGTCTTGGCAGAGGGTCGGGGGCTGAAAAACAGATGACTTCCATGTTTCTTTGACGAAGTACCACGCAGAACAACCTCAACCCAGCAGCACTGCCCTTTGTAATTTGGAGGAAAAGCTTTTTTTTATTCCCTTATTGCGCCAGAGCAGAAAAAGGGAGGCTTAGAGATCAAAGACACTCTATACCTGCTTGCCTCTTTACTCGACTAGAGCCAGGCAATTCTATGTCTGAGTTTTTACGCACAATAACACATTGCGCACGCTGCGTTCATTGAAACTGCCAGGACAGAGGTGAGCGAGTTCTTCCATTGTTGACATGGACGAGAGCAACACGAGGAGGAGACTTGAGAGAGACACCAGCCCAGGGCCGGAGGTCTTCTGGCTGGGCTTCTCAAGGGGAGACACGGGCATCTGGTAGAAAGCTGTACCAGCCTAGACATCTCACAAAGGTCGATTCGATTAGATGAATCTTTATTCATACATAGAGCTAAGAAGGAAAGAGGAGGGTGTTGAGCGTACGGCGTAGGCGTACACAGAGAGCACAGACAGACGGAGCTAGATGAACAAAGGACCAAACAGGAAAGAGGACAGAAAGAAGGAAGAGAAAGAGGTGAAGAAAGACAATGGTTGGCATGTCGCTTTCCAGCGCATTTTGAACACTTAACAAAAATATTTCTAAACAACAATCTTGTGGATCATCTGACACTCCACACTGATGAGGAATTTCCTCAGAGACTGGCACGGTGCCAGGTCAGGACGAAGAATTCATACATGGTATGTTTCCTGGGCATGGCAGGACACGCATCAGCCCAAAGCAACCCAGGACCTCGGGCCTGACCTGTACCCACCGATCCCAATCCACCTGTACACACATCCCATCCCTATCCCAGCCATCATCTGCGCTGGGTCTCTGTGCCGGGTCTACGTACGTTGAGGCTGAAATGGGTGAGGCTGGGAGTAGGACGTTTCCCGATGAAGACCTAAGGGTGGAAACGTTGCGTGTTTTCAATGAAGTGAACCGGGAGATATCAGTGTGCAGATCTCTCCTCTCTCCTCACGTATGCAATCTAAGATCCAGCAGCTGGCCTACTAAGGTTGGATGTGCGCACAGCTCTTTTGCCTTGAGGCTGAGAATGGACGCTTTACGCTACTGTACACACACTGTCAGGCGCACACACACACACACACACACACACACACACACACACACACACACACACACACACACCTTGAAAATGGGGCTTAATGTGATCAGCCTCTAGACAGACTTCATACTGCAGGCAGACAACTCCCCACATTCAAGCATTCCTTCCGATGAGGGGAGAGCCAGGCCGAGTGGGAGTTCAGTCCTGAGGTGTCTTGCCGCCGAGGACTGACAGCGATGTGTTTACAATTTGCCCGGAAAGAACGGGAAGCGGAGCGAGAAGCTTTCGTGCCCCGACAAGACGGAACGAGGGGGCAAGGCGACAGGTGGTTGCCGCTTCACAACCCTCCGTGAGCGCGAAAAGCTCGCCGAAATCTGAAGATTGACGGGCGAGAGGCATCCAGTGGAGGAAGGGGTAGAAAGAGAGGGGCTCAGCCACATGAAACAATGTTGACATTACAACTAGGGCTGGGTTTAAAAAATCGATTCATCAATTCTGAATCAAATGATTCAGAATCGATTCATGAATCCCAAAATCGATCTTTTATTTAATGAATGAATGAAGGTATGAATAGTTCATTAATTAATTCAATGATTCATTCATTCATTCATTTTTGGAAATCAGTATCGATACCCAGCCCTAGTATTGATGTGTTGCATAACTTGGCAGTCATGTAATTAAGATTACAGCTAAAAAAAAAAAAAGTTTTTAGTAACACTAACCGAATCGATATTGAATCGAATCAAATCAAAATCGAATCGTGATAATCGATTCTGAACCTTGTGAATCGGAATCGAATCGATTCTTGAAATTCGACTCGATACCCAGCCCTAATGACCACGGCAGAGGAGATGATGCTTCCATCTTTCCTGAGGCGTAGCTGGGCAGGTCTCTGGAGGAAGGGGGCGCACCACCGGTGCCCTATGGAGGCTGTGGGCCTGACCGCAGATGTGAGCGCGCACACGGCTAATTCTGAGCACGCTGCATCCGGCGTCATTAAGACTGAGTCACTCCTTTGTGCTTCGCTGCCTGGCTGAATGAAGGCCTTTATTTGCACAGATGCATTATGGGGGTCGAAAACACTCGACCAAAATCACATGGGCGAATTATAAACAAGGGGAGCGCATATTTCAGACATAGGTCTGTTGAGGAGCTTTGTGCTCTGTCCGGGAGCCGAGTTCTGAGGGCAGGACAGCTGCCTCGGACATAAGGGTGCAACTGTTAGGCCGGTGACCGCAGCGGAGCGCTTGTGACATTCAGACCAAGCTCAAAAGTGCAACTCCCCTCGAAGGGAACCAGGGTCACTTTGTTTCTTTTCATCAGAGATTTAAAATATGTAACTGAGTCGCATCGGTTAAACTCACTCACTCACTCACTCACTCAACACCGCCCACTTGCGCCACCGTATCGTTTTTCAGTGGCGTAGGCGGCTGAAGCTGACGTTTGTGTGAAGTTGTCGTGTGTTGGCAAGTCAGAGGATCCGAATTTGAACCCAGCGCGGGCAAGTGGAAGCAAGCGACACTGACAAGCAACGCGGCGACACCTGTGACTGCGCCGCTGATGACTCCGGGGACACAGCTGGGCTCGGCTTGACCAGCTGGGGTCGCCGTGGCGTGTAGAGTGAGTTTGGGGGGGGGGGGGGAGTAAATGAGTTGAATTGATTAAACTCACCCCTCAAGTGTAAATACCGCCTACGCATGCCATCGAATCGCTATCTTTTCGGTGGCATAGCTGATGCAAGGTTGTCATGTGTGTTCGTAAGTTAGAAGACCCGAGATCAAACCCTGCGTGGGCGAGTGAGGGTGGGAGCGATACTGATTGGTGACGTAGTGACACCTGTGACACAGAGTTTGAACATCTGTCACTGAGCTGTTCCCATGTTCCTGTTTTCACAGTGTCGGAGAAATTACCCATAGAACTTTGACATTGTTGTTTGCACATGATAAAAAGTTACAAATAAAAGTTGTTATGATAAAAAGTTACAAATACAAGTTGTTTGCACATGATAAAAAGTTACAAATAAAAGTTTGACATCAACCCCCTGTTCTTCTTTTCCTGTTAATGGAAATGAGGTTATAGGCTAAAACATAGTAGCTTAGGCCTATTGTCAATATGGCACTAGATAATAGGATAGTGGTTTCCCTGTTTATACAACTGACAAACATGGCAGACAGTAGAGCTCAGCAAAGCTCAACAAGCAAAACTGCTGGAATTCACAGGAATAATAATAGGATGCATAGGCTACTTGTTGCATATTTTTGATATATCCTATGCAATAGGTTATAAAGTATGCATCCTATTAATGAGCAGAGGGCTGGCCTACATTCAAGTGTTTTCACAAGACACTGAACACACTACAATAGCCTACTGCAATACGGTATGTGGCAGTAGATCAAGGCTATAAGAGAAAGCATCATTAGCCACGGTTCAACGCTTGCAGTCCAAGAGGTTTACGTAATGCAAAACAATTCACCAGCAGCCGTGTGTGCAAGAGGGAGAGGTCAACTCGCTGACCTCCTGCTCACAAAGCAGAGAGCTATGAATGCTGTTCCTGGTTCCATCAGCTGAGAGACCCCCAAAAAACAAACTGTCTAGTCCTAAAAAACCCGTCTATAGGTAACTGCAGCTCAAGCAGGTGTCAAAACTGTCCGAATTTTTAAGAAGTCCAATAGTTCCAATATAAATGCATCCGAGACTGCTCTTGTCCAGCCTTTTGTCCTCATTTCCAAATGTTGGCTATGTCCCTCGGAGAGGAAAAATAACTCAACAACCTAAAGTGACAGGACGTCTAAGTAGACTATTCGACTCAAAGATAACAGAGTAATTGATGCATATAGTCTGTATTTAATAGCGTATAGGTCTCGACGCTGCTCGAAATGGACAACTTCCAACTTAATCCCTAATTCCAGACCCTGTTTCTTCCCCTCAGCTCTCAACTGAAACACAACACAGAAAGAACTTCGACAACTTTGAACAGGACTAACTAAAGTCTCCTTCTACATCAAAATAGTCATTACCCAACAACATCTCAACGTCTCCTTTTCATGCACTTTCACACGGTGTTCCCGGTGTCCCGAGACGGTTTCCCGTACGGACCGAACTACTTACAGGATGGTGGTCTGGGGAGACACGGCCGGTACCGTCTCCAGGTTTAAATGCATACATCTCACTGTGGTCCTGAAACATAAACAGCGGCTTGGGCAAGAAACGACCGTCTCTGGTCCGCAGGCAAGCAGAAACACAGTAACCGCGCAGAGAAAGAGCGAGGAGGAGAGGTGGCCCGTCCGCAGCGCCATGTCGAGGGAGTCAGCCGGAGTCAGCCGTGCTCTCAACACACCGCTTCCCCTCTCAGACTACCTCCACCCCGGGATGGGGAAGCGGAGGGGTTCTGCTGGGCCGGACCCGCTCCCGCCTCCTCGCTCCCTCCCCTCTCCGGGAGAGAGAAGTAGGGCAGTGTTACAAGTATCAGACAGGGGGGAGAGCCAATCACACAGTCCCTCTCAAACACGACGGGGAACGAGCCAATCACAAAGTCCCTCTCAAACACGACGGGGAAAAGCCCGGTGAAATAAAATGATTTGTTGGAAGTTTAGGGTGTATTTGTACGGAAGAGCATTAGGGCCAACAACTGAGTTTATTATTTTTTTAAGCTTCTGAGTTTAAAGTCAGAATTTCTGAGAAAAAAGTCAGAAAAAACTTCTGAGATTAAAGTCAGAATTTCTGAGAAAAAAACTCAGAATTTCTGAGAAAAAAAGTCAGAAATAACTTCTGAGAAAAAACTCAGAATTTCTGACTTTGAACTCAGAATCTTAAAAAAAACAACCCTCTGCTGTTGGCCCTAATGCTCTTCCGTAATATTTGCCTACCTTACATAATGATGCATAGGCCAGGGATAGAGCGCGTATAGATAGCAGCCTCGTCGCTTATCCTTGTCTCATTACTGGATCTTAGAAGTTTTGATAGTCAACGTGTAGGATACCCACAATCTTGATCGGGTGGGATGTGATAGCAGATGTAGGCTATGGAAGGCTGTTTTCCATACATGCATTTGAAGGGCTATAGATTGGTAACGCGTCTTGTTTAATGGTTGGTTATTCTAAATACAAGATGAAGGGGTTCCTTAAAAAAGGAAAAGAAAATATGCATTTTTAGGTGGTTCCCTTCAACTGCAATATGCCAACACATTGCATGTGATGTTTAAAATAAGTTTGCTTTCATTTGTATTTCTTATATGACAGAATGGCAAATAGCCACATAGGGTTTAGTGACACTAGTGTCAAAGGATTAGAGAACCACAACAACTGTCAATACAGTTTATATTACATTGTCTAAGAAAGTTGATGAGTCACAGTTTGTGTCTACAAGAACAAAACACTCACATCATTTGATTTCTCAATACAGTCAACCGATTGGTCTGAGGTCGAGGAATTATACACAGCTGTCTGCTCAAAACAGATCCTTGGCTCTGTTGTCCATAGTATGCTGCTCTCTGCTGGTCAAATATGATATGGCACTATGGGAAGCACCCTAGATATCTAGCCTAATGATGAGCTTTCAAATTCATTTAAACCCAATTCAAATATAAAACAAATACCGCGTGAGACCATGGCTCAGACCAGGTTATAACTGTTCTGTCTTTCTCTATTTTCCTCCTGTTTAAACAAGTGCACAATGAACCTCTTGTCTCCCTCCCATGATGCATGTTGTCAGCATGTAGGCTACAGCTGTTGAATGTGTAATTGGAGTGTGTTTTGCTAGTTTAGATTTATCTATAGAGGCAGCATATAGTATATATAGTATAGTCATATAGTCCATCACATTTCTGTTTGGTCCAAATGTAAGTAGTGAATTAAAATATCAGTGATTAAAATGGTTTATATAAAAGGAACCTCAAGTGATTGACTTTCTGTAGCACAGAAATTACATAATGAGAACGACAATGTTAAAAACAAACAAAAAAGAAACAAACATTAAAAACAGGCCAGATGGTATGATAATTTACTGTTAATTTGAAACAGTCTATGCCTCCCTCTGCTGTCTGTATTGTGTTACTACACCATAGTGGATCTGCTCAATGCATTCTACAGGGTCTGAGAAAGTGCATCAAAAGAGGTGCTTAACACCTCAAACTCTGAAGTCTGTGGATTTATTAAGTAGACTGCCTCCTTAGTTGAACAGACAATTTACTGAGAAAACAAGCATAGTTTTTTTTTTTTGTACAAAAAACATTTTATGTACAAAGAAAAATGTACTGGGAAATGGAAAAAAAAAGAAGAAAAAGTCTAGTGCGCCCCAGTGGGGGGCTCTGGTACACGTGTGATGGATGCATGCACGCACAAATGATCACCAATTATCAAACACACACATGTGCGCATGCACACACCCATGTACAGCAGCATGCCACATGCACTAACATACAGATGTCAAATTCATATTCCCCCACCCGTAGAACATCATATTCCCCCACCCGTAGAACATCATATTCCCCCACCCGTAGAACATCATATTCCCCCACCCGTAGAACATCATATTCCCCCACCCGTAGAACAATGACATGAAGAAATGCCAGGTCAAGGTGGACCAGCTGCCATTCTCCTTAAATAGATAAATAAATAAACAAATACATAAATAAATAATTAAACAAATAAATAAATAAATAAATAATGACATCTAAGCTGCAAGCCTGTGGCAACACAATTTTTCTTTATTCAGAGTAAGATGTGTCAACATCCAGCATGACAAAAATTGTACAAAGTTCACAATTTAAAAATGAAATATCACAGCAACTTGTGATCTCACATTTATAGCAAAATTAAAATGTCAACAAATCCATGCTGTGTAGTACAAAAATAAATCAAACTTCAGTTCCACAGAGAGCACAAGTTTATACAAAATCCCGTTTTTGTTAATGACCACTTAAATCAACCTCGAAATTAATAAGTTAGAATAAATAAACTCTGATGAATCCACAATAATTCATATGAAAAGTCAGCATTCTAATAGTGTGACACCTGTTGTGTTCCCTATGTAGATAGTCACAGATAAGTTTTTTTTCTTTTCAAAATTGGATATTATGTATCAACGCTATGAGCAGCCGGTTTGTGCTTTAAAAATCCCTTTCTTGTACCGATAATGAGAATAAATTCAAAAACTGATACTAGCTATTTACTCTACTGAAAGCATTACTATATTGGCAGAAGCTGCAGACACGACGCTGTGGAAAAAGGCATAATGCAGTCATGGATGATGGGAAGTCCTAAAAGAGAAATTCAAAGGACATTTGATATTTCAGGTGAATGACGAGCACCTTTTGCATTCGCTCTCAAAAAGGCTAATTCTCGACATGGTCACTAAAAGCCAACACAGGGGAGTGGGGTGACGTGTCCGGTGACGGAGTTGGTTCTGCATCACCCCCTGCAAGGGCCTAGTTGTGTCCTGCCGTTTAGCCTTATGAGAAACCAAAGCCTGGGTTTTTCTTCGCTTTTTACCTTTTCATTGATTGACTATTTAATCATTTGTACAGTGATTATTAGATATAAAGTGCTGCTGGGGATTAGTTCATCGTCATATAACATACCCAAAAATGAAAGAACATCATTGTTTTACACTTGATAATACATTATAGACTGGTAAGAGTTCTATTCATCACATCTGATTTCTAGTCCCTGTAGTTTCCCGTCTAATTCATGACCTACAGTGGCTCTTAACAGTTATTGGCTCCAATCGTGTGCCATAGGGGACACCTGGACATTGCACACCGCCGTACGTTATGATAAGATCTCTTGGACAAGTGCAAATAATCTACTGGCACATAAGTGGGGGACACTGACCCTGTAAGTCCCGCTCTCATACTCTATAAATACTCTTTACAAAACCCTTCTGTTCGTCCTCCGTTTAGGCTCTCAGGGACGGCCGAGTTTCTGTAACAACATCAAAACATGGAAACGAAGGTGTCCCTGTGCAAAATTGTACATAAAGAAAGTGGAACTCATACTGTTACGGTAGCATCGTTCACTCCTCCGACTGGATGTCCCTCTTTCTCTTTGTGTATCTTTTTTTAAAGATTTTTTTTTCGTATTAAAAGATTTATATAAAAATCAATATTTTACAGGATATAGTAAAAAGATTCATTTGTTACCCCGCTGTTTATAAACAAAAAAAAATTGCATATACCCAAACATTTTTTTCATTCATTTTCCTTTGTAGATTGCATTCCATATCTATAAACATATGATTTAGATATATATTGCTGAGATCTTGTCCAATTCTAGCAATGTAAGTTTTTGAAAATGAACAGAATGGATGTCAATAGAAAAGCTTGAGTGCTAGAATGATCCATCCGTACTCTATTGCCATTATGCATCACTGTGTTACTGATTCAATGACAAAGAGTCTCTCTACATACACTAAGATCAGCTGTTTGTCAAGGAGCAGATTGTCCCTCCTCGATAACGGGATTCACACCATTGGGTTTCCGTGTCATGATGTTTACAATAAAACTGTAACATTCATACATACATCAGGTCAGTTTCTTTCCAAACTCATTTCCGATACCTATTACAAAATGCCCCCAGATATAGCTAACAACCGTCTTTTGAAACATAAAGACAAAGATTGCTAAAGCATTGTTAAAAAATAAAGCAACTTGCAACCAAATCTTGCTGTTGAACAATCCGCACACAAGAAATAAAAACATCAAAATGTATCAAGTCCAAAATGATCCATTGAGGAGAAAAGATCATTTAAAAGTAGCTACCTCCTTGCACCTCAGTATTTTTTTTTTCTTTTTTCAATGTCCAGGTCAGCTTTTTCATCTAAAATGTTTCATCAAGCAATAAAAAGAACTTATGTCCTATATTTTTTACCTTACTGTTCAGAAATATACACTAAAAAGGTGCATACATGAGCAGCTAGAAACATTACATCACTATGTCAGCTCATATGAAACGTACAAAATGTGAATGTCTTCAAAAACTAGTTTGCCAGAGTCATTTTTTTGTTAAGCAAGACCCAAAACAAAACCATTATGAAGATTTCTAAGCATAACACTTCTTTTTTGAAGGAACAGAAATATATAACACTGTATAATAAGGTACAGTGGCCCACTATGAGTGGTCCCCACGTTGCCCTTGCCAATACTGTATCTTCCAGCTCTCTTGGAGAAGCAGTTTCCTCGTTTGCTTCACGGCTACACTTGGATTCCTTGAACCGCTTGTTTGATATTTTCCAACAGCGCTTTGTTCTCCGGGCTCTGATACTGGTCTTGGTTAGAGTACATGTCCGTGAGAGTGGTCACGTAAGCGTCAAAGTTCTGCTCGCTGATTGGCTCCTGTGGAAACAGTTCAAACACAGCTGAATTAGGTGACACCCACTGAAGATAAAGAAATGTACACATACAGAAGCAGAGCAGAACACAAGGCTCAATATCCTTTTACTGTAAATATTTGGGTTAAGGGATTAACATGGTGGTTGGTCACACTTTCTAGGTTTTTATATGCTATTTTATAATCAATCAATCATCAATCAAAGCTTTATTTGTATAGCGCATTTCATACCCAGAGGCAACACAATGCGCTTTACAGAGAACAAGGGAGGTGGGCACACGACCCACTCTCTACATATTCCAGAGGGAAGCAAAAAAACAGTAATCACCCGGGGGCCAGATAAGTGAGCTGTAAAAATTCTTCCCTGACCCCTCTCAACAAGGCGATCGAGCAAGCTCCTGGAGTATGTTTGTCTACCGTATATATAACATAACATAATATATAACAACAACAACAACAACAATAATAATAATACTAATTAGTGGACCTCGAGTCCACTAATTAGCCACTCTTTAATAGCCACAGGTAACACACAACACGTGGGTGAGCGGCGACACAGCACACACACACACACATCTTCAGTGGTCGCACTTGTAGTGCGTCACACAAGGATAATTGACGACGAAGCCCTAAAGGCAAGACAATGCAAATATTTAACTTAGATTATGTTCACTTATATTAGAGTGCCTTTTAAGGACTATTGGATTATTTCTGGTTATATTCATTAAGCTAGCTAGCTAATGTAGGCTAGTTTGATTATATAAGGTGACGTTATCGGTAACATTAGCAAGCTAGTTTGCTTTCATAAGGATGCTGTGCTTTTATCTTAACTTGGCTAGCTAGCCAGCTAGCAAAAAATATTGGATAGGTCAGCATCCTACCTTAGCTATTGATACTTATATATACTAAGTTAGCTAGCTGAAAATTCAGTCGTTCAAGATGAGTGCATATCATGGAGGTAGCTATGGTAACAAAGTGTGGAGAGTGGGGGCACGATCTGTCAATCAAAGCTTATTGATGGTTTTCATTACCACACCCAGACAGTTTAGGTGAACGTCTAGTGGGTTTTAAAATACATTCAAATGACTGATAATAATAATTAAAAAATATATGCATATTAGTTTTGTTACATAGAGACAACTGGCAAGTGTCACATTCAACTGTGTTATCATTTATCTTACAAAGAGCAAAATGACATGGACAAGGAAATAATTTAAACTGATAAACTGAATCAAGTTCCCTCAGAACTAGTCCTGTGAATTGATTTTCATATATACTGTAGATAATACAGGGTGTTTATCGTTTCAGGGTAAACAGATACAGTAGAAGGACTATTTAGAAGAAGACACACATGACATGTAATAGTCCGTTTTGTGGAAAGAGTGGTTACATGACATACAGTATGTGATCATGCGCCACAAAAGTCTAACTTTCAGAGGTCATAGAGAGAAGAAAGAAGCCTGGGCCTAAGCTGTCATTTTCTGTAAGAAATTTGAGAAATAAAAAAAAAAAAAAAAAAAATCAAAACATGATTTTCCCATTGATTATGATAACAATGACAAGGATAGTGGGGAGACATTTTGAAATAAACATGAAGTAAACATCAATTGAATATCGAAATTAGAGAGACAAATGAACATGAAGTAAGACAACAACGATAACATCTGGAGCCTTGTACAGAAGATGCATTCATCTAAGCAAAAAACAAACAAGAAAGGGACCTGAAATACATGACGTAGTTTAGAACACGCTGAAACTGGGAAAGACAATCTCTTACTCTCTGATGCAACTGTAAGCAGCTGTTATTTCTAATGGGAGCCTCTTTGTGTGGCAGCGGTTTCTATGGGGAAAAGGTGTAAACACAGTTCTATTAACAAGCTGAACAACATGTCCTCTCTCTCTCTCTCTCTCTCACACACACACACATACACACACACACACACACTGGTTTGAGGCTCAGTGACAAAAGCATCTCAAATCAATCTGTGAAAGAGGTTAGGCAAGACATACTTTACTACAGAATGGTAGTAAATACTTGACTCCTGTAATGGACGACCCACCACTTTAATACTGAATCCTGCTTACAACATACAATGATACAGCTTTAACAGTGCTACAGTAGGAGCAAATTAGGGACGGCCATCTACCATTATTGAGTTATTTGTTTGTTTGTTCTTTGAGGTGGGGGGGTGGGGGGTGGGGGGCGTTAGCTACTGAATGACATTAGCATCTGCATCACTTTTGGTTGGATATTGGATCAACAATACAACCAATAACTCATGTATGCTATTTAAAGTCACACAATATGAAAAAACTTGCTTATATTTTTTTAAGTGTTTAAAGTGCAACATCATTATGCAAATTGAACTGTATTGTTGAATTCATGAATTAAAGTAATTAGTTATCATTTGGGGGATTTGGAAGTATTTTTCCCCCCTTATTTTGCAGATAAGAAAAACAATACAGTACATAATTTTGGTATGTTTTTTATACCCATACTAATTGAATGACTTATTTGGCATGTTTGTTTTGATTTCTGTTGTGTTCTAACATGCATAGCTACAGTTTAGACAACCACAATGGTGATAAGAGGACAACATTTCACTTTTTCCATTGCACAGGTCGACAAAGATTTGAATCACACCTGCTTTTAACAACATATGTGCAGCCAATCTTTTGCAGATTAGAACATGTCCTCAATAGGGCATACTGTGTATATTGCAAGGAGATATTGATTGGACGGACACAAATTAGTGGGCTGCACCAGCTGAACAGAGATACAAGTTTGTTGTCATCTTTTCACCACTGTGAGTCTCTATAGAATCAGCCTCATACTCTAAAAAACCTCTAAAACTACCAAAACTACCAAAACTCAAACTTCAAAAGACAGAAAGTTCCAGATCAATTCAGCATGCACCAATACTTGGGCCTTAGGCCTCTCACACCAGTTCTACACACATAATGTACTAAATATAGATACATATAAATGATGGTACACGCTAATATATATGCTATATTTGGTTGAGGTTCCATGATTTGCCCGCTTGCCGTTCCTGGGGGCCCTTACCATATGAGGGAGCTGGACATTAGCTAAACTGTTTATCAGTGACTGGCTGAGGTGGGCCAGCTCATGCAGGAGAGATTCATTTTTCTGTTCAATCACCTTGTTTTCTTCCTCTATCGACTTCAGATTAGACTCCATTGTAGTTATCTGGGGAGGGGGGGGGGGGGCAGGGGTGGGGAGGGGAGGGGGGGGGGGGTTAGGGGAGGGGAGGAGTGGGGGGGGGGAGGAGAGGTCAGGGGGAAGGGGAAGTGGAGGAGGGTAAAAACAGAAGGTTAATGCAGGTTAATTCTGAATTAACATATATGCATATATGTTTGTACATAACAATAACAATACTACTACTAATAATAACAATAAAATAACAACACTATAATAATAATAATAATAATAATAATAATAATAATAATAATTTAAAAAAAATAACAACACTATAATACTACTACTACTACTACTACTACTACTACTAATAATAATAATAATAATTATAATACACTTTATTTGTCTTTCACGTTTCATACAGAAACTTAACACTAAATAAATGACGTGTGGTGCATGTATGTATACAGGACCAAATGTGCGCCTACACACTCATGGAAACTTTCAAGACTGAAGTGTTAAATGCTCTGTTAGTTAGTCCTCTTACCTGCGTTCTCAGTTTGATCATGTCTGCCTCCACCTGCGAATTAGTTTCACTTAAATCTTTGATTTCTTCATCCAGCTGCTTTATGTCCTCGTCATTCTCTATTCCTGGAGAACAAAAATAAAGAGTTCAGCGCTAAAACATGAAACCCGGCATGTTCTCTGAACACAAACCCAGCAAAACACCCCATCAAGTCTAATATTTATCAGTTAAAAGTTGAGAAGAAGCTTCTATATGACATGGTTTAATGAACATTCCAATTAGGTCATGTGATCATTTCATGCGTCGCCCCTCAATTCAAGATTGGCCCAAGCTTGTTCACACCATAATGGAGGTAGTGATGGAGGGACAGTCTCCAGCAGGACATGCCTAATTGTCTGGCTGAGACACCACGCTCACAGTGATTACAGCCAAGCCATCCCGGTCTCTTTGTGTTCCATTGGGCTCCCACTCAGAAGCTCATTACGCATACACACACCCCTGACCGCCTATTCATTTCCTGATTGGGGAGGACAGCTCATCACGCATATCCTCCTGATTGGCTCGTTATCATCAATTTAAATTCCACTCAGTGTCTCATTACGCATACGCATTCCTGATTGGCTCCATTGTGTGGGGTTACCGTTGCTGGCGCGCTGTTTAATCGTCAGCATTTCCACTCCCGACAGCCTGGCCTTCTTCATGGCTGACGTGGCGCGCGGACAGCCCGACAGACTGTTGGGACCGATAAGGAGAGGAGGCATTGTTTAGTGTCTGCTAGTTTCAGGCATGGCACGCATACTCAAACACACACACGCGCGCGCACACATGAAAGTAATGAATACATTACAGGATTGTATTTTTTTACTGATTCTGGTTGTGGAAATAGCTGTCCTTGGTCTGATGGGGTACATTGTGCCACCATAACGGCCTCTGCTCTCCTAAGTGCTTTCTGCTGCTTTCCAAGTCCAATTCAGCTGTTCAGCGTCCATATTATACATTTCAT
The DNA here is from genome assembly GCF_949987555.1 of Borostomias antarcticus. Lineage (NCBI taxonomy): Eukaryota > Metazoa > Chordata > Actinopteri > Stomiiformes > Stomiidae > Borostomias > Borostomias antarcticus. The sequence goes on along the minus strand of NC_140238.1, from coordinate 2,245,216 downwards.
CCCTCGATCAGATTCCTGCTATAACGTTAAGCGTAAAATTCTCTCCCAGATCACACTGCAGGTTAGAACAGCTCTGCTATTGGCTAGCGGGCGGGGTTAGAACAGCCCTCTCTGCTATTAGCTAGCGGGCGGGGTTAGAACAGCCCTCTCTGCAATTGGTTAGGGGGCGGGGTTAGAACAGCCCTCTCTGCTATTGGTTAGGGGGCGGGGTTAGAACAGCCCTCTCTGCTATTGGCTAGCGGGCGGGGTTAGAACAGCCCACTCTGCTATTGGCTAGCGGGCGGGGTTAGAACAGCCCTCTCTGCTATTGGCTAGCGGGCGGGGTTAGAACAGCCCTCTCTGCTATTGGCTAGCGGGCGGGGTTAGAACAGCCCTCTCTGCTATTGGCTAGCGGGCGGGGTTAGAACAGCCCTCTCTGCTATTGGCTAGAGGGCAGCGTTCGAACAGCCCTCTCTGCTATTGGCTAACAGGCGGGGTTAGAACAGCCCTCTCTGCTATTGGCTAGCGGGCGGGGTTAGAACAGCCCTCTCTGCTATTGGCTAGCGGGCGGCGGCCCACCTCCGGTGCGTCAGGAAGCTGCCGCTGACGTGACCCGAGCCGTCGCAGCCGGGGGTGGGGCAGGACATGCCGTCCGTTTTCCCCGCCTTCCACGTGAACTGGGCGCCGTTCATGTAGCCGTCCTTCTGCCTCTTGGCGGCCAGCGGGCAGCCGGACGCGCTGCGGTGGGAGGCGTACTTCCCCGTCACGTGACCCTGGCCGTCGCAGCCTGGCACCGGACACCTGGGGGGGGGGGGGCGGGGGCGGGGGGGGAGGAGGGATGGTGGACTTAGATGCGGGGTCTCCATTGAAAGATTGCTATGGACGCTTAATTTTTTGCACTCAATGCAATGATCAGTTTCATCATCATCATAATGATCATCATCACCATCACCATCATCACCAGCATCATTTCAAACGCAATTATAATCAAGACTGATTGTGTAGTCGCCATAATCACACGCTCTTTCCCAAAACCTGCTGGGTCGTGATTTTCAAACTGTTTTTAAACTTCAAGCAGAATGTCTTGATGATGTGTGATAGAAGACAACAGTAGGCTAGGCTATATCTGGCATCTCCATTTAGCAGATACAGAAACGAGGCCCTATACCTCTCTATCTCCAGGCCCGATACATCCCTATCGGTAATCTTTTATCTATAATCTATTTTGCTTTACTATAGACACAGACACATTAATCTGATTTAATCTGTCCCGGTGGCATCCTTATCACGCTGGTACAGATTGGGAACGTCAACACAGTCCCAGCTAATCAGATGTGGCGAGGCTGCCTGTTTCCACACATCATATTTCCACCAGATTGCAGATTATTGCTGCAACTTTCTTCTGCCGTTCTTTATTTAGCAGTCACGTGTTACTCTGTTTACAGATAGCGTCACATTAAAATGTCTTCAGTCTCTCTAGACCTCCCGGAGAAAGAGTGACCTATTCTCAAGCTGCGCTCGTAACAGAAAAAAGAAAAGACAAAAGTTAAAAAAAGAAGGATGGAATGGACAGTTCTGAACCTGCTCAACTAACTGAAAAAGTAGCACTCGAAAAGAAAGTTAACTTCAAGTCCTAAGAAGAAAGTTCTGTGCTGCACAAAACACGGTTGGAGGTGTTTTAAGGTGAAGCTGGCCTCCAGAGGAGCCAGGGAGGAGGAGGAGACTGTGGGAAGACGGCCTGCGCGTCTCTGGCGGCCGTGACAGCCGCGTGAGACCGACGGACGCCCTCTGCACCGCCGAGAAATCAATACAGATATAACACTAAAGCCAGGAAAGCCCATAGTGGGATTTAGGTGAGGTAACGTTAGGATCCAGATCAATTGCTCTTCTCTACCTCAGTCTCGGCAGGGCTGGCACAACAGACCCCCCTCCCCCATCTGCCCAAAACCCCCCACCACAAATGGTACAACCGTTTTTTGGGGGGAAAGTTCTTGTCTTTGTTGTGGAGTTGGCCATGCAAGTTCTGGACTGAGGATCGCAAGGATGTTTTTGTTTTTGTGAGCTGCTCACAGGCATCCCAGTGTTCTAAGATAATTAGAATGCTAATACTAAAATAGGCCTACTAAATACAACGCTAACCTCAGAAGTGACAGCTAAAGAAAGAGGAAATGATTCGCTAACTCAATAATACTGTGTTGCCTTCGTCTTGCTTATAGACTATGTCAATATACAATACGATGTACAATATACACAATATAATGCAAAGAATATAGTAGTTGAAACTATAGGCAGTTACTGTATAGCCTAGACAGGCCTACTGCCAGACGAATTGAGTTTGCTTGCTCAACGGCGCCTCCTAGCGGCTATCGTGCAACACTGAATAAGAAGGTGGTCTGGAGGGGTCCGAACGCTCCGCTAAAACTTCACTGCCGTTGTCGTTGTTGCTCTGACCACGTGGTACAGTAGGACGAAGTATTGATGTTTGGCTCACTGTAGGTTCTGGACTGTAGGTTCTGGACTGTGGGTTCTGGATGGTAGGTTCTGGACCGTAGGTTCTGGAGGACCATACCTGATTGGTTCCTGGTCCTCCTTGTCCTCTTTAGTGTGTGTGATCTTGATCCCACTCTTCCTTGCCCGCGGACACCCTGATAGGCTGTTCAAATCACAGAGAATCATTATGATGAGATCCCAGGATCTTTTATTCCCAGTGTGTGTGTTCTACCTGCTGTAGTCCGGGAGCCAGAGCTCGATTTTTAGGTGAACCTTGTTTTGTTGGGTGCAATTTTTTCCTTTGCTGTTTCTTGTAGCTTGGGGGTACCTCTTCAAAATACAAGAGGGTGCTCGGTGATATCCCTTGAGCATTTTCAGATATTAACCCCTTCATGCCCAAAAAAGCCAAAATAACACAAAAATAGAGACTATTTTTAGACCAAGATCTTTCTACTGAGGTGAATTCTGGGGGAACGTAGTATGTTGAGAATTGTGATTTTGGCATTTTCGGGCATGAAGGGGTTAATATCTGAAAATGCTGAAGGGATATCATCGAGCACCCTCTTGTTTTTTGAAGAGGTTCCCCCAAGCTACAAGAACAACAAAGAAAAAAATTGCACCCGACAAAACAAGGTTCAACCCCATGACTCCTGGACTACTAGTAGTAGTCGCCGGGAACATATCCCTATGTGTGTGTGTGTGTGTGTGTGTGTGTGTGTGTGTGTGTGTACAGTACTTCATCTTCTTTGTTTTGGCCTTGTTACCGGTATGCCCCTTGTGTGTGTGTGTGTGTGTGTGTGTGTGTGTGTGTGTATGTGTGTGTGTGTGTGTGTTTGAGTGTGTGTGTGTGTGTGTGCGTGTATGTGTGTGTGTTTGAGTGTGTGTGTGTGTGTGTGTGTGTGTGTGTACAGTACTTCATCTTCTTTGTTTTGGCCTTGTTACCGGTATGCCCCTTGTGTGTGTGTGCATGTGTGTTTTTGTGTGAGTGTGTGTGAGTGTGTGTGTGTGTGTGTGTGTGTGTGTGCGTGCGTGTGTGTGTTTGTGTGTGTGTGAGTGTGTGTCTTACCTTCTGTGTGAGGCGTAGTTGCCGGTGATATGCCCCGAACCATCGCACCCCGGTGTCGGGCACCTGGGACAGAAAACATACACACGACTCAGGGTCTACAGCAAATACACTCTCTCTCTCTCACACACACACACACACACACACACACACACGCACACACACACACACACACACACACACACACACACACCACACACACACACACAACATCAAGTAAAGCTACAAACTGGTTGACTGGATGGTTGTACTGTAGTAGTGATTTTTTTTTTATTCCTACATACCTGCCCCCAAAAAAACATTTGAAGGTGTGTTGTAGGCTTACAGCATAGGTAGTAGTACACAGTACTTACAGCCTAGGTAGTAGTACACAGTAGTAACAACAGCAGACACCTTCCAATGACAACAACACTCCACAGTACGTTACGGTTCAAGCTGCTTCTACTGGTGCCGGAGTCCATCCATATATGTCTTCATTTTCAAAGCTATGCTAGAAAACAGAGCTAACCCAGATCTAACTAGCTAACTCAACTCAACTCCAGATTATGACTTTAAGGGACCTTGCTTGAGCATTTAAAAATGTCAGCACATATTTCAGCTGTATGACGAACCAAACGTTTTGTGAACATCAGTGTGTCACTTTCTTTTTTCAGACTGGCATTTAAAGACTTATGTTGATCACCCTCCCCCCCTACTACTCCCCCCCCCCCCCAATACAGATTTTTTTTCTTCTCTTTTCTTTGTATTTGATTATATTTTATGATCCTTTTTTATGTAAAGCGCTTTGAGTTCGAGAATTGCGCTCAATAAAATCGATTTATTATTATTATTCGAACACTTACCTCAGAATATAGCGGAAAAACATATCTATATGGTAAAAGACAAACCAAAACTTTTATCAAGAAAAGTGTGTGTGTGTGGGAGGAAGGGGGGGGGGGGGTTGGGGGCACTTAGAATAACTCCTCTCACGCCTTACTTGAGCTCTTGCGAGTTGGTGGCCATCATACTTCGAATGCTTTTGTCAGCTAAAGGACAGCTAGAGAGACTGGAAGATACCAGAACAACGTTAGTGACGATCAGACCGACCTCCGAAACACGCTGTGACACAATCAACACACACTGGACTCACTGACACACACTGACTGAAAATGCAGGGCTGCGTTCCGAATCGCATACTTCTACTTCTTACTACCAGTACCTACTACAGCTGCCCTTAGAAAGTACGTACTTTGCAAGCAGTAGGTATCCAATTGGGACATACTACCTTGTCATAACATTGCGCCGTGAAATTTGCCCACATCCGTCGCTGTCCATAACGCGACATTCGTCTACAGCTGTCACGACTTGCTCATGTGACGCACATTTCCGCTGCGCACAGGATTGTGGGTCAGAATAGCCAGAAAAGCCTGCTGGCTTGCATACTGCAAAATACGACCGGATGTAGTAGGACACCCTGGTATTTTTGCCATACTGCATGTGGCATACTATGTATTGGGACATACTACATCCTGTTTTGGCATACTATATAGTAGGGTAGTATGCGATTCGGAACGCAGCTTAAGAAAGCCATGATGCAGGTAGAGGGAGCCAATCCAATGAGACAACCCCCTGAATAACCCTATGAATAATAACGTTGTCCACAGAAGAAAATAAAAATCATGCTTGGCTGAGAATAAGAACGTAGGCACTCTACTCAAAGGGTTAACACAAAGAGAGAGGTGCATTCTGGATCCTGTAGTTTGACAGCATAGTCAAGGTAAGCTGAAAACAATAAATCAGAGACTTAAGATCCACCAGGAGAAAGAGGAAGTCACACCTTCTATGTGACGTGTCATTTCCTGTCACGTGACCACTTCCATCACACCCAGGTGTTGGACATCTGCCACCAGAGAAATAGATTTTAATAAAACCAACGAGAGTGAACAGAAATTCTGATTTCTTTCATTGTTTCCAGTTTAGCTTCACTGTCAGTGATACGTTTGTGCTTGTGATGGACATACCATAGTAAGGAACTACAACAAAAGTAGATAATGATGTTTTATGGCAGTTAAGCATCAAAAGAAGAAACCACAAAATGGCCCCCGGCCTGTGGCCACTAGCCTAAGAGCTCAATGAAAAAGCCAATTAAAGGTTGCCTGGAGAATAAGCCGCAAACGTAGCATGCGTTGGCAAGGGAAGATGGTTGGGTGGGTTCTCTGGACCAAGAAGCCCAGAGAGGAGAAGACATGAATGAGGTCGAAGGGGGGGGGGGTGCAGAGTTGGGGAGGGGGGGGCAGAGTTGGGGGGGGGCGGGGCAGAGTTGAAGGAAAGCAGACATGGGGGCAGCTGGTGGAGTGATAGAGTACAGTACAGTGCAGTACAGTGCAGGGGCCTCCAGACAGGCTTACGTTAGCAGGTCCTTCTTGCTCTCCTTGCAGTGGGCGTACTTGGGCTTGGGGCTGGACATGGTGACATCACTGGAGTACTGGCGATCCTCCAGGAGGTCGTGGAAGGGGTCCAGGTCATCAGACTGCAGGAGAGAGGGAGGGAGGGAGGGAGGAGAGAGAGAGAGAGAACGGTGGAAGAGACAGAAAGATTAAAAATGAGATACTGTAGTCACGGATGGATAGACCTTTGCCAGGGAGCGAGAGGAAGTCCACTATCTATACTGACTAGCGAGTCCCCCGGCTCAGAGCACAAGACCCTTAATCCCAGGACCAGTGTTCAGCTAAGCGTCCCATTCTATAAAAGCCCATTCCGACACAGAAGGGTCAGTCCAGGGATGGACCTGTTAGGGGGCGTGTATTAACGGGATTTCACAGGAAATCCGCACAGCCAATTTCTCGTGTCAAGACCTGGTATAATTCCCTGGAATCTGGAATCATCTTTATTCATAATCATCTTTATAGTGGGCCTAGTAGGTAATAATCTAAATAAAATAAAAAACACATTTCTGTACCCGATAACCCGCAAACACGCTGCGCATTTCTCCCGCTCAGCATTTTTCCGCATTGCAAAATGTCGCCTATTAATATCTTGCAATGTACTGTAGCCTATTAAGGTCAAAAAAAAAAATATATATACCACATATATATTCAACGCGTAAGAATAATACGACTTGGTTCCTCTGGTCCTCCGTCGCTGGACTGGGCCGTGCGTGCGTTCTATCTGAGGACTGGCGCGTTTGTAAAGAAAGCGCGGGAATGTCGTGGGCTCGTGGCACCTGGCTCATTTATGAATGGAGAAAATCGGTCACGGCCCGGGAAGGATTTCCCAGTAATGTCCAGGGAACTATCCCACTGAGCAAAGACACGTCTTTTAGACGTCTTTTTTTTGTCTTTTTTGTACGTCCAAAGACATCCAATGAGGAGCCAGAATGAATGTTTTTTTTAACGTTCAGATATTGGACCCGTTTTGCACGTCCACAGACGTCTTAGAGGGGTCCAAGCCAGACGTGTGAATATTGAGGGGTCCAGCAGACGAACACGGGGTTCAGGACCGACGGACGTTATTAAGACGTGATCTGAACGTCTCCCTGACGTTGCGTGTTTGCTGGGATGGGTCATCTGGTTTCCCCTATATGCACACCTGACATTTATGCAAATCCCCCATGGGAATCAATACGACTACGTAAACCACACTGAACTTGGTCAACAAATACTGTGCGTCCTCTGAGTCCGAGGTGAGCTGTGGAAGACAGTGGATGGTCAGTAGAGAGACCAGTGAGCTGTGGAAGACAGTGGATGGTCAGTAGAGAGACCAGTGGAAGTCGATGGGGGTAAAAGTGAGACAAGAGCTGCTCTCACTTAATCTGAGAGGCAGCAGACAGGAATGCAACAGAAGCTTAGGCTACTATATATA